>NC_090383.1:100027584-100652584 GCF_036365525.1 Heterodontus francisci | reverse complement strand
TTGGGAATTTTAATTTTTTTAAGCTGCACTATTTATCAACTTTTAGTCACTAGAACAAAGCTGCAGCTATAAAGAACTATTCCTTAAATGGGTGTTTTTTTTGCTAAATTTATATTGTCTGCAATATATGGTATCATATCCACTACTTGTGAATATGATTCCATAATGCCGAGATCCGGCTTGGAGGTATCCCTAATTTTTAAATTTTCACAGCTTTTTATCTATATTTTCCTGTGTTGTCTCTGCAATCAGTTACTGTTTCTTTCTATACAGCATATTTCCAATCATAAAACTGCTGCCATTTATCTGACCTGATTATTTTTGTAGACAACTGTATATGTCTGTGACATTTACTTTTGGAGAACTGATGCTTTTTCTGCACAATAAAAGAACAAAACACTGCAATACACATATATACAACAAAAATGAATTGTTGCAAATTATGTATTTGCTTAATTTAAGTGAATAGCAGACATGCTAAACATTCATTTTGCCTCAGATTTCAGAGGAGAAGACACAGGTCATTAAGATGGCAGCAGAAGTAGATCAGGTATGGAAGGCAAATGGAAACTGTAGTTTTCAAGAGATACACAAAATGCAAAAGCAAGGACTTAATGTTAAACTTGCACAAGACCTTGCAAGAATTGCTCCAAAGTAGATCAGGTTCATTGAGTTGCCATGCACCCATTTTAAATCTGTAATGCTTGAGCAAGGGGCAGACCCTTGGCTGAAATTGCGAAATCCATCATGGAACCTCTTTTCTATAACTTGTGCATGTTCGTTTTGGTTTGGCTTGCCTTCAGTGCTGCCTCCTTCCCACCCACTCCCCAACCCAACCCCCCCCCCCCCCCCACCCACCCCTTCACCCTCCCACCCCCCAGAATCATGCCTTGTGCAATGGCATGCTACAAATCAAATGCGTGAGTTTAGGAGTCCAACTTTCCAACCCATGCCCATCATCAGCAAGCATCGGCACCTCCAACAGAGCCTCAAAAAATTGTCCCTGTAACCCTTCTCTCTTTTTCAGATCTCAACTTTTTGTGTTTCAGTTTCCAAAAGGTTGTACCATGTATGTTAAAAGGTATACGAAGAAGTCAAGATGTAAGGTTTTACATTTGAAATCCTAGCTGATGACAACTGAGATGGCTATAATTGCTGACAGAACAATCTGCTAGGTTGACATGGCAAATTACTTCTCCTTATTCAGCCATGATCCCAAAGGTTTTGTTTTACTGACAGCTCAGAAGAGCCTCTCAGTATCTAGGACAAGGTGAAATGAAGGACAACTTTGTTCTAAATCTACTCTTTCGGTGTAAATCCAGGACAAGAATCACAAGAGTATTATCATTCTTATTAAATAGCTAACAAACTGATTGTATTATTTTACATGTACTTTAACCTTTTAAATACCAAGGCCTGAATTTTACGAGCACGGGAGCTCAGTAGCATCATGGCTACGCGCACCCCCCCACCACCCACCCACCCCCCCCCACGCCCCATATTACATGGGCGGAGGCGGAACATCCGGTGGCGTGATGGACGTTGGTTCAGCTGTGCAGCAGGTGCTGGGGCCCTATTTAAAGCGCCCAGCATCTGATTCCTGACAGCTGCCAAATAAATGCTTACCTTACTATGGAAGACTGGGGATACTGGCAAGATTGCCAGCAAATCAGAAAGTGATGGAGAGACTCAGCAGGTCTGGCAGCATCTGTCACAGGCCTGAAAGTTAACTCTGCTTCTCTCACCACAGATGCTGCCAGACCTGCTGAGTTTCCCCAGTACTTTCTGCTTTGCTGCCACAGACTTACTTTGCTGTGTCCCTGTGTCCTGTGCAGTTGAGATCCTCTTCTTCCACTCAAGTGTAACATTCCTTCTTGTAGGCATGCTGCAACTGGGTGAATAATCTTAATTTTGCACATACCAGAACGTGTATCATAAAAAGCAAATACACAACAGAAATAAAAGCATAATTTAAGAATATCTCCATACTATGGGCTTGTAATCACCTGCCTGTGAAAAGCCACAGACTATTATGCATTTGGAATCTGTATTCATTTCTCTGCTAACTGTTATGTGAAAAGACGTAACTGGAATTAAAAGTACTTCTTAAAGAACCAAGAAAATTGCAAACTAGAAATATTAAATCAATAATTATGATCAGCTGCTGCAGAAGCGAAGTGTACGTGAACATGTGTCGATCTGTCATATATGAAGAACCAGGACAACAGCACAGATTTCCTCACTAGTCCTGCATTAATTTTCAAACATGTGCAAGAAAAACCTTGCAGCCAGAAGTTAGAGCAGTTACACTGTGGAATGACCTTTGCATTTAAAGGACCAAAGCAAAAACTGAAGATGGCAGATGGATGCTCCAGGGCGGGCTCACGGTTCAGCGATGCCTCCCTGCTCACTCTCCTCCAGGCTTTGCGGCAAGGTTGGAGGTCCTTTTCCCCAGTGATGGGAAGAAGAGGCCCTCCTGCCTGACCAAGGCAGCGTGACTGGAGGTTGCGGAAGAGGTAAGTAGCCATGGGGCCATCTGGCGTCAAAAGGTCCAATGCCGGAAGAGGATGAACAATCATTCCCCCAGCCAGCCGGGGCCCTCCAGGCCTCGTGTGCACAGAGTACGACTGCCAAAGTCATCCACAGCCAAAGGGCAATCTGATTAGCAGCCTTCCTCCAGGCTGCTCACGCAGAGGTGGCACTGCGAAGGAGCACCCGCAAGCGTTCCCAAAAGCCACCGTGACACAAATGGGTCTGCACGGGTGACATAACACTGTGAAAAGTCCAATCTCTAAATCTTCTTCACTAACATGTGCATTGCTTTTACCCTGTGAATGAAGTGTGCCAGCATGTACCGATCATGTCCCCATCTACTACATCACTGGCCTTTTAGAATGTATGGAATAACATCATGGCCATGTCAGTATTACTCATGTGCATCTCCACGGATGCAGTAACATGGACAATGGCTCAGTCTGCTGCTGTCTCTAATGGTTCAAAGATGTTTCAGATGTGGACTGCTGCACAGCATGTGATTGACGGTGTGTGGCTTGCAGAGCTCATGGTGGTTCCTATGGAGCAGGAACTCTTTGTTTGATAAGGCGCTGCCGTGCATCCCTAGCTTGCTGCTTGCCCTGAAAGCGGAGACTGTGTGCCCTCTGCCCTCCCAGGCACCTTTCCTGTTGTGTCCTCAGCATCTTCATAGTCCAAGGAGGATCCCTGCTGATGTCTCTCCTCATCATGCCAGGCCTTCCCCCTATTGGGTGCGTAGTTGTGCAGAGCACAGCAAGCAGCAAAGAAAGGAGCTGGCCTTTGCAGGGCACAACTGATGTATGCAGGCAGTGGGAGTGCATTTTTAGCATGCCGATCGCCTGCTCAATGATGGCTCTTGTGGCTCCGTGGCTGGCGTTGTATCTCTCCTCTGCAGCAGTAGTGAGGTCTCTCACTGGTATCAGGAGCCATGTCTGTAAGGGGTATCCCTTGTCTTCAAGAAGCCACCCCTCCATCTGAGCCAGTTCAGTGAACAGCAGCAGCAGCTGGGACTGGTGCAGGATCCAGACGTCATGGCAGCTGCCTGAGAAGCAGAATACTTCACACACACAAACAGATTTGCATGACGCATCTCTGGTGATCACAAAGCAGCTGTACCTCTATTGAGAGGAATCCCTCAATGGTAACGTCTGCAGCTGGTAGCCTGACAGGAGCCCTGATGGCCACAGGGGTGCAGTCTATGACCCCTTGCACCTTTGGTTATCTGACAATGATGACTAAACCGATGGCTCTCTAGGCCTGGCTGTTAGGATCCGTCCTGAAACGGGCATCCTCACTGGCCCTCCGGTACAGGGCATCGGTGATCTCCCTCATGCAGTAGTACACTGCTGACCGTGTGACAAAGGTCTCCGGTGGGCTCCTGAAATGATGCATAAGCTTAAAGGTTAAGAGCCGCTGTCACTATGAGGGCCACAGGCATAGGCTGTCCACCGAAGCCCATGGGCTGCAGGTCATCATTGAGCAGGGCACAGAGATGTGTCACCACGCTCTCTACATCCATGGTCGCCTCTGACACTGGCGCTCTGACATCTGCTGGTACGTCATGTGGGACCTGTAGATGCGTGGCTTTCTATAGTGGTCAGCTCCCCTTGGGGGCTGCTGCTCACGATCAGGGGCCTCTACGTGGGCTGCACCTGCCTGTTGGTTTTGCCTGCGGCGCATATGGATCCTCAGCAGAAGCGGATTGCACAATACCCAGCTCTACGTGACAAATAAAGTTGTATCCTTCACTTATTCGGAGGATCCTAACAGAGCGGGCATTGTTGTTGATGGGTACATCAGGTGTTTTCATGGATCAACTACATGGCATGGCATGGCATTGCCCATCTTAGCTCACACTAAGAGTAGCACAGCCTGACCACGTAAAGATTCTACCAGCTGCATCGATTTCCCCCACCAGCCACATAACCTTTACACTCCTACCATTTTTGGCATCCTCCCCACACGGAGGGTGACTGGAGAGCCATTGCTCCTTCACACACACAAACAAACAATGGCACAGAGCAGACACCGTTTTCAGAGGCAGGATACGCAGGTAATTTAGAATAACTTCTGAAACTGCAAAGTCACGGGAAGTATTATGGAGTGTTTTTGGAGGTGTTGTGGTGAGTTCCTGGATTTGGCAAGGAGTTAGGCTGCATCTTCACAGCAAGGGCAAAAGATTTGCTGACCTGGCCACAAAATGGCTGCAACAGGTATGTAGCTGCAGGGCCTCTCAGTCTGCAAGACCACAGGGAGATCGAGCAGAGACTGTGAAGAGTACAAGCTCTGTGCGATGCCCACTGCAAAACTGGAGACGAACGCTCCACGCTTCTTGATAAGAACAAGAGATTGTCATCAGTCCAACCAATGCACCCAGCATTTCGGTGTGTATGTCTACCAGCACTCCTCTGTATGACATCCATCGAGGTCCTCATCTGAGTCCCCTATAGGAGAACTCGTCTGTAACTCCACCCTTCAGTGAGATGACACAGCCCACTCGTGCCCGGTGACGCAGATCGTGCAGGTCCCGACTCAATACTTGCCTCCGAGGTATGTGCAGTGCCAATATCTGAGCCGGTGGCTGCGAGTGTCAAATCAAGTGATGGGGCCTCTTCATCAGTGCTGTGCTGGCAGTAGCTGTTGGTTGTCTGAAAGCAGGCAATCAGAAAGTAGAAGGTTGAGGTAAGGGAAGGGATGTAAGGTGGAAAGCAGGAGATCCATGGTCATACTATCTGCAGCTTGCTCATCACGCTAGATAGCAGGATGAGGGTGAGCTGGGAGTTGAGAAGAAGCTTAAGAGCAGAGCATACCGTCATCCTCAATGTTCTCAGTGATGCCGGATGCCACGGGCTCTGTCACAGCAAACTCCAAAATGCTGAGTACCATCTGCTGTGTAGGGCTCGCGAGATGCAGGCTTCCTTGGCCCCCACCGGTTCTGCTGTGCTCCCTTCTACTGTGTGCCATCTTGTCTTTCAAGAGAGAGGGCAGAATTTCATTAATTGTGTCGCACTGTGTATGGATGATTTGCCTGCCATAGCTGAATAGCTGGAGGTATGTGGAAACAGTGGGATCTGTGTGTGACATGGAAATGAGGATGAGGTGGAGATCTGGATGTTTGGTGTGAGTCCTGATTGCCAGGGACTGGTGCTGAATGAATGATGGGGGTGTGATGCATCAAGCAATGAGAGGCTGGTGGAATATAAGATAGTCACCAAGATATCCAATAGGGAATTCAGAAGAAACTTCTTTACCCCGAGCGGTGAGAATGTGGAACTTGCTACCACAGGAAGTGGTTGAAGCTAATAGAAACTGGCAAAAGATGAAATAAGGGGAGAAAATATTTTTAACAGGCAATTTCACTCTCAAGTGAACAAATACCTGAATGAATTGTAAAAAAACAAATGAAAAAAATGTCAGCCTGAGAAAGAGAAAAATTAAAAATGAAATGAATCATTATAAGTTTTTGTAGCCATCAGGAAAGGCGTAAACTGGTTATCTGAGAAATCTTTAGACAGAAAGATGAAGATGAAAGCAAAAGGAAACATTGGCTGACCCATGGCGTATTGCCCTTCTTGTTCATGTCATTTAAAATCTGATTCTCCAGCCTGCACCTTATAAGAACTGAAATGTATGATCTTTGTATGGCTTCACATCAGAATAAACAATAGCTAACTTTTCATTTTCAACATTTGACATTTACACATGCAGATACGTAAGGATTGCTTCCTGCTGTGCCACAGTACCCAAAATAACCTGTCTACATTCAGATAGCTCTTGAGGCTCGAGGGCATTTATATTTCAATGTAACTGTTTTCATCTGCTCTAGCAATATACATATACCTGCACATACATCAAAGACAGCATCAAATGCCTACTGCCAGTTAATCTTTGCCGACAAGCACGTAGATAGGTTTCAGAAACAGGAGCAAACTGGCAGATATGTGATTTTAACACACAAGGACTAGGTTAAATAAAGGTGAATTTGCTTTGGCTTTCTCTTGCCAGTTGTATGTTAGAACTCTAAAATTTCTTCCAGAGCCTCTGAAGCCAATTTTTTTTTTTCAATTGTTCACAGAATGTGCAAGACCCTAGCAAGGCCACATGTAGGGCTAAAGTTTTACTTATCTGACCTGCCAGGTGCGGGGGCTGGGGGTGAGGTCCGAAAGGCAGAGGCAGCCCAGAATTCAGGATTCCCCTTCACACTGTGGAGGATCCCTGTGCGGGAATCAGAGGCCTGGTGGGGTAGCAGAGAAAGGGTGGGAGGTGGGGTGGCTGCCCAATCGCAGAGGCTCCTCAAGCGGTCACCTGGATCCAGGAGGTAGGTGTAAAGGCACTCACATCCAGAATCCGGCAAGTCCTCGCCACAATGAAGCTGCTGGGTTTCCCGACGTTATGGAATCAGAGTTAAAATTGAAAAGCTGAATGGCAATGAGCCTTGCAGCCTCATTATCATATTTAATGTGCTGACCTGCCTCCTTGGAGAGGGTTGGTTGCCCGCTCACCTGCCAGCCTCAGTTAAAGACCGAAGAGGGCGGGTTGGAGGTCAGATTCAGGTAAGGAAACAGATTTTTCAGGCTTTAAACCCTCACCTGATCCAATCTGCCCTTTCTTTTAGGTTAAAATTCAGCCTGTATTGCCTGGCCCCGGTTGTCAGGAGAAAGTGGTGGGCCTTTTCCTGGAACTGTTGTAGCCCATGTGTCAATGATGCTCCTGAAAAGGGAAATCCAAAACTTTGACCCAGCAATGATGTAGGATTTGCAGTATTTGTGACTTATAAGGGAATTGCTGGTGATGGCATTTCCATGATGTTGCTGCTCTTGTCTCTCTCTGTTATAACTGAAAACACTAGGGGCTGGATTTTACAGGGCTCCCAACTTCGGGCTCCATGGCTGGGGGGGGCGGGGGGGAGCGGTGGTGCCGGAAGATTGTTCCGGCAGCAGCCCGATGCTGAAAGAGCTGGGCCTGATCCGCCCGGCAGTGGCGAGGCTCCGTGGCGGCCCCCACCACCGCTGGGCGATGGGATGCGGCTTACCATACTGAAATGAGCGCAATGCATACATTGAAATAAACTTATCAGCGATCCTACGGTTGGGTCACAATCTTCAGAGTGGCGGCCGGCCCTCCCTGTGCCTTCACTTTTCCATCTGGGAAAAGCAGGCGCCGCAGTTGTGGGGAAGGGGGGGAACGTGAGGTTCTGAGTGTGCAAGATAGGGAACGGGGCCAAACTCTCGTCACTTGTGTCGGGGATGGTGGGAAGGGGTTTGCGGGGGGGCGGGGGGGGAGTCATATTTGAAAGGGCAGATACTTAATTTTATTGTTATTGGGGAGTGGGAAAGGGGCGATAGAATTTTGATTTGAACAGTTGGGGGGAGGGGGGTGGTTCCCCCCAAAATTTAAAATTAGCCAACAGTGCTGGCTGCACTTTAAAAATGGCGCCAGCGCCTGCGCAAAGGCAGCTGACACCATTGCCGGCATTGGAGAGCCCGCCCCCTCCATGTGATTGGGGGATGGCGGGCCGACCTGGGTATTTTAAATGAGCCACCGCGCGGGAGATCATGGCGGCATGGCCACATGTGGGCCACCATTTTTTTTCGCCCGCCACTACTCTTGTCAGCGGGCACTTAAAATTCAGCCCCTAGGATACCAACCAGCACCTGCATTACATCCACAAATGCACTGTAATTGCTATCCACTTGCAGATTCTCATGGCTATAAGTGTATTGATTATCAAAAAAAGGAAATGCTGGAACTTATACAGCACCTTCTTATATCCTCACAACGTAAACTTACTAGTTGATTATCCTTTAAAATTGCTGGAATGGTTTCACCTTCTAGTAATTGTGTTTAGGTGATGAAGGGTTCTTGAAAAACAGAAAAACTTTACTGAAGAAATTCTTCATTGTCTCTGCTCTATTTTAGAGGAATTCAGCAACAGTGCTACAAGCGGAAATTAAATTATATTTCGTGAATGAAGAAACCCAATACTGGAATAGATGTGAAGATCAGAATTAACACCCATAAAAGCAAATTAACAGAAAGTGCTTTTAGCTGAATTAGCCCTCCAACTGTCAAAAGTATCTTTATTCACATCGCACTTAGCAATAACTGTTAGGACATGAAGTGCTATATTTCATAAAGTAAATAGAGTCCTTAAGAACAAAAGTCTTACTGAAACACCTGTGAAGCTATTAATAAAAGTATGTAACTGACATTACGCAAATCCTGGCACCAGCTCACAAAAGATTTTTACAAGAATAAAAAGCTTTTAAAAAAATGAATTGAGCTTGTTTCTGAACCTTTCACATAGAAAGTCTGTCATAGAAAATAGGAACAGGAGTAGGCCATTTGGCCCTTCGAGCCTGCTCCGCCATTCTTTATGATCATGGCTGATCATCCAACTCAGTAGCCTGTTCCCACTTTCGCCCCATACCCTTTGATCCCTTCAGACCCACTATTGGTGTATGGTTTACCATATCTTGTCAATTTTCTTCTGGTACAAATTAACACTGAGTTAAAAATTATGAAAATTTTAAATCACCTCCTATCCGTCTGAAAATGCTCAACCATGTTGATAGGAATAAAAAGAAAGAACTTGCATTTATATGGCACAGCTTTTACTTGAAACAGCACACCATAATTTAACAGTAGCTATGTATTCACAGTGCCACAGATAGTCCACAGAGCACAATGATAAGACGTCACTGCTCCATGTTCAGGGACACGTAGAGTAGGCTGCAGCACAAAGATAAGACTACATAGGTGAAGGAAGGGGAAATTATGAATAGAAAAAATCCATGTTTGTCGTTCCATTTTGTACACAACAAAGACACAGTTTCAAACAGGTGAAAGATGAACATAAGTTTCAAAATCTCACTTGTATAAATGATGTGGGACATCTGTTTTGTTTCACACTTTGGAGCATATGAAAAATTCAACTTCCTGCTTAACAGCATTGGTTGCACGGAAAATAAAATAATAATCAGAATATCCTTCAGCCAGAGAGGCCTTTAAACAGCGATGAACAGAATTTTCAAAATCCTTAACTATGAGATCCTAATTGTAGGGAAAAAAACATGCAGCTCAATACCATTGATTAATTATCTTTTTGTGCTGTGAAAGTGAACCATCGTATTTATCGAATCAGAATATAGAAGAGACAATTGCAGTCCATCCGGTTGGTCCCCAAGTTCAAACAACATCAAGCTCATATTCTCCTTAATCATTTTCTCTGCCAAACATCTGTCCAATTTTCTCTGTAATTTGCCAAGACTATTCCCCTCCATCATATCAACAGTCAGTCTGCTCATATATTTAACACTTGCAGTATATAGTAAAGTGCAAATTGCATGGTTCACCCTCCCTCCCTCTTCTACAATTAAGAGCTGGTTTCCACCCACACCTCCACCCCCACTCACTTTAAAACAAAGTAGTGGTGGGGCAGGGCTTGTGGCAGCCCCTCCCACCGCCTTAAGACTTCAAGCCTTTTTTCTGAGTTGAGAAAGCAAATTCTAGCTCAGGGCTAAAATACAGTGGTAAGCCTCACCACCTGATTTTGTCCCCTTTCCTGCCATTATCCTACCTGAATTCAAAAAGGACATTGGCAGAAAATCCAGCTGTAAATCCTCACCCTGTTTTTGTAAAGTTTGGGATTATGTCCAAAATATCATTACGGTTCAATTTATCTAGAACCTGGAATGTGCCTAATCCGAGATATTCATTTAATTGCCCTTTGCTTACGAACATACAAATTGGGAGCAGGAGTAGGCCATTCAGCCCCTCAAGCCTTCTCCGCCATTTGATAAGATCATGGCTGATCTGATTGTGGCCTCAACTCTACTTTCCTGTCTATCCTCTCCACCGCCCACCACCCCCCCCATTCTCTTTGACTTCCTTGTCAATCAAGGAACTATCTAACTCAGCATTAAAAATATTCAATGACCTATCTTCCACTGCTCTCTGGAGACGAGAAGTCCACAGACTAACAACAGTCTGAGAGAAAAATTTTCTCCTCATTTCCATCCTAAATGGGAGATCCCTTATTTTTAAATTGTGTCCCCTGGTTCTAGTCTCTCTCATAAAGGGAAACATCCTCACAGCATCCACCCTGTCAAGTCCCCTCAAGGTCTTATAATGTTTCAATAAGATCACCTCTCATTCTTCTAAACTCCAATAGATACAGGCCTAACCTGTCCAACCTTTCCTCATAAGATAACCCCTTCATCCCAGGAATCAGTCGAGTGAACCTTCTCTGAACTGCTTCTAATGCAATTATATCCTTTCTTAAGTAAGGAGACCAAACTGTACACAGTATTCCAGATGTGGTCTCACCAACACCCTGAACAACAGTAGCAAAATTTCCCTACTTCTATATTCCATTCCCCTTGCAATAAACAACAACATTCCACTTGCCTTCCTAATCACTTGTTGTACCTACATACTAACTTTTTGTGATTCATGTACCAGGACACCCAGATCCCTTTGTACTGTAGAGTTCCGCAATCTCTCTCCATTTAAATATACTGATTTTCTATTCTTCCTGCCAAGGTGGGCAAGTTCACATTTTCCCACATCTTCCCACATTCCCACATCCCATCTGGATGCTTCCTCTTGAGGGAGAATCTCGAACTAGGGGTCACTGTTTAAAAATAAGGGGTTGCCCATTCAAGAAAGAGATGAGGAGAATTTTTTTCTTTCAGAGGGTCGTGAGTCTTTGGAATTCTCTTCCTCAAAAGGCAGTGGAAGCAGAGTCTTTGAATATTTTTAAGGCAGAGGTAGATAGATTCTTGATAAGCAAGGAGGTGGAAGGTTATCGGGGGTAGATGGAAATATGGAGCAATCAGTTCAGCCATGAATTTATTGAATGGCGGAGCAGGCTCAAAGGGCCAAGTGGCCTACTCCTACTCCTAATTTGTATGTTCGTATCTGCCAAATTTTTGCCCATTCACTTAAGTTATCGATTTCCCTTTGCAGGCTCCTTATATCCTCCTGACAACTTACTCAACCTGTTTTTGAGTCATCAGCAAATTTAGCAACCATACATTCAGTCTCTTCATCCAAGTCATTAATATAGATTGTAAATATTTGAGGCTCCAGCACTGATCCGTGTGGCAGTTCACTAGTTACAGCTTGCCAACCCGAAAATTACCCATTTATTCTTAATCTCTGCTTCCTGTTAGCTGGCCAATCATCTATCTATCCTAATATGTTACCCACTATACCATGAACTCTTATTTTGTGTAGTAACCTTTGATATGGCACCTTATCAAATGCCTTCTGGAAATACAAGTACACCACATCTACAGGTTCCCCTTTATCCACCTTGCCTGTTACTTCCTCAAAGAACTCTAACAGATTAGTCAAACATGATTTCCCTTTCACAAAACCATGTTGACTCTGCCTGATGGAATTAAGATTTTCTAAGTGCCCTGTTATAACCTCCTTAATAATAGACTCCAGCATTTTCCCTATGAGAGAAGTTAGGCTAACTGGCCTGTAGTTTCCTGCTTTCTGTCTCCCTCCTTTCTTGAATAGAAGAGCTACATTCACTATTTTCCAATCTGATGGAACCTTTCCAGAATCTAGGGAATTTTGGAAAATTACAACCAATACATCTACTATCACTGCAGCCACTTCTTTTAATATCCTAGGATAAAGTCCATCAGGTCCTGGGCACTTGTCAGCCTTTAGTTCCAATAGTTTTCTTAGTACCCGTTCCCTGGTGATTGTAATTGTTTTAAATTCCTCCATTCCTTTCACCTCTTGATTTACAAGTATTTCTGGGATGTTATTTGTGTCTTCTACATTGAAGATAGACACAAAATATCTAATCAACGATTCTTCCATTTCCTTATTTCCCATTATTAATTCCCCAGACTCACTCTCTAGAGGACCCATGTTCACTTTTGTTACTCTTTTCCCTTATAAATACTTATAGAAACCCTTACTGTTTTTATATTTCTGGCTCGCAATCTCTCACACTCTAATTTCTCCCTCATTTTTTTTAGTCATTCTTTGCTGGTTTTTAAATTCAGTCCAATCTTCTGACCTACCACTAATCTTTGCAGAATTGTACACTTTTCCTTTCAATTTGATACTATCTTTAAGTTCCTTAGTTAGCCATGGATGGTGCGTCCTTCTTCTAGAGTCTTTCTTCATCACTGGAATGTATCTTTGCTGAGTATCATGAAATATCCCTTAAATATCTGCCGCTGCATCTCTACTGACCTACCCCTTAACCTAATTTCCCAGTTCACCTTAGCCAGCTCAGTCTTCATGCCCTTATAACTGCCTTTAACTAAATGTAAAATGTTAGTCTTAGACCCACTCTTCTCTCCCTCAAACTGAATGCAAATTTCATCATGTTATGATCACTGCTACCTAGAAGCTCCTTTACCATGAGATCATTAATTAATCCTGCCTCATTGCACATTACCAGGTCTAGAATAGTCTGCTCTCTGGTTGGCTTTAGAACACGCTGTTCTAAGAAACTGGCCGAAATTTTACGCTGCCCCAGTGTGTCGGATGGTGGCTTGGGGGTGGCGTAAAATTGAGCGGCAGGCTCCGGGAGGCTTAACTGCCCCAATTCCGCCTCTGACCAAGTTTATGGAGGTCTGGCGGAGGGGCGGGGGGATGAGAAGTGGCCTGCCCACCCGAGGCCAATCAACACCCTTAAGTAGCCACTTATTGGCCACTTAAGGGCCCTCGCCCGCCTCCACGGGTATTTTAACTGTGGCAAGCGGGTGTGCCAAGGATGCGAAAGGCCGCCCAGCTATAGCTGCCGGCCTTTATTTCCGTACCCCAGGGGGGCTGGCAATCGGGCACAGGCCGACCCCGCCTCCAAACCCAACCCCGGGATCCAAGTTGCCCCATCCCCCCAAACAACCACTCTAGCCTCGCCAGGGAACGACCAATTCCCCTGGTAAGGCAACCCAAACATAGCTTCAGTCCCGGCTCCTTGGCATCCTCCTCAGTTGGCTGGGCTGCAGGCCCAGCAGTAACCACCGCTCCCGATGGCGCTGCTGAGACTAAAAGCTGCCAGCTGGCAGCTCACGAAGGCGGGACCTCCTCCCTCAAGTGAGTGGAAGTCCCACCTCGGGCCAATTAAAGCCTGGGGATCCGTAAAATACAGGACGGATCCCCAGGCTGGGCAGAAGCGGGTTCGGCACCGACACTTATGTCGGAGTCCGGCTCCCGTCCGCCCAGCGTAAAATTCCGGCCATTGTCCTGAAAACACTCTATGAACTCATGTTCCAGGCTACCTTTGCCGATCTGATTTGTCCAATCTATGTTTAGATTAAAATCACCGATGGTTATTGGCACACCTTTCTTACAAGCCACCGTTATTTCAGTCAGTCAGAGTCAGAGAGATACAGCACTGAAACAGGCCCTTCGGCCCATCGAGTCTGTGCCGACCATCAACCATCCATTTATACTAATCCTACATTAATCCCATATTCCTACCACATCTCCGCCTTCCCTCAATTCTCCTACCACCTACCTACACTAGGGGCAATTTACAATGGCCAATTTACCTATCGACCTGCAAGTCTTTGGCTGTGGGAGGAAACCGGAGCACCCGGCGGAAACCCACACGGTCACAGGGAGAACTTGCAAACTCCGCAAAGGCAGTACCCAGAATCGAACCCGGGTCACTGGAGCTGTGAGGCTGCGGTGCTAACCACTGTGCCGCCCAATCAGTGTCCCAATGAATCATAAAACTCGGGCTATGAATAGAGCTTTAAGCTAAAAGGGTGGGGGGTCAAGTCAGGGGCGATTTAGAAATGCAAAGAAAAAGGTCTGGACAATAGAACATTGTAGCAATGTGGGTAAAGACAAGCAGAGCGGCACAGGAGATTTTATAGCTTAATAGTGCATCAGCAAATAAGGTCCATGCAAAGAACTGAAGAAAATAAAATTGAAAGCTCATTACCTGAATGCACGAAGCATCCGCAGTACAACAGATGAACTAATGACACAAATAGAGATAAATGGTTTCGATCTAATGGCCATTACAGAGACATGGTTACAAGGTGACTAAGGTTCCAGGGTACACGACATTTCGAAAAGACAGGCAGAGTGGAAAAGGAGGAGGAGTTGCCCTGATAGTCAAGGATGACATAAGAAGAAGAAGAAAGGATCTTGGGTCAGAAGATCAGGAGGTAGAATCAGTGTGGGTGGAGATTAGAAACAGCAAGGGTCAGAAAACACTGGTGGGTGTGGTTTATAGGCCCCCTTAACAGTAGTTATAGAATCACAAAGTTTAAGACACTGAAAGAGGCCACTTGGCCCATCATGTCTGTGCCGGCCAGAAATGATCCACCTATTCTAATCCCACCTTCCAGCATTTGGTCCGTAACCCTGCAGATTACAGCACTTGAGGTACAGATCCACACTCCTTTTAAATGAATTGAGGGTCTCTGCCTCAACTACTCTTTCAGGCAGTGAGTTCCAGACCCCCACCACCCTCTGGGTGAAGAAGTTTTTCTTCATCTCCCCTCTAATTTTTCTATCAATTACTTTAAATCTATGCCCCCTCGTCACTGACCTCTCTGCTAAGGTGAATAGACCCTTCACCTCCACTCTATCCAGGCCCCTCACAATCTTGTACATTTCAATCAGATCTCCTCTCAGCCTTCTCTGTTCCAAGGAGAACAACCCCAGCCTATCCAATCTTTCCTCATAGCTGCATTTTTCCAGTCCTGGCAACATCCTCATAAATCTCCTCTGTACCCTCTCTAGTACAATTACATCCTTCCTGTAATGAGGTGACCAGAACTGCACAGTATTCAAGTTGCAGTCTAACTAATGATTTATACAGTTCCAGCATAACCTCCCTGCTCTTATATTCTATACCTCAGCTAATAAAGGAAAGGATTCCATATGCCTTCTTAACCACCTTATCGACCTTTCCTGCTACCTTCAGGGATCTGTGGACATTCACTCCAAGGTCCCTCACTTCCTCTACACTTCAGTTTTTTCCCATTAATTATGTATTCCTTTGCCTTGTTTGACCTCCCCAAATGCATTACCTCACACTTCTCCAAGTTGAATTCCATTTGCCACTTTTCTGCCCATCTGACCAGACCATCAATATCTTCCTGCAGCCTACAGCTATCCTCCTCGCTATCTACCACACGGCCAATCTTCGTCCGCAAACTTCTTGATCATGTCCCTACATTTACGTCCAAATCGTTATATACCACAAAAAGCAGGGGACCCAGTACTGAGCCCTGCGGAACGCCACTGGAAACAGCCCTCCAGTCGCAAAAACACCAGTCAACAATTACCCTTTGTTTCCTGCCACTGAGACAATTTTGTATCCACCTTGCTGCATTTCCCTGGATCCCATGGGATTTTATTATTTTAACCAGTCTACCATGTGGGACGTTGTCAAAAGCCTTGCTAAAATCCATGTAGACCACCTCATCTATCTTCCTTGTTACTTCTTCAAAAAATTTGATCAAGTTGGTCAAATAAGATTTTCCCTTAACAAATCCATGCTGATTATCCTTGATTAACCTGTGCCTTTCTAAGTGACTGTTTATCCTGTCTCTCAGAATAGATTCCAATAACTACTGAGGTTAGACTGACTGACCTGTAATTATTCAGTCTATCCCTTCGCTCCCTTTATAAACAGAGGTACAACGTTAGCAATTCTCCAATCCTCTGGCATCACACCTGTATCCAGTGAGGATTGGAAAATGATGGTCAGACCCTCTGCTATTTCCTCTCTTGCTTCTTTTAACAACCTGGGGTACATTTCATCTGGCCCTGGTGATTTATCCACTTTCAAGGATGCTAATCTCATTAATACTTCCTCTCTCCCTATGTCTATCACATCCAATAATTTACATTCCTCCTCCTGAACTACAATATCTGCATTCCCCCCCCCGCAACTCCTTTGTGAAGACAGGCGCAAAGTATTCATGAAGAACCATACCAACATCTTCCGCTCCTACACATAGGTTACCTTTCTGGTCTTTTATGGGCCCTACTCTCTCCTTAGTTATCCTAATGTATTGATAAAACATCTTTGGGTTCACCTTGATTTTGCTTGCCAATATTCTTTCATGCCCTCTCTTTGCTTTCCGAATTTCATTTTTGATTTCACCCTTCCACTTTCTATACTCCTCTCGGCTTTCTGTAGTATTGAGTTCTCGGTGTCGGACATAAGCTTTCCTTTTCTGCCCTATCTTACCCTGTAGGTTCCTTGACACCCATGGGGCTCTAGATTTGGCCACCTCACCCTTTTTCGTTGTAGGAACAGGTTTACCCTGAACCCCCGAATCTCCCCTTTGAATGCCTCCCACTGGTCTGACACCGACTTACCTTCAAGTAGCTGTTTCCAGCCCACTTTTGCTAAATCACTCCTCAGTTTAGTAAAATTGGCCTTGCTCCAATTGAGAACTCTGACTCCTGTTCTATCTCTGTTCTTTTCCATAATTATGTTAAAACTGACTGAATTATGATCACTACCACCAAAATGCTCTCCCACTGCCAATCCTTCCACCTGTCCATCTTCATTTCCTAAAACTAAGTCTAATACTACACCCTCTCTTGTTGGATTTGTTACATACTGGGAAAAAAAGTTTTCCCGAACACACCTCGGGGCGGCGCAGTGGTTAGCACCGCAGCCTCACAGCTCCAGCGAGCCGGGTTCGGTTCTGGGTACTGCCTGTGTGGAGTTTGCAAGTTCTCCCTGTAACCGCGTGGGTTTCCTCCGGGTGCTCCGGTTTCCTCCCACAGCCAAAGGCTTGCAGGTTGATAGGTAAATTGGTCATTGTAAATTGCCCCTAGTGTAGGTAGGTGGTAGGGGAATTGAGGGAAGGCGGAGATGTGGTAGGAATATGGGATTAATGTAGGATTAGTATAAATGGGTGGTTGATGGTTGGCATAGACTCGGTGGGCCGAAGGGCCTGTTTCAGTGCTGTATCTCTCTATGATCTCAAGAATTTTGCTCCCTCAATTCCTTTCACGCTAAAACTATCCCAGTTAATATTGGGGTAGTTAAAATCCCCTACCATTACTGCCCTATTGTTCTTGCACTTCTGAGATTTGCCTACATATCTGCTCTCCTATCTCCCTCTGACTGTTTGGGGGTCTATAG
This sequence comes from Heterodontus francisci, assembly GCF_036365525.1. Taxonomy (NCBI): domain Eukaryota; kingdom Metazoa; phylum Chordata; class Chondrichthyes; order Heterodontiformes; family Heterodontidae; genus Heterodontus; species Heterodontus francisci. The sequence continues at coordinate 100,634,946 of NC_090383.1, read as the reverse complement.
AATACTTCCCAGCAGTGTGATTGCCCCTTTTTTGTTCCTTAGCTCAATCCACACGGCCTCATTTGATGAACCTTCCAACGTATCATCCCTCCTCACAACTGTAATAGTTTCCTTGACCAAAATTGCCACTCCCCCTCCTTTCTTATCCCCCTCCCTATCACATCTGAAAACCCTGTAACCAGGAACATTGAGCTGCCATTCCTGTCCCTCCTTAAGCCATGTTTCTGGAATAGCTACAGCATACTGCCACGTGTCTATCTGTGCCCTCAGCTCATCTGCTTTATTTGCTATACTCCTTGCAATGAAGTAGATACCCTTGAGCACTGCCAAACTCTTTTTTTTGTTTCCCAACCCTCGTTTCCTCTGTCTTCCAGACTCATCCATTAATTTTCCACATTCCATTTTAACTTCTGATTTTGTCCATTGGACCGAGCATTAAGCAAGAAATAATTGGAGCTTGTAATCAAGGTAATGTAATAATTGTGGGGGACTTCAATCTTCATATAGACTGGACCAATAGAACTGGCAAAGGTGGTCTGGAAGATGAGTTTGTTGAATGCTTTCACGACAGTTTCCTGGAACAATATGCATTGTGAAATTAACTAGGGATAAAGCTATTTCAGATAGACTACTGTGCAATGAGGCAGGTTTAGTTAGTAATCTCACAGTAAAAGATCCACTGGGGGAAAAAGTGATCATAATGCAACTGAATTCCATATCAAGTTTGAAAGTCCCAAACAAGGAGGTCAAACTTAAAGCCAATTACATAGGTATGAGAGGAGAGGTTGATTGGGGAAAGAAGCTAAAAGGTATGATAGCAAATAAGCATTTACAGAAACAATTCAAAATGGTCAACAAAATACATTCAAATTAATAATAAATACTCAGCAAGACCCATATGTAGCTTAATAAAATTAAGGGTAGTACTTGATAAAAAGAGGCTTATATATAATGTTGCGAAGAATGATAGTAAACTTGAGGATTGGTAGCCTTTAGAAACCAGATTAAGGGACACCAAAAACATGGATTAAAAAGGAAAAGATAGAATGACAGTAAACTAGCCAGGAATATAAAAACAGATTGTAAGAGCTTTTATAAAGATATAAGAGTAGCTAAAGTAAACATTGGTCCTTGAGAGGCAGAGGCAGGAGAAATTAAGGGAAATGAGGAAATGGCAGAGACATTGGACAAATATTTCCCGTCTGTCTTCACTGTCGAAGGCACAAATTACATACCAGAAATAGATAGTAACCTAGGGGTTAAACAAGTGAGTAAACTAAATGAAGTACTAGCAACAAAGAGTTATGGAAAAACGTAAGGGACAAAACCCCAGGACCTGATGGCCTACATTCTAGAGTTCGAAAAGAGAAAGCTGCAGAGATAGCAGATGCGCTGGTTATGATTTTCCAGAATTCCCTAGATTCTGCAACAGTCCCAGTGTATTGGAAGTTAGAAAATGTAACACTGCCGTTCAAGAAAGGAGGAAGAGAGGGAACAAGAAACTACAGGCCAGTTAGCTTGACATCAGTTGGCAGGAAAATGCTGGAATTTAATAAGAAAGTCCTAACAGTGCAATTAGAAAATCATTGTACGATCAGGCAATGCCAACACGGTTTTACAAAAGGGAAATCCTGTTTGACAAACTTCGGGAGTTTTTCGAGGATGGAACTTGCAGGGTAGATAAAGGGGTACTAGTAGATGTAGTATTCTTAGATTTCCACACAAGGTTCCACACAAAAGGTTAAGACGCAAGATAAGGGTCCAAGGAGCTGGGGGTAATACGTTGGCACGGATAGAGGATTGGTTAACGGACAGGAAGCAGTGAGTGGAGTGCCGCAAGGATCATTACCGGGGCCACAGCTATTTACAATTAGACGAAGAGACTGCGAGTAATGTATCCAAGTTCGCTGGCAATACAAAGCTAGGTGGAAATGTAAGCTGTGGGGATATGCAGAGGCTGCAAAGAGATATAGACAGGATAAATGAGTAGGCAACAGCGATGGAGAATAATGTGGGGAAGGTTGAGGTTACTCACTTTGGTAGTAAGAGGAGAAATAGCAGAATTTTTATTCCCTTAACGTCCTTCAGCCAGGTCGTTAAATACAGATGGTAACTAGTACAGGCCCCAGCACTGATCCCTGAAGGAGGGGACAGAAATAGAGAGCTGTGAGGACACGGTGGGACTAGAAAACCAGGGTGAGAATTCTAAAACTGAGGCGCTATCGGGAGCCAGTGTAGGTCAGCAAGCACAGCAGGGTGACGGGCGAGCAGGACTTGCTGCAAATTATGACACGGACCAGCAGAGGTTTGGGTGAGCGGATGGTTACAAAGACTGGAAGCTGTGAGGTCGGCCAGTGACGGTGTTGCAAGAGTCAGCTCTGGAGGGGACAAAGGGCAGGGAAGGGGTTTCGGTGGCAGTGGAACTGAGGGGGTGGGGAGCACGCATTGCTGGCTGGCCCTTCTCAACGACCTCCTCCCACTCACTTCCTGTATACCCCGTCCTACAATGTGGTTACTGTAAGGGGACCTATAAACTACTTCCACAAATGACATCTTACCTTTGCTATTTCTTATCTCTACCCAAACCAATTCTGCATCTTGATCTTCAGAACTAAGGTCATCTCTCACTATTGTCCTAATTTCATCCTTAATTAACAGAGCTACCTCACCACCTTTCCCTAGCTTCCTGTCCTTCCAAAATGTCATGTACCCTTGAATATTCAGGTCCCAGCCTTGATCAATGTTTTATGTCCCCTCTGTGCTTTGTTGATCAGAACTATACACTGTACTCAAATGCTTTCTACAAGTTCATTATCACTCCTAGAACTTATGCTCTAAAGCTCTGGATGTCCCTGCTAAGATCCTATTTGTCCCATTATTATCTTTGGGCAAAAGATATACAATTGGTATGAATTTATTTCTTCTCTGTGAAAGAATGGCTCTGTCAAGTAGCATCTACTAAATTCATCATAGAACATATCAATATTGTCGATTCAAATATCATTTACATGCTTTTATGCATTGATGTCCTCCTCAAGATGCCATCTTTCCTACCTTTCCTTTATCACATTGTTTCCTTTACTTGATGGAGTACTGCACTGTAAACACACCCAGTTGGACTTAATTGAGTTGTGGTGTAAAGTAAACATATATACGACATACCAGTTGAGAGAACACAAGGATCGTTGTGAACGTACTTGAGAAGGACATGTCTTTAGGCACCAATTCATTACTAATTCAAATGTAAAATAAAATGTGGCCTACATGAGCAATGTAAACTGGAGTTGCTGCCTTCTAGTCACAATTCAAATCCATTCGTAATTAGCAGTTCCTTATCGCCCCAATTTTTCAAGGCCCCATCAGCAGCTTAGGGGCATGCACGCAGCAGACATGGATCAGCAAAATACAGGTCCAGAACCGCGTGGTTACTTCATTCACTGGCTTCTGACTGACAATGAACTTTCGAGTCTTATAAAAAACCAACGGGTCAATCAGCTCTTTCCTAACAACAAAAACTTGGAGGTGGTTCAGGGAAATCCCCATCTTTTTTTAAACTTTGAAATGTTCTAAACTATAGCCATGTGAAGCCACAGCAAACTAAGACCATCCATTCTAAGTTGCCCTACACCCACACAAAGCGTCAAAAGGGCACAGTTATACTGTAATTCTTCTGTTGTTGCAAAGTAGAAATGATTATCACTGCAGTACTTTTTGTGCCAGGCTGAAGTAGAATTAAAAGTTGGAGAAAACAGCTAACCTCTAACTTCCTAAGCAACAACAACAACTGGTATTTATATAGCACTTTCAACATAATGAAATGTTCCAAGGTGCCTCACAGGAACATTATAAAGCAAAATTGGACACTGAGCCAAAAGAGATATTAGGGCAGATGACCAAAAGCTTGGTCAAAAAGGCAGGTTTTAAGGACGATCTTAAAACAGGAAGAGAGGTAGAGATGCAGAGAGGTTTAGGGAGGGAGTTCAAGAGATTAGGGCCTTGGCAACTGAAGGCATGGCCACCAACGGTGAAATGATTAAAATTGGGGATGTTCAAGAAGGCAGAATTAGAGGAGTGTAGATATCTCGGAGAGTTGTGGGGCTGGGGAAATTACAGAGACAGGGAGGAGCAAGGCCAGGGAGGGATTTGAAAACAAGGATGAGGATTTTAAAATCAAGGCATTGCTTAACCGGGAGCCAATGTAGGTCGGTGAGGACAGGTGTGATGGATAAACAGGACCTGGTGCAAGCCAGGACATGGGCTGGAGAGTTTTGGAATATCTCAAGTTTACGGAGGGTAGCCTGTGGGAGTGCGTTGGAATAGTCAAGTTTAGAGGTAACAAAGGCATGGACTAGAGTTTCAGCAGCAGAAGAGCTGAGACAGGAGCAGAGTCAGTCCATGCTAACAGAGGTGGAAATAAGCTATCTCAGTGATAGCATGGATATGTGATCGGAAATTTACAACTCAATCTCAGACTCATCCCCTTCCAATGATAATTAAGCAACATCTTATCTAATTGAGGGGAAATAAACCTGACCTTGTAATGAGAACTTGAAATAACATTTGGAATTTTGTACACAAAGTAGGCAAGATATTATATTCATTCTGATTCTGTTAATGTTTGTTGGAGCTTATTGTGATTCAGGATGTTGATGGTGGGGGAATTCAACGATGGTAATCATAGGATTATAAGAAATAGGAGCAGGAGTAGGCCATTCGGACCTTCAAGCCTGTTCCACCATTCAAATAGATCATGGCTGATAATCTACCTCTATGCTATTTTCCCCCACTTTTTTTAATTCATTCATGGGTTGTGGGTGTCACTGGCTAGGCCAGCATTTATTGCCCATCCCTAATTGCCCTTGAGAAGGTGGTGGTGAGCTGCCTTCTTGAACCGCTGCAGTCCGTGTGAGGTAGGTATACCCACAGTGCTGTTAGGAAGGGAGTTCCAGGATTTTGACCCAGCGACAGTGAAGGAACAGCGATATAGTTCCAGGTCAGGATGGTGTGTGACTTGGATGGGAACTTGCAGGTGATGATGTTCCCATGCATCTGCTGCTCTTGTCCTTCTAGTTGGTAGAGGTCGCGGGTTTGGAAGGTGCTGTCTAAGGAGCCTTGGTGCGTCACTGCAGTGCATCTTGTAGATGGTACACACTGCTGCCACTGTGCGTCGGTGGTGGAGGGAGTGAATGTTTGTGGATGGTGTGTCAATCAAGCGGGCTGCTTTCCAAGCAAGTGGAGAGTATTCCATCACACTCCTGACTTGTGCCTTGTAGATGATGGACAGGTTTTGGGGAGTCAGGAGGTGAGTTACTCGCCGCAGGATTCCTAGCCTTTGACCTGCTCTTGCAGCCATGGTATTCATATGGCTACTCCAGTTCAGTTTCTGGTCAATGGTAGCCCCCAGGATGTTGATAGTGGGGGATTCAGCAATGGTAATAGCATTGAATGTCAAGGGGAGATGGTTAGATTCTCTCTTGTTGGAGATGGTCATTGCCTGGCACTTGTGTGGCGCAAATGTTACTTGCCACTTATCAGCCCAAGCCTGGATATTGTCCAGGTCTTGCTGCATTTCGACACGGCCTGCTTCAGTATTTGAGGAGTCGCGAATGGTGCTGAACGTTGTGCAATCATCAGCGAACATCCCCACTTCTGACCTTATGATTGAAGGAAGGTCATTGATGAAGCAGCTGAAGATGGTTGGGCCTAGGACACTACCCTGAGGAACTCCTGCAGTGATGTCCTGGAGCTCAGATGATTGACCTCTAACAACCACAACCATCTTCCTTTGCGCTAGTTATGACTCTAACCAGCAGAGAGTTTTCCCTGATTCCCATTGACTCCAGTTTTGCTCGGGCTCCTTGATGCCATACTCGGTCAAATGCTGCCTTGATGTCAAGGGCAGTTACTCTCACTTCACCTCTTGAGTTCAGCTCTTTTGTCCATTTTTGAACCAAGGCTGTAATGAGGTCAGGAGTTGAGTGGCCCTGTCGGAACCCAAACTGAGTATCACTGAGCAGGTTATTGCTCAGCAAGTGCTGCTTGATGGCACTGTTGATGACACCTTCCATCACTTTGCTGATGATTGAGAGTAGACTGATGGGGCGGTAATTGGCCGGGTTGGACTTGTCCTGCGTTTTGTGTACAGGACGACCTGGGCAATTTTCCACATTGCCGGGTAGCTGCCAGTGTTGTAGCTATCCCCATATCTCTTGATGTCTTTAGCATTCAAAAATCTATCAATTTCTGTCTTGAACATGTTCAATGATTGAGCTCCCACAGACCTCTGGGGTACAGAATTCCACAGATTCACCACCCTCTGAGTAAAGAAACTCCTCCTCATCTCAATCTTAAATGGCGTGTCCCTTATTCTGAGACTGTGTCCCCTTGTTCTAGACTCACCAGCCAGAGGAAAGATCCTATCCATTCCACCCTGTCACGCCCTGTAAGAATTTTGTAAGTTTTAATGAGATCACCTCTCATTCTTCAAAACTCTCGAGAATACAGGCCCTGTTTCTGCAATCTCTCCTCATAAGACAATCCTATTGAATATCAAGGAGAAATGGTTAGATTCTCTCTTGTTGGAGATGGTCATTGCCTGGCACTTGTGTGACGCAAATATTATTTGCCACTTATCAACCCAAGCCTGAATGTTGTCCAGGGAATGTTGGAATTGCTCAACAGATCATCGATACATGGAAAAGAAAGTAAGGTTAATGTTTGGGATTGACCATTTATCTGAATTAAGTGACCTTCATGTCATGAACATCCAGCACTTTCTGCTCCACGTGAAACCCTTATTAATCCAACTGAACGATAAGTTCTTTTGACTTACCACTCATATGCCTCAGGCATTCTGATTGTTTTTTAGTAGCTCAGCATGTACTTTTGGATATTTCATCAAATATTTCAAGAGGTTATTTTAAATCGACATTTCTTAATTATCTCTGCATCTTTCAGGTAGAATTGATGAATCTACTCAGGTGGAATTAAAGTTTCTCTTGAAGTCTCATTTCCTTTTCATGCGATATACTTCAGCACTATGTCAAGCTTTCTTCCACATACATTCTATATTGCTCAAGACCCCTACTGTGATATGACTAGTCAGCTATCAGCTGTCATTATAAAACCAGCTGTCGCAGGCAAAGAATAATCAGACTTGAAAAATCTGAACTTGCTATTCTCTCTTTTTCAGTCATTCAGTTTCCTATTATTTTTACATTCCTTTGGCAGTTTTTGTTTGAGTGCTGTAAATTGCACATGTAAAGAAAGAACCTGAATTTATATAGTACCTTCCATGTCCTCAGGATATCCAAAAGCACTTCTCAGTTCACAGCCAATGAAAAACCTTTTAAACGTAATTACATTCATGTAGGAAAATACAGAAGCCACACAGCAAGATCCCACAAAAAGGCAATGAAATAAATGACCAGAAAATGTACTTATTTTAGTGGTTTTGAATGAGGGATCAATGTCTGAGTGTATCAAGCCTGTTTCCTCAGTACCTTGCTCTCCGGCAGCGAGGCCTGGGCAACGTATGTCAGCCAAGAGCAACGTCTCAATTCATTCCATCTTCGCTGCCTCTGGAGAATCCTTGGCATCAGGTGGCAGGACCGTATCTCCAAAACAGAAGTCCTCGAGGCGGCCAAGATCCCCAGCATATACACCCTACTGAGCCAGCGGCGCTTGAGATGGCTTGGCCATGTGAGCCGCATGGAAGATGGCAGGATCCCCAAGGACACATCGTACAGAGAGCTCGTCACTGGTGTCAGACCCACCAGCCGTCCTTGTCTCCGCTTTAAAGACGTCTGTAAACGCGACATGAAGTCCTGTGAGATTGATCACAAGTCGTTGCCAGTGATAGCCAGAGCCGGCGGACAGCCATAAAGGCGGGGCTAAAGTATGGCGAGTCAAAGAGACTTAGCTGTTGGCAGGAAAAAAGACAGAAGTGCAAGGGGAGAGCCAATTGTGTAACAGCTCCGACAACCAATTTTATCTGCAGCACCTGTGGAAGAGTCTGTCACTCTAGAATTGGCCTTTATAGCCACTCCAGGCGCTGCTTCACAGATCACTTACCACCTCTAGGCGCTTACCCATTGTCTCTCGAGCCAAGGAGGCCGAAGAAGAAGAAGAAGAAGAAGAAGAAGAAGAAGAAGAAGAAGAAGAAATGTCAGCCAGGGCACTTGGTAAACTTACCTGATCTTCTTCAAATAGTGTCTACTTGAGCTGACATGCCCCACAGCGCAGCACTCATTCAGTATCAGACTTAGGTCTCTTGAAACAAAGACTTTCACTGAGCCAAGTTTAAGACCTCTTATATGCTCTTGTTTCTCTATATTGTCAGACCATAACAATATATACAGAAATAAAATTGTATGTACTAGTAGTACCAAAATTTCAAATTAGACTATTACCTGATTAAGCAATAAAAACCTTTCAGGATAAAGAAAACCTCAAATCTTAATTTTAAACAAAGATGCAGGAAAAGTTATATATTTGAAAAGCATTGTAAGCTAAGTCACTTACTTAATTAATAATTAAACATCAGCAAATATATTTGGTTGTTCTTCCTTTCCTCTTCTCACTGCATTATTCTTGTGCACACTTGCTGCGTTTTTCCTTACTTTTGAAACCACAATGCACTGAATTATTTAAAATGTACAGGGCCAGAAAAATGGGCAGACAGTGGTCCATAAGAATGATGCTGAAAGGTGGCAAACTTGTAGGATGGTCCAGATAGAATGTTACATCAATACTAGACATTTAAATACAGCACTGATAATAATTGACAGAAATTTCCATCTCGGAACAGCGGATTATGTTAAGCAGTGAACACTGATTAAGCGCATGACTGATAACCCCACTGTCAACAAAGTATGACATTATTCAGTCACATCATCTGGCACTATAAATTTACATGACCACTTGAAGTTATTATCACCCTCTCACTCCAGCTAATGTTCACTGGGGAACTACTTGTCACACCTCCATGTTTTCATTAGAGCCAAACAATCACACTCATTGTCAAAACAGATTAGAATTATGGTATAAATAACTCCGGTACAACTCACAAACAGATCAGACCTACATATAATAGAGGATTACAGCTGCTATCTGATCTGATATTACTGATTATTCCATTTGCAACTCACAAACAGAACAACTTACTCAATATCAACTCATATCCTTCACCAGTCAAAATTCTGAAAATGGACTGACATAACTTTGTTACTAAGCTGCTGAAAAAGTAGCTTCAGTGTCGCTTTTACCAGCAACAATGAAGAATTCACAAAATGCCCTATTCGTGGGACAGTGGAGATGCAGAGAGCAGCATCTTCCCCAGAGAGGGAGTGAGGGAGGGGAAGAGAAAAAGGTCACAGAGTGACTCACTTCACTTTTGTTTATAGCAGCCCTACAGAAGGCCCAAAAGGTCAGCTTCCTTCTTGCTGGAGGTGGTGATAATTCAGGAATGAATGGGAGGAGAAAATGACCTTAATTTATAGATTTATATTTTCAAATCTCTTCTTCCCCTACGTTTTACCCTCTATTGGTTCTCGAGGTCCCCAGCTACCTGAGGTAATACGGCAGCTAACTTGTCCCCAGATTTCCAGTGCTCTTAATGAGCTTTTGGGTGCATGAGAACAGTACTCTCTTTCTGCTTTCCCTTCCTTCCCTAGGGGAAGTACCTGCAAGGAATAGCAAGGATGAATTGTGATACAGTGGACTTGGGGTGTTGATCATCTGTGGGTGTTCCAGTAAATCAGCACAGGAAGATGGCACATGGTCACAGGGCTGTTTGGGCTATTGGCTGAGGCAGGAGCAGCAATGTGAACAAGCTGTGCCGTAATTTCGTCAATGATTTCCCGGAAGGATGACATGTGGTTTGATAGATCATCAAAGTTTTCACAAAACTTGCACCTCCTGGATCTCAGTACTCTACCTTAAACAATCTCTGATCTGTGTAAGGAGGAGGTCACCAAAGATCTAACCACAGGGCTATTATTCCAGGGGTTAAAAACCTTACTGCAACAATTTCTTCAGGGGTTTGAAGCTAATATTACATGACACATCCTTTACCATTATAAATGCTAATCACAGTACCATTTACTGCCATTACAAGTACTGTAGGTAAATGTTGACACTTTTACATATTGACAATTTTACATATTGCCAAAGTTCAACTTAAGAGTTTGTGATGTATTTTCAGAGGGAAGGTTGGAATCCACTCTATCTTAGATATAGTACTAAGATCATCATAGGAATATTTTATCTATTAGACAAAAGACATCAAAAATGAAGCAGTCGGTAGTAAAGACATTTCATTACATGAAAGATGCTGTAAACGTGATAGCTGGTAAACTTGCTAGTGTTGTTCTAAACTTGCCTAGATTTCGTCAAGTATGAAAAGGAATGATACTGCTTAAGCATATTGTAAATGGATTTAATCATTAACCTCATGACTGTACCATCTATAAATTAAATTTTTTTAATCAGCTTAAATTCTAAGGGAAAAAATAAAACATATGTTGGTGGAACTAGAGCTGAACAATGCACGAACATTTTTATTGTTTTTAGGCAATACCTAGGCCTGGGAATTGAATCTTGCTTGAATTGCGGTGCAATCCTAGTGCAGCACATGTGTCTAATGAGACCAGTGGTGGAACTACAGCAAATTGGCCCCCTGCCTCATTAGGGGTAGTGGCGGAGAGCTGCAGGCACCATGCAGAGCCCATGAGGCAGCTCACCAGTGGTGTGGCAGCAAAGACATCAAGCTCAAGACACCAGTTGGTAGTTTGAGGTGAATTTGGCAGGGGGAGCAGGAGGTGGGGGAGAAGCAGATGCACAATTGGTGGGCAGCAGTACAAAAATGTACCTTTCAGGTATCAGCCTCCACTGGTCCCTTTAAGTATAGCTGGTTTGCATCCTGCACATCGTGAGTAATACAGAATTGCAAATGGCAGATTGACAATTTGAGCCCATTTGTATTGCAAAACAAGATGTCCTCAATTGGATTTGAAGTTCAATTTGTGCCACATATAGATTTATGATAATGCGGGAAAATAAGTCCTACTTTTTCCTACCAGAACTGAGATTTTAAGTAACTACTGAATCCCTACATTTAAATATTTTACCTTGCTTTGGTAGCTGTTCATTCTTAGCAATTTCAGTTTAAAAACTCCCTTAAGCATTGCACTGTGAACTATTATCTATGTAAAAATATTAGCACAGTGGAAGCCTCTTAGCAGAAACAGCCTGTGGGGAGAGAAAATGTTCCTACTCACCACTCGTTTCTATTAAATGAACAGCATGAACCCGATTGGCAGCAATCTGAGGCTGCTTTAGAATATGAACTCTGGAGAAATTTTCCACCCGTTCACACACAATTCTGCTCTATTTCCATTTAGTCTTTCGTGTTGATTTTTAGCCTGCCCACCCATTCCTTTGAACTTTCATCTCTTGCTCGATGGTTCTTCTCCAAGCTGCAAATACATTGTTTTACACACTGTATTGAAATCAAAACTCCATGGACAGTCTCCTACTTGAACATCCTCATAAATCTGAAATTTCTTACCCCACTCAGGCTTGGCTTCCTTCCATTATCTTTACGTTTTTAAAACTCTACTGAATGACTTTAATTTCCTATGATCCTTGACATATCAAATAAGAACATACAGCGGCACAGTGGCGCAGTGGTTAGCACCACAGCCTCACAGCTCCAGGGACCCGGGTTCGATTCTGGGTACTGCCTGTGCGGAGTTTGCAAGTTCTCCCTGTGACCGCGTGGGTTTTCTCCGGGCGCTCCGGTTTCCTCCCACATGCCAAAGACCTGCAGGTTGATAGGTAAATTGGCCATAATAAATTGCCCCCAGTATTGGTAGGGGGATATAGGGAACGTGGGGATGTGGTAGGAATATGGGATTAGTGTAGGATTAGTATAAATGGGTGGTTGATGGTCGGCACAGACTTGGTGGGCCGAAGGGCCTGTTTCAGTGCTGTATCTCTAAATAATTAAGAAATAAGAGGCCGTCAAGCCTGCTCTGTTATTTAATAAGTTCATGGCTGATCTCGAACCTCAACTCCACTTCTCTGCCTGATCCACAGTCCCTTAGAGTCCACAAATCTACAGATCTCAGTCTTGCATCCACAACCCTCTGGGGTAGAGAAACCAAAGATTCACAATCCCCAAGGGAAGAAATTCCTCCTCATCTCAGTCTGAAATGGCCATCCCCTTATCCTGATACTATGACCCCTAGTTCTAGACTTTCCAGCCAAGTGAAGCAGCCTCTCAGCATCTACCCTACCAGGCCCTCGAAGAATCTTATGGGCTAGAAATTGGGTTGCTCCGAGTTTTGGGCGTGAGGGTCACAATTCACATGACCTGCCTGAGCTCATTGAAATCAAGGTAAGCACAATGCAATTTTCATCTACCTACCTCATTTGACTAATAGTAGCATTGAACCAAGCACTTCTCCATTCTTCTCCAAGCCACCTTGAGACTCTGTGCACAGCAATAGGGCTGGGAAGTGATGATCGGTGATCACATGCTCCAAGTAGCTTGCTCCTCTTAAAGGCTCTCTGCTTATTAAAGGGAAACTGCAAACCTGCAATCATGACATTAAGATTGGAAGGATGTCTCAGCAGGCAAGGGAGAGGGCTCCCTGATTTAGAGATGCCGTACTGGATGCTCTGGTCACTGAAGTGGACTCCAGGAGGGAGGCAATGCTTCCCCAGGTGAGAGGAAAGCCCTCAAGAAACAGCATGAAGAGGAAGTGGCACTACGTCACCCAGGAGGTGAATGCCTGGACCTGGCACCAATGCAGAAAAAAATACAATGACCTCGTACAGGTGGCCAAGGTCAGTGAATACATCCTCTTTGTATATCTCATGCCCACCACACCAACAACCAGCCTCTCACTCTGCTCAATGCACCACACACTCATCACTCACCCAGGAGCACTCCCTTGCACTCAAAACACAAATGCCTAACATTCACATACTCTACCTCACTCACACACACATTTACCAATGCTGCCAGCATCACACCCACCTCTCCCAGCTTCCACACACTTCCAACTATTCAGATATGGCAGGCAAGCACGGTGTCACACCATCACTGACACCCTGCCCTCTCTCTTGCCAAAGGAGGCTGCCCATAACACAGGAGAGACAGAAGACGAGAGGCTGGCGGGGGTGGAGGCACCTGTACAACTCCATCCTCTGAGCCCCCTGAAGACGGTGCTCCGCAACATGAGGCTGGAGGCAGCGTAGCCCATGGCACCTGGCGCAGCCCAGACTGTCCAGGATGACAGTAAGTCTTACATTCCTTTTCAACACCCTCCTCACCCTCATCCTGAGATGTGGCATCAATTGGAAGCTGAAGATCGTGTGACCATGGAACTCCTGCTTTCCTCCCCACCCCCATTCCCTCACCCCAGCCCTCCCCTTCTGCTTGTGTGCTTTCAGAAACAGAGCAGCTGCTACCGGGGCAGGCTCAGCAGAGGCAAGAGGAAGAGGAAGAGCTCCCCCACAAAAGTGATGAGGATGCACCGTCACTTCATCTTATATTGGCAGCCACCAGCTCAAGATATTGGCACTGCGAGTACCTTAGAGGGTAGCACAGAGTGGGAATCAGCACATGGTGAGTCACCAGACATGAGTGCTGCCGCCAGGCCAGGGGGAAAGGGTAGCTTGTGTGCAAACTCCTGGGAGGGTGAGGTTGCAGAAGAGTTCTGCTGCAGGTGACTCAGATGAGAACACCGATGGGGTGGCATACAGGAGAACACTGGTGACGAGGCACACAAATGCTTGGGACATTCGCAGGCCTGCCAGTTAGCCTCCTTTCACTGTCTAGCAGCACGGAGGAGTCCGCCTCGAACATGACTGAGGGCATTATACGGAGGTTGAAGTCCACCTTTCCAGTGTGAAAGTGACAGTTAACTCCACGACTGCAATGCCGGATCGACCCATGATGAAGCGTCTGGTGGCCGCTGTCTCAGCTTCCACTGCAGCTCAGCTGGAACCCTCTCAACATCTCAGTGCAGTGGAAGCTCAGAGGGAGGTCATGAGAACCATGGTTGCTGGCATGCAGGCTTAGACTGCTTCCATTGTGAGTGCAGATCTCAGTGTACAAAGAGACATGCAGGCTCTCACTGCAGATCAGCAATCTGTGCTCCAGCAGATTATTACGATTGCTGAGGTGCCACCCCAGGGAGTGGCAGTGGCTCCATGGAGCACAATCCTGCTTTCCTCTCTCAGCATGACATCATTCTTGATCCTACTACTGCCATTTCATCACTGCCCTTGCTAGTGTCTCTCAGTCAGCCAGCCCAGACTGCTACCACCCATGCAGAGGTGGTGCAGTCCGTAGCTGGTCATTCTCGGCCCAGAACTACTCGAGGGGGTCCTGCAAGGCCACCTGCAGTCTCCACCATTGAAAGTCAGAAATATTCCACCAGCCTTGCTACAGCCACCATAGTAGCACTGCAAAGGAGTACCAGGCCATTCAAGGGCACCCACAGGACAGGCACAAAGCGATTGCACGAGGATGATCAGTTCATTGTTGTTTGTATATTTGGATGCGTTGTTGCATAAAGATGCTTTGTGAAGGTTCATGTTGATGGCCTTTATTGCTGGATGTTGGGCAAGGGGCCACTGTGATGGAGAGTGTGAAATGGATGTGGGGGGCTGTGATTGGTAGGTCCTCATTGGGATGGGGAAATTGTTTGAAGTGGTAGGAGAGCCCCTTGATCCACTGTCTGACAGTCCGTCCAGTCACACGAGGTAGAAGTTGCCCCCTCCCGTTACTCCTTCTCCCTGTTCCTTGCAGAGGTTCCCCTTTCTGCCTTCTCCATTCCATTTTCTGCTCATGCTGCAGATCAGGAGGCAATAAAAGAACTTCCCCCATACCTAGGTCAGGTAATCATCTCTCTTTTTTTGGCTGCATTCCTAAACTTGCAGAAAACACTTCCAGGAACCTCGTACAGAGTTCCCACCAACTGTGCCCAAGGAAACGTCACTGAAAACCACTTCACCTGCAACTTGTGCAATGGCCCATTAATTAGCACAGGGTCAGGCCCCATCTTGCAGCTGCATGCCTGATGAGTGATGTATGAATCCATGGGCTGGACTTTCACCAGCCAAGTTTCCAATTCTGGCATCATGTCAACCAGCTGGGCTCTGTGAAGTCAGGATAGCATAGGTTCAAGCTTTTCCAGCACACACAGGGGACACAGCATGGCCCACACTCGGTAAGCAGCACACGGCCTCCATAGCGCCATTTACACGAACCAAATTTGCATGTTTCAATGAGATTATTCTCATTCTTCTAAACTCGCGGGAGTATAAGCCCATTCTAGTCCATCTCCTCCGCGGACAACCCTCTCATCTCAGGAATCAATCTAGTGAACCTTTGTTGCACCCACTCCTTAGGTACAGAGACCAAAACTGCATACAGTACTCCAGGTGTGGTCTCACGAAAGGCTGTAGAATTGTAGCAAGATGTCCTTACCATTGTACTCCAGTCCCCTTGCAATAAAGATTAACCTATCATTTGCCTTCCGATCTGCTTGCTGTACCTGCATATTAACTTTCTGGGCTGGGTTTTATGGTCCCCCTTGAGACGGGAATGGAGGTGGAGTATTGCATCAGAAGGGGGGTGGGGGGCACAGTGACCATCACTTTCCCAACGTCTTCCAATGTAGTCTGGGGTGGAGAAGGCTGAGGACATGCAGCGGAGTGGAGCGCCGACAAGCAGAAGAAAGACTGAATCCAGGAGCTGTTTCTGTTCCTTAAAGTAGCCGACTAACCAGACAGTGCACAGGTTATCGCTGAAGGACTCGGATAAAGGGATGACTGGTAAATCCACGCCTTGAAGACTGTCAAGAACACAGCTGAGGAGGTTCTGGAGAAGTGTGCCTTGTGGTTAAGACCGCACCTGTGGAGTTTGGATTGAGAGGGAACTGCTGTCGAAAGAACAGCAGCTAAATTCTTGAAGATAGGAGCTGAAAATCTACCTGAGGAACTTCAGAGTTGTGAAGAGATGTGTGACTGTAATTGTTACCGTATATGCTCGGTGGACTGCCCAGTGAAGCCATGAGACCCACCTCATGCATCTGATAATTAAGGTGTAATTTGTTTTTTATATATCTATATATGTAACGTGATCTGTCTGTTGCTTCATGTTTAATTTATGTTGATTTTGATTTGAGCGTTAAAGTAAAATATATAAAAATTAAATATTGTCCATTTGGTTTGGTTTTCTAAATTGGGGTCAATTGTTGGATTTGATTCTTTTTGTTTGTTGGTGGTTTCTACAAGGATCATAACAAAATAAATAATTTTAGAGAATGTTATGTGATTTTTTTTTCTGGAACTCGCTGTCCATGAGGGTTCTGGAAGCAAAGACAATCAAAGATTTCAAAAAGAAATTGGATGGGCAGTTGAAGCAAATAAACTTGCAGGGTTATGGGGGTTGAGCCGGGGAGTGGAACTGACTGGACTGCTCCATAGAGAGTCGGCATGGACTCAACAGGCCCAATGGACTCCTTCTATATCATAAATGACTATGTGACTTTATATTCACTTGTGTAAAAATATACTTCCATTTTTTCACTCTATTTACTGTACCTCCACTGTATAACAATCGCTTAACGTCTATACATGCACGTTTCTCCTCATATCATAAATGTATCCTCTGGTATTTTTCCACAGTGCAATTCGCTCTGTGTAAGTACTTATTCGGCAACCCTTAACAAAGCAGTGCTGCCATTGAAGAGAAGTTGTTATATTTTTCACATTATTCCACCTCGACGATCTCTTCCTTTGTTTTTCTACTGGTATATCATGAATCTATTATTAGACACCACTGATGCCCAGGTATAAATAACAAATTTCACTGCTCTCTTTTGTCATTTCAAAATGTAAAGTAAGTAATTTTGATGAAACCCAAAATGAAAAATTGGGAATCATGTATAACTTCATCATCCAGTTCTGGACTACATGCAACTCCAATCCCGTCCCATGCAGTTGATTATTAATGCCCTCAAGGCAAATGGGGACTGGAAATAAATACTATTTTGGCAATGTCGCCCACATCCCAAGAACAAGTATTTAAAAAGTCTGTCATGTGGTCCAGTCAATGCAGATGGTCCCCTTGGCCCTCACCTCCCTTCCACATTACTTGTTGCTTTAAGCTGTTGAGAAAGTAAGTTGTTGTTGTTTTCACATCTTCACATTTTGCCTAGAAAAATGACACAGGACTACATAGGATATGCGGCACAGAAACGGGTCATTCGACTCAACCGGTCCATGCTGATGTTTATGCTCCATTCAAGTTGCCTCCCATCTTTCCTCATCTGAATCTAACATCATAACCCTCTATTCCCTTCCCCCTCATATACTTGTGTAAGTTTCCCTTAAATGCATCTATACTATTGTGATGGAGTCTGCAGTGCGAGACCAGTGAAGGAGAGTCTGCAGACTGTTATCTGAAGAGATGACTTGCCAAATGAACTGTTAGAATCTAT
Source organism: Heterodontus francisci (assembly GCF_036365525.1). Taxonomy (NCBI): domain Eukaryota; kingdom Metazoa; phylum Chordata; class Chondrichthyes; order Heterodontiformes; family Heterodontidae; genus Heterodontus; species Heterodontus francisci. Next base: position 100,617,424 of record NC_090383.1, on the reverse strand, counting down.
GACTTTGGATTCAAAGCTTGTATTTTTTCTGAGACAATTATTTACTGGAAAACAAAAGCTTCAGAGTACTGGGAAGACCAAACAGATTCAATCCAGTTTAAAGCACAGGTCACATAGTCATGTGAGAGAGGTGTGACCAGGACTATTCAAGGCTCAGATTAAAGATCAGCAGAACTGAAATAGACTGCTCTGTGTGTGCGTGGAAGAAAACAGCAAGCAGTTGTTCTAAAAAGACAGGCTACAGGCTGAGGAAATCTGATGCTGAGAGCTGACGATTGGCAAATGCGACTTACAGCAGCTGCTTTCTGTGACTTAAAGAGTTATCAGTGGAATCACGTTATCAAGACTGTTGTGGCGGAGGCCAAGGTTGTTAAAAAGGCAACAAGATCAAACTGCTAAAGGGAAAGTTGTATTGTTTGCCACTGACGGGACATCATTGCTTCCATATCTGCATGCTGGAGGACAGGACTGGGAAAACTACCTGAGAAAGTTCCTGATTTTGAAGAACTTTGTGACGGTTTGTTGCCATCTTGCTGACAGGACTGCTCAGAGGACTCGTAAGAACTACCTTTGTTGCATCTTATAATTAACATCTAACCTTTCAGATATATATGTCGATTGTGATTTAACTGTTAGTTCATGTTTAACTTACGTTGGTGTCATGCCAACTTGCTTTGTTGAATGATAATTTTCTTTAATCCACTGAGTGGAGATTTGAATTTATAGTTTTTAAAAATATATTTACTAAAGAACAGATAGAAGATGACTTTGCTAGCAACTTAAGATAGCCACATAATTTGCAACACTGTATACATTGCAAGGACTGTGAGAGGGGAGACGAAATGTCTGCTTATTCCCCAGCAAGAACCAAGACCAAGAAGTTTAAGGAAACTGCTTGTTCTTTTTCTTTTAACAAGAAGAAATACTGCTAACTTCTATGTTTGAATCACTGAGTGACTGTTGTGACAAGCCCATCCCCATCTGCAGTTTTAAGCTTGTGTTTCTCTGCTGCAAAAAAGGAACTTCTAGACTCTGACACGTGCAGACCCAAGTGGGAGTCCCTCTCTCTGTCTCTCCATTCCAGCTTGACAGCTTCAAATCCTGCTTGTTGACTGACCACCTTTGCATACTCCAGCAACAATCAGAAACCCTGTTGGAGGAAATCATCCACATCACTGTCTCCAAGAGACCCACCGAACCAGTCATCTAGCTCTTCAAGCTAAAAGCCTCAGGAAGCCAGATGAATCACCAAACCCCACAGACTGTATACCCCTTTTTTCTATGGACTCTAACTCAAAAGAATTACCTTTCCCCACGCTGTAACCTATTTGTGTGTGTGTAAACCCCGAGTGTGTGTGTGAGCGAAAGTTGGCACATAATTTATTATTTTTATTGATTTGGTTTAGATACAATGAAGTAAACCTCTTTCTTTGTTAAACTCAAGAAAACCTGTCCAATAGGTTCTTGTTACGATCCTAGCAAGTAAGCAATCAAACACATATTGAATTAGCCAGTACATCCACTTTAAGAAAGAATTAAACCTGTTGTGGTCCATCAAGGAGAGGGAAAAGATGGAAGCCCTTTGACCCCTCCTCATTGACTGTAACATTGGTTTTGGTTTGAATGTAATGTAAAATTTATAAAAGGGAAATCTTGTCCATTTGGTTTTAGTTTCCTAAATTGGGGTCAGTCAGTGGATTTGATTATTTTGGTTTGTTCGTGATCTGCACGGGGATCATACCCTTCAACCACTTCCTGTGGTAGCAAGTTCCACATTCTCACCACTCTTTGCATAAAGAAGTTTCTTCTGAATTCCCAATTGGATTTTTTGGTGACTATCTTATGTTGATGGCCTCTAGTTAGACTCTTCCCCACAAGTGGAAACATTCTCTCGTTATCCACTCTATCAAAACCTTCCATAATTTTAAAGACTTCTATTAGGTCACGTCTCAGTTTTTTTCAAGAGAGACCCAGCCTGTTAATCCTTTCCTGACATGTATCCTCACATATTTCTGGTATCATCCTTGTAAATCTTCTCTGCAGCCTCTCCGATGCCTCTATATCCTTTTCATAATATGGTGACCAGTTTTGGCATAACCTCCCTACTTTTCAATTCTAACACTCTAAAAATAAAACCGAGTATTTGGTTTGCCTTTTTTTATGGCCTTGCTAACCTGTGGCACAACTTTTAGTGATTGGTGTACTTGTACTCTGAGATTCCTTTGCTCCTCTACCCCACCAAGATCTGCACCTTCCAAGTAATAAGTGACCTCTCTATTTCTCCTACCAAAATGTACGACCTCTCATTTATCCATGTTGAAATTCATTTGCCAATTATCTGCCCATTCTGCAATTTTATTAATGTCCTCCTGTAACTTGTTGCAGTCATCGCCTGTATTTACTATTCCCCACACCGCACCCCACCCCAACCCCCGAAATTTGGTGTCATCTGCAAATTTAGTGTGTTTTTGATTCCAAAGTCCAAATCGTTAATGTAAATTGCGAATAGCACTGGTCCCAGCACTGATCCTTCTGGAACCCCACTTCCCACCTTCTGCCACTCTGAATAACTACCCTCTACTCCCACTCTCTGCTTTCTGTCTTGAAGCCGGCTAGCAATCCATTCTGCTACTTGTCCCCTGATTCCTTATTATGTGAAGTAGTGGAAGGATTTGCAGATTGATTATAACAACAACTTGCATTTCTATAGCACCGTTAGCAGAATAAAATGCCCCAAAGCACTTCACAGGAACATTATTATACAAAGTTTGACACTGAGTCACAAAAGGTGATAAAATAATCTGGTGGTCTCATTCCAAGACTGTAACCAGCTGATAGAGTGGTTAAATCCTATATGGCAGGAATGTACGCAACCCAGGCAAGATGTTGCAGCCATACCCACCAAATGCAAGTATTCTGCAGGATGTTAACCCAGAATTCAAAGCTAGAGTTCTGGTCTCCATACACCAGGACTGTCTCTTATGGGGTTCAAACCCTATACTTTCTGGGTCAGAGGTGGGAAAGCTACCATTAAGCCAACAGTCCACTCCATGTACAAGTAGGTCTCTGGCGGAATTAGCTAATTATTGTCACACCATCAAACTACATCACCTGTGACATTTGTCACATTTTTAGGCTTCCACCAGATGTTCCTCTGATGCTTTCTGCCAAAATCTACGTAAGCAAGCCATCACTCATTGCAAGCTGCAGTGTGACTTCACTGGGTCAACAACTGGTAATGTCGACAGTTGGTCAGCGAAAAGACATCAACTTGATGCTTTAATTCTATTTGTCTTTCCACAGCTGCTGCCTGACCTGCTGAGTTTCCAGCATTTTCTGTTTTTATTTCTGGTAATGTAGTGTTGGCTAACAGTCAAACAGCCACCTTTGTTACAGCAATAGTTTACTGAATTTACATGAGCCCTCTGGTGACCTCTTAGTCTTCGAATAACAAAAGAATAAACATACCATTTGGCTTAGGCTACAAACTATAAATCCAGTTTATTAAATGTAAAGGTTAAGTAGCATCAATACAGCCGATTTATCTTGATTACAGCATTGCTAACATATACCTTAGCAAAGGAATTATGAAAGACACAAAGCTATTCTAACGTTTAGTAATACTAAGCTTGGACCACCTTTCTTTTGGGCCTCCTTATCTCGAGAGACAATGGATACGCGCCTGGAGGTGGTCAGTGGTTTGTGAAGCAGCGCCTGGAGTGGCTATGAAGGCCAATTCATAACCCGTAACTGCTGCCTTCCGTGTTGTTTCAGTCGCTGTGAGGCAACTATGGAGTGACCTCTCCATGGCGCATGCCTGGGCAAATTTATGGAGGTTGAGAGTTGCCCAGTCGTCAAAACCCCCCTCTCGGCCTTTCTGGTGGGGTCCAAAGGAGTGCAGGACACGACGTTTGGCACCAGTATGGCTGCAGGAACTGCCGGAAACATGCCAAAGGTGACACATGACCACCTACGGGGTTCCGCTCCGGATTTTCTGTTAGGGTTTACTCCCTTAGCCTTGGTCTCTCCCGAGACGCCTACAAGGCAGTTGGGTTGTTGGGGCCCCTACACAGGTGTAGGATGGTGCCGGTGGGAGGAGGGGATGCAAGGGGGAGGGGTAGAGGGAGGGGGTGGGGGGGGGGTGCAGGGGAAGGGGGTGCGGGGTGAAGATGGTGCGAGGGGGGGGCGGGCTGGGACGGGGTTGTGAGGGGGTGAGCTGAGAGGGTGGCGCAGGGAAGGGGACGGGGGTGGAAGGGGGGTAAAGGGGGGGGGGGGAGGGGGGGTGGAATCTGGTGCAGGTAATAAGCCATTTCCTCAGTGCCCACCATCGACGTCCGGAAAGCTCATCCACGTCCTTCGGGAGGTGAAGCATCATTTGGCAGACTTAGAGGTGATTACATTTGCTAAGGGTTTTTTTTTGCAGTGGTTTAAATAAAGGCATGCAGCATTGCCGACAGTGCGCTGCAGATGCAGATGGACCACCATCCATAACATTAAATCTATACCTAGTGATTTCAGCTACTACCAGGGAGACTCCACGTGCCACCTCCATGCAAACTGCAGAACAGTAGCGTGAAAAGAGCAAACGACCTGGAATCACACTGCCTGGAATCTGTCTCACTATTTGAGGAACTTTCAGGAACCTTATGTTCATGTTTTTATTATTGCCTTCTTACTGCAAGAAAACAACTTTCTGGGACTAACTAAGCAAACTACAATTGGAAAATGGCATCCCTCCAATCTCAAGAAACTCAAGAGGGATGCTTCCATTTACCACAACAATAAGTGATATTCTCAATCCGACACAAACAGTATCCCATTAGTGTGCTTCAATATCTCATGTACTGTTAACTGGTTTTTCAGTGTAATCCAGCCTTAATTGGGATTGTCCTATGAGTTGCCTGCAATCCCTGAAATTCAGTGGAGTACTTATTATAATATGTGTTTAAAAACCTTGGAGTACTTTATAGTACAAAAACAAAATACTGGCCCTGATTTGAAAGGTGAGGTGGAATGGATGTGTAGCATGCTCCTTGAAGCGGCTGACAAGCCCGGGGGTGTCTGGAAACATGGAGGACCAGTCGATCTTAACGACTGAGCCTCATTTGCATAAATTCTCCCAGAGTCTTCTGCTGAACCTGGCCTGATCCACTACCTTAATCAAAGCAAAATACTGCAGATGCTGGAAATCTGAAATAAAAACAGAAAGTGCTTGAAATACTCAGCAGGTCAGGCAGCATCTGTGGAGAAAGAAGCAGAGTTAACGTTTCAGGTCTGTGACCTTTCATCTCCCATCACTCCTGGCCTTTTCGATCTCCCTCCTCCCTCCACAAAATATCATGCCCTCCCTCCTCTCCACTCCCCGGCTGCAGCCTCTCAATCTGGCTGCCGGTTGGGAAATGGAGACAACAAAATTAGGTCTCCAGGTTACCCACTTTTCCATCAAATGGTGGTTCTGCTCTTGTTTGAATACTTTTGAGAACTTACCAAAAATGGCCTTAAAATGAACTGAAAGCTGCTGTGATGAGTACAATGTCCTATTCTACAGGTTAGTTCGACAAGGCTAATTTTTTTCTTGAAGACCATTGTATCCTGGAATGTAAGAATTGAGGTTGTTAAAAAAAATCTTGCACATGCACATTTGAAAGCTGCGTTTCCCTATCATTATTTTACCCAAATCAAAAGTTGTCTCAAATTATCATATGTTGCAATTTTATTGTAATGTTCATTAAATAATCAACAATTATCCATTTTTGTTAAGCTTTCTCGCAAATATACAGCCAGAATAGCCTCACCAAAACCTCTCGTTAATTCTGTCACATGCTCTGGTCTAAGATGTGAGCATAGATTTTTCATATCTAGATGCTAAAAGCAGACAATTAGCCCATTATGAGTACAAATTCATTCACCTGTATTTTGACCTTTTTAGAAGAAAATTAAAAAGAGAAGGTGCAATTTATTTAAATAGACTACGTTTTTCACTTACTGAATAAACATTTTATGTGAGGTTGGAAACTAGGTTACTGGAACTTCCAATGGTTCTGGCTCTACAATAAGTAAATCAGTCATAATGAACAGAATAGTTGCAATCAAAGCAACTGTCAATTGAATGCACTACTCACATTCTCAGCAAGAAAAAATACTCTTGGCTCTGTAAGTTTAATGTAGTAATATGGCTTGAAAATGTATTCAAGATAATTGGTTTAAAAGCATTTCTCCTGTGGTTGATAGTATTTGTCTATAACTGAGGCTGCCTCTTATTGGTGTATGAACCTACATTGACACTTTTGAGTTTGATCAACACTAGTTTCCTCTGTATATGATTTGCGTTCCTAGTATATGTCAGAAAAAAATGAAATGCCTTGCAAAGAACTTCCATATGTTATTATTTACTGTAATATACCGACTTTCGGATGAGAAGTTAGACCAAGGCCCCATCTGCCCTCTCAAGTGGATGTCAAATATCCCACAGCACTATTTCAAAGGAGAGCTGGGCAGTTCTCCCCAGTGTCCTGGCTAATATTGATCCCTTATCACTTTTATCATTTATCACTTAAGATTATCCGGTCATTGTCACACTGCTGTTTGTAGGAGCTTGCTGTGCACAAATTAGCTGCTGTATTTCCTTACTAAAACAATCTATACTTCAAAAGTACTTTGTTGTTCGTAAAGCAGTTTGAGATGTCCTGAGATCATGAAAAGCGCTATATAAATGCAAGTTTTTATTAGAGCAAAATCAATTTGGATAACATAAAACATTTTACTTATTGTATTTTCTTCCCATCGTGGTCTTGACTTTATTGTACTTTGAAATCTTTTCAGATCACTGTTAGTAATGACATAATCTTATCAATTAATTTTGAACAGTGATTATAACTGGAATCTTTTTATTGCTCCCCCAATTTGGGGTCTTTTTTTAATTTGGTCTGAATTATTTATAATGGATGATTCTTGCAATGGATTTGCAGCCAGCACTATTGACACGGCCCATGTGATATTGTTCAATAGTAATTGTATAAAATTGGTACAAATTAGACTTGTTCTGAATGGGGCTCAGCTTGGACAGGTGAACAAAAGGCTGTCAAAGATCCATGTGATCACTTGAGAAGTAAATACGCATACTTGTATGGCTAGAAACACATTTTGAAATTTCAAGATTGGTTTCACAGAAAGAGGGAAAAGATTACTTGCTGTTACATATTTTGAGTTGATTGCCTGTTTGAGACGAATATATTCGGTTCTGTTTTCAAACCCAGGAGTTGAGTGTTGTGGTAGAGGTACATAGATCAGGTATGGTTTTTGCCTGATTATAGAACTACCTCCCAGTGCAACTTCTTGGATCAGACGAATTATAATAAAGGACCACAGTGGGCCTGGGGTGGGAAGGACACCAGGCTGCTTACAAGGATTATTAGCAAAATTGAACGGCATGCAAACACTTAAAGAGAAGCAGCTGCATATAGCATGCAAAAAGAAAATCAGGAGGGGTTTAACGGGTGGTTGAGCTAATATTGTATGTTTTACACAGTCAAAATCATCCCCCTGATGTGTGAAGCTCTATGCCAGAAATACTGAAGATGCAGATTCCTCCTGTATCTTGAATACAAATGTAAGAAAATGGTAGTCAGTAATGGTGGAATGAGCAAAACTGTACACATAGTAGGCCGCCGTTCCAGCATGAGTCAGTGGGCTAGATTTTGATGACAACAACTTTCATTTATATAGTACCTTTAAAATAAAAAAAATCCCAAAGCACCTCTCAGGAATCACTATCAAACAAAATTAGACACTGAGGTGAAAAACAGGTTTGGTCAATGAGGTAGGCTGTAAAGAGTGTCTTAAAGGAGAGGTAGAGAGGTGGAGAGGTTTCGGGAGGGAATTCCAGAGCTTAGGGCCCAGACAGCCAAAGGCTCAGCCATCACTTGTGGAGCACAGGAACTTGGGGGGTGCGCAAGAGGCACAGATCTTGGAGGGTTGTCGGGCTGGAGGATGTTTTGGGGGATCCAACCAGCAGAAAGTACTCGCCAACAGCCTTATAGTACCAACAGGAGGCCTGGACCTTGTTAGCACAATGCAGGCAGCCTGCGTGTGCCCCCGGGGTTGGCCTCCGAGCCAGAGGACAGGAGGCTTGGTGGGGGTGGGGGGCGTCAGTTCTAGGGATGAGAAACGGCCCAAGGTGGCAGCAGCCCAGACTGTTTTTGTAGAGCCCAGAAGAGCACTCTTCTTCAGCTGGACAGCAGCTGATCCTGTGCATAAAATGCACCATAGATGCTCTCTCTGCTCAGTCCGAAAATGGTTACTACATCATTTTTACAGCACAGGATTAGGCCATTCGGGCCAACAGGTCAGGGCTCCACATGAGCCTCCTATCATCGCTCTTCATTTATCTCCATCAACATATCTTTTTATTCCTTTCTCTCTCAAGTGTTTATCTAGCCTACCGCTAAATGTACCTATGCTAGTCATCTGAATTACCTCCTGTGGTAAGAAGTTCCTCACTTTAACCACTCTTTGGGTAAAGAAGTTCCCCCTGAATTCTCTATTCTATTTATAAGTAACAGTCTTATATTTATGGACTCTAGTTCTGGTCCGCTCTGCAAACGAAAATATCTTCTTTATGTCTACCCTATCCAATTGTTTCATAGTCTTAAAACCTCTATCAGGTCACCCCCTAGTCTGCTCTTTTCTAGGGAAAACAGTCCCAGCCTGTTCAGTCTTTCCAGATAGGTATAGCCTCTCAGTTGTGGTATCAGCCTAATAAATCTTCCTTGCACCTTCTTCAGTGCCTCTAAATCCTTTTTATAATATGAAGATCAGAATTGTTCACAGTACTCCAAGTGTAGTCTACCCAAGTTTCTATAGAAGTTTAAATAACTTTTCTGCTTTTCACTTATTTCCCTCTAGAAATCAACACCAGTGACTTGTTTGCTTTGTTTTATGGCCTTATTAACTCGTGTCACTACTTTTAATGATTGTTGTAACTATATCCTCAGCTCCCTTTGTTCCTCTAACTCATCTGGACACACATTTTCTAAGGAGTCTGTGGTCCCTTTATTCTTCCTACCACAATGTACCAACTCACACTTGCCTATGTTGAAGTTCATTTTCCAATTACACACTGATTCTGCAAGTTTATTAATGTCTTCCTGTATTTTGTCACAGTCTTGCTCTGTATTAACTGTAGCTCCCCAGTTTGGTATCGTCCACATAATAAAAACCGTTTATGTAAATGGTGAAGAACAGTGGTCCCATCACTGACCCTTGTGGAACACCATTTCCCACCTTTTGCCAATCTCAGTACCTACGTTTAACCCTACTCCCGGTTTTCTGTTTTGAAGCCAGATTGCTATCCATTCTGCTACTAGTCCCCTGACTCCACACGTTCTGACCTTAGTCATGTGTTTACTATGTGGTACCTTATCAAAGACCTTTTGAAAATTCAAATATATTACATCTACTGCATTACCCTTGTTCATTCTTTCTGTTACTTCTTCAAAGAGTTGAATAAGGTTGTTCAGATCCAGAAAGCCAGTTGGTGAAGGATAGTACTGGAGAAAATCTTTACTCAGTCTTACACTTAGTTAGAGTGAAACATTACAAGCATACACCACAGCACTCAACCACCACAGTTTCAATATCTGCTCTTTTATGTGCTCAAGTGAAACTCGAATTAATGCCCTCCACCTGCATATAATTAAACACAATTAACAAGGTTGGTCAAGCATGACCTTCTCTTTTGAAATCTGTATTATCACAGGAGCCCAATTTTCAAATTAAAAGAAGTTACTGCCTGACTTAGGTCAGTAGGCTCTGGGTGAAATAGGGTGGACCACACAGTCAGCGGGAATGAGCCAATGAGTCATTCCCCAGCATTTTTGGGGTGCTACTTTCCCGTTTCCACGAGACAGAAGACCTCAAAATCTGACCCAGTGTCTCCTGGAGAAGAAACAAATAAATGGGAGGAGAAAGAGCCATCAAAGTGAAAACAGAAATTGTATTACTGAAGATTCTAACAGTTCTGAATCACGCCATGGGGTTGTCACTTCTGTAATAGCACTTCCAGTCGTGTTTTATTACATTATTAAGTTGTAAACCAACCAGAAACAATGGCTGGCATGAAGTGCTGTGATGTCAGCTGAATAAGCAAAAGACCTGAAAGAACTGGATGCAATCCATGATTACATTCATTGTAGTAATACGACATTGAAATAACATTGGATTTTTACAGACCTTTCACCAGATTAGCATTTTGACTGTTTCCACATTCATTTTGTGCTGTTACTTTTCCTAACAATTACTATATTCTCCCTTAAGCATTTATTTTCAGTGCTGGGAAAATTTACCCAGATATATTTCTATCAGGCGATTAAGTGAATAAATTAGAGCCTTACGAGAGTGTGCAGTACATGGCCAGTGGGATCATGAAATATAAAATAACAGCTTTAAAGCAATTGATATACACAGCAAGGTGGTTGACTCTTACATGTCCTCTGAAATGGCCTAGCAAGCCACTCAGTTGTACCTAACCGCTACGAAGTCAATAAAAAGGAATGAAACCGGACGGACCACCCGGCATCGACCTAGGTACCGGAAACGACAACGGCAAACCCAGCCCTGTCGACCTTGCAAAGTCCTCCTTACTAACATCTGGGGGCTTGTGCCAAACTTGGGAGAGCTGTCCCACAGACTAGTCAGGCAACAGCCTGACATAGTCATACTCATGGAATCATACCTGACAGACAATGTCCCAGACACTGCCATCACCATCCCCGGGTATGTCCTGTCCCACCGGCAGGACAGACTCACCAGAGGTGGCGGCACAGTGGTATACAGTAGGAAAGAAGTTGCCCTGGGAGTCCTCAACATCGACTCTGGACCCCATGAAGTCTCATGGAATCAGATCAAACATGGACAAGGAAACCTCCTGCTGATTACCACCTACCGCCCTCCCTCAGCTGATGAGTCAGTACTCCTCCATGTTGAACGGCACTTGGAGGAAGCACTGAGGGTGGCGAGGGCACAGAATGTGCTCTGGGTGGGGGACTTCAATGTCCATCACCAAGAGTGGCTCAGTAGCCTTGTCCTAAAGGACATATCTGCCAGACTGGGTGGTGAGGGAACCAACAAGAGGGGAAAACATACTTGACCTCATCCTCACCAATCTGCCTGCCGCAGATGTACAGTCGTTGTGGAGACGAAGTCCCGCCTTCACACTGAGGATACCCTCCATCGTGTTGTGTGGCAGTACCACCATGCTAAATGGGATAGATTTCGAACAGATCTAGCAGTGCAAAACTGGGCATCCATGAGGCACTGTGGGCCATCAGCTGCAGCAGAATTGTACTCAACCACAATCTGTAACCTCATGGTCCGGCATATCCCCCACTCTACCATTGCCATCTAGCCAGGAGATCAACCCTGGTTCAATGAACAGTGCAGGAGGGCATTCCAGGAGCAGCACCAGGCATACCTCAATATGAGGTGTCAACCTGGTGAAGCTACAACACAGGATGATCTGCGCGCCAAACTGCGTAAGCAGCATGTGATAGAAAGAGCTAAGCGATCCCATAACCAACGGATCAGATCTAAGCTCTGCAGTCCCACCACATCCAGTCGTGAATGGTGGTGGACAATTAAACAACTAACTAGAGGAGGTGGCTCCACAAATATCCCCATCCTCAATGATGGAGGAGCCCAGCACATCAGTGCGAAAGATAAGGCTGAAGCACTTGCAATAATCTTCAGCCAGAAGTGCTGAGTTGATGATCCATCTCGGCCTCCTCCTGAAGTCCCCAGCATCACAGATGCCAGACTTCAGCCAATTCAATTCACTCCGCATAATATCAAGAAATAACTGAAGGCACTGGATACTGCAAAGGCTATGGGCCCTGACAATATTCCAGCAATAGTACTGAAGACCTGTGCTCCAGAACTTGCCGCGCCCCTAGACAAGCTGTTCCAGTACAGCTACAACACTGGCATCTACCCAACAATGTGGAAAATTGCCCAGGCATGTCCTGTGCACAGAAAGCAGGACAAGTTCAACCCAGCCAATTATCGCTCCATCAGCCCATTCTCAATCATCAGTAAAGTGATGGAAGGTGTCATCAACAGTGCCATCAAGCGGCACTTGCTTAGCAATAACCTGCTCAGTGACGCTCAGTTTGGATTCCGCCAGGGCCACTCAGTTCCTGACCTCATTACAGCCTTGGTTCAAACATGGACAAAAGAGCTGAACTCAAGGGGTGAGGTGAGAGTGACTGCCCTTGACATCAAGGCAGCATTCGACTGAGTATGGCATCAAGGAGCCTTAGCAAAACTAAGGTCAATGGGAATCAGGGGGAAAACCCTCTGCTGGCTAGAGTCATACCTAGTGCAAAGGAAGATGGTTGTGGTATTGGAGGTCAATCATCTGAGGTCCAGGACATCACTACAGGAGTTCCTCAGGGTAGTGTCCTGGGCCCAACCATCTTCAGCTGCTTCATCAATGACCTTCCTTCAATCATAAGGTCAGAAGTGGAGATGTTCGCTGATGAATGTACAATGTTCAGCACCATTTGTGACTCCTCAGATACTGAAGCAGTCCGTGTAGAAATGCAGCAAGACTTGGACAATCTACAGGCTTGACTGATAAGTGGCAAGTAACATTCGCGTCACACAAGTGCCAGGCAATGACCATCTCCAACAAGAGAGAATCTAACCATCTCCCCTTGACATTCAATGGTATTACCATTGCTGAATCCCCCACTATCCACATCCTAGGGGCTACCATTGACCAGAAACTGAACTGGAGTAGCCATATAAATACCGTGGTTACAACAGCAGGTCAGAGGCTAGGAATCCTGCGACAAGTAACTCATCTCCTGACTCCCCAAAGCCTGTCCAACATCTACAAGGCACAAGTCAGGAGTGTGATGGAATACTCTCCACTTGCTTGGATGGGTGCAGCTCCAACAACACTCAAGAAGCTCGACACCATACCAGGACAAAGCAGCCCACTTGACTGGCACACCATCCACAAACATTCACTCCCTCCACCACCGACGCACAGTGGCAGTAGTGTGTACCATCTACAAGATGTACTGCAGCAAAGCACCAAGGCTCCTTAGACAGCACCTTCCAAACCTGCGACCTCTACCGGCTAGAAGGACAAGGGCAGCAAATGCATGGGAACACCATCACCTGCAGGTTCCCCTCCAAGTCACACACCATCCTGACTTGGAACTATATCGCCGTTCCTTCACTGTCGCTGGGTCAAAATCCTGGAACTCCCTTCCTAACAGCATTGTGGGTGTACTTACCCGACATGGACTGCAGCGGTTCAAGAAGGCAGCTCACCACCACCTTCTCAAGGGCAATTAGGGATGGGCAATAAATGCTGGACTGGCCAGCAACGCCCACATCCCATGAATGAATTTTAAAAAAATACCTGTCACAAGGGTGCTCTGAAACCACATGCCATCATAAAACATGGAACAAGTAAAGGTCATTCAGCCCAGTTCGCCTACTTCTACCACATGTTCCAGTTATTCAGTTAATCACCCAAGACAAAAATATCAGGGTATATTTTCCCAGCACCTGGCTAACCATGCATTCGTTCCTGCTGGTTTCAGTCAGGTGTCAATGTCAGGACATGCAAATCCTGAGAGTTAAAATCTCCTGGGCCTCACGCTCCTGGGTTCTTCATCTGCTTTGGCCACTGTACCGAGTCCCATCCCCAAGTTAAAATTCAAGCTGAAAGGTCCAAACGAGTCCTCTAATGGAGTTCAGCAATGGAGAAAGCTGAAAGGTCTTTACACATTCTCTCATTCTTATGATTTTGGTCACAGTAAGATTGAAGATATAATTTTTGCTGTCCATCATAAATTCCACTCCCTTATGATTGACGTCATCCTCCTCCCCAACTGCTAGAAGAACTTAAGAAATAGGAGCAGAAGAGCAGGAGTAGGCCTTAACGCCCCTCGAGCCTGCTCTGCCACTCAATAAGATCATGGCTGAACCTCTATATCAACTCCACTTTCCTGCCCTATCTCCCTATCTCTTGATTCCCTAAGTGCCCTAACATCTATCGATCTCAGTCTTGAATATACTCATCGACTGAACATCCACAACCTTATGAGTGAAGACATTTCTCCTCATCTCAATCCTAAATGGCTGACGCCTTATCCATGACTATGATCTCTAGCCTATACTCTAGCCAGGGGAGCCAGCCTTTCAGCATCTACCCCATCAAACCATCGAAGAATTTTATACATTTCCATGAGATCACCTCTCATTCGTCTGAACTCCAAAGAATATAGGCCCATTCTACTCAATCGCTCCTTGTAGGACAGTCCTCTCATAACCACTTATGCTGAATGAAATAAGTCACGACCGCAGTGCCGTGTTTAACTCTGAGCTATGCTACACACCTCATATTCCCCTGCTAAATGCTTAATTGCACTGCTGTAACAATGGATGACCTCACACTTACCTGCTTGGAAATCCATCTGCCGCAGTTTTGTCCACTCACTTAATCGAGCGTAAAATTACGGAGACATTGATAGATTAAGTGAGTGGGCAAAACTGTAGCAGAGTGATTTCTTTGCAGGTAAGCATAAGGTCAACCATTTTGGACCATAACAGATCTGAGTATTATTTAAATTGTGAATAGCTAGGAACAGAGGTGGTCCAAAGAGCTGAAGGAATTCAGTGAATCAGTGTTCACCATATGATTCAGCAACCTCTTCCACACATCCACTCTTCTCCTAACATGAACCGAGTTCTACCATTCCTTAACTTGTAAGGGATCCCTTCCCCTCCATAAGCTATTCAGTTGAAACAACTGATTGATACAAACACAATCCGTTCCTTTCATCATCTTAAAAATCTAGATCAAATTGTAGTATAATGTACAGAAGCTGTTGCTGGGTAGATTATGTATATGTAAATCTGAGTTCTTTTTGCCTTCAGTCTGGTTCAGTAAATATACCGAGTCGGATGTGTAGGTAAAATCAATTACTTTATTAGCCGGCTGACTTACTCTGACATGACGGCACTGACTCCAACAGAGTCTGTCAGGTCCACCAGAGTAAGTGACCGTTTGTGATACAGATACTACTGTTTATACATTAAGATTCATGCTACACCTCCTTGTTTAACCAATCAGTGCGGTACAATTCAACTTCACCCACGTGGTGACATGCAGTACATCTGTTACTGAGGTTAACAATACACTCCATTCTCCATACATACTTGTTACTAACATAATATTGTTTTGCACCAGCAAGATAAAAGAAAGCAGACAAGCAAGATAATTAGCAAGAGCATAGGAATCATCAATAAACATTCTGGTCTCACTCCCTACATTGATCATGAGTTCTGTCTCTACTTTGTGACAGTTAATTGCGCCGCATCCTGCTATCTCTATCAGGTTTGCATTCCTGAGTGTTTCGTGCAGTCTGCAGCTACATCAAGCAGTGGCAGTACACGAAGATAAGAGGGGCCCAGCATTCCTTATCACTCACACAGGGATGGACATCATTTGATTCACAGGAGTCCAGTTGTTCCAAACCACAGGGAGTCACACAATCAGGCCATAAAAGAACAGATGTCCTTGCAATTACCGGTGTCGGCTAATCTTCACAATCTCACACTCTCAGCTTTTACTTTTAACTATCTCATTGTGGTTTCTGCCACTTAAAATCATACTATCAAAGCTCAGCAAAGCTACTATTCCTAACTTGGCTATATTTCCCATTACGCATAGGGCCATGCCGTTCTGCTCATTTCTACATATATAGACATTAAGCATCACCACATAATGTGATGTCACAAGTTTGAACCTCGTGTTGCTCAGTGTTAATGTAGATGCCTTGGATATAAGACTTCTGTAAATAAACTCCTGTTACTTTGACCCAAAGTCTACTGTCCTCATTTAATATTAGCAGCACACTGACCAGTATAGTATATGGTAGCAGTGGTAAAAACAGGTTTTGTAGGGTAAAGACAGGAAATATTGAAAACATGCGATTGGAAGCCTGTGATCAGTGGTATACCGCAGGGATCGGTGCTGGGGCGCTTGCTGTTTGTAGTGTACATTAATGATTTAGACATGAATATAGGAGGTATGATCAGTAAGTTCGCAGAGGACACGAAAACTGGTGGTGTTGTAAATAGTGAGGAGGAAAGTCTTAGATTACAGGATGATATAGATGAGCTGGCAAGATGGGCAGAACAGTGGCAAATGAAATTTGAGAAGTGTGAGGTGATGCATTTTGGGAGGACTAACAAGGCAAGGCAAGGGAATATACAATGGATGGTAGGACCCTAGGAAGTACAGAAGGTCAGAGGCACCTTGGTGTACTTGTCCATAGATCACTGAAGGCAGCAGCACAGGTAGATAAGGTGGGTAGGAAGGCATATTAGTCGAGGCATAGAATATAAGAGCAGGGAGGTTATGATGGAGCTGTATAAAATGCTAGTTCGGCCACAGCTGGAGTACTGTGCACAGTTCTGGTCGCCACACTATCGGAAGGATGTGATTGCACTGGAGAGGGTGCAGAGGTGATTCACCAGGATGTTGCCTGGGCTGGAGCATTTCAACTATGAAGAGAGACTGGATGGGCTCGGGTTGTTTTCCTTAGAGCAGAGAAGGCTGAGGGGGGGCCTGATTGAGGTATATAAAATTATGAGGGGCATAGATAGGATAGATAGGAAGAAACTTTTTCCTTTAGCGGAGGTGTCAATAACCAGGGGGCATAGATTTAAGGTAAGGGCCAGGAGGTTTAAAGGGGATTTGAGGAAAAATGTTTTCATCCAGAGAGTGTTTGGAATCTGGAGCGTACTGCCTGAGGGCGTGGTAGAGGCAGGAACCCTCACAACATTTAAGAAGTATTTAGACGAGCACTTGAAACGCCAGAGCATACAAGGTTATGGGCCAAGTGCTGGAAAATGGGGTTAGAATAGATAGGTGCTTGATGGCCAGTGCGGACACGGTAGGCCGAGGGGCCTGTTTCTGTGCTCTGTAACTCTATGACTCTATGGCATCGGAGTGAAGCATAGAGAAGTCGATACCCTTACCAGAGAACTTCGAGCGAGCGGTGGGGCCCAACTAGGCCAAGGCATGGCCAAGATGGATTCGAAGATTCAACAGGTACCCTTCTGCGTCAGGTCGAACAGCACCATCAGACAGGGAACAGGTTAGTGTTTTACTGCATGCGATGGGAGACAGTGTGAACGTTATTTTAACTACCCTGGGGATCAATGAAAAGGAAACCCTGTTTGGCAAAGTAATACAAGGCTTGGAGGGATAGTTTAAGATCAGAAAGAAAGTTATTGTGGAAAGGGCAAAATTAAACAAAAGCACCCAAAAAGAGGGTGAAAGTATCGATTCATTCATTAATGATCTCTATAAAATAGCTGAGAATAGTGACTACAGGAGCTTGCGAGAAGAACTGTTTCAGGTCAGAATAGTAGTTGGGGCATAGACGAAGTGCTGTCAGACCAGCTTCAGTCAAAAGAGAATTTGACTCTGTAAAAAGCCATTCTGTTGAGCAGGCAAGCAGAAGTCCAAAAATGTAATCAACTACTAGTTCGGGGGTATAAAAGCAAAATACTGCAGAAGCTGGAAATCTGAAATAAAAACAGAAAATGCTGGAGAAACTCAGCAGGTCTGGCAGCATCTGTGGAGAGAGAAGCAGAGTTAACGCTTCAGGTCAGTGACTCAGTTCTGAAGAAGGGTCACTGACCTGAAACGTTAATTCTGCTTCTCTCTCCACAGTTGCTGCCAGATTTGCTGAGTTTTTCCAGCACTTTCTGTTTTATACTAGTTCAGGAGAATTGGGGGAGTCCAACCTCAAAAATTCTAGAATCAGTTGAGTCTGTGCAGAAGACAGAGAATAATAGCGCCAGAAAGCTCGAGAGGCGGGAAAGACATCTACAGGCAGCAACAATGAATTGCAGTAGGTGTGCCAGGTGCGGCACTGGCAGGAAATTTGCCCAGCCCGGGAAGCTGAATGCTGAATGTTTCCGGTGCAAGAAAAGGGGGCACTTTCAGCAAGTCTGTCGCAACAGGAAACAAATGCTGAAGACTAGCAAAAAAATAGATCAAATCAAAGAGAAACCAATGATCAATATTCCCTTCCTTGGGGAAGTGCAAGAGATAAACAAAGATTGCTCAGAAGCACAAATCATAGTGGGGGAAAATAAAACCAGCTTTAAGTTAGATACAGGAGCAGCAGTTTCTGTCCTATCTGACAAAACACCGTGGCTGAGGAAGGAAAGGCTTAGGAAAACCAACAAGAAATTATTCGGGCCGGGAGAGATTCAATTAAAGGTTGTAGGAGAAATACAAACAACCTTAACACACAGAAAGAACACCATTCCAGATTGTTATAAAGAACCAAGCCTGTTCATTACTCAGTAAGAAAGCTTGTTTAGCCTTACAGATGTTACACAGGGTGGAAGCAGATCGTTCTGGAAAACTTTTCATTGGTGATCTGACGACGGAAACAAATGAAAAAGCACTTGAAGCAGTGTTTGGCAAATATGGAGGAATATTAGAAGTTCTGCTGATGAAAGATCGTGAAACAAATATGTCAATGGGTTTTACTTTTATTACTTTTGGAAGTCCAGGAGATGCAAGGAATGCAGCCAGGGATATGAATGGGAAGCCATTGGATAGAAAACCCATTAAAGTAAAGCATGCTACTAGACCAGCATTTGAAAATAGTGGATGACATGGACCACCTCCATCCCTAAGGAGCCGTGGTCCTCCTAGGGGGATTCAAGGAGGAATGAGAGATCCACCTCAAAAAGGTGAGCACGGTGAATGGATTCAGAAGACCAGCGCTACTTTAAGAGGAATATGCCATCTAAAAGGCCCCTTCCTTCAGGGCCAATGCAAAGTGAAGGAATGGGAAGAAGAGGAAGTGGCTCAAAAGGACCTCCCTCATGCAAAAGGGACAGTTATGGTTTGCCTCCATCTCGCAGAAAGATGGTGCCATCCAAAAGAGATGATTATAAATCAAGAGAATCAGCTACCAGAGACAGCTGATGAACCAGTGATACAACCAACAACAGATCACCCAGTCAACAGTGAAAGCAGTTAACCCGAGTTATCCAGTAGTTCCACTCACCCACAGGAAAGTGAGGAAGAAGAACCGAAAGACCCAATACTCCAAACAAGTGAAAGAAGAACATGCTATGGCAGAGTCGTGAGAACCCCACAGCATTACAGACATGATGAATGAAGTCAGAGACTTGGGGGGAGATGTTGTATAATGTACATAAACTGCTGCTAGGTAGATTATGTATACAGACCTTAAGCATTACCACAAGAAATGCTGGAACCACTCAGCAGGTCTGGCAGCATCTGTGAAAAGAGAAGCAGGGTTGACGTTTCGGGTCAGTGACCCTTCTTCGGACACTGACCCGAAACGTCAACTCTGCTTCTCTTTTCACAGATGCTGCCAGACCTGCTGAGTGGTTCCAGCATTTCTTGTTTTTATTTCAGATTTCCAGCATCCGCAGTATTTTGCTTTTATTTAAGCATTACCACAGTGATTTCACAAGTCTGAACCTTGTGTTGCTTGGTGTTAATGTAGATGCCTTAGAGATAAAACCCCTGCAAATAAACTCCTGTTACTTTGACCCAAAGTCTACTATCCTTGTTTAATATTAACAGCACACCAGTACAGTACACAAATTACCTCTAAGTCTACACTTCACTGAAGTATGAAGATCTAGCTCTTTGAGCCTATCTGGGTAACAATAATGCTTTAAATTGGGAATTGTGGCCCTCCTCTACAACTTTGTGTCATAATTCTCTTGGACATCCCGCATCAGCATTGCCTGATTTAGTACAGAGCACAGCAATCCTCTGTGGCCAATTAGCTCCTTACAGCTGGATCTAACAGTAAAAAGCTAAACAATATCATCCCAGATACTACTGCTTCCTTTACTTCCTTTAGTTAGGGCAAATCTAATTAGCATTCATTGCGAATAGTCATGGTAGCTGGCTAACTGCAAGTACATAAACACAAGATAATGTTATCGCTGTGAAATGCGACTAACTAAATTCTAATTATTCCATCTATTTCTCCTTTTAAAATAATTTATAGATATTGTTCAAAGTATTAACATCGCTAAACCACCTGTCACATGACAACAGACTAATTAGCAGTCACCCTGCCCTCAGATTCATTATAACCAATTGTCAAAGGACATCAGTGTACCATTAAATCCACCTTTTTTATTTCTTTACCCAAGTGTTTGCCAGATTAATTTGTAACACAAGGCAAAAACAGAAATAAATTATGAATACCAATGCAATAGGGTTTATGACTAACTCATAACACAGAGCATAACTACACACGAGTTCATTATGTGAGTTAGCATGTCAATCACTCCTACAATGTGAATCATATCCCATGAATCTTTATAATGGATCCTCTATGTAAATTAATCTTGGATTGTTTTTATTGTTTTAAGTACAATACAGGTAAAACTATATTGTCCACTCTAGCTTTCGATCAATTACTAAGGTGCTTAAAAATTAATTGTATCCATAATTCAGACACCCCTTCCACATGCTAAAAGCTGTTCCAATACATGCTGTACATACTGTAGCCACAGTGCACCAGTCGTGAAGGGCTGAATATTGAGTCCAGTGGCAAGAATGGCGAATGTTAACTGCTTTGACCTGGATGGCATCGAGCTTCTTGAGCTGCTGCTCTCCCCATCCAAATGAGCGATGGGTACTCCATCACACTCCTTACTTGAGCCTTGTAGCTGGTTGGGAGGCTTTATGGGGTCAGTTGGTAAGTTGCTCATCACAGTTTCTCAAGTGTCTGTCCTACTCTTGTAAGAAATGGTGTTGATATATGTTTCCGTTCCTATGCCTGATCCATGGGGCCCCCAAGATGTTGATGGTGGGGTCTCAGCAATGATGGTGCCATTGAAGATCAGAGGAAGGTGGGTGAGGCAATCATTATCTCAGCCCAAGTCTGGATGTTGTCCAAGCTCTGTAGAGTGGCATGGGCTGCTTCACTTGGAGGAGTTGTGAATAGAGCTTGGTAGCATTGTGAACAAACAGCCCTGACTCTTTTGTCCCATAAACGCTATGATGTAGGCTCTGTAGAATGCCTCAGCACTCTCTCACAATATTATTGGGGACCTTTTAGCCACAATTAGAACATTAGTATAGGATGAAACAAAAGTATTTGAAAGCCTGGCACATTCTACCTAATACACTCAATTCCCTTAGAAAAGCAGCATCTCACAGATACCATCTCCCAGAAGATAAAATTCTGAGCAGTTTTACTCCAAATTTCACACAAAATTCTCAAGTATTAAACCAACCTTATTAACTGACACTATTCAATTCAGTCATTACATTTCAGATTATCCTTCCTGCTCCAAACAGTTCCAGAACCAGAATGCTCCACAATTAATTTAATCACCTACATCAATATTATTTTTAAGGAGACATTTACCCTGTTCTTTATTAAAAGAGCTAAGCCACATAGCATTAACTGCTTTTACTTCAATTCTATACATTCATTATTCTTAAGGAGGAAAAACATTCCTCTAATCTTACATGAGACTTGTTCATTTCATTCTCATATTCTCTAGATTTGCAATCAAAACCCAAATTAAAATCTTCTATAATCCACATTACTCATGCCCTCATCATTTTAAAGATCTATTTTGTCAAATTAAAACAAGTTCAGTTCGATGAGTCGCTTTTCAAAACTCAAAGCCTCAAGTGTCAGATGACTTTTATTATTCTTTTCCAATTAAGAAAAAAGAACTTCCATTTATATAGCACCTTTCACAATCCCAAGCACTTCCCAGTCAATGACATGCTTTTGAAATATAGTCCTTGTTGGAATTTAGGCGAATGCAATAGTGACCTGTTAGAGTGGTACCAAAACTAAAACATAATTGTTCTACTCAGGCACAGCTAAGTTCAAGTTATAATGAACTAGCTGTAGGCACCACTATCCCGTCATGGACGTGTTCATGATATCTTGCTGCTAGTGTTTTGGACGCATTAGTACATGTGTTAAGTATCTCCACAAGTCAAACTGACCAGATAATTCAGTCACCTCAGAAGTGGAGCTATTTCTCATATTACATGGCAGTATATAAGAAATATCCTGGATAACAGTCATAGCAGCAGCTGAATTTTGGTGTGCATTTTGGTTACGCAAGAACATTAGCTGAAGTTGTTTTGTGATGCCACTTTATTACTGATCAATTCTATTCTGACATTTTGGGCTGAATTTTACCAGCCCTTCGGAGACGGGCAGGGAGGCAGGAAGGGTGGTAAAATGGTGGCGGAAGGCTTCGGGAGGGCAGCCCATCTTGTTCCCATCGCCACCGGATATTATCAAGGACAGACACAGCAGTGGCCCGGCCGCCTGCCGACTGGAGGTGGACAGCCAATTAAGGTGATTAATTGGCCATTTTATCAGGAAGCTGGCATTTTAATGGCGCGGGAACAGTTCCCTAATGTGTGGAGAGACCACCACCTATAGCAACGCAACCTCCCAGCAGCTTCCCGAGGGGACAGGGGGTTTCCTTTCCTGAGGCTTCATGGTGGCAATAGCTGCCCCCACCACTCTGATGACACCACTAGAGGGTTCACCCATTCAATCGCCGGGGCCAGCCTGCCTGGCCCCAACACATCAAAACATTTCCTACTGACCTCAACAGCGCCTCAACATGGAGGCATTCTCTCTTTCTCCTTGCTGAGGCTGCAGAGCTGCCAGCCCTCTGATTGGTTCGGCAGCTCTGAGAGGCAGGCTGATGTCTTTAACTGGACGGCGGTCGCAACGGCGGCCTCTTGCTTGACTGCTGCTGGTAAAATCACCCCTGTGGTCCTGCCGCTCACCCGCACAGGCTTGAGACCTGCTTTTGGTCCCGGTGGCAGGTTTACCTTGCTTAAGGTAAAATTCAGCCCTTTGTCATACCGTTTGTATTATGATTTAATTTCCCCACTGATTTTTTCCTGAAGCTAGTGATCTTCCAAGAGCTATCCCTCTCAACAACAGGCAATCTAGCAACTTTGAAATAGTGAACATTAGAAGTCCTTCACCCCTTTTTCCTGGCCTCCCCTCCTTCCCACCATCTACCCAAATACAGACTTTGGAGTCCATGGGGGTACACACCAGCACTACAAAAGGGGCTCACTGTGAATCAGCAGCCGATTTTCATCGCATTTGATCTACTTTCTCCTGATGTACACAGAATGATAGTTTAAACTCTTTGAAGTCTTGTCCCCTAGTCCTACTATTCCTTTTACTTAATTTGAATTTTAAAATCTTGGCAATATTTGCCAAGCCAATGGAAAATAAAACTGGCACAGTGAAAAATTGGCTGGTGATTCACTATGAGTCCATTTAACATTGCTGGTATAGACCAATTTCACTCCCCAGATTTCTTTCTTTTAAACAAACCTATAAAGCTTTTTTATGCACAGTTTCTCCTCTCAAACTCAAATGCCTTTTTAATTCTTTGTTGTTATAACAATACTAAAATGCCAACGGTAATTAAAACATTGTTGCTATTTCTATCTGCACATTTAACTGACTGGAAAATATAGTATAAAAGGATTGCAAAATCATAACGCACATCTTTCAATATTCTCAGATCAATACCTGTAAGAGCAGGTGAACAAACATCAATGCGTGATCTAAAAGACCATCTAAACTAAACCGTTGCAAAGGATTTATGTTAAAGATTTCATGTTGTGTAATGTAATATATCATCAAAAATATATCAAAATAGTCACCGATTATTTCTTGCGACACTGACTGTATATAGAGCAACAGGTAGAAATACTTTAGGATATTAGGGCTAGTTTTTTGGTGATGCAGGGTTTTCCACACATCCATTTCCCCCAGCACTGGCTCCAGGTCCATCTCAATATTACTGACATTTTGGCTAGTGGGGATGGGGAAATGGTTGCACATTCCGTGACACATTGATCTGGCCTGATACAACTGATCGCTCTGCATTTTTGTCACCCAGCTGCTCTAAAGTGTTTGTTACGATCAGGTGAGAAAGAGGTCTAGGGGTCCCTTTCTATCTTCACCTGGTCTTACAGTAACAGTGTTTTGTTTTTAAACACACTGGGCTGAATTTTACCGGCCCCTCAACACCGCTGGTCACGGCACGATCGCGGGAAAAATTCTGCGGACAGAGGCCCCACTCGACGTTGAGAAGGGCCCGCCGCTGGTAATTTGCAAATTACCGGCGGCGGGGGAACTTCAGTGCAGCCCCCGCCACACAGCGGCGGCACCACAATTAGCATATGGTAAACAGTACTTACCTTTGCTGATTATGCAGCCCGCCGCCTCTCCATTGACAGTTCCAGATCTTTCGATGAACGGGCGGCCATCACGTGCCGTCCCATTCACGATTAGAAAAGCCGGCGGGTCCACAGAGACAGAAGTTTCTTTTCAGGGATCTCACTCTGCATTCCTAAAGGGAGTAGGGAGTGGGGTGATACACAGGAGTCTCACTCGGCATTCTTAAAGGGAGGGGGTCCGGGATTACTGGAGGGAAAGCTCTGCTGGCATGAAGAGTGATACTATGTACCATCCCTCCGTTAACAGTGTATGCTCTGTCATAGAGTCATAAAGTTATACAGTACAGAAACAGGTCCTTTGGCCCATCATGTGTTTGTTCGTGTTTGTGAGGGAGCAATGGCACACTAGGCACCCTGTTTGTGGGGAGGGTACCAGAAAGGGCAGGAGCATTAAGGTTATATGGATGGTGGGGGCATCGAATCAGCTGGTCGGATCTTGATGTGTTCATGCTGTGCCACTCTCAGTGTTGGCCAAGATGGGCAATGCCGTGGTACAACACATAGTTGATCCAGGAAAGCAGGTGATGTACCCGTCAACACCAATCCATGCCCTGTTAGGAACCATCGAATACATGCAGGGTTCAACTTTATTTATCACATGGAAATAAATATGGCTCATCCTACATTGTGTGATCCTCTTCATGTGAGGATCCATATGCGCCAGAGGCAATATCAACAGGCAGGTGCAATTCACGTAGAGGCCCCCAGTCGTGAGCAGCAGCCCCCAAGGGGAGCTCGCCATTACGTTTGCCGTGTATCTTCAGGCCCCACATGACATGCCATCGGATGTCAGAGCACCAGTGTCAGAGGCAATTGCACATGCAGAGAGGGTGGTGGCACGTCTCTGTGCCCTGCTCAAGGATGACCTGCCCATGCTGTGGTGGCCATCCGATGCCTTTGTATAAGCAAAATACTGCGGATGCTGGAAATCTAAAATAAAAACAAGAAATGCTGGCAATACTCAGCAGGTCTGGCAGCATCTGTGGAGAGAGAAGCAGAGTTAACGTTTCAGGTCAGTGACCCTTCTTCAGAACTGGCAAATATTAGAAATGTAAAAGGTTTTAAGCAAGTGGGGATGGGGCAAGAGATAACAAAGGAGAATGTATAGATAGGACAAGGTCAGAGAGAATAACCGACTAGAAGGTCATGGAGCAAAGGCAAACAATATGTTAATGGCGTGTTGAAAGACAAAGCATTAGTATAGATAGAGTGTAAAAGGACTGAAAACTGAACAGCCGCAAGTACAAACATGAAAAAAAACCAGTGGGTAAGCAAACTGAACAAACTAAGGTAAAATAAAATAAACACAAAAAAAAACAAGAAAGAAGAACGAAAAATAAAAGTAAAATGGGGGGCCCGTCATGATCTGAAATTGTTGAACTCAATGTTCAGTCCAGCAGGCTGTAGTGTGCCTAATCGGTAAATGAGATGCTGTTTTCGCGCTTGCATTGATGTTCACTGGAACACTGCAGCAATCGCAGGACAGAGATGTGAACATGAGAGCAGGGGGGAGTGTTGAAATGGCAAGCAACCACCACCTCAACCCCTTCCCACAGCACCTTCCCCTGCAATCGCAGGAGGTGTAATACCTGCCCATTTACCTCCTCTCTCCTCACTATCCCAGGCCCCAAACACTCCTTTCAGGTGAAGCAGCGATTTATTGGACGTCTTTCAATGTGGTATACTGTATTCGCTGCTCACAATGTGGTCTTCTCGACATTGGGAAGACCAAACGCAGACTGGTTGATCACTTTGCAGAACACCTCCGCTCAGTCCGAAAGCATGACCCCGAGCCTCCGGTTGCTGGCCATTTCAACACTCCCTCCTGCTCTCATGCTCACATCTTTGTCCTGGGATTGCTGCAGTGTTCCAGTGAACATCAACGCAAGCTCGAGGAACAACATCTCACTTACCGATCAGGCACACTACAGCCTGCCGGACTGAACACTGAGTTCAATCATTTCAGAGCATGACGGGCCCCCCATTTTACTTTTATTTTTCGTTACTGTTTCTTTTTTTTTTCCTTTTTTTTGTGTTTATTTTATTTTATTTTATCTTAGTTTGTTCAGTTTGCTTACCCACGTTTTTTCCATGTTTGTGCTTGGCGGCTGTTCAGTTTTCAGTCCGTTAACACCCTATCTGTACTAATGCTTTGTCTTTCAACACACCATTAACATATTGTTTGCCTTTGCTCCATGACCTTCTAGTCAGTTATTCTCTGTGACCTTGTCCTATCTACACCTTCTCCTTTGTTATCTCTTGCCCCACCCCCACTTTACTTGCTTAAAACCTTTCACATTTCTAATATTTGCCAGTTCTGAAGAAGAGTCACTGACCTGAAACGTTAACTCTGCTTCTCTCTCCACAGATGCTGCCAGACCTGCTGAGTATTTCCAGCATTTGTTGTTTTTATTTCCTATGCCTTTTTCCTCATGGTGGCAGCGGTTCTCAAGCCGGATGCCTCTGCAGCTTTTTAGGGGCCTTCCAGAGACCTTTGTGGGGTCACACAGTCAGCAGTGTACCACTGCATAAGGGAGGTCACCAATGGCCAGTGAGGATGTCCACTTCAGGACAGACTCTCACAGCCAGGCCCAGAGGGCCATTCGTTCTGGCACCATTGCCGGAGAACCACAGGTTGTACTGTTCATAGACTGTACTCATGTGGCCATCAGGCCTCCCGCCAGGCTACCAACTGCAGACGTCACCATTATAGGAGCACTCTCAATCTAAGTGGAGCTGATATGTGATCACTGGAGATGCTTGCTGTGAATGTGTGACTGCTTCTCAGGCAGCTGCCATGACACCTGGGTCTAGCACCAGTCCCAGGTGCCACTGTTGTTCACTGAACTGGCTCAGATGGAGGGGTGGCCCCTTGGAGATAAGGGCTATCTTTTGCAGACATGGCTCCAAACACCAGTGAGAGGCCCCACCACTGCTGCAGAGGACAGATACAATGCTAGCCACTGAGCTACATGAGCCACCATTGAGTAGGAGATCGGCATGCTGAAAGAACGCCTCCAATGCCTGGATGGATAGGGTGATGCCCTGTACAACAGGCCGAAAAGTCCAGCTCCTTTCTTTGCTGCTCTGCACAACTACACACCCAATAGGGGCCAGGCCTGGCAGGATGAGGAGAGATGTCAAAAGGATTCGTACTTGGACTATGAGGACGTTGAGGACCTACAACATGAAAGACACATGGGAGGGCAGATGGCACCCAGGCTCTGCATGCAGGGCTAGCAGTGAGGTAGGGATGTACGGAAGTGGCTTATCAGACAAAGGATCTCTGTACCATAGGAACCGACATGAGCTCAGCAAGCCACACATCACCCTCGCTCACTTGCTGTGCACCAGTCTACATCTGCAGCATCCCTGTGTAAATTATTAGAGGCAGCAGCTGACTGAGCCAATGTCCATCTCACTGAGTCCGTGGAGACGCTCATGAGTAATGGTGGCATGGCAATGATGTTATTGTATACGTTGGCTCTCCTGAAGGGCCAATGCTGCAAAGGGATGTGACATTGGCACAACATGCTGGCACACATCATTCACACAGAGAAAAGGACACACATGTTGGTGAGGAACATTTAGTGAAAGACGTATTTACATTGCTGTCAGTATGTTCTCTGTAAACCTCTGTAATACCTTTTATGGTATATTTAAGTCTCACATCCTGGAATGTGCAAATTTAAGATTATTCACCCAGGTGCAGCACGCCTACAAAAAGGAATGCTACATGTGAGTGGGAGAAGTGGATCACAACTTCACAGGACACTGGGACACAGCAGGGTAAGTATGTGGCAGCAAAGTGTAAAGTGCTGGGGTCACTCAACAGGTCAGGCAGTATATGTGGAGAGAGAAGCTTTCAGGTCTGTGAACTTGGACAAGTTAACTCTGCTTCTCTCTCCACAGCAATGTGGTTCACTCGTGCATGCCCTCTGAAATGGCCTAGCAAGCCACTCAGCTTTATCTAACCGCTACCAAGTCAATAAAAAAGAATGAAACCGGACGGACCACCCGGCATCGACCTAGGCACCGGAAATGACAACGACAAGCCCAGCCCTGTCAATTCTGCAAAGTCCTCCTTACTAACATCTAGGGGTTTGTGCCAAAGTTGGGAGAGCTGTCCCACAGACTAGTCAAGCAATAGCCTGACATAGTCATACTCACGGAATCATACCTTGCAGACAATGTCCCAGACACTGCCATCACCATCTCCAGGAATGTCCTAGCCCACTGGCAGGACATATGCAGCTGAGGTGGCGACACAATGGTATACAAAGAACAAAGAACAGTACAGCACAGGAACAGGCCATTCGGCCCTCCAAGCCTGCGCCGATCTTGATGCCTGTCTAAACTAAGACCTTCTGCACTTCTGGGCTCCGTATCCCTCTATTCCCATCCTATGCATGTATTTGTCAAGATGCCTCTTAAACGTCTCTATCATACCTGCTTTCACCACCTCCCCCGGCAGCAAGTTCCAGGCACTCACCACCCTCTGTGTAAAAAACGTGCCTCACACATCCCCTCTAAATTTCGCCCCTCTCACCTTAAACCTATGTCCCCTAGTAACTGACTCTTCGACCCGGGAAAAAAGTTTCTGACTATCCACTCTGTCCATGCCACTCATAACTTTGTAAACCTCTATCATGTCACCCCGCCATCTCCGTCATTCCAGTGAAAACAATCCGAGGTTATCCAACCTCTCCTCACAGCTAATACCCCCCAGACCAGGCAACATCCTGATAAACCTCTTCTGTACTCTCTCCAAAGCCTCCACATCCTTCTGGTAGTGTGGCGACCAGAATTGTACGCAATATTCCAAGTGTGGCCTAACTAAGGTTCTGTACAGCTGCAGCATGACTTGCCAATTTTTATATTCTATGCCCCGACCGATGAAGGCAAGCATGCCGTATGCCTTTTTGACTACCTTATCCACCTGCGTTGCCACTTTCAGTGATCTGTGGACCTGTATGCCCAGATCTCTCTGTCTGTCAATACTCTTAAGGGTTCTGCCATTTACTGTATACTTCCCACCTGTATTAGACGTTCCAAAATACATTACCTCACATTTGTCCGGATTAAACTCCATCTGCCATTTCTCCGCCCAAGTCTCCAACCGATCTATACCCTGCTGTATCCTGTGACAATCCTCATCACTATCCGCAACTCCACCAACCTTTGTGTCATCCACAAACTTACTAATCAGACCAGCTACATTTTCCTCCAAATCATTTATATATACTAAAAACAGCAAAGGACCCAGCACTGTTCCCTGCAGAACACCACTAGTCACAGCCCTCCATTCAGAAAAGCACCCTTCCACTGCTACCCTCTGTCTTCTATGACCGAGCCAGTTCTGTATCCATCTTGCCAGCTCACCTCTGATCCCGTGTGACTTCACCTTTTGTACCAGTCTGCCATGAGAGACCTTGTCAAAGGCTTGACTGAAGTCCATGTAGACAACATCCACTGCCCTTCCTTCATCAATCATCTTCATCACTTCCTCAAAAAACTCAATCAAATTAGTGAGACACGACCACCCCGTCAGAAAACCATGCTACCTCTCACCAATAAGTCCATTTGTTTCCAAATGGGAGTAAATCCTGTCCCGAAGAATCCTCTCTAATAATTTCCCTACCACTGATGTGAGGCTCACCCGCCTGTAATTTCCTGGATTATCCTTGCTACCCTTCTTAAACAAAGGAACAACATTGGCTATTCTCCAGTCGTCTGGGACCTCACCTGTAGCCAATGAGGATACAAAGATTTCTTTAAGGCCCCAGCAATTTCCTCCCTTGCCTCCCTCAGTATTCTGGGGTAGATCTCATCAGGCCCTGGGGACTTATCTACCTTAATGTTTTTCAAGACGCCCAACACCTCCTCCTTTTTGATATCGACATGACCCAGACTATCAACACTCCCTTCCCTAGACTCATCATCCACCAAGTCCTTCTCTTGGGTAAATACTGATGCAAAGTATTCATTTAGTACCTCGCCCATTTCCTCTGGCTCCATGCATAGATTCCCTCCTCTGTCCTTGAGCAGGCCAACCCTTTCCCTGGCTACCCTCTTGTTCTTTATATACATATAAAAAGCCTTCGGATTCTCCTTAATCCAGTTTGCCAATGACTTTTCATTACTCCTTTTAGCCCTCCTGACTCCTTGCTTAAGTTCCTACCTACTTCCTTTATATTCCTCAAGGGCTTCGTCTGTTCCCAGCCTTCTAGCCCTTAGGAATGCTTCCTTTTTCTTTTTGACCTGGCCCACAATATCCCGCGTTATCCAAGGTTCCCGAAACTTGCCAAACCTATCCTTCATCCTCACAGAAACATGCCAATCCTGGATTCTAATCAACTGACGTTTGAAAGACTCCCACATGTTAGATGTTGATTTACCCTCAAGCAGCCGCCCCCAATCTAAATTCTTCAGTTCCTGCCTAATATTGTTATAATAAGCCTTCCTCCAATTTAGCACCTGCACCCGCGGACTACTCGTATCCTTATCCACAAGTACCTTAAAACTTACGGAATTATGGTCACTGTTCCTGAAATGCTCCCCTACTGAAACTTCGACCACCTGGCCGGGCTCATTCCCCAATACCAGGTCCAGTACGGCCCCATCCCGAGTTGGACTATCTACATATTGTTTCAAGAAGCCCTCCTGGATGCTCCTTACAAATTCTGCCCCATCCAAGCCCCTAGCACTAAGTGGGTCCCAGTCAATATAGGGGAAGTTAAAATCACCCACCACAACAACCCTGTTGCTTTTACATCTTTCCAAACTCTGTCTACATATCTGCTCCTCTATCTCCCGCTGGCTGTTGGGAGGCCTGTAGTAAACCCCCAACATTGAGACTGCACCCTTCCTATTCCTGAGCTCTACCCATATTGCCTCGCTGCATGAGCCCTCTGAGGTGTCCTCCCACAGTACAGCTGTGATATTCTCCTTAACCAGTAATGCAACTCCCCCACCCCTTTTACATCCCCCTCTATCCTGCCTGAAGCTTCTAAATCCCGGAACGTTTAGCTGCCAATCCTGTCCTTCCCTCAACCAAGTCTCAGTAATAGCAACAACATCATAGCTCCAAGTACTAATCCAAGCTGTAAGTTCATCTGCCTTACCTGTTATACTTCTCGCATTGAAACAAATGCATTCAGACCACCAGTCCCGCTGTGCTCAGCAACATCTCCCTTCCTGCACTTCCTCTCAGTCTTACTGGCCTTATTTACGAGTTCCCCCTCAGTTATTTCACCTGCTGACCTACTGCTCTGGTTCCCAACCCCCTGCCACACTAGTTTAAACCCTCCTGAGTGACGCTAGCAAACCTCGCAGCCAGGATATTAGTGCCCCTCCAGTTTTGATGCAAACCATCCTTCTTGTACAGGTCCCACCTGTCCCAGAAGAGATCCCAATGATCCAGATATCTGAAACCCTCCCTCCTACACCAGCTGTTTAGCCACGTGTTGAGCTGCACTATCTTCCTATTTCTAGCCTCACTGGCATGTGGCACAGGGAGTAATCCCGAGATTACAACCCTGGAGGTCCTGTTTTTTAACTTTCTACCTAACTGCCTGAACTATCCCTGCAGGACCTCGTCAATCTTCCTGCCTATGTCGTTAGTGCCAATGTGTACCACAACCTCTGGCTGTTCACCCTCCCCCTTCAGAATGCCCTCTATCTGTTCAGAGACATCCTTGACCCTGGCACCAGGGAGGCAACATACCATCCTGGAGTCTCTTTCACGCCCACAGAAGCGCCTATCTGTACCCCTGACTATAGAGTCCCCTATAACTAGTGCTCTTCTGCGCTTTGTCCCTCCCAGCTGAACAACAGAGCCAGCCGTGGTGCCACTGCTCTGGCTGCTGCTGTCGTTTTCCCCTGATTACAGTCGGGAGGGAGTTGCCCTGGGAGTCCTCAACATCGACTCCGGACCCCATGAAGTTTCATGGCATCAGGTCAAACATGGACAAGGAAACCTCCTGCTGATTACCACCTACCACCCTCCCTCAGCTGATGAGTCAGTATTCCTCCGTGTTGAACAGCACTTGGAGGAAGCACTGAGGGTGGCAAGGGCACAGAATGTACTCTGGGTGGGGGACTTCAACGTCCATCACCAAGAGTGGCTCGGTAGCACCACCGAGTCCTAAAGGACATAGCTGCTAGACATGGTATGTGGCAGGTGGTGAGGGAACCAACAAGAGGGAAAAACATACCTGGCCTCATCCTCACCAATCTGCCTACCACAGTCGTTGTGGAGACGGAGTCCCGCCTTCACATTGAGGATACCCTCCATCGTGTTGTGTGGCACTACCACTGTGCTAAATGGGATAGATTTCGAACAGATCTAGCAATGCAAAACTGGGCATCCATGAGGCACTGTGGGCCATCAGCTGCAGCAGAATTGTACTCAACCACAATCTGTAACCTCATGGCCCGGCATATCACCCACTCTCCCATCAAGCCAGGAGACCAACCCTAGTTCAATGAAGAGTGCAGGAGGGCATTCCAGGAGCAGCACCAGGCATACCTCAAAATGAGGTGTCAATCTGGTGAAGCTACAACACAGGACAATCTGTGTGCCAAACTGCGTAAGCAGCATGCGATAGACAGAGCTAAGCGATCCCATAACCAATGGATCAGATCTAAGCTCTGCAGACCTACCACATCCAGCCGTGAATGGTGGTGGACAATTAAACAACTAACTGGAGGAGGTGGCTCCACAAATATCCCCATCCTCAATGATGGGGGAGCCCAGCACATCAGTGCGAAAGATAAGGCTGAAGCATTTGCAACAATCTTCAGCCAGAAGTGCCGAGTTGATGATGCATCTCGGCCTCCTTCTGCAGTCCTCAGCATCACAGATGCTAGACTTCAGCCAATTCGATTCACTCCGCGTGATATCGACTGAAGTCACTGGATGCTGCAAACCCTATAGGGCCTGACAATATTCTGGCAATAGTACTGAAGACCTGTGCACCAGAACTTGCCGCGCCCCTAGCCAAGCTGTTCAGGACAGCTACAACACTGGCATCTACCCGCCAATGTGGAAAATTGGCCAGGTATGTCCTGTACACAAAAAGCAGGACAAATCCAACCCAGCCAACTACCACCCCATCAGCCTACTCACAATCATCAGTAAAGTGATGGAAGGTGTCACCAACAGTGCCATCAAGCATCACTTGCTTCGCAATAACCTGCTCAGTGATGCTCAGTTTGGGTTCTGCCAGGGCCACTCAGCTCCTGACCTCATTACAGCCTTGGTTCAAACATGGACAAAAGAACTGAACTCCAGAGGTGAGGTGAGAGTGACTGCCCTTGACATCAAGGCAGCATTTGACCGAGTGTGGCATCAAGGAGCCCTAGCAAAACTAAGGTCAATGGGAATCAGGGGCAAAACTCTCCGCTGGTTGGAATCATAGCTAGCACAAAGGAAGATGCTTCTGGTTGTTAGAGGTCAATCATCGAGGACATCACTGCAGGAGTTCCTCAGGGTAGTGTCCTAAGCCCAACCATCTTCAGCTGCTTCATGAATGACCTTCCTTCAATCATAAGGTCAGAAGTGGGATGTCCGCTGATGATTGCACAATGTTCAGCATCATTCGCGACTCCTCAGATACTGAAGCAGTCCGTGAAGAAATGCAGCAAGACCTGGACAATATCCAGGCTTGGGCTGGTAAGTGGCAAGTAAAATTTGTGCCACATAAGTGCCAGGCAATGACCACCTCCAACAAGAGAGAATCTAACCACCTGCCTTGGACACTCAATGG
Organism: Heterodontus francisci; assembly: GCF_036365525.1. Lineage (NCBI taxonomy): Eukaryota > Metazoa > Chordata > Chondrichthyes > Heterodontiformes > Heterodontidae > Heterodontus > Heterodontus francisci. The sequence continues at coordinate 100,583,296 of NC_090383.1, read as the reverse complement.
CATTACAATCGCTGAATCCCCCACTATCAACATCCTGGGGGCTACCATTGACCAGAAACTGAACTGGAGTAGCTATATAAATACCAGGGCTACAAGAGCAGGTAAAAGGCTAGGAATCCTGCAGCGAGTAATGCACCTTCTGAGTCCCCAAGGTCCACTGTCCACCATCTACAAGGCACAAGTCAGGAGTGTGATGGAATACCCTCTACTTGCCTGGATGGGTGCAACTCCAACAACACTCAAGAAGCTCGACACCATCCAGGACAAAGCAGCCCACTTAATTGGCACCCCATGCACAAACATTCACTCCCTCCACCACCGATGCACAGTGGCAGCAGTGTGTACCATCTACAAGATGCACTGCAGCAATGCACCAAGGCTCCTTCGACAGCACCTTCCAAACCTGCGACCTCTACCAACTAGAAGGACAAGGGTAGCAAATGCATGGGAATACCACCACCTGCAAGGTCCCCTCCAAGTCACACACCATCCTGACTAGGAACTATATCGCTGTACCTTCACTGCTGGGTCAAAATCCTGGAACTCCCTTCCTAACGGCACTGTGGGTATACCTACCCCTCATGGACTGCAGCGGTTCAAGAAGGCAGCTCACCACCACCTCCTCATGGGCAATTAGGGATAGGCAATAAATGCTGACCTGGCCAGTGATGCCCACATCCCATGAATGAATAAAAAAATGCTGTCTAACCTGCTGGATTTCTGCAGCACTTTCTGCTTTGCTGCCAGATTGACAGCAGCCCCATTCTTTAGCAGTCTGGTATTTCTTTGACAGCTGTCAGGAACCAGGTGCTCGGGCGCTTAAAATAGGGCCCCAGCACCTGCTGCACAACTGTCAAAAACTCTCTCACTGTGCCGAATGTCCCGCCTCTTCCCACGTAATATGAGGAGGGCGGCTCGGCGCCACGATTCTAATGAGTGCCCGCATGTAATATCGCAGAAACTCTGCGGCAGCCAATAAATGCGTGCACCCCACTGAGTTGAAAGGGCACCGCTGCACAGCACGGTGCCCGAATAAAATTCAGCCCACTGTGTTTTAGCTCCCCCTTGGTGAATTCTTGTTCACCACTTTCCAAATATAAGGCAACAAAATGAGCACAAGCAGTCTTTCTTAGGTTTAAAGAAGGTGAAATTTATTAAAAGTTTGAAACAATCTCTGAGGAGGGTTTTTTGTTACTGTGCTTCGAGCTCGCTGTAGAGTCCTTGATTGAAGATGTGGTCTTGCTTTTCATTGGGGCCCAGTATTCTTTTTAAACCTTGTTCACTGTCGGAGACTTTTCACTCTCTTGGGGTTCACGTGTGTTCAGTGCGTTTCAGAGTTCCGTGAAAAAGAGATGGGAGCAGACAGGCAGAGAGGAGGTCTGCTTCAGTCCAGCAGCCAAGTGCTTTCTGCCAGTTCAAACACTGTCTCTGCAACTTAGAACTCCCCAAATTGGCCAGCAGGGTGGTCACGTGACTGACTGGTTTGACTAGGTCTGTTCTGTGTATTATATTGGAGCAGGAGATAGCTCCTTTGTTTCAGCACTGATAATATGCAAAAACGTCTTTCCGGCCAGGGGCCTGACAATTCCTTGTAACAGGCCTTCTCTTCTTCCCAGCAACAATTTGAAATTTAATGTCCATGTGGTGAAATTAATGTGCCTCATTCTTGGCAGGTGGGGGTCTGAATGATATGTTACTAGTGGGAAGTATGACAGGAAATATTTCAGATGATGTATTCCCGCCACTGACACATATAACTTTTGCAGCAACGTATATTAGTTTATTTCCGTGGCCTTTTCGGTGACATTCAGAGTCATATACTAAAGAAATAAGTACAAAGAAATTGGCATTACACTGACATTAAAATTTTTGTTTTAGCTGCATTGCTATGGAGGCAAGTGCGTATTTATGATGTCATTTCTAAGTAATCATTTACTGAAGCTGACAGAGTTTGGAAAAAAAGGTCAGTGTGCATTGTCAAATTACACTAGAATATCATTGTCAACCTTTATTTACCTGTCAAAGCTAATATTTATTTCTTACCAGTTGGAGATACTGTGTCACTGAATTGAAATCGTTGATACAGTAACTACAAATCCTAGAAAAACTCAGAATTTTGACATGATATATTTTGTGATGAAATTGCAGCATTCTTAACAAAAAGAGTTTGCAGCTCATGCCTAAATAATAAACCTTTAGTTTACCCGCAAACAAAATTCTATTCTGTCTTGTACCACATATTGAGGTACTGTGGAGTTCTTGATTTGTTCTTGGGATGTGGGCAACATTGGCAAGGCAATATTCATTATCCATCTGTGGCTACCTTGAAGTTATGGAGAACTGCATGGGCTTGCAGTCACACATAAGTTAGACCAGGTAGGGGTAGCAGGTCCTCTTCTCTGTAGGACATTAACAAACTAGCTGTGTTGTCACAACAATCCAATCGCTCTGCTGGTCAGTTTCTGATGCCACCCCACAAAATACCAGAATTACCATTAATGTTTAAGGTTTACAGTGATGTCCAAGTCAGCTCACTTTTAACTGTTTGATGTAGACTAGTCCAGAAGATAATAGTTACAAATAAATTTATCACTATCAGTTCATAAGCATCTCTTCAAACTCTGGTTCCTGTAAAAAAAATCACTCTTGCTCCACAATTTCCCAACTTTCCATCCCTCTGTTACAGACCATCATACGGTCCTCTTGACCAAAGTCCTGAAATAAAAGACATCACAAAACAACCATTCCGTAATAAGTTTATCCACTTCCAATTTTCTTTTGGGCCTCCTTATCTCGAGAGACAATGGATACGCGCCTGGAGGTGGTCAGTGGTTTGTGAAGCAGCGCCTGGAGTGGCTATAAAGGCCAATTCTGGAGTGACAGGCTCTTCCACAGGTGCTGCAGAGAAATTTGTTTGTTGGGGCTGTTGCACAGTTGGCTCTCCCCTTGCGCCTCTGTCTTTTTTCCTGCCAGCTACTAAGTCTCTTCGACTCGCCACAATTTAGCCCTGTCTTTATGGCTGCCCGCCAGCTCTGGCGAATGCTGGCAACTGACTCCCACGACTTGTGATCAATGTCACACGATTTCATGTCGCGTTTGCAGACGTCTTTATAACGGAGACATGGACGGCCGGTGGGTCTGATACCAGTGGCGAGCTCGCTGTACAATGTGTCTTTGGGGATCCTGCCATCTTCCATGCGGCTCACATGGCCAAGCCATCTCAAGCGCCGCTGACTCAGTAGTGTGTATAAGCTGGGGGTGTTGGCCGCTTCAAGGACTTCTGTGTTGGAGATATAGTCCTGCCACCTGATGCCAAGTATTCTCCGAAGGCAGCGAAGATGGAATGAATTGAGACGTCGCTCTTGGCTGGCATACGTTGTCCAGGCCTCGCTGCCGTAGAGCAAGGTTCCACTTCCAATACTACATACAATACTCAACTAATCACCCTCTGCTTTCTTGCAGGTGACTTTGCCTGCATTAGTGCCAGCCCAGTGAGTGCAGCATGGCTGGTGGAAGACTACTGACTTTCAATGGGGTAGACGGCAGATGGCCTTGCAGGATGCTTTCAAGCAGCCAGCTTTGGACTGAACAACCTCAGCGTGTGGACAGCAGTCTAGGCTGACGAGCTGACAGGTAACAACAGGGGCACTGGTAGAGTGGCAGTGGTAAGGCCACCCTGAGAGAGAACTGGTTCATGCATCAGGGAGCTACTGCCACTCCCTCGTGACAGTGCCTCAGCAATCCTAGTGATCTGCTGGAGCACAGACAGCAGGGCTGGTCTGAGCAAAGGCATCCACAGTCATGATCGTAGCAGTCTCAGCCTGCATGGCACCAAGCTGAGCTTGCATGGCAACAAGCAGAGATCTCATGACCTCAGTCTGAGCTTTCACTGGGTGGTTTCTGCCTGTGATGCAATGGAAGCTGAGACACGACCATCAGATGCTGCATCATGTCTGGGTCCACAAGTGTTGTCATGGAGTTGACCACCACTTCTACACTGGAAAGGATGGCCTCCATGCTCTGCGTGAAGCCTTGTGCCAAGTTGGAGTCAGACTCCTCCATGTTCCTTGGCAATGACAACAGACACTGTGGCAGGCCTGCCAATCCACCAAGCATTTCAGCGTGCATTCTCATCAGCCTTTTTCTGTACGCTGCCCCATTGAATTTGTCATCTGAGTCCTCTGCAGCAGAACTCATCCGCAATCCTCACCTTCCTGGGAGCTAGCAAACACACATTCCTCTCCTCCGGCCTTGCTGCAGCCCAATCATACCTGCTGAAACATGCAGATCCCGTCTCGATACTACCCTCTTAAGGTACACACAGTGCCAGTATCTGAGCTGGTTTCTCTGAGTGTCAGATCAAGTGATGATGCTTCTTCCTCAGTAGCCAGCTCTTCCTCAGGAACTGCAGATTCAGGCATCACTGGCTTACAGCAGTGGTAAGTGTGTGAGGGTGAATTCTGCTGGAGATTGATGATGGGTGAGTGATGAGGGTGTGGTGCATTGAACAGTGTGTATGGTAGCTGGTGCGGTTAGTAGATTACATAGATGGCCTTTGAAGATCCATTCACTGACCCTGACACTCTTGTGAGGTCATTGAACCTTTACTGGCACTGTATACTGGTCCTTATGATCAGACTCATGATATTGATCACTGTGGCTATCTGCTCCCACTACCTTCACAGCATGTCTGGAGAACCTTCTGGCCCCATGCAGAAAAATGACCTCCTTCCTTCATTTCATGTTCTGCACCAAGGGCTCCAGCACTGCATCTGAGAATCTGGGAGCCTTCTCTCTGACTTGTTAATCCTTTGTTCTGGTTTCCTCCTTCTCAGGAAGCCTTTCTCAGCCACATTCAGCAGCTGCAGCTAGAATGCACCTCCCCTTTAAAAAGTGCAGGCAAGCCTTAATTGGTGCGAGCTTCGCCAAAACCATTTCTTTTATTTAATTGTTTCATGGGATGTGGGTGTCACCGCCCAGGCCAGCATTTATTGCCCATCCATAATTGCCCATGAGAAGGTGGTGGTGAGATGCGTTCTTGACCACTGCAATCCATGTGAGGTAGGTATATCCACAGTGCTATTAGGAAAGGAGTTCCAGGATTTTGCCCCACTGACAGTGAAGGAACGGCGATATAGTTCCAAGCCAGGATGGTGCGTGGCTTGGACGGGAACTTACAGGTGGTGGTATTCCCATGCATCTGCTCCCTTTGTCCTTCTAGGTGATAGAGGTCGTGGGTTTGGAAGGTGCTGCCTAAGGAGCCTTGGTGCATAGCTGCAGTGTATCTTGTAGATGGTACACACTGCTGCTACTGTGCGTCGGTGGTGAAGGGAGTGAATGTTCGTGAATGGAGTGCCAATTAAGCGGGTTGCTTTGTTCTGGATGGTGTTGAGCTTCTTGAGTGTTGTTGGAGCTGCACCCATCCAGGCAAGTGGTGAGCATTCCATCACACTCCTGACTTGTGCCTTGTAGATGGTGGACATGCTTTGGAGAATCAGGAGGTGAGTTATTCACCGCAGGATTCCTAGCCTTTGACCTGCTCTTGTAGCCATGGTATTTATATGGCTACTCCAGTTCAGTTTCTGGTCAATGGTAACCCCCAGGATGCTGACAGTGGGAGATTCAGTGATTGTAATGCTGTTGAGTGTCAAGGGGAGATGGTTAGATTCTCTCTTGTTGGAAATGGTCATTTTTGTGGCGCAAATGTTACTTGCCACTTATCAGCCCAAGCTTGGATATTGTCCAGATTTTGCTGCATTTCTACTGCTTCAGTATTTGAGGGGGAAATCGAATGGTGCTGAACATTGTGCAATCATCAGCGAACATCCACACTTCTGACCTTATGTTTGAAGCAAGGTCATTGATGAAGCAGCTGAAGATAGTTGAGCCTAGGACACTACCCTGAGGAACTCCTGCAGTGATGTCCTGGAGCTCAGATGATTTACCTCTAACAACCACAACCATCTTCCTTTGTGCTAGCTACGATTCCAACCAGCAGAGAGTTTTCCCCGATTCCCATTGACTCCAGTTTTGCTAGGGCTCAATGATGCCATATTCGGTCAAACGCTGCCTTGATGTCAAGGGCAGTTACTCTCACCTCACCCCTGGAGTTCAGCTCTTTTGTCCATGTTTGAACCAAGGCTGTAATGAGGTCAGGAGCTGAGTGGCCCTGGCGGAACCCAAACAGAGTGTCACTGAGCAGGTTATTGATGAACAAATGCCGCTTGATAGCACTGTCAATGACACCTTCCATCACTTTATTGATGATCGCGAGTAGACTGATGGGGCAGTAATTGGCCGGGTTGGATTTGTCCTGCGTTTTGTGTACAGGACATAACTGGGCAATGTTTCACATTGCCGGGTAGATGTCTGTGTTGTAGCTGTACTGGAACAGCTTGACTAGGGGCGTGGCTAGTTTTGGAGCACAGGTCTTCATTACGATTGCCAGAATATTGCCAGGGCCTGCAGTGTTTGCAGTATCCAGTGCCTTCAGCCATTTCTTGATATCACATGGAGTGAATCGGATTGGCTGAAGACTGGCATCTGTAATGCTGGGGACTTCAGGAGGGGGCCGAGATGGATCATCCACTCGGGACTTCTGGCTGAAGACTGTTGCAAATGCTTCAGCCTTGTCTTTTGCACTGATGTGCTGGGGTCCATCATCACTGAGCAACTCTGCTTCTCTTTTCACAGATGCTGCCAGCCCTGCTGAGTGGTTGCAGCATTTCTTGTTTTCATTCCAGGTATTAGTCTAGTAAACCTTCTCTGTACTGCCTCCAACGCATTTACATCCTTCCTTAAATAAGGAGACCAGTACTGTACACAATACTCCAGATGTGGTCTCACCAATGCCCTGTATAGTTGAAGCATAACTTCCCTACTTTTGTTTTCAATTCCCCTCGCGATAAACGATAACATTCTATTAGCTTTCCTAATTACGTGCGATACCTGCATACTAACGTTTTGCAATTCATGCACGTGGACACCCAGATCCCTCTGCATTTCAGAGCTCTGCAATCTCTCACCATTTAGATAATATGTTTCTTCTTTATTCTTCCTGTCAAAGTGGACAATTTCCCACTTTCCCACATTATACTCCATTTGCCAGGTCTTTTCCCACTCATTTAACCTATCTATATCCCTTTGTAGCCTCCTTATGTCCTCTTCACAAGTTACTTTCCTACCTATTTTTGTGTCATCAGCAAATTTAGCAACCATACCTTCAGTCCCTTCATTTAAGTCATTTATATAAATTGTAAAAAGCTGAGGCCCCAGCACAGATCCCTGTGGCACACCACTCGTTACATCTTGCCAACCAGAAAATGACCCATTTATGCCTACTCTCTGTTTCCTCTCAGCTAGACAATCTTCAATCCATGCCAATATGTTACCCTCTACAAAGAATAAAGAACAAAGAACAGTACAGCACAGGAACAGGCCATTCGGCCCTCCAAGCCTGCGCCGATCTTGATGCCTGCCTAAACTAAAACCTTCTGCACTTCCGGGGACTGTATCCCTCTATTCCCATCCTATTTATGTATTTGTCAAGATGCCTCTTAAACGTCGCTATCATACCTGCTTCCACCACCTCCCCTGGCAGCAAGTTCCAGGCACTCACCACCCTCTGTGTAAAGAACTTGCCTCGCACATCCCCTCTAAACTTTGCCCCTCTCACCTTAAACCTATGTCCCCTAGTAACTGACTCTTCCACCCTGTGAAAAAGCTTCTGACTATCCACTCTGTCCATGCCACTCATAACTTTGTAAACCACTATCATGTTGCCCCTCCACCTCCGTCGTTCCAGTGAAAACAATCCGAGGTTATCCAACCTCTCCTCACAGCTAATGCCCTCCAGACCAGGCAACATCCTGGTAAACCTCTTCTGTACCCTCTCCAAAGCCTCCACGTCCTTCTGGTAGTGTGGCGACCAGAATTGCACGCAATATTCTAAGTGTGGCTTAACTAAAGTTCTGTACAGCTGCAGCATGACTTGTCTATTTTTATACTCTATGCCCCGACCGATGAAGGCAAGCATGCCATATGCCATCTTGACTACCTTATCCACCTGCGTTGCCACTTTCAGTGACCTGTGGACCTGTATGCCCAGATCTCTCTGCCTGTCAATACTCTTAAGGGTTCTGCCATTTACTGTATGTGTCCCACCTGCATTAGACCTTCCAAAATGCATTACCTCACATTTGTCCGGATTAAACTCCATCTGCCATTTCTCCGCCCAAGTCTCCAACCGATCTATATATCCTGCTGTATCCTCTGCCAATCCTCATCACTATCCGCAACTCCACCAACCTTGGTGTCGTCCGCAAACTTACTAATCAGACCAGCTACATTTTCCTCCAAATCATTTATATATACTACAAACAGCAAAGGACCTAGCACTGATCCCTGCGGAACGCCACTAGTCACAGCCCTCCATTCAGAAAAGCGCCCTTCCACTGCTACCCTCTGTCTTCTATGACCGAGCCAGTTCTGTATCCATCTTGCCAGCTCACCTCTGATCCCGTGTGACTTCACCTTTTGTACCAGTCTGCCATGAGGGACCTTGTCAAAGGCTTTACTGAATTCCATATAGATAACATCCACTGCCCTTCCTTCATCAATCGTCTTCGTCACTTCCTCAAAAAACTCAATCAAGTTAGTGAGACACGACCTCCCCTTCACAAAACCATGCTGCCTCTCGCTAATAAGTTCATTTGTTTCCAAATGGGAGTAAATCCTGTCCCGAAGAATCCTCTCTAATAATTTCCCTACCACTGATGTAAGGCTCACCGGCCTATAATTTCCTGGATTATCCTTGCTACCCTTCTTAAACAAAGGAACAACATTGGCTATTCTCCAGTCATCTGGGACCTCACATGTAGCCAAAGCGGGTGCAAAGATTTCTGTCAAGGCTAGAGCAATTTCTTCCCTTGCCTCCCTCAGTATTCTGGGATCGATCCCATCAGGCCCTGGGAACTTATCTACCTTAATGCTTTGTAAGACGCCCAACACCTCCTCCTTTTTGTTAGCGACATGACACAGACTATCTACACTCCCTTCCCTAGGCTCATCATTCACCAAGTCCTTCTCTTTGGTGAATACTGATGCAAAGTACTCATTTAGTACCTCGCCCATTTCCTCTGGCTCCATGCATAGATTCCCTCCTCTGTCCTTGAGTGGGCCAACCCTTTCCCTGGTTACCCTATTGCTCTTTATATACGTATAAAAAGCCTTGGGATTTTCCTTAATCCTGTTTGCCAATGACTTTTCATGACCCCTTTTAGCCCTCCTGATTCCTTGCTTAAGTTCCTTCCTACTGTCTTTATATTCCTCAAGGGCTTAGTCTGTTCCTAGCCTTCCAGCCCTTCCGAATACTTCCTTTTTCCTTTTGACTAGGCTCACAATATCCCGCGTTATCCAAGGTTCCCGAAACTTGCCAAACTTATCCTTCTTCCTCACAGGAACATGCTGGTCCTGGATTCTAATCAACTGACGTTTGAAAGACTCCCACGTCAGATGTTGATTTACCCTCAAACAGCCGCCCCCAATCTAAATTCTTCAGTTCCTGCCTAATATTGTTATAATTAGCCTTCCCCCAATTTAGCACCTTCACCCGAGGACTACTCTTATCCTTATCCACAAGTACCTTAAAACTTATGGGGTCACTGTTCCCGAAATGCTCCCCTACTGAAACTTCGACCACCTGGCCGGGCTCATTCCCCAATACCAGGTCCAGTACGGCCCCATCCCGAGTTGGACTATCTACATATTGTTTCAAGAAGCCCTCCTGGATGCTCCTTACAAATTCTGCCCCATTCAAGCCCCGAGCACTAAGTGAGTCCCAGTCAATATAGGGGTAGTTAAAACCACCCACCACTACAATCCTGTTACCTTTACATCTTTCCAAAATCTGTCTACATATCTGCTCCTCTACCTCCCACTGGCTGTTGGGAGGCCTGTAGTAAACCCCCAACATCGTGACTGCACCCTTCCTATTCCTGAGTTCCACCCATATTGCCTCGCTGCATGACCCCTCTGAGGTGTCCTCCCACAGTACAGCTGTGATATTCTCCTTAACCAGTAATGCAACTCCCCCACCCCTTTTACATCCCCCTCTATCCCGCCTGAAGCTTCTAAATCCTGGAACATTTAGCTGCCAATCCTGTCCTTCCCTCAACCACGTCTCAGTAATAGCAACAACATCATAGTTCCAAGTACTAATCCAAGCTCTAAGTTCATCTGCCTTACCTGTTATACTTCTCGCATTGAAACAAATGCATTCAGACCACCAGTCCCGCTGTGCTCCGCAACATCTCCCTGCCTGCTCTTCCTCTCAGTCTTACTGGCCTTATTTACTAGTTCCCCTTCATTTATTTCACCTGCTGACCTACTGCTCTGGTCCCCACCCCCCTGCCACACTAGTTTAAACCCTCCCGAGTGACACTAGCAAACCTTGCAACCTTGTACCCCTCCAGTTTAGATGCAACCCGTCCTTCTTGTACAGGTCCCACCTGTCCCTGAAAAGATCCCAATGATCCAGATATCTGAAACCCTCCCTTCTACACCAGCTGTTCAGCCACGTGTGTGGCTGCACTATCTTCCTATTTCTAGCCTCACTGGCATGTGGCACAGGGAGTAATCCCGAGATTACAACCCTGGAGGTCCTGTCTTTTAACTTTCTACCTCACTCCCTAAACTCCCCCTGCAGGACCTCGTCACTCTTCCTGCCCATGAGCTTTTATTTTATTTTATATTTTATATGGCACCTTATCAAATGCCTTCTGGAAATTTAAGTACAATACATCCACCGTTCCCCTTTATCCACAGCACACGTAACTCCCTCAAAGAACTGCAATAAATTGGTTAAACATGATTTCCCTTTCACAAATCCATGTTGTCTCTGCCTGATTACCTTGAACTTTTCTATGTGCCCTGCTATAACGTCTTTAATAATAGCTTCTAACATTTTCCCTAAGACAGATGTTAAGCTAACTGGCCTATAGTTTCCTGCTTTCTGTCTCCCTCCCTTTTTGAATAAAGGAGTTACATTTACTATTTTCCATTCTAACAGAACCTTCCCGAATCAAGGGAATTTTGCAAAATTAAAACTAATGCATCAACTATCTCACTTGCCACTTCTTTTAAGACCCGAGGATGAAGTCCATCAGGACCCGGGGACTTGTCAACCCGCAGCTCCAATAATTTGTTCAGTACCACTTCCCTGGTGATTGTAATTTTCTTGAGTTCCTCCCTGTCACCGGGACTCAGAGTGCCTAACCACTGGCAATGAGAGATGGGGGTCTCCTAGAATCCTAGTGACAGTATTAAACATCACACCACTACATGGAATATAAAACTCACTCATGTCGGCCTGATGTCATCTGCCACTGAGACATGATGATCTACACAATGATAACTTAGAACTCTCACCTTGCCTGTTCTAATTCATGTCTTTCATCTCCCACAGGTCCTACAAGCATTCCTCAGAAAGTGGTGCAGGAGGATGACAAAGACTACTCAGAGGAGATCACTCACTCTGAGGATGCACAGTCACAGGACTTATTCTCACTCTCCACAAGCTCAGATATGTACACCTAAGTGGGGCTGCCATGACAGGAAGTTGGGTTGTCACAGGGACAAGCACGTCACAAGAAAGCAGGAGTAGGAGTTGGAGATAGGTACAGCATTGGAGAGTGCCCATTGGAGGGCACAGGATCCTCTAAGCTCTGCTCAGCTGGACACAGATGCTGAACCTCAGGACTCATAGATACTGAGGAATATTTTTCAGAAAATGTGTGAGGTTCTGTCAGCATTTCCAGAAACGCTGCACACAATTGGAGGGAGATTGGAGGAGTCTGTCTCTAGCATTTTTTAAAATTCTTGCATGGGATGTGGGCATCGCCGGCTAGGCCAGCATTTATTGCCAATCCCTAATTGCCCTTGAGAAGATGGTGGTGAGCTGCCTTCTTGAGCTGCTGCAGTCCATGTGCTGTTGGTACACCAACTATGCTGTTAGGAAGGGAGTTCCAGGATTTTGACCCAGTGACAGTGAAGGAATGACGATATAGTTCCAAGTCAGAATGGTGCGTGGCTTGGAGGGGAACTTGCAGGTGGTGGTGTTCCCATTATCTGCTGCCCTTGTCCTTCTAGGTGGTAGAGTTTCAGATTTGAAAGGTGCTGTCAAAGGAACCTTGGAGAGTTGCTGCAGTGCACCTTGTAGATGGTACACACTGCTGCCATAGTGCGTCGGTGGTGCAGGAAGTGAATGTTGAAGGTGATAGATGGGATATCAATCAAGCGGACTGCTTTATCCTGGATGGTGTCGAGCTTCTTGAGTGTTGTTGGAGCTGCACTCATCCAGGCAAGTGGAGAGTATTCCATCACACTCCTGACTTGTGCCTTGTAGATGGTGGACAGGCTTTGGGGAGTCGGGAGGTGAGCTACTCGCCTCAGGATTTCCAGCCTCTGACCTGCTCTTGTAGCCACAGTACTTATTTGGCTGATCCAGTTCAGTTTCTGGTCATTGGTAACCCCCAAGATGGTGTTAGTGGGGGATTCAGCAATGGCAATGCCATTGAATGTCAAGGGGAGATGGTTGGATTCGCTCTTGTTTGAGATGGTCATTGCCTGGCACTTGTGTGGCACAAATGTAACTTACCACTCATCAGCCCAAGCCTGAATGTTGTCCAGATCTTGCTGCATATGGACACAGACGGCATAAGTGCCATGTGCCTTAGGCCTTCTCAATGATGTCTAAGTCCATAGAAAGAGTTGCCATCTGCATGCAGCATCAGATTCGGCAGACAATCGACTACATGCTGGTCCTCACCAATGGCCTGCACACTCAGTCTGCCACCTTAAGCAGGATTGAGAAATTCCATTAGGCATATCAGTATATATTCCCAATTACATCCTCTACCCCTCTGTTACTGGGTCACTTCTTGCTCCATGCTACTGCACCCAACCATTTTTCAACCGCTATGCTCCAGCCCTTTGGGCCTTTGCCTCCCCCCACATCCCAGTCACTAGGTCTTGCCATCGCTCTCACACTTGCAAAAGCCTCCTAAAAACCCTTATCATCAACCACGTTTTCAGTGCCTCCAATCTTTGCATTATGTGTTTTTTTACCCTCCCGCTCAGCCTCCACATCCAAACTGTCTGAGACATCTCCCTGTAAGTGTACAGAAATGTACGCGCGCGTTATTGTTTGCTTACCAATGGTGGCAGATTTCTGATAGCTTGCTACAGCATTAGTAGGTCTCTCATTAACCAGCTATTTTCAAAACCGCTTTAAGATTAACAAAGAAGCCTCCAACATTATGGTTAATTGGGCATTCAAATTACTTAATGATATGACTGGAACTATTGTCCAAGCTTCCGTTAGGAAGCGAAATCTCCAATGGCATTAACTGTGTGCCAAAGAAAGGTTTTGTGGATACCACTGTGTATGCACAGAGCATCTTTCACCTAACCTATCCTACCTGATATTACTCCATATGTCCTCCTTGTATTCTAAACAAATCAGACAGGGAAATTCCCATTGGGAAACCATCAATGCAGTACTGAAGTTGGGGGAAGTAAGTAATTTACATCAATTGCCAATAGGAAGAAACAAAAATAAGATAACAATTAAGAGGCTAAAATATACTTAACCGTTGCAACTTCCATAATCTGCTGGGATACTTACGCTGCCTAGCTATCCTGGATGTCCATTTCAAATGTGTATTTTTTATGCTAGAGGTCTTGCAGATCAAAAATGTGATGTAGGACTAACACATCCAACATTAATGCCACTTGAACTGAGGTAGGTGCTTCTACAACCCACTGTAAAATGTACTGCAATGCAAACTTAGCACATTTTTCAGTGGGACATGACTCACAATCATTTTCTGGTTCATTCTGCTGTGATTCTGCCCAAAATTGTGTGGTAAAGGTAGGAAAATCTGGGCTACCATCTACAGCCTTACTCATATTTGGCAAGAATTCCAGTATATCTCATACTTTCCTGTCTGACAAATATGATCTCATGACACTGAAAGGCCCATTTCCTTTAATGCAAAGTGGTACAAAGATAGTGTTGTCTTCCCTTGATTTCAAATCCCTCCATGGTCTCACCTCTCCTTAGTTTTGTAACCTCCTCCAGCTCTACAATCCTCTGAGATCTCTATGCTCCTCCAATTCTGGCCGCTTGAGCATCCCCGATTTTAAGTGCTCCACCACTGGCGGCTGTGCCTTCAGCTGCATAGGCCCTAACCTTTGGAATTCCAATCCATACTTCTCTGCCTCTCTACCGCTCTCTCCTCCTTTACACTCTCCTTAAAACTCACCACTTTGGCCAAGCTTTTGGACATCTGTCTTAATATGTCTTTATGTGGCTCAATGACAAATTTTGTTTGATAATGCTCATCTGAAGCACCTTGGGACATTTTACTACATTAAAGGCACTATATAAACACAAACTGTTGTTGTTCTGCACTGAGTGAAAACTTGGTTTCCTAACTGCAGGCAGGAAACGCTCCAGTTGAGGGAGCACATTCATGTTAAAATCTTTCAGTGGGCAGCAGAACTACAAGGAGCATCCAATGCCAGTGCGCTTTTTGCAGTGGCTCTCAGAAGGTACAACTACTGTCATTCTAATGATAACTGAATTGAAATTAAGTCACATGATATGGCTACATTAGCAGCAACTGAAATAGAAGCCATGGACGAAGGCACAGACAGGTTCTCTATTGCAGCCTGTATGATTGGTGCGTCTTGTCACTTTTAACCATGTTCAGCTTTTTGGCTTGGGTCAGTGCCTCAAATGTGCTGCTAATTCACGACTGAAGATCTTGTGTCTCGGATTTCCCCAGTCTTGACCGCTCTGCCTGTCTGTACCTTCCTTCTGGTAAAACAGAAGGACATTTAGCAGAGAAATTATTAGCTAACCTGTATAATAAAAGCAAAATACTGCGGATGCTGGAAATCTGAAACAAAAACAAGAAATGCTGGAATCACTCAGCAGGTCTGGCAGCATCTGTGGAAAGAGAAGCAGAGTTAACGTTTCGGGTCAGTGACCCTTCTTCGGTTCCGAAGAAGGGTCACTGACCCGAAACGTTAACTCTGCTGCCATTAGCTAACCTGTATTTTACAAAGCAATCTCTTTTAGCCATTATTTGAAATTAGAATCAGCTCAATATAATCTGATTTTTCTGATGCAAGCTCACTAATACTGCTGCTGACAAAAACGAAAGAGAAGTGCCACAAGTCATCACAAATACTGCTTTTGTCTCTGGATAAATTGATTCAACAACTGCCTGCGTGATTCATTCCTAAAGCTTTATCCTCCCCAAAATACAATCAAATAATTTGTTTGATAAAGGTTTTAGCCACCGCTAATTAATCTCTTGCTGATGATATTGGGCCTTTTCCTAAAAATAATTACAGTGTTCTGATCTTGGCTGTCAGGACTGCGATTAGAATGGAAGCCAGATAATGTCACACTGTCAGATACGTTTGATTAGATTCACAAAATGTCTTTTTCAGTCCATGCTTAACCGGTGATGACCTACGTCTCCATCTACACTATTTGAAGTGTCTTCATTGCTAATTATGCTTCCCAGTTTCAAACACGCAAATTTAAAAAAAATAATTTGACTTTCTCTCTTTCAAAGTTGATTTGTACAGAAACCGAGCAGAATACTTGACACAAAAAATAAACATTATGCTATTCTGTTCCTTCTTTAAGTGTTAACTAAAGAACTAAAGTGCATTGAAGATAATTAGTGAAATATAAACAAAGGTGCTGTTAAGCAACAAATAATGCTCTCTCTCTCTATATATATATATATAGATATATATAGCTGTTCATTTCTTAGCTTCTTGGGGTGAGCTCATTTTGGCCTTTATGTCAAGATGCGCCAGCCATAGATCTGTTTTACATTCTGATTTGAGCTTCCTTGCTATTATGCCACTTTAGTCAATGGATTTGTAATTGCTTGACCATGAGGAGGCAAGGTTTCAGCATATGAGGTGATGCAACAATTTTCCTAAAGTTGCTTTGCCAAATACTCCAGGCATCACCTGATACAACTCATCAGAGCAAGTGAAAAACTCAGCAGTTGTGCAGCCTGTGTTTTAAGCCTGGAACCATCAGCTTAAAAAAAATGCATTATTGCCATTGCCTATAATTTCTGCAAAGTATATACACATTCACACACAAATTTATCAACAACTAATCAAAGGTCCAATTGCCCAACTCGGGACGGAAGTAGAAAATGGCCACAAAGTTCAAAAAAGATGAACTAGACTCATGAAGGAATCAAGAATAATTCTTTCCTATAGAAGGAACCTAACATATATTTCAATGGTATGTTAACTTCAAATTTCACAAATGCATTTATAATTTCACAAATTACATCCTAACCCTCTTCATCCTTCTCGACCTGTCTGCAGCCTTTGACACAGCTAACTACACCATCCTCCTCCAATGCCTCTGCACTGTTGTCCAGCTGCGTGGGACTGCACTCAACTGGTTCAATTCTTAAATAATCATAGCCGGAGAATTGCCATCAATGGCTTCTCTTCCCAATCCTGTAGAGTTACCTCTGGTGTCCCCCAAGGATTTTGTCCCCCTCCTATTTCTCATCTACATACATACTCGGCGACATCATCTGAAAGCGTCAATTTCCACATGTACACTGATGACACCCAGCTTTACCTCAGCACCACCTCTCTCGACCCCTCCACTCTCTCTATGTTGTCAGACTGCTTGTCTGATATCCAATACTGGATAAGCAGAAATTTCCTCCAATGAAATATTGGGAAAACTGAAGCCATTGTCTTTGGTCCCTGCCATAAATTCCACTCCCTTGCCACTGACCTCCATCCCTCTCCCTCTGAATCAGACTGATTGTAACCTCAGTGTCATAAATGGCCCCGTGATGAGTTTTCAACCACTTATCTGCCCCATCGTTAAGACCTCCAATTTCCACCTCCATAACATCACCCGACTCCGCCCCTGCCTCGGCTCATCTGCTGCTGAAAGCCTCATCCATGATTTGTTACATCCAGACCTGACTATTCTCATGCACTCCTGGTCGGCCTCCCACATTCTACCCTCTGTAAACTTGAGGCAATCCAAAACTCTGCTGCCCGTGTCCGAACTTGCACCAAATCCTGTTCACCTATCACCCCTGTGCTTGTTGATCTATGCAGGCTCCTGGTTAAGCAACACTTCAATTTTAAAGTTCTCGTCCTTGTTTTCAAATCCCTCCATCACCTGGCCCCTCCCTATCATTGTAATTTCCTCCAGCCCTACATACCTTCCTAGATATCTGCGCTCCTCTAACTCTGGCCTCTTGAGCTTCCCTGATTTTAATCACTCCACCATTGGTGGCCATGCCTTCAGTGGCCCAGGTCCCTCCCAAATCATCTTCACCTCTTTACCTCCCTAATCCTTTCTGCCTCTCTCCCTCCCTAATCCTCTTCACCTCTCTACCTCTCTAATCTTCCCCGCCTCTCTACCTCCCTAATCCTCTCTGCCTCCCTCCCTCCCTAATCCTCTCCACCTCCTTAATCCTCTCCACCTCTCTAATCTTCCCCGCATCTCTACCTCCTTAATCCTCTCTGCCTCTCTACCTCCCTAATCCTCTCCGCCTTTCTATCTCCCTAATCCTCTCCGTCTCTCTACCTCCCTAATCTTCTCCGCCTCTCTACCTCCCTAATCCTCTCTACCTCCCTAATCCTCTCTGCCTCTCTACCTCCCTAATCCTCTCTGCCTCTCTACCTCCCTAATCCTCTCCGCCTCTCTACCTCCCTAATCTTCTCTGCCTCTCTACCTCCCTAATCCTCTCTGCCTCTCTACCTCCCTAATCTTCTCCACCGCTCTACCTCCCTAATCTTCGCTGCCTCTCTACCTCCCTAATCCTCTCTGCCTCTCTACCTCTCTTTCCTCCTTTAAAAACTTTGGTTTAACAACTCAAACAAAAGACAGCACCTGCAACAGTGCAACACTCCCTCCATACTGCACTGAAGTGTCAGTCTTGATTTTTGTGTCCAAGCTTTGGAGTGGGACCTGAACCCGGACACTCTGAGGCAAGAGTGATACCAGCTGAGCCACGTATTTCTCCTTTTTTTCAAGCATTTCCTGTCTAGTCCCAGGTTTCCAGTCAGGCTGCTCTTTAACTGGTTGCTAGGAGGCATTTGAGAATGGCCCAGACTGTACTGCTCTTTGATTTCCTCTTTTACATTGTGAAAAGCTATTTACATTTGATCTCCATTTCCCTAGCTGGCACAATACGTTAAGTTTTACATCCACTGAAAAGATTGAAAAAGTATTTTGGAGAATAGGCAATTTTATACATCAAAGTTGTAAAACAGGATCTTAGACCTTGAAGGCATTGAAGGCAAGTGAAATCTCTGAAAGGTGAGGGCATTAATTCTGTCAGTTTTGTTTATATGAATACACAGTTGTAATTTGATGCTTTATTTTTGCAACATCGAAATATAGACATCAATACAGAATACACAAAATCGCCAATGACTTTGCACAAAGATGATGGGAACCGATTTCTTTAGAAGATTCACAGTCTCAGCCATTTCAAGTCACTGATTTACTGTTATTATAGAAAAATGAAAGAATTGCACAATGTGATTCCTAAACACCAGAAAAGCCAAAACGTCCCATGTAATAAAAATGGAACTTGCCTTTTCCTTTATCTCTCTGTGGCCTTCGGCATGGTCAACCACACCATCCTCTACCAAGGCTTCGCCTCCATTGTCCAGCTCAGTGAAACTACCTGTGCTTTGTTCTACTCTTACCTATCTAATCATAGCCAGAGAACCTCCAGTGATGATTTCCCTTCCCATTTCGACACTGTTACCTCTGAAATCATTTAATGATCTATCCCTGCCCCCTCCTCTTCCCCATCAAAATGTTGCCCCTTTGAGGCATCATGCACAGACATGGGGCTGAATTTTCAGGTCCCGCTGGGGACAGGAACTGAGGCGGGCAGGGGGCAAAAATATCAAGCTGTGTGTTGGTTTCTCGACATTCCCGGGGCCGGCAAGTTTCACCAGGGCAGCAGGGAGGGAGGCCCCGAGATCCCGCCTAATACATTAACAGTGTCCATTAACATTATTAAAGAGCTCAGTGAGAGCTTGTTAAGGGACATGTTCTGATTTTGATGGGAGCAGATGGGCTGCAGGCTGTATCTGGGGCAGACCAGGTGAATGGAGGTGGATGCACAGCCATGGCCGCCCCAGGGAATTAGATTGGCCCCATGTAAGGGTGAACAATGCAGAGGGAGACTCAGCCATTGGCATACAGGTACTATTGGGTGGGCAGAGGTTGCGAGGAGAGTAGTCAGTTAGCACTCGGGCAACACAGGGCCATAGCAGATGGGAACAAGGTGGTCAAACGCAATTGGTGGGTGGGGGAGGGGGGAACACCTGAGCACAAGGAAGGCAACAGCTGGCAATTGGGTCCCAACTTAGATTTTGGATCCAGTGGCGACGAGGAGCAACAACCTCCGCTGGAAGGCCAGAGCCCTGGGCATCAGGAGTGCAGAGGAGAGGGCGAGTGGCAGGAAGGACATGGAAGACATAGCACCAAAGATGGAGCTACCTTGAGATGACTGAGAACCAGTGCCGCAGGAGACATCTGTGCCCTTGTCGCCAAAAACCTCACAACTCGCAACACTGCTCACCATTCCCTGCCAGTAGCTGCCAAAATCACTGTGACCTTGCATTCTCTGCCTCTTGCTTCTTCCAAGGATCAGCTGCAAATCTTGGTGGCATCTCGCAAACAGCTGCACACCACTGTATCTCACAGGGGGGTACCGCAGGGATCGGTGCTGGGACCTTTACTGTTCGTAGTGTAGTGTACATTAATGATTTAGACGTGAATATAGTAGGTACAATGAGTAAGTTCGCAGACGACACAAAAATTGGTGATGTCGTAAATAGTGAGGAGGAAAGCCTATTACAGGACGATAGAGATGGGCAGGTAAAATGGGCAGAGCAGTGGCAGATGGAGTTTAATCCTGAGAAGTCTGAGGTGATGCACTTTGGGAGGACTAACAAGGCAAGGGAATATACAATGGATGGTATTTTCCTAGAGAGCACAGAGGGTCAAAGGGACCTTGGGGTGCTTGTCCATAGATCAATAAAGGCAGCAGCACAGGCAGATAAGCTGTTTAGGAAGGCATACGGGATACTTGCCTTTATTAGCTGAGGCTTAGAATATAAGAGCAGGGAGGTTATGTTGGAGCTGTATAAAACACTGGTTAGGCCACAGCTGGAGTACTGTGTACAGTTCTGGTCGCCACGCTATAGGAAGGATGTGATTGCACTGGAGAGGGTGCAGAGAAGATTCACCAGGATGTTGCCTGGGCTGGAGCATTTCAGTTATGAAGAGAGACTGGATAGGCTGGGTGTGTTTTCCTTGGAGCGCAGAAGGCTGAGGCGGGAACTGATTGAGGTATACGAAATTATGAAGGAACTTTTTCCCTTAGCGGAGGGGTCAATAACCAGGGGACGTAGATTTAAGGTAAGGGGCAGGAGGTTTAGAGGGGATTTGAGGAAAAATGTTTTCACCCAGAGGGTGGTTGGAATCTGGAACACACTGCCTGAAGGGGTGGTAGAGGCAGCAACCCTTACAACATTTAAGAAGTATTTAGATGAGCACTTGAAACGCCATAGCATACAATGCTATGGGCCAAGTGCGGGAAAATGGGATTAGATTGGGTGCTTGATGGTCAGCGCAGGCACGTTGGGCCGAAGGGCCTGTTTCTGTGCTGTAAAACTCTGTGATTCTATGACTCTATAAATGGCCCTGCAGAGACGTGTGGACCTTGAAGAGGTTGAGGGCCTAGAAGGACACAGCTCATTGGAGGAAGAGGAGGAGCAGGACTTGGAAGAGGAGGTGGAGGGGAAGATGCAAAGCACTGAGGTGCCCTGCCTGCATGGAGAGGTAGCTGGGCCTGGTGCAGGGCTCGACGGTCTCGTCAGGATGCCATTAATGTCAGGGATCAACTGATTCAGGATCATTTCAGCTGAACCCCTCTGATCCAGCAGTGATGGCATGGTCTGGAACTCACTCTGAGCTGCCTGTGTTAACACTTCCATTGAAGACGCAGCCTCGAACATGTAAACTCTTACTACCAATGAAGGATGCACATCTGCCTAGAGGTTTCACCATCACCGTTGCTGGAACCTTGCTCGCCTTCATCAATTCTTTTCTTGTCCCACCATTAATAAAAGGAAGCTCACACATCTACTTTTGTGTATCAATATTTAGATGGTGCTTGTAAAGGGAAACAGTGCACAGTTACAGGTAGAAGACACCCAGTGACTCACAGTGCTCTGCCTGAGGCGGTGGCCTCCGCTCTTGACCACTTCTACGTGGTCCTCCCCTCGTTGCTTCTGAGGAGATGGAGAAAGCCTGCTCACTTGTTTCTGCTTATAGCTGAAATGCACATGGCGGTCGTCCTCATCGTGGAGGTGCCAGTGGGGGCATCTCCAGAGGCTGCTGCACCTGCATCGTTGCAGGGGCAGCCTCCATCGCTGGGCCCTGCTGCACAGATACTCCCTCCGTCAGAGGGGCCAAGGAGGTCAAGGATGTTGATGGCACCCCGTGAGGGGTGGTACTCTCATCTTCCTCAATGACTACCTCAGCCCTTGGCTGGCACTCCGGATGGCTGGAGGAAAGCACCAGCTGGAGCACAACTGGCATGCACTCCAGACATCCCTGCACTAGCTGTCAAGGCTACATAGTATGGAATGCATCCTGTGTATGTCACTGTGCAGGTCCTGCATACATATGGCTCACCGTGAGATTGGCCACACTCTCCATACAGGAGCTCATGCGCTTAAAGCCCTGAGCCATGTTGGTGCACATGAGCTGAACAGACTCCTCCATTCTCAAGCCATGACTGTACACTGCCTTAAGGAACTCTGACATATGGCAGCACATCTGCTGCTGCTGTTCAAGGTAGAGCCTCCTTTACTGTGACTCCCAAAGGCCTGCAGCTGTGCCCAGCTGAGCAGGGCTGTGTGTGTCCTACATCCTCTGAGGGGGACTGCCCATTGCTGCCTCAGCCTCTGGCACCTTCTCCTACACACTGGTGCTGTGCTCATCACCCAGTGCCACCCTATTTAACCACGTGCAAGGACCCTCCTCGGTGACAATCTGCACTGAGGGAGGGTACAGTTGTAAGGTGCGGCGTTGCTTGCCGTGAGCTCGCTGCGTTTGACCTAGTGATGGTGAGGGAGTTGGTCTCATAGCCTCAAAGTTTGCACCTGTGGGAGACATAAGAAGAGATCATGAGTACTAGGCTTGGAAAGCAGAATGCCCGACAGTGCTGTGGCTTCCCAATACAACTCAGTCTTCAGTATGCTGTCAGATCGGGTGGAATCCAATGCAGCTCCTTAATGAACACATTGCACTCTCTAATCACCATCTCTACCATGGATGCCCATTTCACCTTGTCCGATTTCCTCGTTGTCCATGACCCTGGTGATGTCCATGGCTCCCTCCTCCACGGCAGTGATAATGTGAAGGTCTGGTTCCCCTCCTCCATCTCTACCCTCTTGTGAGCATTATGAGCCCGTTTCTCTTGTAGGTTTAAAGAGAGTGAGATAAGGCACTGCTGGCCTCTACAGCCAAAGCCAGCTGCTCCTATTCATTAGAAGCTGCATGTTTCAGTGCTGGCAGATCCTCAGCAGGACTATGGCTCTGAGCCATTCTGAGGGGTCAGCAAGTGCCCTGGGTACACAGTCCTCCCATGTTTAGGAGCAGCATGTGCCCTCAGGCTCCTTAGCTGGTGTGCCTGCTGAAGGATAACTACCCAGAAGTCTGCCCTTAGGGTTAGGGGTTGCCCCCACTTTGCCAGAGTATATCAGGTCATTAAACCACTTCCTACACTGGATTCAGTTTCTGCTCACCACACTCCTTCCGCTGAGTATGCCAGCTATCGTCATCCAGGCCTGCTTGGTCTGGGTGGTGGTATCCTCCTGCCACCCTCCAGGAAGAGGACCTCCCTCTCTCCCTCACAGCCTCGAGGAGGACCTCCAGGTCCACATCTGCGAATTGAGGGACTGCCTTGCCCCAGTTTCCAGGCATCCATTTCTCCTGAGACATCTTCCAAACTGAAGGTACAGCAGTGAAATGGCAGCCTGCACTTGAACAGTCCCGCCTTCATTGCCACCTCCGTGACCACTAAACCTGTCTCCAGGCCAAGTAAGGGGACGTACCTGTGAAAATTGGGGCCGATGACTGTTTGGGGGGGCGGGGGGATGGAGATGGGGGGGGTGTTGGTTCAGGACCCAGAAACGGAACCCACCTCCGGAAGGGAAATCTTGCCCATAGGATCAGCTTCCACATGTACACTAAAGACACTGAGCTTGACTTATCCACCATACTTCTCGACCCCTCCACTCACCGTGTTGTCAGATTTGTCTGTCTGACATTCAATCTCAGATAAACTGCAGTTTCCTCCATTTAAACATCGTCTTCAGCCTTGCCACAAACTTTGTATTCTTGGCACCAATTCCATCCTCTCTGCTGTCACTGTGTCAGGCCAAACCAGATTATCTACTGCCACTTCTTTCTTTTTTCTTTTCTTAACATTATCCACCTCCACCCCTACATTACCTCATTTGCTGCTGAACCACTCATCTCTGCTTTTGGCACACCCAAACTCAAATATTCCAATGCTCTCCTGGTCTGCCTCCCATCCTCCACTCTAAGAAAACTTCAGCTCTTCCAAAACTCTGCTACTCTCATCATATTCCACATCAAATCCCAATCACCCATCACACTTGCTCTTGCTGACCCAACATTGGCTCTCTATCCCCCAACACCTCAACTTCAAAGTTCTCAGTGCTTGGTGGCCTCACACCTCTCTACTTCTACTTCACCCCAGCTCTATAACTCCCCCTCTTTGTAACAACTCTGGCCTCTTGTGCAAATTGCACCCACCATTGGTGACCCTGTCTTTATCCATCTAGGCTCCTTCATCTCTGCAACCTCCCCTCCTTTAACCCACTTCATCGACCAAGCTTTTGGTCACCCATACTAACATCTCCTTCTTCAGCTCTGTATCAAATTTTTATGATTACACCTCTATGAAGTGCGTGGGATGTATTTTTACATATAAACCATTATTGTTGTTCTTGTTGTTAGCCACAATTGCAAACAAGTGGAATTGTAGAATGCAATCTCCAAAATACTTGCAAAATTTCCAGAATCTGAGGGAGTGAAAACACATCTTGATTTAATTCTGTCCCCAAAACTCAGTGGCTATGATTATAATTTAAATAAGGCTTTACATAATTCATAAAGGTAAAATGATTTGAAAATATAAAAGATCAACTGTTAAAAGGTTCCTATTAGCAATTTTTATGTATGGCTCTGAATTATACTAATAGCTGCATAATTTCTCTGCTGCCTCAGTTGGCATTAGAATTGTTCTTTAATTCTGATTGTATTATTTTTCAAGTTCCTTTGTCTTTTTGAGGCACAAAATAGGATGTCCCTTTTTGTAATAATGTGCTATTTTGAAGGATTAATTAGTGAAGGCCAATTAATTTGCTTCAATTTGGGACCATTATAAATTGAGTAGCGAAAAGACACTACAATGCAATTTGGACACATGAAAGCATTTGGGAACAAATTATATGTGGATATCAAAACCCTTAAGAAACAGCCACAAAAGTTATAGGTCACAGTTACAGTTTTTGCAGAAAAGCAGCAAAGTTCTGCAAGTAAATTCGTTTATTTATAATTAGCAGAAAGTTAGCTCTCACTACTAAAAACCAGCAGGTCAGGCAGCAGCTGTGGAGACAGAATCACAGTTAAGGTTTCAGGTCGATGACCTTTCATCAGAACTGGCAAAGGTTAGAAATGTAATAGGTTTTGAGCAAGGGAAAGGGCGGGAGGGGTAAAGAAGAACAAAAGGGAAGATCTGTGATAAGGCGGAGGTCAGGAGACATTATATGACAAAAGGTTTCATGGTACAAAGCCAAGTAAGGAAACAAAAGATGTGTCTGGATGAGGTGTAGGTGGCAATATAGCAGCTGTCCAAACACAAAGTAAATAGATAAAGAAAGAAACAAGAGGGTGGGGAGGAACCAGCAAACAAAAATTGAGAAAAGGAAAAAAAAATGGGGCAGAGGTTATGATTTAAAATTGTTGAACTTAATGTTGAGTCCGGAAGGCTATGAAGTGTTGAGTCGAAAGAGGAGGTGCTGTTCCTCAAGCTTGCATTGTGCTTCATTGGAATACTCGTACCAGTTTCCAGCACGAAATGAGTGGTGCAATCCAAATGCTTTTCGAATTAAGCTGGCGAGCTGTGGATGTCAAAGCAGGCTTCGCCAGTAGGGGCTAGAAGGTCCTGGGGGAGGGGAGGGAAGGTAAAGCAGAAAGTTGGGGGGGGGGGGGGGTGTTCATCTGAGTCAACAGTGACTCACAGTATTTTTGTGATAGTTTTACAGAAAGTAAACTATAAAAATGATTTCTTACCTTGTTGAGAGTGGTCTCCAATGATCCTTTGAGGGACCACCAGTTAGGTCAGTGAAGACACAGAATATCTGGGTAGATCATAGGAGTTTCAACTGGGATTAGGACCCAGATTTTCAAATGTAAGGCACTTCACTTCTGTTTCAGGTAGGTGCCCTGTGCATCTAGAGGTTGCCAACTTCTAATTTGGCATCTGGCACACTTCCTAGGGATATATGGTGCATTGTCCCCACAATGTTGATTTTTGCACCCACAACTGAGCAAAACAACTGGCTGGATTTTGCCAGGAGCATCACGAACCTGATGTCAGGCTGTTGTGCGGGTCCCAAACCCGTTTGATGAAGCAGTGGGTCGTCCGGCGAAATTTTACAGGAGGCGGCAAATTAGCAGGCCGTCTCTGCATTCAGTGTCCAATTAGGGACAGCGGGCAGGTTCAGGAGGCAGGAGGTGAAGATAGTGCAGCCCACTGCAAGGGCGGACAACAGCCCTCACTGTGTCACCAGTCAGAGCACTGCTGAGGGCCAAGCAGCAGGAGTGGCAGGGGCACAATGGAGGCACATCATTTCCAGAGAAGTGGGGTTGATTTGGGGGTGCAGCCCGTGCTGCTGGGGAGGCCTCCATGGGAACAGTACCCGATCAGGAGGGCACCATCCCCAGCCCACTAGTAGGCCGTCGTGTATTACTAGGCAGCCTCCTCAGGTCCTGAAATGCCTGTCTGCCACTAGTAAAATACCAGCGGCAGCAGGAAGAGGCCCTTAAGTGGCAATTAATTGGCCACTTAAGGGCCTCAATTGAGCTAAGGGCAGGAAGGCCATCTGTCATCTTACTCGCCACTGGTAAAATAGCAGCAGGGGCAGGTAGGTGATGAGCATGGCGTCCCCGCATCCCACATGACTTTACGCTCCCCCCACCCCCCCGCCTCCTAGCCAGCTCCCGGGGAGGGGCATTAAATTCTGGCCAAAGAATCAATAACCTGGAAAAACAATATGAAATGCAATGCTCAAAGAGCAAACGACATTGTTGTGCCATCAAAGAAATGTCTAAGTTGACCAGAACAGATCACAAAGATGCTTAATATCATATTTGCAGCTAAAACAACTACACTGGAGTCTCAAATATCAGATAAGTTTACATTGAAGTCTCTCCTTCCATGCAATTTCCCGAGATTGCAAAAGACACTCTGCAGAAATTAATCGTTGCAAAAGGTTTCTAATATTCATGTAATTATTCCTGCAGATAGTCGTCCATTCTGCACAGCACTTGCCTTTACAAATTTCTTTCAAATGAAATTTGATGTCTCAGACAGTCACTCTCACCTCACCTCTGGAATTCAGCTCGTCTCTATGTTTGGACCAAAGCAGGTCGAGGATAAGTTAGCTGATATCTGTTCCTCAAGAGGGCAAATTAGTCAGACTGCCTGTTCTTTATCATTATCCATTGAACCTTGCTTAAAAGTGCTGATAAGTAAATTTCTCCTTATCGCCATCCTGTGGAATTTGTATGAGGACAAGATCGAGTTCAACTGTAATATTCACATGGTTGCCAGGCTTGCCAGCAATCTGTAACTATTTGGCTCATACAAAAAATAATGGCCACTTTGTTGAGATATAAGAACACACCTAAGAACAGACAAGAAGCAGGAGCAGGAATAGGCCATTCGGCCCTTCAAGCCTGTTCCACCATTCGATAAGATCATGACTGATCTGATTATAGCCTCAACTCCACTTTCCTGTCTGCCCCCCACCACCCTCCCCCCCCACAATAACCCTTGACTCCCTTGTCGATCAAAAATCTATCTAACTCAGTCTTGAATATATTCAATGACCCTGCCTCCACTGCTCTCCAGGGAAGATAGTTCCATAGACTCATGACCCTCTGAGAGAAAAAAATTCTCCTCTTCTCTGTCTTAAATGGGGCCCTTGTATTTTTAAACTGGACCCCCTAGTTTTAGTCTCTCCCTCAAGGGGGAAACAATCTTTCAACATCCACCATTTCAAGTCCCCTCAGGGTCTTATATGTTTCAATAAGATCATCTCTCATCCTTCTAAACTCCAATGAATACAAACCCAACCTGTCCAACCTTTCCGCATAAGATAACCCTCTCATCCCAGGAATCAGTCGAGTGAACCTTCTCTGAAGGTAAGTGAAGGACCTGGGCCTCATGCTGTATTTATCTGCTCCCGCTGTTTGGTTGCTCCTATGTAGGTCCAGCACCTCTCTGCTCTCTGTCCTACCTTTTAATCTATTTTTTCAGTTCACTTTAGCCAACTCTGTCCTCATACTCTTGTAATTATCTTTATTTAAGTTTAAGACACTGGTTTTAGACCCACATTTCTCACCCTCAAACTGAATGTGAAATTCTATCAGGTTATGATCACTGTTGCCTAGAGGCTCCTTTACCACGAGGTCATTAATTAATCCTGTCTCATTGCACATTACTCGGTCTAAAATAGCCTGTTCCCTGGTTGGCACTAGAATGTACTGCTTTAACAAATTGTCCCAAATACAAGCCTACCTTTTCCAATCTGATTCATCCAATCTATAAGTAGATAAAAATCACCCATGATTATTGCAGTACCCTTCTTATAAGTCCCCATTTTTTCTTCCATTATACTCTATCCTACTTTGTAGCTACTGTCAAAGGGCCTATAAACTGCTCCCACAAGTGACTTCTTACCTTTGCTATTTCTTATCTCTACCCAAACTGATTTTACATCTTGATCTTCTGAACTAAGCTCATCTCTCACTACGGTACTAATGTCATCCTTAGTTAACAGAGCTACCCCACTACCTTTTGCTAGCTTCCTGTCCTTCCAAAACGTCAAATACCATTGAATATTTAGGTCCCAGCCTTGGTCACCTAGCAACCATGTCTCTGAAATGGCTATTCGGTCATACATATTTAAGTAAGCAGGCATGAAGGTAGCAGCTCATGACTGAGTGCAGCTCGACACACAGTGTGAGCTTGGGAATTTGCTAAGTGTGGGAATTCGGTACAGTAAGGGAGGAGGTTCTGTTCTGACAGAGCTGAAGCCCAAAAGCATTAATTAAGTGGGCAGGCAGGTGAGAGCATACCAGAAATAGAGAGTAACCTAGAGACAGTGGTGAGAGTTTGAAAAGTTGAGGAGTGAGTCTGTGGGTTCAGAGCATTCAAAAGAAAATCAAAGTGTGACTTAACAGAAAAGAAGCTAAGTGATTGGCTGGGGAGTATTTTCTCTTATCTAAACTAGGGAATTTTAATTGGGGTAAGTATTGCATTAATTGAAATAATAAGAATAATAAACACAAGGACCAGAGGCATTAATTAAAACTTAATTTAGAAAATAATTAATTAGTTAGTTAATTAAAACACAATAAGGATGGCAGGGCAGGTGATGTGTTGCAGCTGAGGCGGGGACAGCATAAAATCAGATGAGATGGTGGCAGGTGGGGGATCCCGACACCTTCAAGCCTCCGCCAAAATTAACGGCCTTCCCACCCCGCCGCCAATTGAGGCCCTTAACTGGGCGGTAATGCCCAATTAAGGGCATCATCCCGCCACCGCCAAAATCAGCCATGCGGCGGGCAGGCTGTCGCCGCATGGGAAACACGGCACAAAAACCGTGCAGGCTGCTTCCCAGTTCTGGGGGTGGAGGAATCCCTTGTTAAAAGGCATTTAGGGCCTAAAAGCAGGACCAGGCATCGGGAAAGGCAGAGGGGGCTGCTAAGAGCCAACCCCTGCCTTGCTGCCAAACCCCTACAACCTCCAACAGGCGACCCCCACACCACGAGACCTCTCCCGCCCTGAGCTATCTGTGGCCTGGATCCAGCGACACTCCTGGGCCTCGGGTAGGTGCTCCATCTGCTGCAGCCACCGCCTGGGCCCTTGATCCTCTGGAAGGCCCACCGCTCTCCAGTTAAGTGTCTAATTGCACTAGATTCAGTGGACCTGCCACAGAAGAGGTGACACAGGGTTCTCAGCGTTGCTTTTTCCTGAAGTCGAGACCCCCGATCAACAGGATAAAATCATGGTCTTTGTTCTGGAAGGCAGTCAAACTCCTTCGGCTAGGGTCTTCTGATTTCGTCTGTGGCCAGGCACAGGAGGGTGTGATTGCAAGTGAGGCAGATATGGGGATCGACAAGGTAGATGTGGAGGAGCGGCAGCCCTTGCAATTGTCCAACAGGTTTGAGGTTCTTGCAGCTTGTATGGATGAGAGTGGGGGCTGCAAGCTGGATGAATGAACTGACCATGGCACCGGGACACAGGGAGCCTTCATTTGGAAGTAAACAGAAATGTAGTGGTAGCAGGGGACTATAATATCATGGGGATAGACACAGTTCTCTGCAGCTGAGAGCGTGAGTCCAGAAGGCTGTGTTGCCTGCCAGGTGCCAGAGTACGGAACATCTGCTCAGGGCTGGAGAGTAACTTTTTTTTAATTCATTCATGGGAAGTGGGCGTCACTGGCTAGGCCAGCATTTATTGCCCATCCCTAATTACCCTTGAGAAGGTGGTGGTGAGCTGCCTTCTTGAACCGCTGTAGTCCATGTGAGGTAGGTACACCCACAGTGCTGTTAGGAAGGGAGTTCCAGGATTTTGACCCAGTGACAGTGAAGGAATGGCGATGTAGTTCCAAGTCAGGATGGTGTGTGACTTGGACGGGAACTTGCAGGTGGTGATGTTCCCATGCATCTGCTGCTCTTGTTCTTCGTGGTGGTAGAGGTCGCAGGTTTGGCAGGTGCTGTCTAAGGAGCCTTGGTGCGTTGCTGCAGTGCATATTGTAGATCGTACACACTGCTGCCACTGTATGTCGGTGGTGGAGGGAGGGAATGTTTGTGGATGATGTGCCAATCAAGCGGGCTGCTTTGTCCTGAATGGTGTCGAGCTTCTTGAGTGTTGTTGGAGCTGCACCCATCCAGGCAAGTGGAGAGTCCTGACTTGTGCCTTGTAGCTGGTGGACAGGCTTTGGGGAATCAGGAGGTGAGTTACTCGCTGCAGGATTCCTAGCCTCTGACCTGCTCTTGTAGCTATGGTATTTATATGGCTACTCCAGTTCAGTTTCTGGTCAATGGTAACCCCCAGTGGGGGTTTCAGCAATGGTAATGCCATTGAAGTCAAGGGGAGATGGTTAGATTCTCTCCTGTTGGAGATGGTCATTGCCTGGCACTTGTGTGGCGCGAATGTTACTTGCTATTTATCAGCCCAAGCCTGGATATTGTCCAGGTCTTGCTGCATTTCTACACGGACTGCTTCAGTATTTGAGGAGTCACGAATGGTGCTGAACATTGTGCAATCATCAGCGAACATCCCCACTTCTGACCTTATGTTTGAAGCAAGGTCATCGATGAAGCAGCTGAAGATGGTTGGGCCTAGGATACTACCCTGAGGAACTCCTGCAGTGATGTCCTGGAGCTCAGATGATTGACCTCCAACAATCACAGCCATCTTCCTTTGTGCTAGGTATGACTCCAACCAGCAGAGAGTTTCCCCTGATTCCCATTGACTCCAGCTTTGCTAGGGCTCCTTGATACCATACTCGGTCAAATTCTGCCTTGATGTCAAGGGCAGTCACTCTCACCTCACCTCTGGAGTTCAGCTCTTTTGTCCATGTTTGAACCAAGGCTGTTATGAGGCCAGGTGCTGAGTGCCCCTGTCAGAACCCAAACTGGGTATCACTGAGCAGGTTATTGCTAAGCAAGTGCTGCTTGATGGCACAGTTGATGACACTTTCCATCACTGCTGATGATTGAGAGTAGGCTGATGGGGCGGTAATTGGCCGGGTTGGATTTGTCCTGCTTTTTGTGTACAGGACAGACCTGGGCAATTTTCCACATTGCAGGGTAGATGCCAGTGTTGTAGCTATACTGGAACAGCTTGGCTAGGGGTGCGGCAAGTTCTGGAGCACAGGTCTTCAGTACTATTGATGGAATATTGTCAGGACCCATAGCCTTTGTAGTATCCAGTGCCTTCAGTCGTTTCTTGGTATCACGCGGAGTGAATCGAATTGGCTGAAGTCTGGCATCTGCAATGCTGGGGACTTCAGGAGGGGGCCAAGATGGATCATCAACTCGGCACTTCTGGCTGAAGATTGTTGCAAATGCTTCTGCCTTATCTTTTGCACTGATGTGCTGGGCTCCCCCATCATTGAGGATAGGGATATTTGTGGAGCCACCTCCTCCAGTTAGTTGTTTAATTGTCCACTACCATTCACGACTGGATATGGCTGGACTGCAGAGCTTAGATCTTATCCGTTGGTTATGCGATCGCTTAGCTCTATCTATTGCATGTTGCTTATGCAGATTGGCATGCAAGTAGTCCTGGGTTGTAGCTTCACCAGGTTGACACCTCATTTTGAGGTATGCCTGGTGCTGCTCCTGGCATGCCCTCCTGCACTCTTCATTGAACCAGGGTTGATCTCCTGGCTTGATGGTAATGGTAGCATGGGGGATATGCCGGGCCGTGAGGTTACAGATTGTGGTTGTAGTGGGAGGGGGGAGGATCCAGTTGTTGTGGTCCATGTGGGTACCAACAACATAGATAGGACTTGAAAAGAGGTTCTGCTTCGGGATTTGAGCAGCTAGGAGCTAAATTTAAAAAAAACAGAACCACAAAGGTAATAATCTCTGGGTTACTACCTGAGCCTAGAGCAAATTGGTGTAGGGTAAATATGATTAGAGGGTTGAGTGCGTGCCTCAAAGATTGGTGTGGGAGAAATGGGTTTTGATGCATAAGGCACTGGCACCAATACTAGGGAAAGTGGGAGCTGTACCGTCAGGACGGTCTTCACCCGAACCAAGCTGAGACAATTGTTCTGGTGAGTTGTATAACTAAGGCGATAGAGAGGGCTTTAAACTAAATATTTGGGGGGACGGATCATGTAAGGGAAAATGTGGTAAATTAAAGAGAAAGGACAAAGCAATAGAGCAGGGTAGCAATATGGGTAATGATAAACAGAGTGTTGCAGCAAGGGACACTGTGTATGAACTGAAGAGTGCACCAGCAGGTAAGGCCAGAGTTTGCAAGAATGGTAAAAAGACAGAATTAAAGGCTCTGTATCTGAATGTGTACAACAGCTGAACTGATAGCACAAATAGAAATAAATATGTATGACTTGATAGCCGTTTCAGAGATATTTAGAAAGCAGATGCTTCCAGACTAAAGATCAGCATGAAGTACTGAGAAGAGGGTCAAAGAATATTGGAAAACAAAATGTGCAATATATGAAATCTCAGTGAATGTTAATTTGACGACTTGAGTTTGAGGTAAGCTGCCTGAAAGGGTGGTGGAAGCAGATTCAATCAGAACATTCAAATGAGAATAGGATCAATACTTGAAGTGAAAATATTGACAGCGCTATGGGAAGAAAGCAGGGGAATGGGATTAATTGGACAGCTGTAACAAGCAGCCAGTACACACACAGAGGGCTGAATGTTCTTCTTCTGTGCTGTATCATTCTATGATAAGCTGGCATATTTGTTTTGGTTCTCAAGTCTGCTAAGTGTGGACTGCAAAGTACAATATATTTCAGCATTCTGGTCACTGTTGCAAGGAATTAAATAAAACTCATTAGCTACTTCTTTCAGCCACAACCGTTCCAGAATAGGACTGCATGATCCTTCAGCCTCAGTCATACTACAGATGGAACAAAGGAACATAGGAAGATAGGAACAGAAGTAGGCCATTCAGCCCCTCGAGCCTGTCCCGCCATTCAATGAGATCATGGATGATCTGCAGTCTAACTCCACATACCTGCCTTTGGCCCATATCCCTTAATATCTTTGCTGAACAAAAGTCTATCTATCTCAGATTTAAAATTAACAAATGTTCTAGCTTCAACTGCTGTTTGTGGGAGCGAGCTCCAAACCTCTACCACCTTTTGTGTGAAGAAGTGCTTCCTAACATCTCTCCTGAATGGTCTGGTCCTAATTTTTAGACTATGCCCCCTAGTTTTAGAATCTCCAACCAGTGGAAATAGTTTATCTTTATCTAACCTGTCTTTTCCTGTTAATATCTTGAAGACTTCGATCAGATCACCCCTTAATCTTCTAAATTCTAGCAAAAACAGACCTAATTTGTGTAATCTCTCCTCGTAACTTAACCCTTGTAGTCCAGGTATCATTCTTGTAAACCCATCATTGCACTCCCTCCAAGGCCAATATATCCTTCTGAAGGTGTGGTGCCAAGTGGGGTCTAACCAGGGTTTTGTACAGCTGCAGCATAACCGCTGTGTCTTTATACTCCAATCCTCTAGATGTAAAGGCTAGCATTCCATTCACCTTTTTGATTATTTTCGGCATTTGTTCGTGGCATTTTAAAGATCTATGCACCTGAACCCCTAAGTCCCTTTGGACATCCACTTAACCTCTTCCCATTTAGAAAGTACCCTGTTCTATCCTTTTTTGGTCCAAAATGGATAATCTCCCACTTGCCCACATTGAAATCCATCTGCCACAGTTTTGCCCACTCATCTAGTCTGTCAATATCTCTTTGCAATTTTATGCTATCATCTAGACTGTCTACAATGCCGCCTAACTTTGTATCATCAGCAAATTTGGATATATGACTTACTATGCCATCATCTAAGTCGTTAATGAATAATATGAATAATTGAGGCCCCAACACAGATCCCTGTGGGACACCACTAGTCACATCCTGCCAATCTGAGTACTTACCCATTATCCCCACTCTCTGTTGCCTACCACTCAACCAACTTCTTAACCATGTCAATAATTTGCCCTCAACTCCGTGGGCTTCTACCTTAGTTAACAGTCTCTTATGTGGGACTTTATCAAATGCCTTCTGGAAGTCCATATAAATAACATCCATAGACATTCCCCTGTCCACTACCTTAGTCACCTCTTCAAAAAATTCAATGTGATTTGTCAGGCATGACCTTCCCATCATGAATCCATACTGGCTGTCCCTGATTAACTGGAATTTTTCTAGGTGTTCAGTCACCCTATCCTTGATTATAGACTCCAGCAAATTGCCCACCACAGATGTCAGGCTAACTGGTCTGTAATTTCCTTGGTTCCCCCTTTCACCCTTCTTAAAAAGTGGAGTGACATGTGCAACTTTCCAATCCAGAGAGACCACTCCTGAATCTAGGGAACTCTGAAAGACTATAGTTAGGGCAACTACAATGTGCTCCCCTACTTCCTTTAACATCCTCGGATGGAAACCATCAGGTCCTGGGGATTTCTCACTCTTTAGTTCCATTAATTTCCTTGTAACTGATGTTTTACTTATGTTAATTGTATTAAGTCCCCGTCCCCTATCGGCTACTAATTTTTTCGGGACTTCCGGCAAGTTATCCTCCTTTTCAACTGTAAATACTGAGGCAAAGTAATTGTTCAAATTGTCTGCTATTTCCCCATTATCAATGACAATATCTCCATTTTCAGCTTTTAGTGGGCCTACATTGCTTTTGACCACTCGCTTTCCCTTTATGTAATTATAAAATTTCTTCTTAATGATTTTGATGTCCCTTGCAAGTTTCCTTTCATAATCCCTTTTAGTAGCTCTTATAATCTGCTTTGTGACCCTTTGCTGGTCAGAGTCATAGAGTTATACAGCACAGAAACAGGCCCTTTGGCCCATCATGTCTGTGCAGGCCATACAGCACCCAACTATTCTAATCCTATATTCTTGGCCCGTAGCCCTGTATGCTATGGCGTTTCAAGTGGTCATCTAAATACTTCATAAATGTTGTGAGGGTTCCTGCCTCCACCACCTCTTCAGGTAGTGCGTTCCAGATTCCATCCACCCTCTGGGTGAAAAAATTTTTCCTCAAATCGCCCCTAAACCTCCTGCCCCTTACCCTAAATCTATGTCCCCTGGTTCTTGACCCCTCCACTAAGGGGAAAAGTTTCCTCCTATCTAACCTGGTCTTTGTATTGATCCATTCGGCCAGATCTGTGCTGCATTTTGCATTTTTGTAAGCCCTTTCTTTTTGTTTTATGCTATCCCTAATCTCTTTAGTTGTCCATTGCTGTTTTTTTCTGTGAAGTAGAGCTTTTTTCTCTCAGAGGTATATACTCGCTCTGTATTTCGTTAAATGTTTCTTTAAATATTCTCCACTGTTCTTCAGTCATTTGACCCATTAACAGACCTACCCAGTTTACCGTGGACAGTCTCTGTCTCCCATCCCGTTAAAGTCAGCCTTACCCAAGTCTAAAATTCGAGTAGCTGATTCGTGCTTTTCACTTTCAAACGCTACCTTGAATTCGATCATGTTGTGATCACTATTTGATAAATGTTCACGCACAGTTAGGCTACTAATTAAATTTGGCTCATTACTCATAACTAAATCTAATATTACCTGTCCCCTTGTTACATCAAGGACATATTGCTGTAGGAAACTAGCCGGACATATTGCAGAAATTCACTACCTTTCTGACAGATGCTAGTCTGCCTCTCCCAATCTATGTGTAAGTTAAAATCCCCCATTAATACTACTCTGCCTTTATTACACACTTGCCTAATTTGTGCATTTATACAATCTAACACCTCAGAACTGCTACCAGGGCATCTATACACAACCCCTATTACAGTTTTACATCCTTTTCTGTTCTTCAATTCCACCCATAAGGTCTCCACTGGATGCTTTCCCTTCCCTTATATCCTCCCTCACCAATGAGGTGATATTATTTCTAATCAGTAAGGCTACTCCACCCCCTCTGCCATTTTCCCTGTCCATCCTGTAAACTTTATAACCAGGTATATTTAGTTCCCAGTCCCGACAATCCGACAGCCATGTCTCTGCAGTGGCCACCACATCATAATCTTCCATTTGAATTTGTGCCTGCAGCTCATCGAGTTTATTCCTTACACTCTGTGCATTTGTATATAGAACTCTTATTTGGGCTATACCCCCTAACCTGTCCTTCAGCACTGATGCTTTATTCGCCTGTTTATTATTTCTCTCTTCTGGTTTAACCAGTATACATCTTGCAGTTTGGTAACAATCAGCCTCACCACTAACCTGCACTCCTACCTTCTCCTGAACTGAACCCACCCCCCACTATTTAGTGCAAAGTCCTATCTACAACCCTAGTTATACGATTCGCCAGGACTCTGGTCCCAGCATGATTCAGGTGGAGCCCGTCCCATCAGAACAGCTCCCTCCTTCCCCAGTACTGGTGCCAATGTCCCACGAATTCGAACCCATTTCTCCCACACCAATCTTTGAGCCGCGCATTTACCTCTTTAATCTTATTGACCCTTTGCCAATTTGCTCATGGCTCAGGTAGTAATCCAGAGATTATCATCTTTTTGGCTCTGCTTTTTAATTTAGCCCCTAGCTGCTCATATTCCCTCAGCAGAACCTCTAACCTCATTCCACCTATATCGTTGGTACCTAAGTGGACCACTACAACTGGATCTTTCCCCTCCCACTCCAAGTTCCTCTGCAGCCCAGATGAGATATCCTGAACCCTGGCACCAGGTAGGCAACACAGCCTTCAGGACTCTCAATCCTGGCCACAGAGAACAGTGTCTATGCCCCTAACTATACTATCCCCGATTACGGCTACATTTCTCTTTTCTCCCCCCACTTGAATGGCTCCCTGTACCACGGTGCTATGGTCAGTTTGCTCATCCTCACTACAGTCCCTGCTCTTGTCTACACAGGGAGCAAGAATCTCAAACCTGTTGGACAAGGACAATGGCTGAGGCTCCTGCAGCACTACCTCCGGGATCCCTCTACCTGCCTCACTCATAATCACACCCTCCTGTCCCTGATCACTGGCTGAATTCAAGGTCGTTAATCTAAGGGTGTGACTGCCTCCTGAAACACAGTGTCCAGGTAACTCTCCCCCTCCCTGATGTGTCGCAGCGTCCGAAGCTCAGACTCCAGCTCATCAACTCTGAGCCGGAGTTCCTCGAGCAGCCAACACTTGCGACAGATGTGTTCACCAGGAACCACAATGGGGTGCACCAGCTCCCACATCATGCAGGTACAACACATCGCCTGGCCCTGCATCTCTATTTTATTTCATTAGATTTTAATTTGTTTTTTAAATTTCCGACTGGTCTTTAGTTTTTAATTTGTAAAATATTTCTCCTATTCACCTTTAAGCTGAAATCAACTTAGAATAGGTAATTCAAATTAGCAGTTACTTACCAACCAATGAACTTACGGTTTTCCTGTGATGTCACTCTTTGGTTTTTCACTCTGTTTTATTCCCTTACATTACCCAACAATTAGACTATTTACACCAGAAACCTTGATTCCACCCCCAAAAAAACACAACCTACGATATTAAAAAAGAACTGTAGACCTTTCTCTTTAGTTACGAACCCAGCTATTTAGAGTTATTCCCTAACAGCAGTTACTCACCAACCAATCACCTTGCAGCTTTCCTGTGATGTCACTGTTGACTATTTTTCAAACCTCCGGCGCTGTCTGAGTGAACTCTCGCTCTCTCTCTTCTGGTCTCTTTATGCTCCGGCTCCGCTCTCGCTGTTTCCCGCTGTCTGAGTGAGCTCTCGCTCACTCTCCCGGTCTTTTTATGCTCCGGCTCCGCTCTCGCTGTTTCCCGCTGTCTGAGTGGTTATTCAGTTTTGTTTCAGATTGGCAACTGAGGGAATTACAGGGCTGAGAGTAAGGAGTCAGTGTTGATTATTGGCTGCAACACACCAACAGCCACAAAATATCTTTGGCAGAATCTATTTCTTCCTTATAGATGCTGAACTCATTTGGAAAAAGACTGAAACCGTGGGGGAATTTTATGCTAGCAGCGGGAGTCGTCATCGGGGGAAACCAACACTGAGATCCCCGCGTCCCCTATTCTACGGAAGGCCCGCCAAATTTAGTGTCAACCAGGCACTTAACTGCATTGCAGCAGGCCTTCCATAGGATTTAGGACCCCGTCGCCAGAATTCCTAGCCTTGAAGAGCTGCTGGCCAATCAGAGGCCAGCGACGGCAGCACCACCGTGGAGGTGGTGGCTGCTGCTATAGCTGCAACGACCAGACAACAAGGAGGTGGGGGTCATGGGTGTGTTGGGGGGAGGGGGTTCAACAGCAAGGGAATTGGGGTGGCCCCCCCTTCCTAATGCTGGGTCCATTGTTCAGGCACTAAGTGCCTTTTAACGTGAGACCCACCCTGGAGCCAGGAAGCAGCCCGCATGGGTTTTTGTG
This sequence comes from Heterodontus francisci, assembly GCF_036365525.1. NCBI lineage: Eukaryota > Metazoa > Chordata > Chondrichthyes > Heterodontiformes > Heterodontidae > Heterodontus > Heterodontus francisci. The sequence goes on along the minus strand of NC_090383.1, from coordinate 100,544,679 downwards.
CTGTACTTCCTGTGTGGCGGCAGAGCCACCCACCGCACGGGTAACTGCAGTTGCGGCAGGAAGAGGCCCTTAATTGGGGGTTAATTCCCAGTTAAGGGTCTCAATTGGCAGTGGGACAGGAAGGTCTCAACGGCCTTCCCGCCCCGGACTAAATTTCGGCAGAGGCGGGATTGTGGCAGAGACCGCCCCCCCACCACCATCCCACCCGATTTTATGCTCTCCCCGCCTCCAAACACGCCGTGGGGGTCAGCATAAATTTCCACCTCAGAACTCTAGTCACAGTGTAAAAGTGAAAGTGGCATAATTACTTTTATAAATATTACCCAAAGACATTTGCTTGCAATGCTTTGCGCTATTATATATATTACGATTTTTCTCCCTCTCCTGTATTCATGGAAAGTCTACCTCACTTATTTTTAGTTTCAAAACATTTTATGTCCCAAGTTTTTTTTAATTATTCATTCTCGGAATGTGGGCATCATTGGCAAGGCTGGCGTATATTGGCCATCCCTGAGGTGGTGGGCTACCATTTGTAGTGGTTTGATATAACTGAATGGATTGCTAGGCCACTTCAGAGGACATTAATGAATCAATGTGGGTAACTTTGACTTTGTACAACAGTGTAAATAGAGAATTGGCAATCCATTTTACATCTGTTCTGATTGACTTCAATGCAAATAAAAACTTTTCCCACAATGAAATTTGCAGATTAATGTCTTAGCAAACCATTGTGTACATAATATATAACAAATTACCAATCTAATCAATTTTATTTTCCTTAAATCAGTTTGAAATTAAATAACAGTAAGAAATTGGCAGTGACGGAATGTAACCAATGTTCATAAACTATTCCACAATCTGTATATTGAACAATGGTTGTTCAATAAATGTGTTGCCATGATAAAAGGCCACCCCCGTGGCCAAAACCAGCCCTGTGGAGGGGGCTCCCGGAGGCAACTTCTTGAGTGGCTGCCTCCAGGTAGATCGCGCCCGACGTCCCACATGGCCATTTCCAGGTTCCCGGAATTGAGGCCAATGTCAGGGTGGCAACTCAATTGGGAAAATCCAGCCCTTAGCATCTATGTATAGACCCACATAGTGAGGAGATTTAAGATTTTGGGCAAGAGATACAGGGTGGATGCGAGTAGAACTATTTCATGCAGTGAGTGGTAAAGGCATGGAACCCGCTGCCTACAAAGGTACTGGAAGCTGAGATGATCAATGATTTCAAACGGGAAATTAGATAGGCACCGAGGGAACTAAATTTGCAAGGCTATGGGGATAGAGTGGGGGATTGGGACTGACTGGATTGCTCTATATAGAGTCAGCAAGGACTCAATGGGCCGAATAGCCTCCTTCTGTGCTGTAGTGATAGTCATTCATAAATTACTTCTCCTTTCTATCAGATGGTGAATAGTTTCCATTCCCATACATTATTATCTTCAATAGCTCTAGTTCTTACACATTCCAGTAAACCTCCTCTCCACCCTCTCCAAGGCTTTAACATCCTTCCTAAAGTGTGATGCCCAGAATTGGACACAATACTCCAGCTGAGGCCTAACCAGTGATTTATAAAGGTTTTGCATAACTTCCTTATGTACTCTATGAGCGGAATCTTTCTCCCGTTAGAAATAATCGCAAGGCGGGACCATTTCTGTGTCCCGTCTCCATGCTTGCTGGCAACACACCCACCAGTGCGATCTTCTGGGAAGCAGCCTTCTAATTAGCTGCCTCCGCGTCTGCTGTCCAATTAAGGAAGGCGGGCCTGTTCCTGAGGCTGCAGGTCAAATCAGAAGGCCAGCAGCCTTGGAAGGATGGCAGCCCAACTGGCAGAAGTGGGCGCTGCCACTGCAGAATGGGGACCACAAGGTGACCTCCATCTCCTTCTGAAGACGTAGTTACTCTTTTCAATTAAAAAGTGGCCTGAGCTGCCAGGCCATCCTAATGGAGGGGAAACTCTTCCACAGGATAACCTGCGGTTGCAGCTGTGGCCCCCTGATCCCTGCGCCTCCGATGCAGGTGGGGGGAACTGAAAAGGCTTGTGGGCCCGCAGCCAGCCACCGGGATGCCGCCTCCAGGCACCTGCTGGGACTTGACCTCAGTGGGAGGCCCGTCTACCACCAGGAAGATCCTGGCAGCATTCCCAATCTACGCACAATTGAGCAGTCAATCATGCAGAATGGCTACCTGCTAGAGCTGGGCAGGTAGCCCTTGCCGGTTTCACCCCACCTCCAGCAAGATGGGCCACAGGCAGGAATGCCTCGACCCACCAACCCAATGCTGCTATTTCAAAATTCTGCCCTATTTAAAAAGAACTTGCATTTATATAGCACCTTTCACAACCTCAGGACATCCTAAAACATGTTACAGTCAATTAAGTACTTTGGAAAAGTAGCCGCTGTTGGAATGTAGGAAACGTGCCAGCCAGTTTATGCACAATGAGGTCCCAGAAATAGTAATGATATAAATGACCAGATAATCTGCTTTAGGTCTTAGTTGAGGGATTAATGTTAATCTATACATAGGGAGAGCCCTCCCCCTTTCTTTAATTAATGCTGTAGGATCTTTTACATACAAATGGGAAGACAGATTGGGCCTGAGTTTAATGTCTCAGCTGAAAAACAGCACCTCTGACAGTGCAGCACTCTCACAGTACCTTTTTGATGTGCCAGCCTAGAATATGTGCTCAAGTCTCCTGACTGGAGCTTGAACCCATAATCTTCTGTCTCAGGCAAGGTTTTGTCACTGAGCTAAGGCCGTTACCTGAACAGAGAGGGCGAGGGAGTGATGGCCTGGTTGAAGAGTTTTGAGAAGGCTTTAGTAAGGAATTTTTGGTATAGTTGTAATGCTTCGGGTTTAAATGATATGATTGTGTACACATAACGTAACAAACACTGGTTACAGTGACAATTTAAACACCAGTCATCTCTTGATGTTTATAAATTCAGCAGCTGTGAAATAAAATCAAGCTGGCCTGTTACGCAGTATTTAACTGTGTCACCATAAATCTTTAACAGATCAGTCATGTTACTGAATCACTGGTGTCAGGTGTCGTGGCAGGGGGTGCCGGTAAAATTCTGCTGGGAGAGGCCCAACATCAAGATGGCCTCGCCATATATTAGGCGGTGGCGGCAAGGCCTCAGTGAGGCCCCACACCCCACCACCCTCACCCCACCCCCCCCAACTCCCCACCCACCGCTTGGCGGCGGGCCTTCGTCTAAATATTTAAATGAACATTAATTAAATGCAAATTATCTTACCTGCCGACGGCAGCCATCCCACGCCGATTTTACGGCAAACCTGCCGCGACTTGCGCGCCGCCAGAACTCGGTTGGAGGGGAAAGTTCATGCTGGGAGTAAAATACATTACAAACACAACAGACAGTAAACACACCATTGTGGGGGTTGGGAAAGGGCCTGCACATTTTAATTTGTTATTTGAAATAAATATTTTCCTACACCGCTTCAAACATTTAATTTACCTGAAGGGCTTGGAGCCCTTTAAAACTGGCGCCGGCTCCTGTGCGGTGGCGCCGGATGCCGTTGCCGGGGATGCGGCATAGCACGGCGTGCTGATAAAATTCATCCCACTATTTTTAATTTATTTGTAGGCATTACTTTCATTTACAATACTATATTACATAGGAAACTTTCAATTTTTTTTTTGAAGTATAACCTAGAAATCAGGATGTGCGATACCATATGCCCACCAAATTCACCTTCCCCACACTGTCCACTCAACAAATCCTGCAAGCTAGTCCCTCTAATCATGCAGCTGGCTTCACCATATAAATAGAATTGAAATGCAGGAAACTAAGACAAATAAATATTAAAGTTGCTCACAGCTCCTCGCAAATGTTTGACTTTTAAAGGGCAATACTGATGGTGGCATCAGCATTATGCTCTCAAAGGCAAATATTTACAAATCATTTTGTGAAATATTACAAGCAAAATAAGAACAACATGGAGCAAAAAAGATGGTCCATACTCCTCACACTGCAGAATTCCAGGTCTTAGCTGCACTGGGCTCCTACTGGCCTGGTCAAGATTGGCACTGGCGGCTGGTTCGCCGTGAAATTGGCGTGGGATGGCCGCCGTCGGCAGGTAAGATTAGCAATGTGTCTCCTAGCTGTCCTGTAGTCCATACGAAATGCCAGCCTGGACATAATGCGTTCAGCATATATGACAATGGTGCAAGGTGGTTGGTCTCCCAATTTTTCTTCCCTACCTGTAATACTGTTGAATTTAAGATGATTAAAGGATTTGCAGGTAAAACCATTTCCTCTGTTGGGGGAGACCAGTAAAAGGGGGCATAATCTTAAAGTTAGGGTTAGGCTGTTCAGGAGTGATGCCAGGAAGCACTTCTTCACACAAAGAGTAGTGGAAACCTGGAACTCTCGCCCCCAAAAAGCTGTTGATGCTAGGTCAACTGAAAAATTTAAAATGGGGATGGATAGATTTTTGCTCGGTATGGATATTAAAGGATGGAGCAAAAGTAGCTAAATAGAGTTGAGGTACAGATCAGCCATAATCTAACTGAATGGTGGAACAGGCTTGATGGGCTGAATGGCCTACTCCTATTCCTATGTTCCAATTGATATTAATAGTTGGCTTCAAGAAATTGCCGTGAGAGAATCAAGAGCTCATACTCACTTTGTGTTATCCATGTGAAGATTTGTCCATGCCTTTTGCTTTCGATAAGGTCTCAACTAAGAAGTTAGTGTGCAAAATTAAAGAACAGGATTGGGGGTAATATACTGGAATGGATTGAGAATTGGTTGACAGACAGGAGACAGAGAGTAGGAATAAACAAGTCTTTTTCCAGGTGGCAGGCAGTGACTAGTGGGGTACCGCAGGGATCAGTGCTTGGACCCCAGCTTTTCACACTATATATTAATGACTTGGGTGAGGGAACTAAATGTAACATTTCCAAGTTTGCAGACAACACAAAGCTGGGGGGTAATGTGAGCTGTGAGGAGGATGCAAAGAGGCTCCAATGTGATTTGGACATGTTGGGTGAGTGGGCAAATGCATGGCAGATGCAGTATAATGTGGATAAATGTGGGGTTATCCACTTTGCTTGTGAAAACAGAAAGGCAGATTATTATCTGAATGGTGATAGATTTGGGAAAGGGGGAGGTGCAACGAGACCTAGGTGTCCTTGTACACCAGTCGCTGAAAGCAAGCATTCAGGTGCAGCAAGCAGTTAGGAAGGCGAATGGTATGTTGACTTTCCTTGCAAGAGGAGTTGAGTACAGGAGCAAGGATGTCTTACTACAGTTATACAGGGCCTTGGTGAGACTACATCTGGAGTATTGTGTGCAGTTTTGGTCTCCTTATCTGAGGAAGGATGTGCTTGTCTTGGAGGGAGTGCAAAGAAAATTTATTAGGCTGATTCCGGGAATGGCAGGATTGACGTATGAGGAGAGATTGGGTCGACTAGGCCTATATTCACTGGAGTTTAGAAGAATGAGAGGGGATCTCACAGAAACCTATAAAATCCTAACAGGACGAGACAGGCTAGATGCAGGGAGAATGTTCCCAATGACTGGGGAGTCCAGAACCAGGGGTCACACACTCAGGATATGGGGTATGCCATTTAGAACCGAGATGAGGAGAAATTTCTTCACTCCGAGGGTGGTGAACCTGTGGAATTCTCTACCGTAGAAGGCAGTGGAGGCCAAGTCATTAAATATATTCAAGAAGGAGATAGATATATTTCTTATGCCAAAGGGATCAAGGGATATGGGGAGAAAGCGGGAACAGGGTGCTGAATTAGCCATGATCTTTTTTGAATGGTGGAGCAGGCCCGAAGGGCCGAATGGCCTACCCCTGCTCCTATTTTCTATGATTCTATGTTTCCCTTGTTTGCAATATCCAGCACAGATATAAAATGCCATACGAAGGCAAGGTATGCAATTATACAGTGAACTACCACCTTTCTCCGAACGTCTGAAAGCCCTTGCACATAGCAAGATCCCACAATCAGGTAACCTCCATTTTCTTTTTGATAGGATTGCTAAAGGGAAGAATGTCAGCTGGGACACCAGGAGAACTCCCTGTCCCTGCTCTACTTCAACCAGTGCCAAGTACAGCTTCAATATCCATTTGCATCAATAGAACAGGTACAGGGGGCCTTGGATGAAGAAAGAAAAACTGTGCAGGCTGATAGATAAGCTTTCTGCCATTTAGAAGGAAATGTATTGAACCATAAGGTTGTGAAAAGAAGTCAAGACATCCACGAAGATGTATTTTGGCATATACATAACAAATGTAAGTGTCTGTCAACATTCAAGTACAATGGTCAGTGAAACAATTTGTCCAATCTTTTGATAATCCTTCTTAACAGCTGATATGCAAGTTAATATTTTCAAAGGAATGGCAATTATCAAAGAAATTAAGCTTCAGTAAATCATTTTACAGTTAAATATATTTTTGGACGTCCATAGAACTAAGAAGCTATCGACAAAAATATAACCCAAGTCAAACATTTTCTGCAATATCTAGTACTTAAGTGCATATAAAATGATTTTGGTTGCTCTAAATCCATCTGTTTTTAATGCAAATACATTCCAAAGATAAAAGTTAAATCACCACAATTATTTGATTTTTAAATTCAGCATTAATAGTATATAAAGTAAAGAAATCCTGTGTAAGAGTAGGAACAGTTTTAGCTTTACATTTGTGTAAATAAAAGTAAACTGAGGAACAGCTCCTTGTAAAATACTTAACGGAATTATATAGCATTTAGCAAAGTGGCACCATTTTTGGCTGTGTTTAGCTTTCAGGTTTTTGACAGCTGACGGCATACTGTAAAATGCGCATTTAACTTTTGACAATGTACAGACAAGTGCACAGGAAAATATTTAAAGCCAAACAAGTGTTTTGGAAAATAACTATTTGAGAACTGGAAGCCCAACAACAGAGGTCAATTTCAACTAAACGATCCCCAGGGAGCTACATCTTGTCATTTGCCCAACAGCTGACATTCCAGTTAAATACTACAGGTAATAAAAAAGATGAAAGCTGATATTATGATATACAGTACACTGGGAGGTAAAATCCATGATTATTATACTGTCTGTCACCATCCTGGTAATCAAAACCACAATATAATAATCATCAAGTGCAATAAGCAAAAGGATTAAAGAAACGTAATTAAGGGTTGATTTGGACAGTGAAGAATCAGTGTCCTACGGCAGAAAGACAAAATATAACTTATTTCACGGTATTGAGATAACTATCACATTACAATACTTTTAAAAATAATTACTGTATTGTCGAAAAATTGTACTGTGACATTCCCATGAGCCCTTCCTCATTCAGATACAGCTACATCATTTAATGCTCTCCATTTCTGTAATCTCTCCTTTTAGAAACATAAGTTGCAGGTAAATATAACACATCCGTCGAGCATTCCCCCATCTGGTACTTTAACAGTGGCATTAACCTGTTCATTAGCCATCGGCCACTAATATCATCAGCAATAATTTCTATTTGCTACGCTCTATAAATAAACATGTCCATTAAGATTAATCTATTCTTATTATTAAGAAAATAGACACATTAGCCTTAGAGTTTTTTTTCCAATAAAATGTCACCATGCAATGAAATGCCAGGTAGTAGGGTTATTTACCTGTGCGCATAAATACCTCTTAAAGGATTTTACACAATAAATCTGAGCTGACATACAGTGCTAAGATGATTCACAATGTCTGTAGTCATTTACATTCCCTGAAAAGATAACACAACCAGAATCTGAAAGATGTGGACCAAATGTTTCAAATACTATACTATAAAATATGTACAAATAATAACCAGATTCTAGCATAATGGATATATTATTTTTGACATGCTTAATGTTTTACTTTTTAATGGTAATCAGGCATTCTTAAAGATTGACATTTATTTGCTGACTAGTTGTGATTCTGTGGAAGCTTTTCGGATGGCTCTAAGAGTTGCTTTTAAGTTCTGAATGTAATTCTTTTTTCACTAATTATTACAGCTAATTATTTTATAATAATTTTGTTTTGAAAAACTGTATTGGATTGTATTTGGTTTATGTGTACTTCACTTACACATTGCTATTCTGATGTTTTGTTGCTGAGCTGACAAGAGCATAAATAAAAACAAAAGTGTCAGTGAAGGGTTGTCTCATAAAGCTGAAATATCTAACTAGAAGAATAATTTTAACTTGGATTAACAGGTACAAAGATGCAGCAATATTCATGAGCAACAGTACACTGTAAAACACAATGGAAGGAAATCAGTTCACATCTCCAATCTCCTATAAACCAAGCTCCCGATCTTAATCAATTTGTCAGTGTGGAGCTACCCAGTGCAGGTGGCCATTTCCCCACAGAGAAGGAGATGGTGGAAATCAGAAGCTGTGTTATTCCAAGACGCTTTTGTATAATGCCTTGCTTCTGGTTTGGGACCAAAATCGGCAAAGTCTCGAGTATGTGATTCTACAAATTGTGTACAGTCCGACATCATGGAAGGAGCTCTTTTTAATAAAGGGAGGCTTACCATCAAAAACAAAAATAGTGCACTTTAAAACAAGTTAAATCAGACTATGGCAGCATCTGTGGAAAGAGAAGCAGAGTTAACGTTTCGGGTCAGTGACCCTTCTTCGGAACCCGAAGTTCCGAAGAAGGGTCACTGACCCGAAACGTTAACTCTGCTTCTCTTTCCACAGATGCTGCCAGACCTGCTGAGTGAATCCAGCATTTCTTGTTTTTGTTTCAGATTTCCAGCATCCGCAGTATTTTGCTTTTAATTAAATCAGACTATGTCTGTTTGCTGATACTATCAGTTTTAGTCAAAGACATTTACCCTGATTAAAGGAGCACTGTCATTAGCTGAAATGTCTTGCAAGATTCTTTGGAGGATGATGCTAAACAGCCAGTGAAAAGGTCAAGAAAAAAAGTGTCTGATTAGCTGTAAACAATAGATTGTACAATGAATCTATCAATAATGGTGTCAATGCAATCCATTGATCACATCCATCGCTGACATTTCCAACTCTAACTTAAGTTAAAATACTGTACAAAAGCAAAGGGGTAACTATAAACCTTTACAAATTATTGGTTAGGGCCCCAGTTTTGGCACCTTACTTTAGAAACAATGTCAAGGCTGTAGATGAGATTCACTTAAATAATACCAGGGATAAGAGACTTCAGTTATGAGACTGAAAAAACTGGGGCTCTATTCATTAAAACAAAAAAGGGTTAAGATTGAGGTGTCCAAAATAATGAAGGATTGTGATGAGGTTAATAGAGAAAAAAATATTTCCTATGGTAAGTGACTCTGTAACTAGAGGACATAACTTTGAAATCCTCACCAAAGAACAAATGTACAAGTTAGGATGGCCTTCTCCTGAGGGACAGGCCACCTATTATGGGCCTCATTCATCCAGGCTTCGGAGTCCCTGCTAAAGTGAAGGTGCACCCAAGTGGGAGGGAGGTCCAGGAACCTGCACCTGCACAGCAATGATCCTGTGAAGCCACAGGAGGGTCAGAGTGGACTCCAGAGGGTGAAGAAGGGTGCAGTGGGGAACGCCAACAGCCTCCACCACACACAAGAAGTTACCCACCAGAGAGTGTCTACCAAACGAGGCTCAACTACCTGCAGATGTCTGAGAGGCAGTGCCAACGAAGTCGCCGCCTCTGCAGGGAGGTCAAGCTGTGCCTCAGGAGACTTGGTGAAAATCCAATGCCAGTGGCACTGAAGATCAGCATGGCATTGAACTTCTACATCATCGGATCATTCCAGAGATCTACTGGTGATATGCGTGGGATCTCACAGTCAGCTGCCCATTGGTGCATCAAGGAGATCACCAATGCTCTTTTCAGGAGGGCTGGCGACTATTTGTGCTTCCTCATGGATCTCAACTCTTAAGCTGAGAGGGCCATCAGGCTTGGGCCCATCGCTGGATTCCCATAGGTGCAGGGTGTCATTGATTGCATGCATGTGGCCTTCAAGGCTCCTGAACCCAGCCAGCAGCCTTCATCAACAGGAAGAGATTCCACTCCCTCAATATACAGCTGGTCTGGGCCCACCGCAAATGGATCCTGCAGGTCTGTGAATGCTTCCCGGGAAGTTGCCACAATGCCTACATTTTGAGGCAGTCTCAGGTGCCAGAGCTTTTACGGCCAACCAAGTGCCTTCAGGAATGGATCCTTGGGGACAAGGGCTGAGGACATGGCTACTGACGTCTGTGAGGATCCCTCGTACAGATGCAGAGGAGAGGTACAACACCTGCAACATGACAATGCGAGTGGCCATTAAGCAGGCCATTGGTCTACTGAAGATGAGATTCAGGTGCATAGATTGGTCCGATGACGGCCTTCAGTATGCCCTGGTGAGGGTCTCGTGTATTGTGGTGCTCTGCTGTGTACCGCACTACCTGGTGCAACAGAGGGGGGAGGCCTTGAACAATTAGGAATGTGAGAAGTGCAATGCCTCCACCAACAATGAGGATACAGAGGAGGAAGCTGGCCAAGCTTCACCAGATGAAGGACCCCAGGGAGAACAGGAGAGACACCATGATATATGTGCAAGGGAGGCTCGCGATGCCCTTATACATTCGTGTCTCTTTTGTTCCTTACTGCCAGTTGTACGTTGATCAATAAAGACTTACCTTTATGCAGCCCTGTTGTCACCTTCTTACCTTCAGGAAACAATCAATCATTGATCAGTTTTGCAGCGCTGAGCTAGCCAGGGTCCAGACTGGACCCCTCACAGCATGATGCCTCACCTCGAGCATCTTCACAGAGGATGGGGTGAAATGAAGGGCCAAAGGTCATATGGAAGAGGAAGGAGATCTTGTTTGGTGGAAAAAATTCTTTACTGACCGTGGCAGCAACACTACTCTTTCTATTTACAATATACATTCACCTGTGAAGACCCCATGACTCGAGGTGCTCTTCTTCATTCTTTCATTCCTATGAGGTGCTCCCCCTGCACTGTCAGCTGAAGTGGATGCAGGCTGCTGTCCTTGTTGGCCCTTGGCCAGGGATGACCTTGGCAGTCGTCCTCTGGTTGCCTTAGGCCTGGTGGGCCCCGGCACATTGGGGGCCTCCTGCAAAGAAGCAGTAGCATGCTCTATTGTCAGGGATGATGGAGGCCCTGGTGTCACTGGCAGAGGGGCAGAGGAACTGCTGGCCACACTGGCAGCACCCTGAAAGGAGCCCCCAGCAGCAGTGGGAAGCCACTCCTCCTCCCTTGCAAGGCAGTCTTGTGCTTCCCTGCTGAGATGAGAGGGTAGAGGACCTGGTGGTGACTCCAGGACCCCTGTCCCCCTCTCGCCTTGCTACTGCTGCCTTGAGGTCATGGTCAAGACAAGGGTATGCAGGTCTGCACGAATGTCCTGCAGAAACTGAATGCTCTCCTGGATGTGGCTGTCCAGAAGAGCTGCCAATCTATCAATGGAGGATGCCACTCGTGAACCAGTCGGAGACAGTGCAACATTCAACGCCTGGATGGAATACTCCCTCGCCCACACTTAGACAACATTGTCTCTGGCATCTCTGCCAGATATCGCCTGACCTTCCACTACAACTGCAACATTTCCTGTGAAGCTGGTGACACCAGAGGCACATCATGAACCTGGGACTCAGCATGGATCTGGCCTCCCACAGTCCTCTGACTGTCAGAGGCCTGGGCTGTCACAGCCTCCATCAGCTGCTTGGGGGATCGCCAGGTTGTGTGCCCGAATCTAACTGCGAGCATAAACCCACCGACGTAACAGTATCTGCACTGGTGGAGGGTGCAGGGGGTTGCAGTGACACTGGACCCCCTAAGGATCCGTCCTCTCCCTCAAAGGTGGCAGGCTCTCCTACAGTCTCAGAGGCTCTTTGAGTAGGTTCCACATGACCTGAATGAGAGAACAGAGACATTGAAGGATCAAAGGCTTCCCCTCCTGACATAGCACACAGCTCTACATTGGAGATCCCTGTAGGCACTGGATGCCTCATGAGAAGCAAGGCTCTATAGCTGCTGATGCACCCTTGTGACTCATGCTGACCTTATTGTCTTGGGAAGATATCCCTGTCTCTCCAATCACAACACTTCTTCCACCCTGCGAGAAGCTAGCTCCACAGCCTCCTCCTCCATTGGGCTCAGGACATGGAGAATCGGCAGCCCACTGCCAGTCTTGGCCCGCTCTCAGCAATTGTGTGCAATCCTCTCCTGCAGACACAAGGATGAATGCTGTTGATCTCCCAACGGGAACAATCCCAAGACATATGCTGGTGTTTGTCCATCGGTTATGGATGGGGGCAGACAGATGCCTCCTGCATGCAGCCCTTTTCCAGGGAACTCGTGAGGGTCTCCAGCAATGAACAGCCTCCTTTCAGGGTCATTTCACCATGCCTCAGGCAGTTTGTCTCCATCCACTGACTCTTTGCCCACATCTGGGTGAGCACTCCCTCTCCATCCAACTCACCCTCCTCCTCTGACAGATACAAGACCCAGGAGCTGAAGGCTTTAAGAGGTGCTCACTTTCACAGCCTGGATGAGGTCATTGAGCCACTTGCGGCACTGAATCCAGGTCCTTGGTGTGACCCCCATGGCTGCCGACCTCCTCTGCAATCAGCAGTCAGGCTTGCTGGTCAGGCTCCCAGCTCTCCTCCTCCCGTCCCTAGGGAAGCGAAACTCTCACCTTTCCCTGGCATCTTGTAAGAGCAACTGGAGGGAGTCATTACTAAAGCGTGGGGTCACCCTTCAGTCATTGCTCTACAGCCTTTCTCCTCTGTAGAGATCCTTACAGGTGGCAATGAAGCATTAAATGCAGGTCAGGCAGCCCTTTAAATATGGCGGCAGCACCTGCCGCAACGTCAACTGATGCCACTGAACATGCAATTGATTGGCCCACGCACCTCATTGTTCTTAACCGGCCAGCCAGCGCTGATTGCGTGCAGCCTGCCGCTCCTGGCCCCAACGTGAGGCGCACCTGCTTCCAGTCCCAAGACCAGAGAATCGGCATCTTCAAAACATAGTCCAACCTGTAACAGTTAACTGTCAGTTCCAGGGAGCTTGACTGGTAATAATTAACACTTATCATATTGTTAAAAGGGTACTTCGACTTGAAATGACACGTTTCTGCGGTGGATTTACTTCGTATCTACCACGCAATGACAGGAACTTCATACCGCTCAATGCAATTGAACAGGGAGCCAGGCAAGACAATGCCATTTCGTGAAGCTGACAACAGAGTGGCACATCTCAGATTCCTCACCATCTGCACATAAAAAAATAGCGGCCGCTATTAGCCTTGCTGTTATTTTGACAGCAGTTTTTAGGCCATCATTAACTGTGTGTTCGAGTGGAATGCAAGCTAGGAGATTGGGGTCAGAAGAAACTGATCCAACTCAGCTGTTTTAGTCATAAATATAAAACAAAATTTGTGCAAATAAATGTATTCTTATATTATACCAACCATTACAAATCATCAAGCTGCTCTTGATCAGTCAGAAGTGCCATTTCTTGACATCAGAAAACACTCTTCATGAATAAACAGGTGCCTGGAACATGATTTCTCAACTAGTTTCCATGGCAACATTTCATCAATCAAAGAAAATTACTTTTTAAGTTTTTCCTAACATAAGTTTATAATTTATTTTCCATTGTCATCCAGACCCCCACCTGCCAAGAATGAGGCATCTTAATTTCACCACATGGACATTAAATTTCAAATTGTTGCTGAGAAGAGAAGGCCTGTTACAAGGACTTGCCAGACCTTGGCTGGAAAAAAACATTTACATACTAACAGGCATCGGAGGCAGGGAAGCGCATTCCATTCCCTGCTAAGACAATACAATACACAGAGCCAAGAGGTGGTCAGACTAGCTCGTCCCATGACTAAACTACTTGGCAACCTGGGGTTTCTGAATTGTACAGTTTGAACTGAGAGCCTGCAGAAAGCAGAATGCTCCTGGACTGAAGAGGACCTCCTGTCTCTCCTGTCTGCTCCCATCTCTTTCTCACAAGCCTCTGGATCCACTGAAGACACATGAACCCCAAGAGAGAAAAGTCTCCTGCAGCGAACAGGGTTTAAGAAGAATACTGGGCCCCAACAAAAAGCAAGACCTACCGACAATCAAGGAAGCTACAGTGAGCTTGAAGAACCGTAACAACAACTCGTCAGATATTGCCTCAAACCTTTCCACTTTATTTTTCTTCTGCTCTTTTCTGGCTCTATTTGCATGTGTGTATCGCTTATGCACGCTAGTGTGGGACGTGGCGTGTATCCATAGGCGTTAACCGAATTAGAGTTAAGTTTAATACATTTCAACTTTTCTTCTTTAAACCTAAGAAAGCCTGTTTGTGCTGGTTTCTTTGCCTTATAATTGGAAAGCAGTGAACAAGGATTCACCAAGGAGGGGCTAAAAACAGTGGGTTTAAAATTAAACCCTATTACAGTAAGACCAGCTGAAAGCTGATGGGGAACCCTCGACAACTTTCTCACTTGGTTGTAACACCATAAAAAAATAAAGTGTAGCTGATGAGGGGGAATGTTTGACACACCAAACTGCAACAGTGTGGAACTGGACTTTTGCACCCATTATCAGCATTAAGTACTCATATGTCAGTGCTGATTGGGTGCATAAAAAAACAATTAATGCAGCTTCATTCTCAGATAAGTGGCCCTCTATTGTACCGATGTATTCTTATTTTGTACACCAACCATCCCTCTGATACTGTCAATTTAGTGCAGCATTACACCAAGTTACAGGTAATTTTGAACCCAGGAGCAACAAGATTAAACCTATCACTTAATTCCACATCCTTGCCCTCAGCAGAGAGGGGACTTTCCAGGCTGAATTCAAACTCAACTCTGAAAGATGCAAGGACCCAGTTGTGGTAACTTGCCAATGGAATAATTCGCTATTTACTGGTAAACTGACAAAAGGAAAATATCATGATGGATGCAAGCATTTACCTCACTGTTAAAGGTCTATCACATTTTGGGGGGCCTGATTCTCCACCAGTGTCAGGAAACAGGGCCACAGCTCAGCAGTATTGGCAGTGCCACTGGGAGCAGTGCACACCTCCAGTACTGCAGAGGCTTTGGACCCAGGCCCGGCACTGGAACCCCCGACCTCAGTTGAATGAGGCGGAGTCACCGGGGTGCCAAACGAGAGGCCCTGGCATGGGGTGGGGGCGGTGGGAGGGTGGGCATGAAGTCCAGGAGGACTGGGGTCCATGGAGGTGGAGGTTTTGCCAGCAGAGATCTTCCGTAGGCCTCAGATTGCCTACGCAGGAGGGAACCTTCCCCAAGCCCGCAAGGAGGGTGCCTCGTATTACAAGGCACCCTCTCCACATTGCGGAGGCAGCCTTTGTTGCTGGTTAAATGCTGGCAGCGGGGGGAAGAGACCCTTAAATGGCCGTTAATAATTTGTCTCTGGGCAGGAAGGCCGTCGCCAGCCTATCTCGCCCCTGGCAAAATCACTTGAGGACAGGGAGGTGACGGGCCCTCTGCCCCCCGCCTCCTGTTACGATTCTATGGTAACACCAACCCCCCCGCCCCATCTTAGGGGGCCCCATAAAACCCAGTCGCTTGGTGGGTCCTTGCTTGTGCATAGATAGAGAACGTCATAAGCGCACTGGGGGAGGTGACAGTGGCTGAGGCAACAGTGGGCAGTCCCCCTCAGAGGATGGAGAACAGACACAGTGCTGCTCAGCTGGTTGTAGTGCGTCTGTGGCACTGTCTCGGGGTCTCGTAAAGGGGTGAGTAGCCATCTCTTCAAGGGATATTCCTTGTCCCCTAAAATCCAACCACATAGTTTGGGAGTTTGAATGAAGTGCTGGAAAACCCTGGACTGGCAGAGGATGAAGGAGTCATGGCAGCTGCCAGGAAAGCGAACGCACACATGCAGGAAGCTTTGTTGTGGTTGCAGACCAATTGAATGTTGAGGGTGTGGAAGCCCTTCCTGTTGATCAATCTCACTGGGTGCTCAGTCGGTGCCTTGACGGCCACATGGGTGCAATGGACGATGCCCTGCACCTGGGGGAATACAGCGATGGAGGCCATACCTATTGCCCTCTCTGCCTTCGAGGGCCCATTTATCTGGAATTGAATTAACTGCTCAGCTCTAGCAAATGGGGCATCTGTGACCTGTGAGATGCAGTGGTGTGCAGCTGTTTGCGAGATGCCACCAAGGTCCGCAGCTGATCCTTGGAAGGAGCCACAGGCAAATAAGTTCAAGGCCACAGTGAATTTGATGGCTACTAGCAGGGCATGGTGAGCCGTGCTGTGAGGTGTGAGATCTTCCGTGACAAAGGCACAAATCTTAGTGACCATTGTTACACCCAATGTGCTTTGTTGAATGATCATTTTCTTTAATCCACTGATTGCAGATCTGAATTTATTTCTTTTTTAAAGACATTTTTAAAAAGACATTTAAAAAAAGATGGCTTTGCTGACAGCTTAGAATGGTCACCTAGTTTGCTACACTGTATCCTACATTGCAAGGACTGTGAGGAGGGAGACGAAATGTCTGTTAATTCCCAAGCAAGAACCAAGACCGAGGAAGTTTAAGGGAACTGTTTGTTCTCTTTCTTTTAGCAAGAAGAGGAAATACTGCTAACTGCAGTCACAAGGGGGATTTGAGGAAGAACTTTTTTACCCAGAGGGTGGTAACGGTCTGGAATGCCCTGCCTGGGAGGGTGGTAAAGGCAGGTTGCCTCACATCCTTTAAAAAGTACCTGGATGAGCACTTGGCAGGTCATAACATTCAAGGCTATGGGTCAAGTGCTGGCAAATGGGATTAGGTAGACAGGTCAGGTGTTTTAATGCATCGGTGCAGACTCGATGGGCCGAAGGGCCTCTCTGCACTGTATTAGTCTGTGATTCTGCTATGTTTGAATCACTGAGGGACTGTCATGTGACAAGCCCCACCCCCATCTGTGGTTTTAAGCTGGTGTTTTTCCGGCAGCAGAGGAGAAGCAAATGGACTCTAGCACATGCAGACCCAAGTGGGTGTGGGGGTGGGGTGGCTCTCTCGATCCCAGCTTGAAAGCTTTCAAATCCTGCCTGTTCACTGACCACCTTTGCATACTCCGACTACAATCAGAAAAACCCCGTTGGAGGAAATCATCCGTATCACTGTCTCCAAGAAACCCACCAAACCAGTCATCTACCTCTTCAAACTAAAAGCCTCAGGACCACCAAATTCAACCAGAAGCCAGCTGAATCACCAAACTCCGCAGACTGTACACCTCTTTTTTGTATGGATGCAACCCAACCAATCTACCTTTCCCCACTCTGTAACCTATTTGTGTGTGTGTAATACTTCAGAGTGTGTGTGTGAGTGAAACCTGGCGCATTGTTTATTATTTTTATTAGTTTGGTTTAGGTACAATAAAGTTAATCTCTTTCTTTGTTAAACTCAAAAAAGCCTGTCCGATTGGTTCTTGTTATGATCATAGCAAGTAAGCAATGAAACACCTACTGAAACGCCACTACATCCACTTTAAGAAAGAATTATACCTGTTGTGGTCAAACAAGGAGGGGAAAAAAAGGGGAAGCCCTTCAACTCCTCCTCACTTGACCGTAACACCACCTACCTGGAGATTTGCAGTCTCCTGCAGCACTAGTTCTCCGGTGTGTCCAGGTAGCTCCATCTTCAGTGGTAGATCCTATGCTGAGGGTATGTCCTCCGTTGCCTCCCTAACCCTCGTCCCTCTCATCTGCTGCCCCCCTCATGTGCGAGGCTCTGCCCTTCCTGCAGCGGATGTTGTTCCTCATCACCACTAAACCCAAAATCTGAGATTCATGTCCCCAGTTGCCAGCTGCTGCCTTCCTCGTGCTCAGGTGACCTCCTAATTGTGTGTGGAAGCTGTGCCTCTCTTATGCCCCCGTGATGCCAGGAGAATGATGACCCCCTGCACTACCAGAGTGTGGAGTGGACACTCTCCCCACAATCTGTACTGGCTCAATGGCACTTGTGTGCCAATGGCTGAGTCCCCCTCTGCGCCGTTCTCCCTTTTATGCGCCCGCCTAATTTGCTGGGGTGGCTATGACTGGCTCCCCATATTGTATCCACCTCCATGCACCTAGTCTGCCCTTGACCCAGCATGCAACCTGTGCACCCCCACCAAAATCTCAATATGCTCCTCAACGTGCTCTCAACAAGTACTTTAATGACCTTAATTGCATTTAATAATGGATCGGGCAGGTTCTTGAGGCCGGTCTCCCTCCCACCTGGTGAAACTCGCCTGCAATGGGAACAGCAATAGGAAACCAGCACCCCAGTCAGTGCCAGTATTTTCATCATCCGCCCACCTTCATTCCCACCTCCAGTGGGGCCTAAAAACCCAGCGCAGGGTCTCCCCAGTGGCTCAGAAGTTGAAGACAACAGTATATAACAGACTTAGGGCCCTACAAATTCCACATTCAAACTTTTCAAATTTCACGGTTACAGCGTTTTAAGAATCGTGAATTTCATATATTTATATAGTAAATTTCATGATGTCGCAACAAACCATGAAAATTAACTATTTAAAACAAAAAAAAAGACAAGGGAGGTTTCTGGTTGCAAATGGCATTTATTGTATACTCAAAACGATTGTAAAAAGATGACTATAAACAGGTCACATGCTTTACTCACTGAAGTCAGTGGTTGCATAAAAGCATTGAGCTACCTGCAACTGTATCTTTCTTCATTCCCTGTCCCTTTGCTGTGAATGTCTGACTATGTTCAGACACAGCTCTCTCTGCAACCACAGAGTTTGTTGGAATTGTCAGACAGAGCTGTGATAGCCTTGCATGGTGGGGGATTCTGCATTCTACAGAGTTCCAAAACTGCAGCACAGGTAAAGTACAATCTGCTTCTTTCACAATGCTTTTATAAGCAGGAATCTCCAGCCTACAGTTCTTGTCAAAACCAGGAATGGCATCAAACAAGTTTAAATCCACCATCAACAGGTGCATTTGTGCAGGGTCAAAGATACACCTAGCTTTCAAGAATGCTGCAGAAGGTTGTTGAAACCTCTGATCCGCTTTTTCTTCACCACTTGACTCTTTCCCATAGCAGTAATATTGTTTGAGCTTCTTTGCCATGCAAGAAAACATCTGTTGTGCACAGGCATTTAATTTAGCGTCATCAGAGTGTTGTTCATTTCACTGTGCTTCAGCCCAGAACAGCACATCCATTACTTTATTCTAATCTTTGTAGATTGTGATGTGCTGAGATTCAAACCAAATGGGTAAATCCATCAGTCGTGTAGCATTCTTGACAACAAACTGAATCTTCCCATGTAGCAGTGCATCATTTAGAACAGTTACAATGTCTGTTAAAACCTGTGTTTTCAGTGTCAGTGTAAGCTCTTCTGAGATGAAGTCTGAGTAGTATTTCAGGTGAGCTGCATGATACTGTACTGCTCAAAAGCAAGAATTCCAAGATGTAATTACTAGCTCTGGAGGAAGCGTGATGTTTTGTTCCCCAATTTCAGCCATTTCAGCCGCATTTGCAATGTGTTGCCTGTATTGAAGCTTGTAGCTGGGGCAGTGTTTGAAGATCTTTTTAATGTAGCTGACCAGTTTGTCCACTTTACCAAACTCACTTTTCCACAGCTCACTGACAAGAGAAATTATATGTGCATTACATGTAATATGGACAGCATTAGGCATTACACCTTGGAACACAGATTTGAAAGACTTTGTCATGTAAGTTGCATTGTCAATAAGGAAAGCAAACGCTTTGTTGAAATCTGCACTGTTTTTTGAAACAGTTTTGTTTATCGCTTGGGAAACTGTGGTGTGATTAACAGCTCCTAAGTGAATGCAGTCTGTGAGAACAGTTGTAAGCTTTCCTGACTGTACATCTTTGGCCTTACCAGACATAAAATCAAACAAAATATGCAGCACATAGTTGTCTTGCTCATTGCTGGATGCAAAAGACTCACACGCGTTAATCTGAGACTTCATCTCTTCACAATGTGTAGCAAAAGCATTCGGTAGGTAGTCCTGTCATAGTTTATTTGCACTTGGCAAGCAACCACCATTTTGCACATTACGTTGAATGAAAGTTTTGGGTGATCAAGTTTTTCCAATGGTATGCTTGTGCTTGCAAAAGCATCCACAAGTTCCACTGTAACCAACTGACAATTTTCTGAGCTCTCTGTCGACTTCTTAAAAAGAGATGAAATCGTTGCTTGTTTTTTTGCGTGTTTGTTTTCACGCAGTGCCGTGTCGGATATTTTCTTTCTGCTGCGATGGCTTTCAGACTCTAAGTGGCGCTGAACCGTTGTCCACCGTGTGTGATCCAATGAAACATTGCAGCTTGTAGAAGACAATATTCCACGATCAGCATGCAGAATTTGGCTTCCAAATTCTTTCACTCAATGTGCTGCAGTAATTGTTGTGGCCGTTTTGATTTGCTTATTCTGCCATTCTCACTTGTCTCCTAATACTTGAGACTGCTTCTCTCAAAACTGCACCCAAAGCCCTCCCTCATCTATCAATCAGCGAGTTGACCCTTGTGTCAAGCACTAAAATGCGTGACGTTCGCAACATGCCCAGCAATCAGTGGAAAGTTTACAAAATGGCCAATTTCACGGAGGACATGAGATTTCATGGAGGACCCGAGATTTTACGGTCCGTGACACATTTTTCATGGCTGTGAATTTGGTAGGGCCCTAATAATTCATTCTAGTTCTTACCCCATAATATACTTTATCAGACTTCTCTTTCTTATCTCAAGATTCATGACCTAGTGCCAGCCCTACTCCCAATTGTGAATGTCATCTGTACTCCGGTCTTGCTCCTAATTATGAATGCAGCTCACAGTCTGGTGCCACTAGCGAGTACTTACAATCTTAAATCCTCACCACAGTTGACATTTTTCACAGATAGTTCTATTAATCAAAGAATAAAAGTAAATAGAAATCAACTCCATCCCATATATCAGAGCTCTTAGCTAACATGGAACTTTCAGTATGATACACATCTCTTCTGCTTGCTTTTATTAAATTATAAATGTACATTCATTAAGGATCGCGAATCATAGAAGTATAGAATGGTTACAGCACAGAAGGCCATTCAGCCCATCAAGTCCATGCTGGCTCTCTGCAGGAGCACTTTAGCTAGTCCCACTCCACAGCCCTTTCCCCTTAGCCCTGCCAATCTTTTCCCTTCAGATGCTTATCCAAATTTCTTTTGAAAACCACGATTGAATCTGCCTCCACCACCCTTTCAGACAGTGCATACCAGATCCTAACCACTCGCTGCATAAAACAGTCTTTTCTCATGTCACTCTTGGTTTTTCTGCCAATCACCTTAAATTGGTGTCCTTTGGCTCTTGACTTTTCTGCCAATAGGAACAGTTTCTCTCTACTCTATCTAGAACCCTCATAATTTCGAACACTTCTATCAAATTTCCTCTCAACTTTCTCTTGTCTAAGAGGAACAACCCCAGTTTTTCTAATTGATCCACATAACTGAATTCCATCATCCGTGAAACCATTCTCAGTAATCTTTTCTGCATCCTCTCTAAAGCCTTCACATTCCTTCCTGGTGTGTTGCCCAGAATTGGATCCAGTGCTGCGATTGAGGCCAAACCAGTGTTTTCTAAAGGTTCATCATAACTTCTTTGCTTTTGTACTCTACGCCTCTCATTGTAAAGCCCAGGATCCTGTACACCTTATTAAGCACCTTCTCAACATGCCCTGCCACCTTCAATGATATGTGCACATATACCACCGGGTCTCTTTGTTCCTGCACCCCTTTTAGAATTGTACCCTTTATTTTATATTGCCTCTCCTCATTTTTCAAACCAAAATGAATCACTTCACACTTGCCTGCATTAAATTTCATCTGCCACATATCTGCCCATTCCACCAGCCTGTCTATGTCCTCTTGAAGTCTATCACTATCCTCCTCACAGTTCATTTGCAAATTTTGAAATTGTGCCCTATACACCCAAGTCTAGGTCATTAATATAGATCAAGAAAAGCAGTGGTCCTAAAACCCACCGCTGGGGAAACCCACTGTACATCTTCCTCCAATCTGAAAAACATTTGTTCACCGCTATACTCTGTTGCCTGTCACTCAGCCAATGTCATATCCATGCTGACACTTTGCTTTTTATTCCACAGGTTTCAATTTTGCTAGCAAGCCCATTATGTGGCATTTTATCATATGCCTTTTGGAAAACTATATACGCCACATCAACCACATCACCCACATCAATCCTTTTATCTCATCAAAAACTCAATCAAGTCCCATGTGAGAGGTCCACCTCTCATAAGTCAACTCATTTTAAAGGGGACTGGATAACGCAATGTGTTGGTCACTAGTCTTATACTCTGGGGCTCAGGTTCAACTCCAGATAATTCATTGAATAAAAGTTTCCTCTGTTACCTCGCTGTAACCAACCTACTTGAAATAAGTTTGAGTAATTTCAAACATATAAATGTACTCAGATACCATTGCCATACTGGCAGGGAGAACAGAGAAATATCACTTTGATCCACGAGAAGGGAGGTGCTGTTCTTTGGTGTTTGGAACAATGTCCCCAATAAGCAAAACCCAAATATTCCCGCGCAGGCCATGCACAAATTGGTCCCTTTAAATTACCGTACGTGCACGTCTGTGCAAAAATATTTGAAGGGCCCACGCATTTAAACAAATTGTCAACGCAGTACCAAAAAAATTAGAGGGTTCATTGGTTTGGAATGAAGTACTTTGTTGGGATGGAACCTAAACAAACAATACCTGAATTAGGAATGCTTCTTGCTAACAGTGCTTGCAAAAAATGGCTAACTCTCACCTTGAAGGCCACAAAAATTCAGAAAAAATGTCAAAGGCATAGAAATTCAATCACATCGCGCCCATTTTTCAGACACTAAACAGTCTCTTATGCCCCTAGTATACCAAGCAGGAAGCACATGCTCATTACCAGCCAGAAGTGCTATTAGGCAAGTTTTCAGCCACATGTTGAGTCTGCTTTTTGAAATTATGTCACAAAATGATGTGACAAATTCTTTTCAGAGATTGAGACTGTTGTCTTAGGAAAATACCAGCAACATCCCAGAAGCACTAATACAAAAGCAGAATACGGCAAATGCTGGAAATCTGAAATAAAAACAGAAAATGCTGGAAATACTCTGCCAGTCAGGCACCACCTGTGAAGAGAGAAACAGAGTTAATGTTTCAGGTCTGTGACCTTTCATCAGAAAGACCTGAAACATTAACGCTGGGCCGGAATTTAAACTTCCGCCGCCAAGATCGGCGGCAAATGAAAAAAATGGCAGTCCACGGAAAAGAGCCACCGTGATATTAAGAGCGGTGGCGCATTTAAATAGCCGGGGTGGATGGCCTATCCCAATAACATGGAGAGGGCGGGCTGTCCGTCCCCGGCCGTGGCGTCAGCCGCCTTTGCGCAGGCACTGAAGCCATTTTTAAAGGGCTTCAAGCCCTCTATTTCAATTTAAATATTTAAAGTTAGAATGATTTTAAAACATTAAATAAATTCATCTTGACCCTCTCCCATCCCCCAATAACCATAGAAGTAATTCTTTGCCCTCTTCCCCTCCTCAAAACACTTACCTTGTGATCCTGACCTTCCTCTCACCACCCCCTCCCAAAGTTCATAAACTTTGCACTGTAACCCTTCCCACCATCCCCAACATCAATAAGATGAGTTTGACCCTGCTTCCCCCACCTCACGCACTGAAAAACCTACCTGCTCCCCTCTCCCCACCAATATCGCACCGGGACAGACTATCTATAGTTCCACTGGAAATCAGATTTGTGTATTGTTAGAACTGAGACGGGAGGAGTGCACTGTTTATTCTTGTTCCACTTCTCCACAGGTCACAACATATATTTAAGATTTTTCCCACTTACCGATACAGTCGATTATAGACTCTATTTTTATCCCAGAATAAAACACACCAACCAGGTTTCTTTAATAAACAACAAAATTATCAGTTTATTATAAAACAAGACTTAACCAGTAATGAAGCAAAGCGTCAACACACAGATCAAAATATAAAAGTTTCCTTTTTACCTTAGCACCCCTCCCACACATATTCACACACACACTGGTAATTAATTTATTTATTTACATTAATTTACATCTTTAAATTGGGCTCCCTTCGCTGAGCGGTGGGGGGCCACCACAAGGCCTTGCCGCCGCCGGCAATATGGGGCTGGTTCTTCCCGGCGTCGTGGTCCGTGGCGGGCCTCTCCTAGAGGCATTTTCCAGCCCTCCCCGGCACAACCCCCGACGTCGGGGGGATCTGTAAAATTCGCCCCTCTGTTTATCTCTCCACAGATGCTGCCTGACCTGCTGAGTATTTCCACCATTTCTGTTTTTAATCCCAGAAGTACTTACTGATTCAAAAGGAACTTTATATTTAATTCATTTTCTGACTTCAGATAGTTTGGTGATATTCGCTGATGAGTAGAACTATCTATGAAAAACATCAACTGAAGTGAGGCCTTCAGATTGTAAGTGCTCGCTAGTGCGACCAGACTGTGAGCTGCATTTATAATTAGGAGCAGGACTGGGTTACAGATGACATTCACAACTGGGAAGAGGTCTAGAGATCTAGGACTAGGCTACAAATCTTGAGATGAGAAAGAGAAGCATGATAAAGTATCTGATGAGATAAGAACTAGAATGAACAATTATATCGTGGGGCATTTATCTTCTGGACCAGGGAGGATATCCTAAAATGGAATTTTTACCTTTGAGTATGGCCACATTAGTTGGTAATTGTGTAACTCAAATGCACGTAGTTTATTCAGAAAAACATGTCACCTCTTAGAACACCAATGACAATTTCAGCAGAACATAATTGCACTGCCAAGGGTGCTCAGAAATCTCATCGAACGATCGACCTTGCAGCTTGGCCAATACACACTAACAGCAAAAACTGACTACGTTGCATCTATCAAAGGTCAAGGGCCGGGATTTTACGCCACCCCAACAAGCCGGATGGTGGCGGTGAGGGAGGGCAGAGGAGGGGGGGGGAGTGGTGTAAAATGGAGCAGGAGGCTCCGGGAGGCTTTCCCGCCCCGCTCCCGCCTCCATCCCCCTTTACGTAGGGTGGGGGGGGCAAAAAATGGCCCGCCCACCCCAGGCCAATCAAGGTCCTTAAATGGCCACTTAAAAGCCACTTAATAGCCTCTGCCAGCCTCCATGCAGATTTTACGCATGCCATGCGGGCGTCCTGGAGCCGGGAAAAGCCGCCTGTGAAAACCAGGCAGCTGAGAACATCCCGGGGCGGGGGACGGTGGTGGGGGCCTGCTCATCGGGCTGCCCCCGCTACCCCAACCACCCCCAGCACCCAACACACCCCCCCCCTTCCCCCTAACCGACCACCCTTACATTGCTGGTGCCCGACCAATTACCCCTGGCGAGGCAACCAAAACCGACCTGTCTTCCCGGATCCACGTCTTCAGCTGGGCTGCAGTACCAGCAGTGGCCATCACTCCCAGTGGCGCTGCTGGGACTAAGAGCTGCCGGCCCGCTGATTGGCCTGCAGGTCAATGAGGCAGGACTTCCTCCCTTAAAGCCTGGGGACCTGTAAAATGCGGGTCGGATTCCCAGGCGAGGCAGAAGCTGGTTCACCACCGACTTTTCAGTCGGTGGCCGGCTCCCATCCGCCCAATGTGAAATCCCAGCCAATCTTCCAACTCCCAAGTCTGAACTGGCTGAAAAACTGCCCAGTTGAACCAGTTTGCAGCCCTTCAATGGCTGAGAACAATGTGCGCCCACCTCCAGAATGGATGACAAGACTTTGGGCACGGAAGTGAACTATTTAGTCATTTTATAAAAAAACGACAAAAATACTTTAAAAATTAGATTGTCATGTTAAAAGAAAGGCAAAAGTAAATGTGAAATAATACAAATGTAAAAGGAAAATACTAGGGAAAGGGATGACAAGGAAAACAAATAATGCCCTTAAAACTTTTTACTGTTACTTATACATTTTAAGTCCTTATTTTAGTAGCGAAAGCTTATTGTCACAGCATTAAAGATGCTCGTGACAGCTGAATTGCTTTTTACTGTAAAAGTGGGATTTGTTTCAGGAACACAATGCATCAGTTAAAACATCTTTTTAAAAAGCTGGCCCAGGGACATATCAGCAGTTTAAGAGTTAAGGGTAATTTCTGACTAAATATTAATTAAGGTGACCAAAAGCGGGTTTGAAGTGAGCTCACATTTCAATAACTGCATTCAAGCTTGCAAACTACTCAATAGTAAATATGCACATGATAAACTGTACCCCAATTAGAGTGAGGAGGGATGGAGAATAATTGTAGGGAAATATTTTAATATATAAAAGCAAAGACAAGGAGAGAGGCAGATGTCCTGTAATTATGTAAATTAAAGTGAGACAGAGGATTGTTACATGTCTGCAAAGATTAAAAATATCAAGGATCAGAAATATTCAACACAATTATTCAAAAACAAGCACAAAGCAATTCATGTCAGTTTAAATATGTTTGCATATTAACTTTGGATTTGATGTGGCAACCAGGGATTTTTTTTAAAGTCTGATATTATTTATCATGGGACAAAATGGGATAAATTATGAGACTCTAAGATTGGTTGATGTATAGAGTTTTATTGTAATAACTAGATTATGCTATTTAATTGTCTAATTATTAATGAAAATATCAGTTCATCCCAATTGGATGAGACTGTGGTAGGATGGGAGAATGTCCATCGCATTTGGCTGTACCCACAAGTTTTTGCTACTTTCAAGCAATTATGTCTGCTATCAAGAATCTCAAATAATCCTGTACCTACTGGACTTACACATACAGTAACTGATATGAGGTTATTCCCTCTATTTGTATGAAATTTTTAAGTGCCTTTGCTGATCTACCACAGAATACAGCAGACGTGACCATACTACAACATATTGACCACTGATATTCTCCAAGATTGGCTGCAAAATCTTTAGAGAACTGCCATTTTTTTGTGGTCTCCGCTGGCTTTGGAGATGCCATAGATTGTGCAAACTCAGAAATTCCTTGCCTGTATCTATAGTTCCACTGGGAATCAGAGTTGTGAATTGTTACGACTGAGGTGGGAAGAGTGCCCTGTTTGTTCTCGTTCCACTTCCCCACAGGTCACAACATATATTTAATTTTTTTCCCACTGATCGATACAGTCAATTATAGACTCTATTTTTATCCCAGAATAAAACACACCAACCAGGTTTCTTTAATAAACAACAAAATTATCAGTTTATTATAAAACAAGTCTTAACCAGTAATGAAGCAAAGCATCAACACACAGATCAAAATATAAAAGTTCCCTTTTTACCTTAGCTCCCACACCCTCCCCCCCCCACCCCCACACACACACACACCAGTTAACTGAAAAAAATAAAGAGATTTACTCTTTAGAGTTCTATTACAAAACAGAAGGATAGGCGACAGGTTTAGATAGAGGATCTGGATCGGCGCAGGCTTGGAGGGCCGAAGGGCCTGTTCCTGTGCTGTAATTTTCTTTGTTCTTTGTTGGCCGAATACTTGCTAATTCTTGAAGAAAAAAGAGAAGATATGAAATTATGTCAGATGTCCTTTTTTTGTTTGGCGTCCTAAAGCCTGTAGACGACTGTCACTGGAATCTTCTGAGAACAGTTCTTGACAGGCGACGCTGAAGATCAGTTTAGACAGGCTTTCCATGAAAAAATGCAGCAACAGGGGTTTCAGGCAGTTTCTTACACTTGCTTCTCAACTTCTCAAGAGATGGAAAACTGGCAGGAATTTTCAAAGAACTGGGACAGGCTGAGTTGGGGTTTGCTCTCTTGGCCAGTTTTCGCCAATTGTCTTTGTAATACTGTCCAAAGCGAAACCAAAAACAATGTTACAAGAATCAAGCCTCCTGACCCCTATAAATCTTGACCTGTCACTTCTTTGTAAACATCTTTCCCCAAGTCAAAAAAAAAACCCTGCTGGATATTTATCTGAAAACAGGTACTTTCCAGTAACTGTTTACAATCTAGACCTCTCAGTGATCCTTGTTTAAAAAAAAAATCCATGGACTCTTTTTCAGTTTTAAAACACAAATCCTCAAAATTTATCAAACAAATGAAAGTATTCGTAACAGTATATACAGGAAAGTAGAATGTAAGTACAGGAGGGGAAAAAAGCATGATGTAGAATGATGTTGTCCATTATGTTGGGCACCAGACAAATGTAACTAACTGGGAATCCAGATGTCGCTCATTACACTTTTGATTTGTAAAGAAATCATGAGTGAGAGACAACAGCCTTGGGCATGTGATCTTAATGACTCATATTCACACGATGTATGCATGTGCGCTTTAAGATTGGGGAAGACAAATGTAGGTCCCTTACAGTCAGAAACAGGGGAATTTATTATGGGGAACAAAGAAATGGCTGACCAAATAAATGCATACTTTGGTTCTGTCTTCACAAAGGAGGACACAAATATCACACCAGAAATGTTGGGGAACACAGGGTTTAGTGAGAGAGAGGAACCGAAGGAAATCAGTATTAGTAGAGAAATGGTGTATGGGGAAATTGTTGGGATTGAAGGCCGATAAATCCCCATGGCCTGATAATCTACATCCCAGAGTACTTAAGGAAGTGGCCCCAGAAATTGTGGATGCATTGGTAGTCATCTTCCAAGATTCTATAGACTCTGGAACAGTTCCTACAGATTGCAGGGTAGCTAACGTAACCCCACTATTTAAAAAGGGAGGTAGAGAGAAAGCAGGGAATTATAGACCAGTCAGCCTGACGTCGGTAGTGGGGAAAATTCTAGAGTCCATTATCAAAGATTTTATAGCAGAGCACTTGGAGAACAGTGGTAGAATCAGACAGAGTCAGCATGGATTTATGAAAGGGAAATCATGCTTGACAAATCTACTAGAATTCTTCGAGGATGTAACTAGTAGAGTTGATGAGGGGGAGCCAGTAGATGTGGTTTATTTGGAATTTCAGAAGGCTTTCAACAAAGTCCCACATAAGAGATTAGCATGTAAAATTAAAGCGCATGGGATTGGGGGTAGTGTATTGCGATGGATAGAAAATTGGTTAGCAGACAAGAAACAAAGAGTAGGAATAAATGGGTCTTTTTCCGAATGGCAGGCAGTGACTAGTAGGGTACAGCAGGGATCGGTGCTAGGACCCACCTATTCACAATATATATTAATGATTTAGATGAGGGAACTAAATGTAATATCTCCAAATTTGCAGATGACACAAAACTGGGTGGGAGGGTGAGCTGTGAGGAGGATGCAGAGAGGCTTCATGGTGATTTGGACAAGTTAAGTGAGTGGGCAAATGCATGGCAGATGCAGTATAATGTGGATAAATGTGAGGTTATCCACTTTGGTAGCAAAAACAGGAAGGCAGATTATTATCTAAAAGGCTATAAACTGAGAGAGAGGAATATGCACCGAGACCTGGGTGTTCTCATACACCAGTCGCTGAAGGAAAGCATGCAGGTGCAACAGGCGGTAAAAAAGGCAAATGGTATGTTGGCCTTCATAGCGAGAGGATTCAAGTACAGGAGCAGCGATGTCTTGCTGCAATTATACAGGGCCTTGGTGAGGCCACATCTGGAATATTGTGTACAGCTTTGGTCTCCTTATCTGAGGAAGGATGTTCTTGCTATAGAGGGAGTGCAGTGAAGGTTTACCAGACTGATTCCTGGGATGGCGGGACTGACATATGAGGAGAGATTGAGTCGGTTAGGATTATATTCGCTGGAGTTCAGAAGAGTGAGGGGGGATCTCATAGAAACCTATAAAATTCTAACAGGACTTGACAGGGTAGTTGCAGGAAGGATATTCCCGATGGTGGGGGAGTCCAGAAC
The DNA here is from genome assembly GCF_036365525.1 of Heterodontus francisci. NCBI lineage: Eukaryota > Metazoa > Chordata > Chondrichthyes > Heterodontiformes > Heterodontidae > Heterodontus > Heterodontus francisci. The sequence continues at coordinate 100,514,860 of NC_090383.1, read as the reverse complement.
CAGGGGTCATAGTCTAAGGATACGGGGTAAACCTTTCAGGACTGAGATGAGGAGAACTTACATCACCCAGAGAGTGGTGAGCCTGTGGAATTCGCTACCACAGAAAGCAGTTGAGGTCAAAACATTGTACGTTTTCAAGAAGGAATTAGATATAGCTCTTGGGGCGAAAGGGATCAAAGGATATGGGGAGAAAGTGGGAACAGGTTACTGAGTTGGATGATCAGCCATGACCATAATGAATGGTGGAGCAGGCTCGAAGGACTGAATGGCCTATTCCTGCTCCTATTTTCTATGTTTCTATGTTAAACTTTTTGTGTGGTTGTTGGTAAAATGGTAAGACAAAAAGCAAAGCATGCAGTGTTTTTTTTTCACCATTGTATGTGCTTTACTTCCTAGACACTAATGATCTGCTAAAATGTGCATAACAGAAGTAATAACCCCAGACCTCAGCAACATTATATGGAGAACGGAGTTGCCATCGTGGCCAGCCTGACGAATCAGAATAACCACTCCAAGCCTGCAGAAGAAGGCAAGCACAAACAATGACACACAATTCCAACAGGGCAAAGGGCAAGCAGCATCCAACCACGTTCTATATGGAAAGCAGGAGCGGGTCTGGCCTGGCTCATTTTGTGAGTCAACATTCTTAACAATTTCTCAAATAAACTTTGACTACTGCTTGCAATTGCAGGACCAAACCTAAAAGGTGCTCTAAGATGTGCTGTGCCTGAAAAGTTCATCCCAGAATTCCAAACTTTGGTAAAACAGTAAGACTGCAAAGTGTTGCACTGAATGATGGTGGATGTCTGTTAAATAAATATACATGTGAAGCACATTTGCTTGTATTCTGTAAGGAATTTTCGACTAAAATTAGTGAACGTGGTTAAAACAGTGTTTCCATAGCCACACATGTGGCTAGTCAGTCATTCCTACTGGACAACACTGATGTAGAATGCAAGTCTGATCATGTTATAGAAGTACAGTTGTGCTCCTGCTTGAACAGCTTAAACCTGAAAATCTGTATCACAAACTTCATTTCACAAAGTTTTAATTTTTGTCATTAATTTGCACACTGGGAAAGGTGTTAATGGCATAGTTGCAGCCCAGTTTTTACAGAACATACCTCAACAACAGTAAAACAGAAAAACTACTAAAAACTGATTTGCTATAAATATTGCTTTAGTGCCAAGTATTTTGCTCAGATGTTTACTTCAATATTAATATAAAGTGATGCTTGCTGACACCTTGATGTTTAGAAGGCTTTTACAGGAGGCTGAATGAATTTCACAGTAGATGCCTGATCCACAAAATGAAGATGGGAAAGCAGTAACAGAGCGACTGACTAGGATTGGTAAAAGGACTGAATTGTATGCTAGCCACACTGTGGTTTGTGAGGCTAATGAGAAAGAACAATGTGACTGATAATAGTCTTGCATCAGAGGTCACCTAGTGGTCAATGGAAGATACAACGGCAAGATTTATAGTTAACTGCAGTGTTCTGAGTGATTAAAAGGAGGCTACAAGAAAAGGGTGCAGTGTAACTGGTGTGCACAAGCTCTATGCCCTCCTCCACCTTAAGAACAATGATAGGTTTACTCATTATAGATTACACAGCATAGAGTTAACATAGGTACGCGTTGAAAACACATACACAGTGGAGACACGATGCGGTAGAGAGTTTGTTTTGATACATCCGTGGATCCAGACTTGCCGCTGCACAACCAACAATAGTTTTAACTGGAAATATTATTTTAAAAATGCTTTATTGATCAGCAACACTTGTAAAATACCAGCTTTTTTAATTCATTCATGGGATGTGGGTGTCGCTTGCGAGGCCATCTTTTATTGCCCATCCCTAATTGCCCTTGAGAAGGTGGTGGTGAGCTGCCTTCTTGAACTGCCGTAGTCCTTGGGGTGTAGGTACACCCACAGTGATGTTAGGAAGGGATTTCCAGGATTTTCGCCCAGCGATAGTGAAAGAATGGCGATTATAATCCCATGTCAGGATGGTGTGTAGCTTGGAGGGGAACTCGCAGGTGGTGGTGTTTCCATCAATCTGCTGCCCTTGTCCTTCTAGGTGGTAGAAATTGCAGGTTTGGAAGGTGCTGTCGAAGGAGCCCTGGTGAGTTGCTGCAGTATATCGTGTAGATGGTACACACTGCTGCCACTGTGCGTCAGTGGTGATGACAGTGAATGTTGAAGGTGGTGGATGGGGTGCCAATCAAGCGGGCTGCTTTGTCCTGGATGGTGTCAAGCTTCTTGAGTGTTGTTGGAGCTGCACCCATCCAGGCAAGTGGAGAGTATTCCATCACACTCCTGATTTGTGCCTTGTAGATGATAGTCAGGCATTGGGGAGTCAGGAGGTGAGTTACTCGCTGTAGAATTCCCCGCCTGTGACCTGCTCTTGTATCCCTGGTATTTATGTGGCTGGTCCAGTTCAGTTTTGGGTCAATGGTAACCCCTGGGATGTTGATAGTGGGGGATTCAGCAACGGTAATGCCATTGAACATTAAGGGGAGATGGTTAGATTCTCTCTTGTTTGAGATAGGAACATGGAAACATAGGAACATAGGAGCAGGAGTAGGCCATTCAGCCCATCAAGCCTGCTCTGCCATTCAATCCGATCATGACTGATCATCCACTTCACTGCTTTTTTCCCACACTATCCCCATATCCCTTTATGTCATTGGTATTTAGATATCTGTCAATAGGAACATAGTCATAGATGGTCATTGCCTGGCACTTATGTGGCGCGAATGTTACTTGCCACTTATCAGCCCAAGCCTGGATGTTGTCCAGGTCTTGCTGCATCTGGACACGGGCTGCTTCAGTATCTGAGGAGTCACGAATAGTGCTGAACATTGTGCAATCATCAGCGAACATACCCACTTCTAACCTTATGGTGGAGGGAAGGTCATTAATGAAGCAGCTGAAGATGGTTGGGCCTGGACACTGCCTCCTCTATCATAAAAAAAATATATCCTTCACTTTTAACTACTACTCTACCAGGACAATTTGAGCAAATCCTAATTAACAGTTTCCCTATTCAGATGGACATACAGCTACAGCATCAATATACTTTGCATACAGAAGTCACTGCACAAACACAGTATGTCTAAATAGTACTAGGTACTTATGAATTGCCATATTTATCCAAATATGTTATAAATAAATTAGTTCATTGTTACTATAGCATTGACATCTTGAAGAGAATCATAGCCTGATTAAAATCATCTTTACGTTACAATGTGCAAGTATCTCGTGTTAATTTATACATTGTTTTTCCCTTGTTTTCCAGGGGGAAAAAGTAGCACTTATTTGATCGGCTGTTGTTTAAGCAGACTTTTTTGGTAAATGTTTTATATATGTAGGATAATGCAGAGCCTGTAGCATGTTACCAGGCAACAACACATTGAGGGGCCAAGGCAAAGCCAAAAACCACGGAATTGAATGGCAGTAGTTTACTAATGTGACCTCATTGAAGATGTTATTTTCTTAGAATATCTCCATGGATATGTAATCCTACTTAACATTTAGAAGTTGGGATATAATTTCCTCTGAGTGGTTAACTTTCCTGAAAAATTAGAAGTGAATAAAGACCAGTGGAAAGTGGTAACAGACTTTTTAATCATTTGTCTGCTGCATAGCCAAAAACAAGTGAAAGGGAAACAGTGAAAAAGGAGAAAAATATACTTGTTAAGAAATGACTGAGGAATCTGAAAACCTTCTTAAAGGCCAATCATTATATAGTTGTGCAGTTTTAAGCCTGAAGAATAGAAATGAAAAATGTGTTCTTTCATTTAGAACAGGGATTAGTTACTGAAAGGAAGGCCAAAGTCTATACAGCTAGTAGCAATAATTAAAAATGCTCAGTGGAAGATGAGGGGGATTGCAAGAGATACACCTCTCACTCAGATTAGCAATCCCAATCTGAATCCTGCCAGCAGCCCTGAAGGTATACTTGCTGGAAGTCCCAACCTAACTCTGTAACCTCATTGAACGCGATACTGCGACAAAAATATTCAACAAGGGCACCAGATGAACCCTGAACTCCTTCACCATTATTCCTTCCATAAGAACTGTCGAAGTTTTATTACTCAGTTTATGCCTAGGAATTAATGATATCTACATTTAATTCTTCAAACTGTTTAACATCAATCAGATTAGATTCAATTAGCATTTACACTACTAACCTCCAATCAGGATCTGCTCAAACGACTGCATGAATTAATTAACCCTTTCTTGTAATTATCAGAAAATAAATCAGACAACAAATTTATGAGCTAATAATTGTTTATTAATCTTAGAATCCTAGTTGGCAGCACTTAACCATTGAATATATAAATAATTAATAGATATGGTTAATTAATGAAATAAATAACAGAACTTACAATGACAGTTCAGTTATGTAGTTCAGCATTACTTGGTTCCTGACTATAAATTTACAGTTGATGTCAATGTTTGAGATTGATATATAGCGGTCAGATTAATTTAGGATTAGAGTCCTTAGATAGAAGACAAGATAACAGCATTATATATCCTGTCTATCAAGTATATTATCTCTATTTGCTTATAGTGAAATGACATCCTCCTTATCAGCTGGTGTGGTGCTTCGTCTGGAAGGATGGTGTTATCCTTCTGACATGTTAACATGATTAACCTCGATTAAGCGAGGTGCTATCTGTTTCTCCTGGGTAAATTCAGTCTCCGTGCTAGTAGCTGTATCTGGACTAGGTAATTTTATTTTTCATTCACAGAATGTGGCTGTCGCAACATTTATTGCCCATCCCTAATTGCCCTTGAGAAGGTGGTGCTGAGCCACCTTCTTGAACCGCTGCAGTCTGTGTGGTGTAAGTACTCCCACACTATTGTTAGGGACATAACCCCAGGATTCTGACCCAGCGCCTAAGGAAAGATGATGTATGTCCAAGTCAGGATGGTGTGTGATTTTTAGAGGAGCTTGCAAGTGGTCGTGTTCCCATGCACCTGCTGCCCTTGTCCTTCTAGGTGGCACACGTGGCGCATTTGGGAGCTGCTGTCGAAGAAGGCTCAGTAAGTTGCTGCAGTGTATCTTTTGGATGATACATATTGCAGCCACTGTGCGCTGCTGGTAGAAGGAGTGAATGTTTAAGATGGTGGATAGAGTGCCAATCAAGTGGGCTGCTTTGTCCTGGATGATGTCAAGCTTCTTGAGTGTTGTTGGAGCTGCACTCATCCAGGCAAGTGGAGAATATTCCATCACACTCTTGACTTCTGCCTTGTACATGGTGGAAAAGCTTCATGATGTCAGGAGGTGAGTCACTCACTACAGAATACCCAACCTATGTAACCACAGTACTTATGTGTTTGGTCCAGTTAGGTTTCTGGTCAGTGGTGACCCCCAGGATGTTGATGATGGGGCATTCAATGATGGTAGTGCCACTGAATGTCAAAAGGAGATGGTTAGACTCTCTCTTGTTGGGGATAGTCATTGCCTGGCATTTGTGTGGCGCCGATGTTACTTGCTACTCATCATCCCAAGCCTAAATGTTGTCCAGGTCCTGCTGCATGCCAGCACAGACTACTTCAGTATCTGAGGAGTTGCAAATGGAACTGAACATTGTGCGATCATCAGCAAACATCCCCAATTCTGACCTTATGATGGAGGGAAGGACATTATTGAAGCAGCTGAAGATGGTTGGGCCTAGGACACTACCCTGAGAAACTCCTGCAGTGATGTCCTAGAGCTGAGATCATTGGCCTCCAACCATCTTCCTTTGTGCTAGGTATGAGTCCAACCAGGACAGTTTTCCAAATGATTCCCATTAAGTTCAATTTTACTAAGACTCCTTGATGCCATACTCAGTCAAATGCTGCCTCGATCAAGGGCAGTCACTCTCACCTCACTTCTGGAATTCAGCTCCTTTGTCCATGTTTGGAGGTCCTGGTGGAATTCAAACTGAGCATCAGTGAGCAGGTGATTGGTGACTAAGTGTTAGTTGATTGCATGTCAGCAACACCTTCCATCATTTTGCTAATGTTTAAGAGTAGACATGTGGGGCAGTAATTGGCCTGCATTTTATGAATAGGACATACCTGGGCAATTTTCCACTTTTTCAGGTAGATGTCCGTGTTGTGGCAACACTGGAATTGCATGGCTACTGGCGCATCAAGTTCTGGAACACAAATCTTCAGCACTGCAGCCAGGATGTTGTCTAGCTTTTGTGTATCCAGTGTTCCCAGATTTTTTTTATATCATGTGAAGACTGGTGGGGACCTCAGGAGTAGGCTGAGTTGAATCATCCAATCAGCATTTCTGGCTGATGGTGGTTGCAAACATTTCAGCCTTGTATTGTGCACTCATGAGCTGGACTCCACTATCACTGAGGGTGGGAATGTTCACGGACCCTCCTTCCAGTAGTTGTATAATTATCTGCCACTATTCACTACTGGATGTGACAGGACTGCAGAGCTTTGATCTGATCCATTGGTTATGGGGTCACCTAGCTCTATAGAATACTGCTTCCACTGTTTAGCATGCATGTAGTCCTGTGTTGTAGCTTCATCACATCAGCAATTCATTTTTTCAGTATCCTGGTGCTGCACCTGGCATGCTCGCCTACACTCTTCATTGAACCAGAGTTGGTCCCTTCTTGATAGTAATACAGTTCTGCTACTGCTAATGGTCCACCATGTTTCATGGATACCCATTTTGAACTTCTAAATCTGTTCTGAATCTATCCCATGATTGTGCCACACAACATGATGGAGGGTGTCCTCCGTGTGAAGATGGGAATTTATCTCCACAAGGCTTGTGCAGTAGTCACTCCTACCAATACTGTGATAGGCAAATGCATTTGCAACAAACAGATTGGTGAGGATGGGGTCAAGTACATTTTCCCCTTGTGTTGGTTCTCTCACCACCCGCCAGAGGCCCAGTCAATCAGCCATGTCCCCCCCTTAGGACTTGGCCAGCTCAGTCAGTAGTGGTGCTACCAAGCTACTCTTGGCTAAGGACATTGAAGTCCCCCACCCAGAGTACATTCCATGCCCTTGCTACCCTTAGTGCATCTTTCATATGGAGTTCAACATGGAGGAGTACTGATTCATCAGCTGAAGAAGGGCAGTAGGTGGTAATCAGCAGGAAATTTCCTTGCTCATGTTTGGCCTGATGCCATGAGACATCATGGTGTCTGGAGACAATGTTGAGGACTCCCAGGGCCACTCCCTCCTGTGTATCACTGTGCCACCACCTGTGGTGGATCTGTCCTGCCGGTGGGACAGGACATACACAGGAATGGTGATGGAGGAGTCTGGGACATTGGCTGAAAGGGATGATTTTGTAAGACTATGTTAGGCTTTGCTTGACTGGAATGTGGGACAACTCTCCCAATTTTGGCACAAGTCCCCAGATGTTAGTCAGGAGGGCTTTGCAGGGTTGGCTGGGCTGGGTGTGCCTTTGTCTTGTCCAAATCCGATGCCTCGGTTGATGCCTCACAGTTCGTCCAGTTTTATTCTCACTATAGTCTGTTGCAGTGACTTGGTACAACAGAGTGGTTTGCTAGGCCATTAGAGAGGACAGTTAAGAGTCATTCACATTGCTGAAAGTGGCTTGTCACCACCTTCTTAAGAGCAATTAGGGATGAGCCTTGCCAGAAACGCCCACATCCCATGATTGAATAAAAAAAAATTAAACCTCTCTTCCCTCAGGGAAACAAGTACTTTTTTTTATTTGTTCCTTGGATGTGAGCATTGCTGGCAAGACCCATCCCCAACTGCTCTTGAGAAGGTGGTGATGAGCCACTTTCTAAAACTGCTGCAGTCCATGTTGTGTAGGTACACCCACAGTGCTGTTAGGAAGGGAGTTCCAGGATTTTGACCCAGCGACATTGAGGGTACTGCGATATTGTTCCAAGTCAGGATGGTGTGTGACTTAGAAGGGAAATTGCAGGTGGTGGTGTTCCCGTGCATATACTGCCCTTGACCACTTAGGTGGTAGAGGTCGTGGGTTTAGAAGGTGCTGTTGACAGCGACTTGGTGAGTTGCTGCAGTGCATCTTGTATATGATACACATTGCTGCCACTGTGCACCAGTGGTGAAGGAAGTGAATGTTTAAGGGGTTGATTGAGTACCAATCAAGTGGTCTGCTTTGTCCTGAATGGTGTCGAGCTTCTTGAGTGTTATTGGAGCTGTACACATCCAGACAAGTAACTCCTGACTTATGACTTGTAGGCTGTGGACAGGCTTTGGGGAATCAGGAGGTGAGTTACTCACTGCAGAATTCCCAGCCTCTGACCTGCTCTTGTAGCCACAATATTTATATGACTGGTTCAGTTAAGTTTCTGGTCAATGGTAACCCCCAGGATGTTGAAGCTGGATTCAGCGTAGGTAATGTTGTTGAACATCAAGGGGAGATGGTAAGATTCTCTTTTGTCTTGGCACCTGTGTGGCATGATTGGCCAAATAATTACAGGCCAGTCAATCTGACCTCGGTGGTGGGTAAATTGTTAGAATCTATTCTGAGGGACAGGATAAACTGCCAGTTAAAAAAGCATGAGTTAATCAGGGATAGTCAGCATGGATTTGTTCAGGGAAGGTCATGTTTTAATAACTTAATAGAGTTTTTGGAGGAAGTAACAAGAAGGATTGATGAGTGAAGTGCAGTGGATGTGGTCTACATGGATTTTAGTAAGGCATTTGACAAGGTCCACAAGGCAACTGGTCAGTAAAATAAAAAGCCCACGGGATACAGGGGAAGGTGGCAGGTTGGAACCAGAATTGGCTCAGGGCCAGGAAACAAAGGGTAGTAGTCGACGGATGTTTTGGTGAATGGAAATCTGTTTCCAGTGGTGTTCCACAGGGCTCAGTGTTGGGTCCCTTGCATATAAATGATTTGGATTTAAATGTGGCAGGCATGATTGGGAAATTTGCTGATGACACAAAAATTGGCCGTGTAGTTGATAGTGAAAAGGAAAGCCGTAGACTCCAGAATGATATCAATGGTTTGGTTGAGTGGGCGGAAAAGTGGCAAGTGGAATTCAATCCAGATAAGCGTGAGGTAATGCATTTGGGGAGGGCAAATAAAGCGAGGGAATACACAATAAATGGGAGGATACTGAGAGGGGTAGAAGAAGTGAGAGACCTAGGAGTGCATGTCCACAGGTCCCTGAAGGTGGCAGGATAGGTGGATAGAGTGATGAAGAAGGCATATGGATTGTTTTCCTTTATTGGCCGAGGTATAGAACTCAAAAGCAGGGATGTGATGCTGGAACTGTATAAAACGCTGGTTAGGCCACAGCTGGAGTACTGCATGCAGTTCTGGTCACCACATTACAAAAAGGACATAATTGCTCTGGAGAGAGTAGAGGAGATTTACAAGAATGTTGCCAGAGCTTGAAGGTTGCAGCTATGAGGAAAGATTGGATAGGTTAGGGTTGTTTTCCTTAGAACAGAGGAGGCAGAGGAGACTTGATTGAGATGTACAAAATTATGAGGGGCCTAGATAGAGTAAACAGGAAGGACCTGTTTCCCCTGGTGGGGAGGTCAGTTATCAGGGGACACAGATTTAAGGTGATTGTTAGAAGGATAAGAGGGGACATGAGGAGAAACATTTTCACCCAGAGGGTGGTGGGTGTCTGGAAGTCTGGTGGAGGCAGAGATCCTCAATTCTTTTAAAAGGGACCTGGACATGTATCTGAGGTGCTGTAACCTGCAGGACTATGGACCAGGTACTGGAAGGTGGGATTAGTTTGGGCGGATAGTTTATTTGGCCGGCGCAGACACAATGGGCTGAATGGCCTCCTTCTGTAAAATGTTAGTCATTTACACCAGGTAAGCAGCTTTTCAGTTGCTTACGAAGTGTAAAAGCATCATTACATATTGCATTGTGGTCTACCTCCTATCTACTGTTCCCACTAATGATATCAGGTTTCTCAAAATCATTGGCAGGAAAATTGCAGAAACGCATCTTTTTTGTTGACAGTCCTGAAATTTTACAAAGAAAGTGTTATTAATAACTTCTTATCAGAAGAAGAAAATATCCCTCTGAGTGTTCTCTGTTTTTGTCAACAGGAGCTTCATGCCAGTCACTGACAGGCAGCAAAACTACAAATGAGTCAGCTGGTATTGCGAGTAGTGATATCAAGCTTTATTTTATTGACTGATTTGTGGAAATATGGTTTTTGTATAGTGGAACATCAGTCTGTAATCTTCCCTAGTGAATCATTGGTACAAACAGTCATATGTTAAAGCAGAAACAGTATGAATGAAAATTAAACAGTGCAGTACTCTTTTGAGATCAGTAAAATATAAACATATTTCTGCTTCTATTGCCTTTACAGACCAATGCAAAATACACAATAATAAATTGAGTGCAACTCACTTTTTAAAGAAAGGCCAAGAGCCACACAGCAGCTGTGTTTACTATTGAATGTTTTCTTTCTAAGTCTGCACTGACCCTATTCCTATGATCTACTTATGAATTCCAGCTCAATTCTGCATAATTTCTGAGCAACCAACCAGTGATCACTGTGGCCTTGAGAAGACCGCTACACCACCGGAACAGGCAGTTCAATTCTCAAGACTGTCAAAAAAAACCGGGGCTTTGCAAAATTGGGGCTTACGCGTTATTATTGTGAAGATTTAAGACAAGACAATAGAAACAGTTACAGCAATAAATTACGATTTCAAAGTGTAGGGAAACTGCTTGTTCTATGCTCCCTGCATGCAGCACAATGGGAGGCTGTTCTGTCAGCCGCTGCTCTCCAAAATTATTTTCCAAAACCCACTTCAATTTGCTACATCTCTCCCTGTATTTAAAAACTTTCGGGAAAAAAATTATTTTCGTCCTTCCTTCCCCAATTCCTTCATTTCCTGGTATCCAGATCTTTCCGGCTGCTCTCAGACAGTTGTCGTAAGGAGCACTATGTCAATATAAGTTGGTCAAATTGTATTTCAGTTCATTTGAGCCATCTGCAAATTATTTCCCTCAACTGGTACTTAAAAGCTAAAACACAAAAATGTTTAAATTCATCAATAAAGCCTTATGGTCCGAAATAGAAAAGTGCCTTTGCAACTTTAAACACTTGGGCAGAGTATTGTCTCCTCATTCCAATAATAAACAGTAAGTCTACTGCAGAAACAATAGTTGTGCAAAACCTTGCTCCAAAAATGAAATTCGCGAGTCTTCCTCTATATCAAAAGCGCATTGTTTTCCAGCAGCCTGACTGATCCAAGCTTTCAAGTTCACATAGCACACGTGCTAGCCCACTATTTGTGGGTATGTGGTGAGGTTGAGAGCTGTGCCAACTCTGGCTCAGATTTGCTTTGCAGCGTGGCCACCTGTCACTCCAGTGGCGTCCCCAGAAAGCGGTCTATTCCGCCCGCGAAGCCAGCCCCAGGGCTACGACCCCCACTGACAAGCCCCAGGTTCCAGCAGCGTTTACACACACACACAGAAGCGGACCTATAAATACCCTCTGAGAAGGTTCTCTATAGCTGTCCAGAATTGCAATAATCGGCATGTAGTTTAAATTGATGCCCCCAACACCTGGGGACATGCTGGGAATAAGGAATCGGATTACCCTGAGCTAAATTACTACTTTAACCCTTCCAGCCACAACCCAAGCAGAGGAGAAGCAAGGCAAAAATCGTCGGACTCTTAAACAACATGCTGGACGTCGTAGCTTTAGGAAGACCTTGCATCTTTCGCCCCAAGTCACACACACACTCTTGCCTACCTTTCTGTACACCAGCATGTTCGGCGATTCGTCCGCTGTACCGTTGTTACTGGCGTTCTGTCCATAATTATTTCCTTGCGCCATAGTAGCTGCCCTCGGATTCCTGAATTTTCACTACGGAGGGGGAAAAATATTACAAAAAATAATCATTTAGTGAGGCGCCAGCATTAGTGCAATAAATGAATTAGCAGCAGATGTCAAATCCCGACATAGCAAAGGGCAATGTGTGTATACCAACACAACGGAGGGGGAGGGAGCACACTGCACTTCATATAAACTTAGATTCTAAATCATTTATGATTTTATGGCAGCGGATTTAGATAATACCATCACAAAAACACATACGATCTTTTTCCCCTGATTTATGCCTGTGATGATGCATGCTTGCTGGAAGAAATGGAAAGCGCAAGGGGATAAACCATTCGAGGTATGCAAACAGTTCTCAGTGGATGAAAATACAAGCAGATTGCAAAATATTAACAAGATTGCACTGTAAGTGTTCATTCAGTGCATGTTGCCCGCGCTGCCGTTGTGCCTTTGCAATTTTGCAAGTGCTGCCGTTCACATTGCGAGTGCATGCCGCCGCGGAGTCTCCCCTCAACAACATTAAATGTTTACATGCAGCCTATGGTGTGGAAAGGCTTGCACATTCAGATGCAGCAAAAGGCACTGAGGCTCTGTGCAGAGAGTGACGGCGACGAAGCGCAGCCAACCTGAGCTAGTGAACGGGTTCAGCACCATGGACAGCGACCGAGCCCGGCGAAAGCCACCCAGTGGCCGGGGGATAAACGCTAACTACAGTACCGCGCCTCGCCGGCAAGGGCTTTGCTTCCCTCAATTCCCTCTCTCTGCCTTTGGCAAGCTTTTTTAACGGCGAACCCGCCTAATGATTTACCTCAAGCACAGGGCACTGCACGACCAGAGCAAAACCTTGTGATTTCTGCAATGTTGTTGTCCGCTCCAGATCCCGGCCTCAGATTATTCATTGAAAGGCTTGCGGATTTTTTTTTGTAGCGAGGCTCGGGTTCTCTCTCTCTCTCTCTGTCTCTGTCTCTCTCAACCTTGTTCCTGGGAATGTGTTGCAGCGCGAGCTCGCGCTCCCCGCCTCCCAAACCCCGCGCTCGCGCGCGTTCTGAGGAGGGGGGGGGGGGGGTGGGAGTGCGCGTGCACGGCCGCGCGCGACCGCCGCCGCACATGCACGCGCCCCAGGGACTCGGACCCGGCAGCAGCAGTAACAATGCTGCAGCTCCTCGGGCAAACGGCGGAGCTGGAAAGAGCAGGAATTTCTCTCATTTCCCCCGGCCTCACTAGGGTTACATTTCTTAAAGCTGCAGTCAAGTCAGCTCCAGGCAGTGGATGTTAAGATGTTTTACATCAATGCAAGTTGTTGCCGGTTCGTGGTGGGGGTGGGGCGGGGGAACTGGAATTTTTTTTTTATATATTGGCTTTTAAACTTCGGTGGCATTGCTCAGCGTGAGTCAGACCCATCGACTGTTTTTGGAACGTGGGCCCTGTAAGGCCGACAGCAATCAAGCGAGAGATTCCTCCCCACCCACGCCCTCTCCGCATGCAAAACTAGATTCTGTATCTCTGCCCCTCTTCGTCGAGTCTGTCTCTGTACTTTCACCAGATGCCCAAGAGGACTGCTTCCTCCCCTTCAAGATGGTGTCTAATCCTTCATCAAAACGTGTCTCTCTTTCCTCCTTTACCTACAACATCTCCTCCCTCTATCTCCCAATTCCCCAGGTTTGGTACTGCTGAAATGAATAAAGTTGGGAGATTGCTCATTGGAGATGGACTCCCCCTATACATGCATTAGGGTTGTCTTGATTACATGAAGAGTGTACATGCATCAGAGTCCAGGCCAACCTTTGGCTTCAGGAACTGTGTTCTTTTACATCAAAGATGCTCTCATGCACATGCACAGACTACATCAGGCCTCTGAACATAGCTACAACCACTCAGCAGGTCTGGCAGCATCTGTGAAAAGAGAAGCAGAGTTAACGTTTCGGGTCAGTGACCCTTCTTCGGCGAAGAAGGGTCACTGACCCGAAACGTTAACTCTGCTTCTCTTTTCACAGATGCTGCCAGACCGGCTGAGTGGTTCCAGCATTTCTTGGTTTTATTTCAGATTTCCAGCATCCGCAGTATTTTGCTTTTACTCTGAACATAGCTAAGTTAGCTAGCCTGGGGAGAATACCCATTTGCTCAAGACAGATGTGGTGCGTCCTGATGTTGTTTGTGGAACAAAGGAAAGCCAAGACTATGATAAATTTTGTAATTTGTTTGCTGATTTATGTGATATTTAATTTTAAGAATATAAAGTGAGATGGATGAAAAGTCATGGTAACTACACATCAGATAATTATTTTGATAGATTGTCATTGTGTCAAAATTGTTTGGATGCAATTTTAGAAATGGCTGTTCAGCAAAGGTCATGAACCAGAACTGCTTCTAACAAAACATAAATTGGTATATTTAATCAGCAACATTTCTGACCTTCAGATGGCTGGATAAGGCCAAGCCAAAAGGACCCCTAATGGAAATAAAAGAACCTGTTGTAAAATATTAATGAGATTAACAGATCTCTCATGGCATGACTCATGGGGCTGAATTTTACCAGCCCCTTGACGCTGTGGGTCGTGGTTGGGGGCCCGTAAAATTCAATAGAGAGAGGCCCGCCTCGACCCCCGACATCGAGAATCGCCCACCGCATATTAGCGGCGGTGGGGGGACCTTGGTGTGGCCCCCCACCGCCTTCATCTAAATATTTAAATGAACATAAATAAGTTGCAAATGAACTTAACCTGCTGGTGGCAACCGTGCCACGCTGATTTTACGGCCGCCGATCACAATTAGCGCGCCTTCAGAACTCCATATGGAGTTCTGAGACGAGACATTGGTGGGGAGGGGGAGGAATAAATAAATTTTCAGGGCAGGAAAAGCACTTTTTATTGGCTATGGGGATGGTGGGATGGGGTTGAAGGGCAAATGTTAGGTTGGGGGGACAGTTCGTGTAGGAAATAAAGTGAGTTTTGTTAATACAGGGCAATGAAAAGACCATTGGGGGGTTGGGGAAGGGCCTCCATCTCCTAATCATTTGATTCACAGATGAAAGATGGGCGAAATTGAGAATTAAGAATGATGCTGACAACCAATTTAAGATTGTCAGTCTGGCTCGCAGTGTGGCGCATTTGCGTGTACTGGAAGCTACATATATTAATACACAGGGCCCTGTTCTTTGCAGACAGAAAGAACATGTACAAACATTGCGCTTGTTTCAGCTAAACAAACTAAGTGACAGCCATTCGCTGGTTCATTCCTCAGGGCAATGCCTTGACCAATCAGAGTCAAGCTGCCTGATTTAAATTTCAAACAAAGCTTGGCAGTTCACTGTCGGTCACTTTGCACACTTTGTATTTTCAACATAAAGTACTAAAGATCATCGTCCATTAGTGCAAAACAGGGAGATGTTTTCTCACTTGGAATACATCCCAGGCCAAGATTCATATGATTTCAATGAAAGATTAGTAATAAATGATATACTTTTGTTAGTTTTTTTCAAATCACTCTATGCCCCTTGTCAAATTTATGTTAGATATTACTTTATTTATTTTTATTTTTCAGTGGTATTTACAGATAGAAGAATTACTTTAAAAATGAAAAGGGAAAAAAGAACAAAATAAGAGAAAGTGGGTCACAAAGATATTACTAAATGAAAAGAGATTATATGATTAAATTCAAGGATATGATTGCTTAAAACTATATTCATATAGGATTTGTCATGTCAGAACTTCTTTACAGAGAGCCATTGGCCTCCAGAATAGAACAGCAGAACATGTCATGGATTCACTATGGGCATTCAAAAGGGAGCTGGATGAGTTTCTGTGAGTGAATGATATCTCGTGTTATAGAACAAAAGTGGGGTTAGCTGTTTCTGGTTATATCAGTCACTTGCAGCTTGCTTGATTGCCTTAGCGGGTTGATGATAAATTTCCCATTCTTTTCCTAAATTGGCTAGGATTCTTTTCTCTCTTATTTTCTTGCCTCACTAATGAAATTCCATGACTAGATGGGAGGGGATTAATGGTGTATGTGGGCTACATCATGTCTGGATAGGACAGGCTGAGTAGACCAATTGGTCTTTTTGTGTCCTTTTTTCTATGCTTGCATGCTAGCGTTACATAATCAGTTTAATAATGCATGAATTACTCAACTGTTTCCAAGTTAAACTAGTAGATGTGACTAAAATAAGTATCCAGTTGTTGAGTGCAGTCCCTCCATAAATCTGTTTATTTGACAAGCAGCAATGAGATTTTCTAAATACATGAGTTTCTCAAATTGATTAATATTGTCTACATTACCAAGTTGATACATTGTATAATTAGTATAATTGCATCCATATGAACAATACAAGCCTATATATAAATGTGTACATTAAAGAGAGAAACAATATCCATAGGCAAGTATATCCAAAAGCCTATTAGGTCCAGCATTCTATATCAACCATTGTCTGTGTCCAATATGATGCAGTAATGCTTATCACCTGTAATTTGCACAGGGACTCTCCTGATCTCTTGCCATAAATTTGCAGGAGGTTCTGCAGAAACAGCAAAATAGACAGTTGTACTGTTTCTATCAGTCTTCTTACCGAAGTTTCAGTGGTAGAGTCGGAGAACCCCCATAGTGATTTTACCCCTTATGTTTAAAGATGCCTTTAGCTTGCTGTCTAAGTATGGCAAGAAAATTATGCAGGGCCCAGTGGTCTCCAAGCCCGGATTCCCATTGTACACACCAATCCCACTATAGGAATCATAGAATTATACAGCACAGAAGGAGACCATTTGGCCATCCTGCCTGTGCAAGCTCTTTGAAAGAGCTATCCAATTACTCCCACTCTTCTGTCCTTTCCCATAGCTCTGAAAATTTCTCCTTTTCAAGTATATATATATCTCCAATTCCATTTTGAATGCTACCTTTGAATCTGCCTCCACCGCCCTTTCAGAAATGCAGCAGATATGTAGCCCATATAAACAAAAGAAAAGAAACATGGGCCCCAGTTATAACTCCCAGCTAGGGGAAACATTCTTCCTGCATCTACCCTGTCGAGTCCTGTAAGAATTTTGTATGTTTCAATGAGATCACCTCTCATTCTTCTAAACTCTAGAGAATACAGGCCCTCAATCTCTCCTCACAGGACAATCTCACCAACCCAGGAATTAGTCTGGTGAACCTTTGTTGCACCCCCTCAATGGTAATTAGACCAAAACTGCACACAATACTCCAGGTGCAGTCTCATGAAGGCCCTATACAATTGCAGCAAGCCATCTTTAGGCCTGTACTCAAATCCTTTTGCAATAAAGGCCAACATACCATTTGTCTTCCCAATTGTTTGCTGCACCTGCATGTTAATTTCAGTGACACATGAACAAGGATACCCAGGTCCCTTTGGACATCAACACTTCCCAGTCTCTCACTGTTTAAGAAATACTCTGCATTTCTCCTACCAAAGTGGATAACTTCACATTTTTCCATATTCCATCTGCCATGTTCTTGCCCACTCACCTAGCCTGTCTAAATCCTCTTGAAGCTTCGTGGCATTCCCACCTAGTTTTGTGTCAGCAAATTTGGAAATATTACATTTGGTCCCCGCATCTAAATCATTGATATAGATTGTGAATAGCTGGGCCCCAAGTACCTATCCTTGCGGTACCCCACTAGTCACAGCCTGCCAACCTGAGAATGACCTGTTTATTACGACTGTCTGTTTTCTGTCTGTTAACCAATTCTCAATCCATGCAGTATATTACCCCCAATTCCATGTGCTCTAATTTTGTATACTAACCTCTTGTGTGGGACCTTATTGAAAGCCTTCTGAAAATCCAGATACACCACATCCACTGGTCCCCCCCTTATCCATTCTGCTAGTTACATCCTCAATAAACTCCAACAGGTTTGTCAAACATGATTTCCCTCTCATAAATCCATGTTGACTCTGCCCAATCTCACCATTATTTTCTAAGTTTCCAGTTATCACATCCTTTATAATAGATTCTAACATTTCCCCTACTACTCAAGGCTTTTTGGAAAAATGCAGGTATATGTTATATTAGGAAATGTAGCAGCTTGGTTAGAAAGTTGATTGATGAACAGGAAAGAAACAGGATAGTTGTTTGATTGGAGAAGGGTTGCAAGTGGTGTACCCCAGCGGTCAGTCCTGAGCCTACTTTTGTCCTTGGCATAGATAGTAAATTTGGATTTGGATATCGGAGAAACAAAAACGGTGGAACGCATGAGTGAAATTTATTCTGTGAAGCCACCACGATATTTAGTCCGGTGGCTCATTTACATGTCCGGGGCAGACCACCCACCCCCGATGATGTGGAGAGGGTGGGCGCTCCATCCCCGGCAATGGCATCCGGTGGGCTGGTAAAATTCAGCCCATAATCTTGACATTTGATGATGACACAATGTAGGGGGTTTTGAAAACAATGAGGAAGTTTAAAAGACTTTACCAAGATATAGAGAGGTGGCTGGAACAGACAGGTGGCAGACACAATGTGGAGAAGTGTGAAACATATTGAGAGGAATAACAAAGAGTGGAATATACAGTTAATAAAAAGATGCTGAAGGGTAAGGCTGAACAGAGGAACCTAGGAATTCAAATACATAGGGGTACGTTTTTGTCTTCACCATCTAGGCAGTAATCTGGCAGAGCAAATTGCCCACCCTTTATCGAAACAGCCTGATATTCATTTGATTAATTTTAGCGTGAATGCTGGTAAATAAAGCCATTAAAAGGCCAACAGCACTTTGATTTTTACAAACTGGGACATAGATTTCAAGAGTAAAGAAGTAATGTTAAATTTCTACAAAACACTGGCTAGGTCACAGAGAACTATGTGTAGTATTGGGTACTCCATCATAGAAAGGATATTAAAGTTATCCAAAAGATACAAAATATATTCACCAGGATGAAGACAGGGATAAGAAATTAATTATGAGAGACTTGTAAAGCATAACTATTTCCACTGAAGCAGAGGAGCTGAGAAGAACTTTAGTAGAGGTTTTTAAACATAATTAAGGGTTTTCATAGAGTAAAAAGGGAAAGAGCATTTCCTCTCCTTGGGGACTCAATGACACAGGATTATCCATTCAAGATTATCACAAAGAGAGTATGGAGAGAATTAGAAGAAATGTCCCTACACAGTGGGTTATTGGTGAATGAAATACCTTGCAGCACAGAATACTTTCCCAAAGGGAGTGGTTGAAACAGAGATCATGCGCATCTTTAAGGGAGATTTGAATAAATATTTAAAACAGAGGATGACATAGGGCTGTGGGATTTGTTTCGGAATTGTAAAATTGGACTTTATGTGAACTTAATCCTAATGACGTGTACAAGCATTGAAATGATTGTGATATTCCTTCAAATTTACTGAATTTAGTCTTCAGTTAATATACTAATGTCTGAAAAAGGACAAGACAAGACCAACTGGTCCATTGAACCTGTCCCATCCAGACATGTAAACATGCAGTTCACATGTACCAGCAAATCACCTCCCAGTCACAAGATATCTATTACTTATCAGTATATTAACATAGTACAGCACAGAAAGAGGCCATACAGCCCATCAAGTCTGCATCAGCTCTTTTGAAGGGCAATCCAGTTAGTCCCACTATCCCACTATTTTCTGATATGCCGGCAGTTTTTTTTCTCCTTGAATTATTTATCCAATTTCTTTTTGAAAGCTACTATTGAATCTGTATCTGTATTGTAACAGACATGTTATATTCCCATAATTTCATACTCAGCATTTTAGATTTTTGTGTGATCGTTGGCATCCAGAGGGAGGAGGGTGGAGTGAGTCTGTCATCCACTTGATGGAAGTATTCCCAGGCCCGATCCATTTCCACATCAGAAACGGCGCCTGCCATTTTGTTAGCCCCGCCTCCGCGCCGTCTCCAAGTGCAGCACAAAATCCTGTCCTCCGAGTAATCCAATTTCTAGGCCTTGTCAGGTATTGATTACTCTTTGTAGGAAGTTCTTCCTGATATCAATTCTGGACTTGCCTTTTACCACGTAGTGTTTTGTTGTGGTTTAATTTGAACCAGTGCTCCAGTTCATCTTTATTTTTACTTAGTACCTTACATTATCTCTGTAAAATCGCTTCTCATTCTCCTCCTTGCAAGGCCTGAACACTTTCCAAATGTTCTTCACCATTCAGTTCTCTGACATCAGGGATCAGCTTTCTGGTCCTTCTTTGCACCAGTTCCAGGACTTGGATATTTCCCTTGTACCTCAATGACCTGCCCATCATATAGCTCCAGCATTGCGGCACGCAACTTATCTGACAATATAGTTCAGCATTCTGTTTACTTTGTTGCTTGCTGGTCCACAACAATTAGGAACATAGGAACAGGAGTAGGCCATTTAGCCCCTCAAGCCTATTCCACCATTCAATGAGATCATGGCTGATCTGTGACCTAACTCTATATACCTGCCTTTGCCCCTTAGCCCTTAATACATTTATTAAAAATCTATCAATCTCACACTTAAAATTCATAATTGACGTAGCACCAAAGTTTGCAGAAGAGTTCCAAACTTCTTCCACCTGTTGCATGTAGAAGTGTTTCCTAACTTCACTCCTGAAAGGTTTGGCTCTAAATCTTAGGCTATGTCCTCTATTCCTAGATTCCCCAATCAGCATAATAGTTTTTCTCTATATAAGCAATCAGTTCCCCTTAATATCTTGAAACCTTTGATCAAATCACTTCTTAAACTTCTAAATCCTAGGGAATACAGCCCTGGTTTGTGTAATTTCTCCTCGTAATTTAAGCTTTGGAGTCCAGGTATCATTCTCGTAAATCTACGCTGCACTTCCTCCAAGGCCAGTATATGCGATCTTACTGATCAATGATCTTGCTTAGATTATGCTTGGAACTTCCCCTATGTAAATTTCTGTTCATCATTCAATACTAGTGCTTCCACACAGAGATTCATTAAGCATGCATTCTGCCGTATTTCTTAAAATAACAATTTTAGCCTTGTGATAATTCTGCCTATTGGCCAAGAGAATGAAAGTAAATTGTACGCAGAAAGAGCTCTTTAGGGAACAGAGACATATTTTGGCAAGTCAGTTTTTCATTAATGAGGGTTTACTTTGCCCCAGTTGTAGTATTAAATGATTAAATTGATACAAGGTGAAGAGCACATACTGGGGCATCAACTAGCAGAAACTGGACTGCCTATACCCATCATTATGGAACCAGCCATATATGTAGATCTTAGTACATAATTGGGAGCAATTGCCTCCTTAATCTCTAGATCAGCATGGAGGCCATTGCAGAACTGTGCTTGGGCATTCACAGACAACCTGCACTACATGGATGCACTGCCAATTTCAGTCAAGCTCATTATTGCTGTCAACTGCTATGACTGTGCCTCCTTCCAAGGGTTCATCTCTAATCTCAGCCAGAGTGTATCAACCAAGTGACTGATGCATTGTTAACTAGGGAAAGCACTTACAGTTCCTTTTGAACTGAAGACAATACGACTGCCTAATTTCACCAAAACCCAGGGGTCACTGATGTTATCATGCAGGCTACTAAATACATGTTGCAGTCTGCATTAGCAGGAAGGTCTCCCACTCCACAAAGTGCAAATCTTCCCAGGAACTTCTGTGATGCTTTTATTCTAAAGTAATTATCTACAGCAAGCTTTTGACATTAAAAACCAAACTGAAAGGCTGGCTCCTCAGAAACCCAAGCTACGCTCTTCAACCATGCCTACAGATACCCTGTGGCAGCCGTGGACAGAAACAAAATGCAATATGGCCAATACAACTATAAACCATGGAAACCATACCTTTGGCATCTTGAAGCAGCACTTCAGATGCCTTGACATTTCAAAGAGAATTTTCATCACAGCCTCTCCAAGATTGTATTTGTTTGCATGTGCACATGTCTGCCACACAACTTTCCAACAAAAAGCAGCCTAATCATGGAAGATGAGGTGGAACACACCCTTACCCAAAGCCAGAACAAGATGCAGACACTGACCAAGAAGACCTTGCTGCATAAATACCAATTCAACAACAACAACCACAGCTTGCATTTATATAGCAGCTTAAATGTAGTAATATGTCCCACATTCAAATAAAATTTGACACCAAGTCACGTAAGTAGATATTAGGACAGATGACCAAAAGCTTCATCAAAAGGATAGGTTTTAAGGAGCGTCTTGAGGAAAGAGAGGCAGTGAGGTTTAGGGAGGGAATTCCAGAGCTTAGGGCCCAGGCACGGCCACCAATGGTGGAGTGATTAAAATTAGCGATTCACAATAGGCCAGAATTGGAGAACGGTGATTTTGGAGGGTTGTAGGGCTGGAGGTGATTAGAGAGATAGGGAGTGGCGAGGCCATGCAGGAATTTGAAAACAAAGATAAGAATCTTAAAATTGAGGCGTTACTCAACTGGAAGCCAATGTAGGTCATTGCAAATAGGGATGATGGGTGATCGGGACTTGGCATGAGTTAGAATACAGGGAGCAGAGGTTTGGATGAGCTCAGGTTTATGGAGCGTGGAAGATGCGAGACTAATCAGCAGAGCATTGGAATATTCTAATCTCGAGTTAACCAAGGCATGGATGAGAGTTTTTGCAGCAGATGAACTGAGGCAGGGGAGGAGTCTGGGAATGATACAGAGGTGGAAGTAGGCAGTCTTGGAGCAGATATGTGGTCGGAAGCTTATTCAGGGTCAAATACAAGACCAACGTTGCAAATCGTCTGGTTCAGCCTCAGACAGATGCCAAGGAGATGAATCGAGTCAGTGGTTAAGAAATAGATTTTGTGACAGGGACTGAAGGCAATGGCTTTGGGTTTCCCAGTATTTAGTTGGAAGAAATTTCTCCTCATCCAGTACTGAATGTCAGACAAGCAGCATAACAAATCAGAGAGAGTTGGTGTGGGGGGATCAAGAAAGAAAGTGGGCAAGTAAAGCTGGGTGTCGTCAGTGTACATGTGGAAACTAACACTGTGTTTTTGGTAGGAGGCGGCCAAGATAGATCTTTGGGGGACTCCAGACGTAATGGTTTGGGAGCAGGAAGAGAAGCAATTGCAGGTGATTCTCTGGCTAAGACTGGATAGATAAGAATGGAATCACATGTTCACCAAACTTCAGGATTGCCCCATTCGCTGCAAACCAGAGAATGCAAAAATTTTCCCTTACAACAGTGACAAACTGCCGAAAGTTCTCAGAACTTTTGAAACACCAGTCTCATTCAAAGACACTAGAACGAATGCTCATACTATGTCATATCTGGAGAATGTGACACGCTTATCAGTTTCCACGCAGCAACAGACCTGCACATGATTGCAGTCACATACACGATTGCTAGTCATAACAACAATATTCTTGAACTGCATGCTGACCGCTTCACTGGTATCGGCAAACTGAAAAGTGGTACATACAAGCTGCATGTAGACCCTAATGTGGCCCCTGTCACACATCAACGGTAATGAATACCATTTCATGTCAGGAAGCAGAGCAGGAACTTCAGTGCCTACTTAACCTTGACATTATTGAGAAAGTTAGGGATGAGCCTACCCTTTGGGTCTCACCCATACAAGTCATCAAGAAACCCAAGAGCGAGAACCAGATTAGAATCTGCATCGATGTGCGATCATTAAACCAAGCCATACAACGAGAAAGACACTTGACACCAACATACTACAGTATGTAATGAGTCTGATATCATAGAGAAAGTGAATGGTGCTAACACTTCGCTAAACTTGACCTCAGGCTACCATCGAATCGAGCTTGCAGAAGAAATGAGATATCTTACTGTATTCTCCACTCACATCAGACTTTTTTGATACAAGAGGCTCAACTTTCGAGTTAACACAGCAGCTGAGGTATTTCAACACATGATTCAATCTGCACTTCAAGGACTTGAAGGAACATCCGTGATGACATTCTCATCTATAGTTGCACTGGAAGTGAACTCGAGACACACCTACATGCATGCCTACAACATCTCAGAGAATGTAACCTCACCTTGAACAAAGACAAGTGCTTGTTCAGTGAAAGAAGAATTGAATTCTTTGGTCATGAGTTCAGCAGTGAAGGAGTATCACCTGATCCGTGGAAAGTCGAAGCCATTGCAAACGCTGCTGATCCTACAAACATGCAGGAAGTCTGGAGTCTGCTAAGACTCTTCACATACTGTAGTCACTTCATTCCTGACCTCGCTATGTTATCTGCCCCCCTACACAATCTGACAAAAGAGACCACCAAGTGGGAGTGGACTAAATCGTACAAACAGGTGGTACACCAGATCAAATGACGCTTGTCAGCAAGTTGCACAAATGTCTATTTCGACCCTGAGAAAACCATTCAGCTAGTCATGGATACAAGCCCGGTTGGCTTAGATGCAGGTCTCATGCAGAAAGTCAAGACAGGTAACCAATCAATCGTTGCGAAAGCAAGCAGATCACTAACGCCCATAGAGCAACGTTTTTTGCAAACACAGAGAGAAGCACTCTCAATCACATGGGGTATCTTACACTTTCACCTCTACTTGTATCACAGACCACTAATAAGCTTGTTCAACAATCCACGTAGCAAACCACCCATTCAAATAGAGCGTGGCATACTCAAACTACAAGAGTACAAGTTCCATGTTGACTGTCAGCCAGGCAAACGCAACCCAGTGGACTAACTTTCGTGACATCCATTGCTGACAGTCAGTCCTACTAGTCGTGGGGAAAAGGTCGTCGAACAACATCTCAACTACGTAAGCTAAAAGGTGGTGCCAATGTCGCTAAAACTAGCTGACATCAAAGTGGCAACAAAACAAGATGAGGCGTTGTAACTATATATGTAGGCTATGAAATCTTGAAACTGGAAAGATGTGTTCAAGAGAGTGTCTACAAAACAAAATCGCTCATGTACTACAGGATCTTCACAATGTTCAAATTTAGCTCATCATTATAACCACATCTGATCTCGTGTTATGCAACAACTGTATTGTCATTCCACATTGATTGAGGGAATGTGTTGTCGATATAGCACATGAAGGACACCAGGGAATTGTCAAAACCAAACAACTCCTTAGGGAAAAGGTATGGTTCCCAGGAATTGACTGTATGGTAGAGCACAATATCAGTGTTTGCTATGTCAAGCAACGACAATGTTAAATCCTCATGATCCTCTCAATATGTCTGAACTACCTCCAGGACGATGGATTGAAGTTAGCTTTGATTTTGCAGATTTGCCCACTGGTGAACACCTGCTTGTAGTCGCTGACATATTCCCAATTGTGCAGTTATGTCAATTTCAAAGAAAGCAGTCACCCAAAGCTTGACCAAATTTTCGCCTTGTTTAGAATCCCTCAAATAGTGAGAAGTGACAACGGAGCCCCATTCAGCAGCGATGAGTTCAGTAAATTTGCAAACTACCTAGGGTTCACTCATCGAAAAATCACACCCTGTTGGCCAAGAGCTAATGAAAAAGTCGAGATTTTTATGCAAACCTGGAGAAAACTGATACGTACAGCTACTGCTCAGAGCAAGTCATGGAAGGAAAAGCTATATTGCTTTCTTCATAATTACAGAGTGAATCCTCACTTGACGACTGGAATACCTCCAGCTACACTCATCTTTGCACATCCTATGTACACACGTCTCCCTGAGCTACTCCACAGAGCTTGAAGTGATTTATGACTTTAACCCTTTATAGGGACCAAACCAAATCAAGCATACATCCCTATAAGTCTCCTTCAATTAAGTTCAGACCAGACAGATTCCTACAGACACTTGTTTGGGTCTGAAGAACTGAACTAGTCTTCCCTCAAAGAAAGAAAGCCAACAGAGAAAACTACTATCTTTCGGCTAGCCTATTTTAAAATAATTATAGCTAAGTCATAAATATCTCATATTATAAGGGCCTGGGAAACTCTCTTCAATAAGTATCTCCCCACTTAAGGAGACACAGAGAGCGGGTTCTTGCAGTTGTATACAGAATGCTACATGAGACGATTTATTAAAGAGTTGAACATGTAATACACTTTAAGTGGCTAAGTATACTACAATATCAAAGATTACTAACAGATGTAAAACATAATCTTATTTCTAAAATAGAATCCAAAAGTTTAACCTTGATAATGTTACAGCAAAATATCTTAGAATATCCATCAAAATTTAAAGTAAACTTTTACCTTAAATTCTCCGAGTACCATAGGTTGAGAAGCATTAATGAGGAATTGAATACTTCTGGTTTCTTGATTCAAAACTCTCATGCTTACACTGTTTCTAATCTATCATCTCATCTTTTAGAATGTAGGTGTTACCTTTCTGTGTGTGTTTTTCCTGCTTTTGAGATCCATAGATGGTAATATCATTAGCAAGCATTCCCACTTAATGTATTTGCTGGAAATTCCTTTCTCTTGAAGTTGTGAGCTTTTATCTGGTCAAAATGTTTATAATTGGGTTTACTTGATATCTGTTTTTGTAAGTACCATTTCATTTTGTAATTTATTATCTGTAATTGTCTTTTCATAGTACATTGTACCATCCTCTTGAGTCAGTCTGTCTATATCACTAACACTATCAACTAATTAAGTTTATAGTTATCAGTACTGATCTCACATAGGATGTCTCAGTGTGTTTCATCTTCTAATTCCATTGTAGCAGAGACCTTGGAAGACTTTGGAATGGATTTTTTTTTTAACTTAAAAGGTGTTTCTGGTTCACATTCTATTGTAACAGGGATGTTTGTAGATTTTTAACTGCTCTTAAAAGGGAATTTCAGTGAGTCTTGAAAACTGGCCATTTATTCAATCTTTAATTATAAAAGGTATAATGCATTAATTATATCTAAATTCTACCTAATTAAGCCCATTGTACCTATGTTTCATCACAAGCGAATGATCAACATGTATACAAACACGATTCAGAACAGAAGGATCGAATGAAAGATGAAACATGAAATTTAGAGCTACACTGCTAAAGCCAGGAGTTAACGTGCTTGTGAAATGTAATGGTAATGTTGTAAAGCAAACAACCCCTTGTGACATCCAACCATTTGTTGTGACTGTGACGGAAATCACACCTGCCAAATGGAAACATATTAATTTTGTCATATGGAACACAGCTGGAAACTCTTACTGGACATTGCAAATAACTTTTGTAAAAGCAGAACTGAACAGTTAAAAAGTGGCCAATCACATTTGCATTTTGAGAAGACAAAGGCTAGCTGAGAGATAGAAGTAAAGTATCAGTCTAGCTGGAACAATGGGGGTGCTCCCTGATTCAATTAGCGAGATTGGTTTTGCCAATAGGTGTAATCAAAAGACATCGATAGCCCTTTGACTTTGTAAGATCCAAACTGCAAACCCCCACCAAGTATGTTTGAAAGACTCTGAAATTCCAACACCCCTCCAGGAACTGTTGTTTCAAACAAAGAGATAGTCACATGACCTACCTGCTTGGGTAAGGCTGAGGTTTTTGAATTGTGGCTCAGAGTGAACAAGAGACTGTAATTTTGAACTCCACAAGGAAGACATCTCTCATTCTTTCTCCCTCTCCAGCAAAGTCCCAGGGAAGCTGCGATGGAAGCTTCTATGTCGCAAGACTACAGAGCTTTACAGGTGACCACCAACCTCTTTTCGATCTTCTGGTACCAGAGAAGCAAGCCTGAAATTGTGCACATGGCCCCAGCAAGGACTCCAAGACTTTAACTTCAATCAAGGACATTACATTAAGGACATTAAGGTCAGTATTTGTATTCCATTTATTACCAACTCTACTTCAACCTCCCAATTCTTTCTTCTCCTCTGTATCTATTTGTGTGTGTATGCCTCTTGTATGCATGTGAGTGTGGAGGTGTCATGTATTTTAGTAATTTTAAGTGGTTTAGAGTGAAAAGGTTAATAAACTTACATCTTTCTTGTTTAAACCCAAGAAAACCTGTTTGATTGGTTCATTTGCAATTGTAATTAGAGTGCAGTGATCAAGGGCTCACTGAGGTGGTAAGCTGTGTTTAAAAAGATAAACCCTGTAACAGCCAAACCAGAGAAGGGGCGAGAGGGGAGCCTGAGACCCCTTCCTCACCTGGTCGTGACATGACCAATACAAAAGGATCAATGATCACTGCTAAAAATTGTTCACAAATCACCATACAAAATGTGTCATCCTTCAAAGCACTGAAAACACCAGTCATAAGCATTGAATCCGATTCCAACATCGACATCTCAAACGAAGAATATAAGTCAAATGAGACTACACCTGATGTCAGAAGATATCCTACTTGTGAGAGAAAATATCCACCATTCTTAAGTTACTATGTTACGAAGTAAGCTGTTGTCAGTTGGTGAACAAATCTTTCATCTCATTGTATATGACTGAGTCCATTGCTAAATTAATACAAAAGTTAGAATATGTAAGAGTGTGAGGTTGAAGTTCAAGTTATGTTTAAGTTTGTTGTTTAAACTTTTGGAAACAAACCATTGCAACATGCTATGTCTCTCATTTACTGAGGAGAGGAATGTAGTGTTTTGAAAATTGCATTGTGAATTTTGTCCACTTAAGGCTACCATACAGACATATACCAGCAGAGGGAGACGGGGAGGAAGGGAATGAAGGAATCCATATTTTTAACGGCATGCAGCCATTCTGTGTCTTACTAACTCTGACTGAATATTACTGTTTAGTCTCAAGAGCATCACATACTAGGCACCTCATTAAGCAGCATCTCCATTTTTCCTTTTATCATGGGCAATTTGAAGCTTATGGCACCCATCATTTTCTCAAGGATGCTGCTTGTCTGCCTTCACATTTTTTTGTGCCAGCAATTATTTTCTTCATCGAAATATTTTTTGCCATTGAATCATTTTGTCAACCACTTTTATTAGTCAAATTCCTTCAACATTCAGCCACTTAACCTTGGCTTTAAATACTGCAAAAGTACAGCACTTTATAATGCTGGGGTAGCAGTGAAAGCCCACCCCTCAATGAAAAAGTTCCCAGTGATAGCTGGATTTGATGCCAGAAGTACCAAAATATAATTCTAAAGACCTGTAAGTTTTGATGGAAATGGCTGTGTGGAGCATGGGGTAGGAGGTTGAATAGGTCACTGCATTCTGTTCTCACTACTAGTGCACCTAACATAGAAAATCCACTCTGCCAGCTTCTCTCTGTACTAGTTCAATACCAATGTGTAACAGAACATATCTGTATTGAATTTAATCTGTCATGGCTTTTCCCACTTCCCAAATCATGTCCAGGTCCTTCTGTGGTTTAAGGTTAGAAGTGAATAGGAATGTTTAAATAACAAAAAATTCTCCATTACTGACGAACTTTTTCATTTGAAAAATAGAAAAATTGAACGAGTCCTTGAAACGCACAGCTCAAAATGTTAGAATAATGTAAAACTTCACAGAGAAAGACAAGAGGCTGCTTGCAACCCATCTGGCATAAAAGCACAAATGTGGAGAGCAGATGAATCAATGAGATACTCTGCCAAAGATATGCTCTGAGTCTATTTGTTTCATACAGCTAAGATGATTTAAAAATGCTGTTAAGACACCTGCAGTCTTTATTTATTCATAAAGCATATTGTCCTTGACCATGTGCTTGTGTGTATGTTGCAAGAGAGTGAGACAGTGTGGTTGTACTGTTGATAGATGGAGTAAATTACATTGATTTTTCTTTTTATTTAGAGATACAGCACTGAAACAGGCCCTTCAGCCCGCTGAGTCTGTGCCAACCAACAACCACCCATTTATACTAACCCTACAGTAATCCCATATTCCCTACCACCTACCTATACTAGGGGCAATTTACAACAGCCAATTTACCTAGCACCTGCAAGTCTTTGGTGGTGGGAGGAAACCAGAACACCCGGCGAAAACCCACACGGTCACAGGGAGAACTTGCAAACTCCACACAGGCAGTGCCCAGAATCGAATCCGGGTCCCTGGAACTGTGAGGCTGCGGTGCTAACCACTGTGCCACTGTGCCGCTTGATGAAATGCGGGATAACGCAATATGTACCAAAAATAACAACTGCATTATAACCCATTTCAACTTTCGAAAGATAGCCAACTACTACATTGAAGTAGGAATGGGTCATAATCTCTGGATTACTGCCCGAGCCACATGCAAATTGGCTTAGGGATAAGAATATTAGGGAAGTAAACACGTGGCTAAGGGAGTAGTGTGGGAAAGAGGGGTTCCATTTCATAGGGCATTGGCATCAGTTTTGGAACCGGGGGGATCTGTACCGATGGGACGGTCTCCACCTGAACCGATCTGGAACCAGTGTTCTAGCGAAACGGATAAATAGGGTGGTCTCTAGGAATTTAAACTAGTGACTCGGGGGGAAGGGAAAGGGAAAACGACAGGGAGTATGATGGTAAATAAAAAGGTAAGCAGCAGGTTAACATGTGTGCAGGAGGGTTTAAGTTCAAGGCAGACTATGAAAGAAGCAGAAAGGAAGGATAACTCAGGAGTTATTATTAGAGATGTTGGAAATCATGAGGGTAAGAAAGCTAGCATAAAGGCACTTTACCTGAATGCTCGTAGCATTCGTAACAAGGTTGATGAGTTAACGGCACAAATCATCGCGAATGAATATGATTTGGTAGCCATTACGGAGACATGGTTACAGGTTGGTCACGACTGGGAGTTAAATATCCAGGGGTACCAGACTATTCGGAAGGACAGACAGGAAGGTAAGGGAGGTGGTGTAGCTCTGATATTCAAGGACGACATCAGGGCAGTGCTGAGAGATGATATAGGTTCTATGGAGAATGAGGTTGAATCCATTTGGGTGGAAATTAGAAACTCTAAGAAGAAAAAGTCATTGATAGGCGTAGTCTATAGGCCACCAAATAATAACATCACATTGGGGCGGGCAATAAACAAAGAAATAACTAATTCCTGTAAAAATGGTACAGCAATTATCATGGGGGATTTTAATCTACATATAGATTGGTTGAACCAGCTCAGTCAGGGTGGCCTTGAGGAGGAGTTCGTTGAGTGTATCCGTGATAGTTTTCTTGAACAGTATGTAATGGAACCGATGAGGGAGCAAGCTATCCTAGATCTAGTCCTGTGTAATGAGACAGGAATAATTAATGACCTCATAGTTAGGGATCCTCTTGGAAGGAGTGATCACAGTATGGTTGAATTTAGAATACAGATGGAGAGTGTGAAGATAAAATCCAATACCAGGGTCCTGCGCTTGAACAAGGGGGACTACAATAGAATGAGGGAGGACTTGGCTAAAGTAGACTGGAAACAAAGATTTTATGGTGGGACAGTTGACGAGCAGTGGAGGACTTTCAAAGCAATTTTTCAAAGTGCTCAGCAAAAGTATATTCCAGTGAAAAGGAAGGACTGGAAGAAAAGGGGGAATCTGCCATGGGTGTCTAAGGAAATAAGGGAGGCTATCAAATGGAAAGAGAAGGCATACAAAGTGGCCAAAAACAGCATGAAACTAGAAGATTGGGAAAACTTTAAAGGTCAACAGAAAGCCACAAAAAGAGCTATAAAGAAAAGTAAGATAGAACATGAGAAAAAACTAGCACAGAATATAAAGACAGATAGCAAAAGTTTCTATAAATATATAAAACGAAAAAGAGTGGCGAAAGTAAACGTTGGTCCTTTAGAGGATGAGAAGAGGAATTTAGTTATGGGATATGATGAAATGGCCGAGGCATTGAACAGGTATTTTGTATCGGTCTTCACAGTGGAGGACATTAATAACATGCCAGTAATTGACAAAGAGACGAACGTAGGTGAGGACCTGGAAACAATCATTATTACGGAAGAGGTAGTGTTGGGCAAGCTAACGGAGCTAAGGATTGATAAGTCTCCTGGCCCTGATGGAATGCATCCCAGGGTACTAAAAGAGATGGCGGGAGAAATAACAGGTGCACTGGCGGTAATTTTCCAAAATTCACTGGACTCTGGGGTAGTCCCAGCAGATTGGAAAACAGCAGATGTGACGCCACTGTTTAAAAAGGGAGGTAGACAAAAGATGGGGAATTATAGACCGGTTAGCTTAACCTCTGTAGTGGGGAAGATGCTTAAGTCTATTATCAAGGAAGAAATAGCAGGGCATCTCGATAGAAATTGTCCCGTTGGGCAGACACAGCATGGGTTCATGAAGGGCAGGTCATGCTTGACAAATCTTTTGGAATTTTATGATGACATTACGAGCAAGGTGGACAATGGGGACCCAGTGGATGTGGTGTACCTAGATTTCCAAAATGCCTTCGACAAGGTGCCGCACAAGAGGCTGCTGCATAAGATAAGGATGCATGGCGTTAGGGGTAAAGTATCAGCATGGATAGAGGATTGGTTGACTAACAGGAAGCAGAGAGTGGGGATAAATGAGTGCTATTCTGGTTGGCAATCAGTCACTAGTGGTGTGCCTCAGGGATTGGTGTTGGGACCGCAATTATTTACAATTTATATAGATGATTTGGAGTTGGGGACCATGTGTAGGTTGTCAAAGTTTGCAGATGACACTAAGATGAGTGGCAGAGCAAAGTGTGCAGATGACTGTGAAACTTTGCAGAGGAACATAGATACATTGAGTGAGTGGGCAAAGGTCTGGCAGATGGAATACAATGTTAATAAATGTGAAGCCATTCATTTCGGTAGGAGTAACAGTAAAAAGGATTATTACTTGAATGGTAAAAAGTTGCAGCATGCTGCTATGCAGAGGGACCTGGGTGTCCTTGTGCATGAATCGCAGAAGGTTGGTCTGCAGGTGCAGCAAGTAATTAGGAAGGCAAATGGAATGTTGTCCTTCATTGCTAAAGGGATTGAGTTTAAAAGCAGAGAGGTTATGTTGCAGCTGTATAAGGTACTGGTGAGGGCGCACCTGGAGTACTGTGTGCAGTTTTGGTCTCCTTACTTGAGAAAGGATATACTGGCACTGGAGAGGGTGCAGAGGAGGTTCACTAGGTTGATTCCGGAGTTGAAGGGGTTGGCTTATGAGGAGAGACTGAGTAGATTGGGATTATATTCATTGGAATTCAGAAGAATGAGGGGGGATCTTATAGAAACATATAAAATTATGAAGGGAATAGATAAGATACACGTAGAGAGGATGTTTCCACTGGCAGGTGAAGCTAGGACAAGAGGGCATAGCCTCAAGATTAGAGGGAGCAGATTTAGGACTGAATTAAGAAGGAACTTCTTCACCCAGAGGGTTGTTAATCTATGGAATTCCTTGCCCAGTGAAGTAGTTGACGATTCTTCAGTAAACATTTTTAAAGCTAAGGTAGATATCTTTTTGAACAATAAAGGAATTAAGGGATACGGTGAGAGTGCGGGTAAGTGGATCTGAGTCCACGAAAAGATCAGCCATGATCTTATTGAATGGCGGAGCAGGCTCGAGGGGCCAGACGGCCTACTCCTGCTCCTAGTTCTTATGATCTTATGATCGTATGAACTGTGATGGAAACCACACCTGCTAAAATGAAACATATTAATTTTGTCATATGGAAAATTATTTTTGAAGTATTACTGGATATTGAACATAACTTGTTCTAAAAAGACTACAGAACAGTGGCTGAAAACATGGCTGCACATTTGCATTCTAAAAGACAGTTGCATGGAGAGACAATGGGAGTACTCCCTGATTCAATTAGCCAGTTGGGTTTTGTCAATAGTGATGATCAAGAGACATTGACAGTCATTGAACGGGTAAGAGCCAGCATTCCACCCCCCACTGAGAGTGTCTGGTAAGCATGGAGGATACCACAAACCTTGCAGGAGAGGCTGTTTCAAACAGGGAGCTAGTCATATGACTAATCTGCTGGTCAACCTGGGGCTTTTTGAATCATGCCTGACACAGAAAGAAAGAGACTGCAATTGAACTTCAAGAAGAGAGCACCTTTCTCTCTCTCTCATGCAAAGTTCCAGGGACCCACGGAAGTAACTTAAGCCTCAAGACAGAAGACCAGCGAAGCAAGTTTGAAATTATGCACTGGGCCCCAACGAGAACTGCAAGACTTAACTTCAATCAAAGACTTTACATCCAACCCAAAACCAGTAACTGAACTACATCTATTACTTCATACCTGTCCTCTTTAATTCTTTCTCCTCCTCTGTCTCTATTTGCGTGTGTGCAGGCTAGCGTGGTCGCCTCACGTATTTTTAGTAGTTTTAACTGAGTTAGAGTTTTAAGGTTAATAAACTCACACCTTTCTTGTTTAAATCTGAGAAAACCTGTCTGGTTGATTTCTTTGCAATTAGAATTATGAGCAGTGAGCAAGGACTCACTGAGGGGAAGCTAAAAACACTGTGTGTTAAACCCTGTTACAGCCAAACCAGGAAAAAGCTAAGAGGGGAGCCCTAGACACCTTCCTCACCTGGTCATAACAGTAATCCACAACACATGGACAAGGTAGCCAGCTGGGAAAATAATGGTGATGTCTTTCCAAGTAAGAGATTTCAGACCAATACTGCATTAATTTGATTTCTTGGACCTTATTTGATAGCAGGAGATAGTTATGTGTTGCCCAAAGGGGTTTGAAGCTTCTTCAGTATCAGCCTGCAATACATTGGGAATGGGCATCCCAATAAATATATGATTTTTGCAGAGGTTTGCAGTTTGCACATTTCCATGACTGTCTGGGGTGCCTTTGTTCCTATTGAGGTCTGCAGGGGGAGGGTTAGATTTAATTAGCCCTGGTTTGGAGTTCTGATCATGGGAGTCTGCAGTGGGTGGATCCACTCTAATCTCTCAGTGCTCTGATGAGTCAGGCAAGTGCTTTTCACTTTAGGGTATGGTTGTTTCCCTTTTCTCCTGGTAGCAGACCTCTTCATTTCTTTTGATCATAAAAGACACCCAGCACAAGAATCAAACAATAACTTTGGATGATCTCGTGTTTTGATAATCTTTTATAAATATTGAAGATATTCACATGCAAGTATTTCATAAGCATTACTGTGTCAAAAAAGCAAGTGGTGCAGACCCCATTCTTAACTGTCGGGCAGATCCTTTGGCAGATTTGCAATGGCACATGGTAACCAGAAAACCAGTCACGCCTACTTTAAGCAGAAACGGATTTTTATCTGCTGTCAAATTTATAATAAGCCACTAAATCAGAGTTAATTTGAAATTATTGAATTTTGCCAACCTGATGACTGAAACAAGTCCCTTTACCTAATTTAATAAAAATTCGAAAATGATAACCTGACAGATTCAGAGGATAATAGAATGGAAGTTCATATAGTGTAAATGCAATACACAATGAAGTTCTTATTCCTTGCAAAGAAGCAACACTGTCAACTGCAAAAGGCTGTCAAAAGATAGTGTCAAAAAAGGATAATAAATATGCCAAAGTGCCAAGAACATCAGAGAAACAGGAGAACATTGCAACTAGAAAATAATCTCTCACAATCAAGGATATAACCAAGGAATTCAACCGCCAGATGGAGGACGACAGAACCTCAATATAAGAATTCACTGCTAAGTAAGTAATGTCTGTTATCTGGCGCACTCGCAAATAAATATCAGCACAGTAGTGTCCGCAGTCTTCTATAATATGTTTGCTAGCAATATTTAGTAAAATCTTGTAAATACATGGATGTGAGATCCTGTGTCCATAATCATTTCCTATTTAAATTAATACACAACACTGTCTTCTACAACACAATAGTCAAAGTTGATGTTGACTTGACAATGCTGCATATTGATTTCCTGAGATATGTAAAGAGCAGTGAACTTCTACAACACTGTATAATATTTCTGAAACCACAAGGTATCTATCCATTGAGCAGAAACCTAACTGAACCAGCCATTTAAATAATGTAACTACAAGAGCAGGACAATGGCTGGGAATTAGGATGCAAGTAACTCACCTCCTGACTCCCCAAAATCTGTCCACCATCTACAAGGAACAAGTCAGTAATGCGATAGAATTGTCTCCACTTGTCTGGATGAGTGCAGCTCCAACAACAATCAGGAAGCTTGACACCATCCAGGGCAGAGGAGCCTGCTTGATCAGTACCCCATCCATCAGCTTTAACGTTCACTCTCTCCACCACTGGCTTACAATGGCAGCAGTGTGTACCATCTACAAGATGCACTGTAGCAACTCACCAAGCCTCCTTCAACAGCACATTCAAGATCCGCGACCTCTACCACCTAGAAGGACAAGGGCAAGAGATCATGGGAACACCACCACTTTCAAGTTCCTCTCCAAGCCACACACCATCCTGACTTGGAACTATATTGTTGTTTCTTCAAAACCTGAAACTCCCTTCCTAACAGGTTGGTGTACCTGCACCACATGGACTGCAATGGTTCACAAAGGTGGCTCACTACCACCTTCTCAAGGGTAATTAGGGATGGACAACAAATGCTGGCCTTGCCAATGATGCTCTCATCCCATGGACAAATTTTTAAAAAAGATTATCCTTCCATATGCTCTGCGGCATAGTGGGGTATTGAACAGTCACCATCTGGCTTATATATTCCAATGTTTTTTTCTATTCTCTCTGACTCTGTGATGTAAACAATGAATATTTTCATTCCACTGCTGCTGCATCTTCTAATTTTGCCCATGTTTTTTAACTTAGTAAACAAGCTAAATGGCCAAGATCAGTAGTGCAGGAAACCCCAATGTTGAAAAGAGTAAAGAAAAAGATGAAGTACATTAGGTGACACCAAACTTGGGTTGTAAAAGCTGGACAAATGTTGGAGGGAAAACGTAAGAAGGTAAGGAGCTCTAGAGTTCTGAGATCCTGAGTAAGAATAAGTTATCGTAGGACCCTGCAACGAGTCGTGAGGATATAGGTAAAAGAAAAAAACATATCAGATATATATTGGAAACCCAGAAAGAATAGTTCAGTGGAGAACTGACATCAGCAGTTTCAGTAAATGGAGGCAGGAAAAGTAGCAACAGGGAGACAAATGTTGCAGGCTAGTGAGTGAAGGGTCACTTATCTGACAACAAGTTTTTACCTGTATCCTGTCCAGGAGTGGACAGTTAGACGCACCGTCCTATAAATCAGCAAAATACATAACACGATGTATATGTAACACTCCTTTTCATATAAAGTCTCCAACCTCCCTGGAAGCAGTAGATCTGCTACTATTTTTAATAATTTGCTAATCTAAATATTATCAGTATCACCAGAATAGCGAGGCACAACAGAAGGTCTGATAAAATAGCAATTTCTGTTAACAACTCATATCATTCTGTTTCCACAAAAATCAACAATTAATACACTGAGCAATTCTATTGCACTGAGCACGAGAATAATTAATATTTTCATATATAACAGGCAGTTCAGATTTTTAACTGAGTAATGACCTAGTATTCTATCTTTTAATAAGTTTGTGTTGGTATAATGTGAAAGATTTAATTATTTTTTCTTCAGGCTATTTTTCCTGATTAAATTTAAGTTCTTTATTTTAGGTAGCACACCTATTGTTATCGTTATTGAAATTCTTATTTCCCAATATATTAGTCACATACCCAGAAACAGACTGGATACCTCGTAAACAAGCAGATTTAGTCCCTGTTCTGCTGTCCATAACAGCTGTCCAAAGAGGATATTCCCACTGATTCATTCTCTAATTAAAATCTGTGCTGTGATGTGGGTGGGGCAGTGAAACATAATTTGTTACTGGGGGAAGAGGATCATTCTCGCATGTAGATTGTAAATTAACAAACCCAGGTAGAGAAAGTAATACCAACTTTTTAGAAGTGCATAATGCAAACAATATGAGACTCCATTTCAGCTTAAAATCTTACATAGAATTTAATACTACTGGGAAACTTTCCCAGGGGAATCAGTTGTACTTGCTCGTAATGATCTGAGTTTGGTTCCGTGCACAGACTGAGAAATTCTACATGTGATCTTTGGAATGGGCATAAATTGTATCAAAAATAAAACTGATAAACAAATCTAGTTCTGGGTTTTGTTACTGAAATGTACCAGGGAGAAATAAGATCATGTTAATTATTGTACCTATGAGTATGATTTGACATCAAGATGCAGCCAGAACATTGTCCAGCTCAACATCAGGAAGACTAAAGCCAACCTGTTTAGCTTACATAGAAATTTGACATTTCAGGAACCAATCTCAGCTATCCCGCCTTTTATTTCTTCTCACAGCATGCCCCCCACCCCCGCACCTCACCCCACCCCCACCCTCCCCCTACCCCCCAGCCCTCAACTGGCACCTGCCTTATCTCTACTCACTCAGTGCACAACTTCTGCAGTTTGTTAAAAGCAAAACTGACCTGGTGAGCCATTTGCTGCGGACAATAATATAACACATATCAGTACTACATATGACTTATCTTTAAGTTAGCCAATTTTTTTTTAAAATTTCAACTGCCATCAATATCTTTGTTGTTATTGAATTGTAAATTTAACGTAATGGGCAATAGGAATGGAAATGAATATTCAATGAATGGATCCTATTTTGAAATTCCATTAACAAAGAGGGGAAAGGGAAAGGATTTGGAGTAACTCATTGTTCACTGAAAATATCCAGTTAATGTGAAATGGTTATCAAGGCCATTCCATTATGAATTGAAAAATTATTTTAATCCAGTACAATTGATTGGTGAGATCATATCTGGAATATTGTGGACAACATTGCTTTCAAGGGACATTAATGCATTGAGTGCCCAGAAAAGGACAATAAGGATGATCCTAGGACTGAGAGCTGTCCATTATAAAGAGAACTGAACTAAACATGATGGAAGTAATGTGATGAAAAACATGAATAATTTAGACGTAAGTAATAGATTTAGCTTAGATTCTGAGTACAGATTGAAGGACTGGAGCACCAAATTATTAAGTCTGAAGTAACACTAGAGACGTGCATGGAAATTACAGCTGAGAAATCAGGTATTCAGCTGAATCCAACCATGTTGGTATTTATTCGACACACAGAGATTGTCGTTCGGGGAAACATGGCATGACACCTGTGGGGAGGGGGGGAAGAGTATTTTTTCTCTATGTGGGAGGGAGGGAGCAGGGTAACAACAATGCGGATTGGACGGGGGGGGGGGTAATGGGAAGGAGTAAAGGGCAAAGTTGACGAACTTTGCTGGGGAAAGGTCAAATTGTCAATATTCGAATTCTGGTGGGTGAAAAGGGCACGAATGTCTGGAAATGCCATGGGGGAGTGGGAAAATTCATTTAAAGGTCAGTGAAATCTGTTTTATGGAAATTCTACTAAACTGTCCCTTTAATTTTTAAATGTCCATTGAGGACTGTCAGCCCTTTAAAAATGGTGCCAGCGCCTGCGCATTGGCGCTGGACACTGTTGCCTGCGGTGGCATGGCCCGCCCCCTCCACGTCATCGCGGGAGGCGGTCGCCATGCTAATGTGCTGCCGCGTTTGAAATTACGGCGGCTCCGTGACGTGGCATCTGCGCGGGCGGGCCGAATTTCTTTTGCGTCCACCGCCTACTTCGGTGTACCAGCACCTTTTCAGGCCAACAAGGGAGAGGCAATAAATGTGGTCTGGCCAATATCACGCATATCCTATGGACAACATTTTAAATAATTATATAGGTGTACAGGATACTATATGAATTTCAAAAATAAAATTCCTCCCTCCTCTCTGTTTAAATCCCCTTGGTTCCCGTCCAGATGAGAACAGCAATCATTTTTGGACTAAAGATTAGTGGAAGATTGGAAACCCAAACTATTTTAATTAAAGGAAATAAAAAACCACCAAACACCCAACCGAAAGAATTAATGTAATCTATCTTATTGATTTTAAGTAAAAGTAATTTGAATCATTTTGTGTTTTTACAAATTATGGAACAATTGATGAACTTGTGATGTGCAACATTGATCTTTTCCCATATTTGGTATTTTTGTATAGAATCAAGTCATAAATCTATTTGATGGATATTCAACAAAATGTGCCATGGTGAACAACTAATCTACAAACATACGTCACTTACATTCACTGAGAAGCACATAGATTATATCTGGACATTAATTGCAGTGCTGTGAAGTACTAAAGGAAATGTTTTTAGCACATTCTGTTTTGTATTTGAGATATATTTGGAAACACTACCCACAATATTGATACAAGTGAGGAAAGCCATTTGGACTATCTTAATTCATCCACTCATCCAGAAAGAACCTACAACCCATCACAGAATCCAACTTTTCTGAAATGATTACAGGAATTTTGCCTCCATTACTCTGCAATGACAAAAATTATATGTTTTGTCCATATTTTGATTTAGTGGGCTGAATTTTCAGGCCCCGCCAAGGCCGTGAATGGAGGAGGACGGGGCCCAAAGATTATAAGGCCGGTCGGTGAACCCTTCCAATGTCAGCCATTTTGGCTGAGGCGGGTTCGGGCCCAGCAAGGCCGCCCAGCCCTATGAGTTGGGCGGGCAATTAGGCTCATTAAGAGACTTGTAAAGATTCTCCAGTCAGCCTCTAGTTTCCCAATGCAAAGTTGGGGGGCCGGTGGGGGGCTGAGGGGAGTGGAGTTCAACTGCCTGGAGGTGGGCACCCAGTGGCAGGGCCAGGGGCCAGTGCTCCAGCTAGGCCCATCGGCCCTCCCTGCCTGTCTGAGTTGGGGGGACAGTCAAAGGCCACCCTGTAGAGAGGCTCCACTCCCCTCCCCCCACAGTGATGGCCTAGCTGCTTTCTGTACTTTTTTATTTGAAGTTTTGAAAAGCGTCTGGGAGGGCACCTTCTTGTTGAAGCACCCACTCAAACTGACCTTTTACTACAGTCGGGTGCTCCTCTGAAGCTGGAAGGCCCCTGATTGACCCTCTAACTTTGAGAACCTGCCCGCCACCCTGAGTTGGACAGGGAACCTGTCTCCATGCCAATTAAAGGGGCGCCCTGGTCAAAATTCCAAAGAGAGTTTCCTGCCGAGGGTGGGTTTGGAACCCGGAAACAGTACCAGCTCCTGTTTCCCATTTCCAAAGCGAAAATTCAGCCCAGTGTCTTTCTCATTAATCAGTCATTGAGCTTTGAGAATTTAATAGCAGCTGAAGCAGAATCTTATACCAGGCATAATCCCAATAAATTGCTGCATTGTTTGTTCCAATAGTCTTCCTGGTAACCGGTTCATTGGGGAATCTAACATACAATTTTAATGTGATCCTCTTATAAAGAGGACCATTGGGGGCCAGTAATAACTATTTCTAGGACAGTCCCACCACCTTCTGGCCTGAACAGTAAGGCCATATTTTGCACTATCCTACGTAGGAGGCCATCAATAATGGGCTGTGCTGGTACTGGTGCCAGGCACCCCTACTTAAGTGAAGCAGTCTCCACTAATTCCAACTGCTCCAGTGGGGTTAGTACCAGAGATCACCAGTGGGTGCAATAACAGCAAAATTGCTCGTATCCTGGTTCAAAGATTTTCAGGCCCAGATCGTTCACATTTGTTCTGTATGAAGTCTAAATTTTGAAACTTTAATATTAACTTCCAAAGGTGAATGGTGTCAGCTTGGTACAATTGGAAGCCATTGAATCAGAAGGTCACAGCTCCAATCCCCAGAACTTAAACACATAGGGCTGGATTCTAAGAGTCCGCCGCCAAAGTAAAAAAATTCAGCCCGCCCGCACTGGCATTGCATCATGGAGCCGCCGAGCTTTCAAACATGGCGGCTCATTTGCATGGCCACGGCACCTGCCCCCGCGATGGTGTGGAGGGGGTGGGTGAGCCACTACAGACAATGGCATCTGGTGCCAAGGCACCAGCGCCGGTGCTATTTTTAACGGAGATTTTAAAATTCAAGGGCCAGGTCACTTCAATTACCAAAATAATGAATTAAATTACCATTAAATTCATTTTTACCCCATCCCCCAAATTACATTTCCGGCCATTCGTGCCCTTCCACCCTCCCCCCCCCCCCCCCCCCCCCCCAGAAAGCGAATACTCAGAATTTGCCCTTTCCCCCCTCCAAAGTTCAGCAACTTTGCCCTTTACCCCTTCCCATCACCCCCCGAGCAATCCGCATTTTTACCTCACTCTCCCGCCTCCCGAGCAAAGAAAAGATCCCCCTTGCCCCTCCCTACAGGTGTCGCGCCACGTTTCCCTGAACGGGGATTCGAAGGCGTGGCATTGTCGGCCGCCCAAATGAAGATCAGTGCGGCGGTTAAGGAGGTGACTGGACCCTCATTTAAATCAGGTATGTAAATTAGTTTACATATTTAAATAGGGATCCTGTCGCCAAATGGCGGGGCAGCCGCCACGATGCCTCACCACTGCCACCGCCGAGATTGCCACAGGGCCATTCGCCTTCGGGGTTGGTAGCAGGCCTCCGCTGCACCGATCTTCATTGCCCCCCTGCCAATCTTCCCGACGGCAGAGGGGCTTTAAAATACAGCCCATAGGGTCTGATATTCTGTGAGTGTTTCACTGCTCTCCTACTGCTGCTCATGAGGCTGATCAAACCAGTCGCAGATTTGGATGAGGGGGCCTGGTCAATCCCCACCCAAAAGGCAGAACAAGGCCTGAACTTCCAGTACAATAGGACAGGCACATACCAGAGGAGCACCCAAAGTGGTGCTGGTGTCCATCTACCTTGTGCTAGTGGAGTGCCCTCCCACTGATCCCATTAATTCAGGTGGAGTCAGGACTGGAGGACGCAATGGGCGTCAATGTGAGAATTTAGAAACAGATGACCTGTGAGGGAGCAGTGACGAGAGTTTAGAAACAGCGGACCTGTGAGGGAGCAGGTGGTCTGTGGGTTCTCAGCTGACTAACAGCATTCTAATCAAAATCAAGCGTGGCGTTATTGGGAAGCAGAGAGGGAGGCCCAGCACACAAAGAGCGGACCTGCGTGAAAAAAGCAGCAGCCGCGGGAGATAAAAACCAACGGCAGAGAACCCCTTCTACCTGTTTCTACCTGTCAGAGCTGAAGTGTGCGTCACAGGAAAAGAGGTAGCTGATTGGTGAGTATCTTTTCCATGCCTCTTTTGATTGGCCAAATGGTTTAAATCAAGAGACGTTATTACAGCTGAAGAGTACAGTTAAGAAATTCTCTTTTAAAATAGTTAACATCCAAATTAATTAATTAAATAGAATAGAGATGGCTGAACAGACGATATGTTGTAGCTGTAGTATGTGGGAGCTGGTGGACACAGGTGCGATCCACGATGACCACATCTCTAGCAAGTGTTGGCTGCTCGAGGAACTTCGGCTCAGAGTTGATGAGCTGGAGTCCGAGCTGCGGACACTGCGACACATCAGGGAGGGGGAAACACCGTGTTTCAAGAGTCAGTCACGCCCCTTAGATTAATTACATCAAATTTGGGCCGTGGTCAGGGACAGGAGGGTGTGTCTGCGAGTGAGGCAGGTATGGGAATCCAGAATTTAGCTTTGGAGGAGCCTCAGCCAGTGCCCTTATCCAATAGTTACGAGGTTCTTGCTCCCTGCAGGGAGGATGAGCGAACTGACCACACCGTGGTTTAGAGTGCCATTCAAGTGGGGGGAGAAAAGAGAAATGTAGTTGTAATAGGGGATAGCATAGTCAGGTGAATAGATACTGTTCTCTGCAGCAAAGACAGGGAGTCCCGACGGCTGTGTTGCCTATCTGGTGCCAAGGTTAAAAACATATCTTCTGGGCTGGAGAGGAAGTTGGAGTGGGAGGGGAAGGAACCAGCTGTCGTGGTCCACGTAGGTACCAACGGCATAGGTAGGAC
The DNA here is from genome assembly GCF_036365525.1 of Heterodontus francisci. Lineage (NCBI taxonomy): Eukaryota > Metazoa > Chordata > Chondrichthyes > Heterodontiformes > Heterodontidae > Heterodontus > Heterodontus francisci. The sequence goes on along the minus strand of NC_090383.1, from coordinate 100,471,463 downwards.
TAGGGAAGAGGTTCTGCTGAGGGACTATGAGCAGCTCGGGGATAAATTAAACAGCAGAACCACAAAGGTAATAATCTCCGGATTACCACCTGAACTGCATGCAAATTGGCATAGGGTAAATAAGATTAGAGAGGTAAACACGTGGCACAAAGATTGCTGTCGGAGAAATGTGTTCTGATTCAAGGGGCACGGGCACCAGCACTGGGGAAGGAGAGAGCTGTTCCATTGGGATGGGCTTCATTTGAACCATGCTGGGACCAGTGTCCTGGCGAATCGTATAACTAGGGTTGTAGATAGGACTTTAAACTAATTAGTGGGGGGGAGGGTTCGATTGAAGGGAAGTTTAAAAAATCAAAAAGAAATGAGAGAGCAGAGATGCAGAGTAGTGAAGAGGCGAACGGAAATCAAAGTGTGACAGGAAGGGGCAGAAAATATGAGCAGAAGAGTGCAGCAGAAATTAGAACCAGAATGAGTAATAATAGTAAAAAGTCAAAGCTTAAGGCTCTTTATCTGAGTGCATGCAGCATTTGTAACAAGATAGATGAGTTGACGGCACAAATAGAAATTAATGAATATGACTTGATAGCTATTGCATGGTTTATTAGACGTGGTTGCAGGGTGACCAAGACTGGGAACTCAATATTCAAGGTTCTGGAAAAATAGGCAAAAAGGAAAAGAAGGTGGGGTAGCTTTGTTAATAAAGGAAGGTACCAATGTGGTGGTGTATAGTGATATAGGTGCAATAGATCGTGATGTGGAATCAGTTTGGGTGGAAATATGGAATAGCAAAGGGAAGAAGTCATGGGTGGGAGTCATCTATAGGCCCCCGAAGAGTTGCCTCACTGTAGGACAAAGTAAAATTCGGGAAATAATGGAGGTGTGTAAGAAGGGCGCTACAATTGTCATGGGTGATTTTAATCTGCATATTGACTGGACAGATTGGCAGAGGTAACATAGAAGAGGAATTTGTAGAGTGCATCAGGGATAGTTACTTAGAGCAATATGTCGCAGAACCTACCCGGGAACAGGCTATTTTAGATCTAATAATGTGTAATGAGGTAGGATTAATAAGAGATATAGTAGTTAAGGAGCCTGTAGGGGGTAGCAATCACAACATGGTAGAATTTCAAATTCAGTTTGAGGGCGAGCAACTTGGGTCTCAAACCAGTGTCTTCAACTTAAACAAGGGCGTTTACAGAGGTATGAAGAAAGAGTTATATAAAGCGGGCTGGGCAAATAGACTAAGGGGAAGGTCAGTGGATGAGCAGTGGCAGACATGTAAGGCAGATATTTCATAACACAGCAAAAATTTGTCCCAGTCATAAAGGACTTGATGAGAAGGATGAACCACCCGTGGTTAACAAAGACGGTCAAGGAGAGTATCCAATCAAAAACTAAGGCATACAAAGTGGTGAAAACCAATGGTAGGACTGGGAATTTTTTAGGAACCAGCAGCGGATGACTAAAAAGCTAATAAAGAGGGAGAAAATTGATTATGAAAGTAAATTGGCAAGAAATATAAAAACAAACAACAAGAGCTTCTACGGATATATAAAAAGAGAGTAGCTAAAGTGAGCATGGGACCCTTGGAGGATGAGACTGGAGAATTGATAACGGGGAACAGGGAAATGGCAGATAATTTAAACTAATATTTTGCATCGGTCTTCACAGTGGAGGACACTATAAACATCCCACAGATATCAGATAAGCAAGGAGCTAATGGGGGGAATGATCTTGTAACAGTCTCTATCACTAAGGACAAAGTATTTGACAAACTAATGGGACTAAAGGCAGACAAGTCACCAGGACCTGATGGCCTACATCCAAAGGTTTTAAAGGAAATGGCTGCAGAGATAGTGGAGGCATTGGTCGAAATATTCCAGAACTCACCGGATTCTGGGAGGGCCCCAGCAGATTGGAAAACCGCTAATGCGACGCCCCTGTTCAAGAAGGGAGGGAGACAAAAAGCAGGAAACTATAGGCCAGTCAGCCTAACATCGGTCATTGGGAAAATGCTAGAGTCCAATATTAAGGAAGAAATAGCAGGACATTTAGAAAAGCTTTACACAATCAGAGTTTTGTAAAAGGGAAATCATGTTTGACAAATTTTCTAGAGTTCTTTGAGGATATAACGAGCAGAGTTGATAAAGGGGAACTGGTAGATGTAGTGTATTTGGATTTCCAGAAGGCATTCGATAAGGTGCCACATAAAAGATTATTGGACAAGATAGGAGCTCATGGTATTGGGGGTAATGTATTAGCATGGATTGAAGATTGGTTAACACACAGAAGACAGAGAGTCGGGATTAATGGGTCTTTTTCAGGTTGGAAAGATGTAACTAGTTGAGTGCCACAAAGATCAGTCCTAGGGCCTCAATTATTTACTATCTATATTAATGACTTGGAGGAGGGGGCCAAGTGTAATATATCGAGATTTGCTGATGATACAAAAATAGGTGGGAGGGCATGTTGTGATGAGGGCATAAGGAATCTGCAAGGGGATATCGATAGGTTGAGTGAGTGGGCATAAACTTGGCAGATGGAGTTTAATGTAGGAAAGTGTGAGGTCATGCACTTTGGTAGGAAGAATCAAAAGGCAGACTATTACTTAAATGGAGAGAGACTCCCAAAAAAGTGCAGCACAGAGGGATCTGGGTGTTTTTGTGCATGAAACACAAAAGGTTAGCATGCAGGTGCAGCAAATAATTAAGAAGGTAAATGGAATTTTGGCCTTTATTGCTAGGGGGTTGGAGTTTAAAAATAGGGAAGTCTTGTTACAACTGTACAGGGTGTTGGTGAGGCCGCACCTGGAGTACTGTGTACAGTTTTGGTCCCCGTATTTAAGAAAGGATATACTGGCATTGGAGGCAGTTCAAAAGAGATTCACTAGGTTGATTCCTGGAATGAAGGGGTTGACTTATCAAGAACGGCTAAACAGGTTAGGCCTTTATTCATTAGAGTTTAGAAGAATGAGGGGTGATCTTATTGAAACATACAAGATTCTGAGGGGGCTTGACAGGGTAGATGTTGAGAAGATGTTTCCACTAATGGGGGAATGTCGATCTAGGGCACATAGTTACAGAATAAGGGGACACTCATTTAAAACTGAGCTGCAAAGGTATTTCTTCTCTCAGAGGGTAGTGAATGTCTGGAATTCTCTACCCTAGAGAGTTGTGGAGGCTAGATCACGGAAAGTATTTAAAGAGGAGATAGATAAATTTGTGAAATATCGGGGAGTTGAGGGCTATGGGGAGCTGGCACAAAGGAGGAGTTGAGGTCTGGGGCAGATCAACCATGAACTTATTGAATGGCGGGGCTTGAGGGGCCAAATGGCCTACTTCTGCTCCTATTTCTTATGTTCTTATGTTCACAACAAAAACAAATCAAGGTTATAACACTTCAATGCAATACTGAGGAAGACTGCATTGTTGGCAATGCGATCACCAGATGTAATGTTGGATAAAAGTCCTGTCTGCCTGTAGATGAATAGATCCCATAGGACTATTCAAATAAGTTCTCCCAGAGTCCAGGCCACAATTTTAAAAAAATGATTAACTGGCCTAATCATTTGCTGCTTGTGGTACCTTGCTATAGAGAATTGACTGCTGTGCTTATCTGCATAACAACAATCACAGCACATTAGTCACTCCTTGGATGCATAAGTTTTGGTAGGTCTTGAGAGCAGGGTATGGTGCCACGTAAATGCAGCTTTTCTCCTTCCGTCACAATTCCAAATGCAATCACACAATTAGATAAATACAGGGTGCTAATTATAATGGTGGGGAGAGAGATGGGGAAGATTGAAGGTTTTTGACTGGTAGGAAAGAAAGAGCATGCTCACTGCACTTCTGAAACCACTTGCCCCCTTTCGTGATGTCAAAGGTAAATTGGTATACATACTTTAATCAGCAGTGGGTTTAGATTCTTTATGCTTTGTTATAAATCCTGTTGAAAGCATAAACTCTTCGAAAAACTTCTGATCCTTTCCGATCAATTTCAGATTCCGATAAAGGCTGATAGAAAGAAAAGAAAAACTGAAAACGTGAAATAAAATGAATAAAAACAAGACAGACAAAAGCTTAAAGAGAAAGATAGGCTAACAATTTAGGCAGGACCAATCAATGGAATTCACATGGGGTCCCATGTGAAACATTAATCTATCTTTCTCTTTCAAATGCTCACTAATCTACTGTGCATTTCCAATTCTAATTTAGGAATGATGAAATGGTGATTTCGTAACGTAGATGATACTCAGGATCAAGTCTAAGCACTTCCGTTAGATGGAGTAGGAATCTCAAGTGACTAAATATGCTCTTAACCTCCTCCTTTGTAAGCTGAATTCAAATTATCAACTGCTATGAGTGGGACTTGACCTCATAATCACTGGATCCTGGCTTCTGGACTACTATGAAAGCAAAATACTGTGGATGCTAGAAATCTGAAATAAAAACAGAAAATGATGGAAATACTCTGCATCAGAAATGGCAGCATCAGTGTAGAGAGAAACCGAGTTAAAGGCCGGAATTTTTTGACAGAGGCAGCAGGGCCGGGGGCCACATTCTGCTAGCATCAGCCAATTAAGTGGCTGCCACCAGGACTGCTGTCCCTATTAAGGATGATGGCCCAATCCCCAAGAGCTGCTGGTCCCAATCAAAGGCCCAGAAGCTCAGCAGCCTCAGACGTGCCAGCGTTAACAGTAGCTATTGTTGGAGTTGCATCTGGAGGATGAGGCCGCATTGATGGCTGGCGCCCTTGAAGAGGGGTAAGCGGGGTTGGGGATAGCCAGGGACGAGCAGGCAGGCCCCAGAAATTGGAGAGAGGGTTGGGGGGATGGGCTCTGTGGACCAGAGCAGCCGTTGCCACTAGGGGGCCACCTCCAGCAAGTGCGTCACCATTGAAGGGGCTGAGGATGTGTCTTCAGCTGTGGAAGTGCCCTGAGTGGAGGTCCCATTGCCTGAAGCCTGCCAGTTTCCTGCCTTTGAGGTCTCACATTCACTCCTGTAGTCTCCTGGAGTGGTTGAGCTTCTGGTAACGGGGTGATGCCTGGCTGGCCCAACTCACCCATGCATTACTCCATTGACCTCATGGTGAGACCTTGCTTTGGATGTCTGTTCACAACACCTGCATGCACTTGTTGCTACGGTTCATGTGTCTCTCCATGAGGTTTGCTACTCTTTCAATGGAGAATGCCATGCATTCACATGCCAAAGAAAAGGAGCCACTCATGTCATGGATGGATTCCTCCATCATTTGTGCATAGGAGATCACTGCCTCTGGAATCTTCGACAGATCTTCACACATTTGGTGCATCAGCTGGAGCCTCTGCTACTTTGCTGTTGACACCCAAAGCTCGCAAACTGCATGGAGCTGTGCATCGTTGGGCCTCTCTTCACTCCTCTGATGGGAAGTGGCTGCAGCTTTCACTGCCTCTGTTATGTCCTACCACACGTCTATAAAGTGTTCACCAGATTATGCCACTCGCTGTACACGTGCAACAGAGCCCACCAACATGACTATTTCTGTGCTGGTGGAGGGTGTGCAAGAATGAAGTGATGCAATGTTTTCACATGGCTTTGCATCCTGTGAGCTTTCAAGCATGACCTCATCCCTGGTCTGTCCCTCATCTGCTGCTGGACCTGGTGGCAAGAAAATATTAAAGTGAAACATGTGGTACCATCAATCGAGGCCTTTTGACTCCCCTTGGTCAGGAGCTTCCAGTAGCAGTAAAGGCCCACATAGGTGCCACTGCCAGACATGATGTAGGGAATGTTGGATGCAACCAGATCTTTACACACTCTCCATACCTTCTACACCTGCCTCGCCCTCAGCGACAGGCTGCCCTGCAGTGACCCATCCGATGTGCATGGCCTCCTCCTTCATCGGTGTCACCACAGCAATAACAGTAACTCCACCTCAGGTCTGTTGGCCTTCCCGGGCATTCTGATTCTCCAGCAAGCATGAGCATAGGCAATGTCAGTACTGTCTCATGGAGCATATGTGCTGGTCACTCTGGGACACTGTAAACGTGCAGCACCCCACTGCTGGGATAGCATGATGAAGTGACCATTCAGCCATCTCAATGCAGCATTCACCCATGGCTTGAGCATGGGTCTCGAGCGCATGATACCTTGAAGCCTCAACGTTAACATTGATGCCTGGTGTTGCCCCATTCGGGGTCTACCACCTGGCCTGGCCTTAGATTTCATGAGTACAATTAATACTGGGCTCCCAGTTGCCATCTGTAAACACCACTCACCTTTCATGACGGCAATAGGTCATTAAATCTTTTCCTGCACTGGATCCAGGTTCTGGCAATGACACCATTGTGCCACTTCCAGCCATGCCTTCTTGGTGATACTTACTGGCCTCCTCCTCCCATTTTCTGGAATGAGGACCGCCTCCTTTCGAAGACTGCTTCCAAAAGTGCCTCAAGGGAGGCATCACTGAAGGGTGGCCCTTCCTCTTTCTGCCGCCATCTCTATACGGCCTTCTTAGCTGTCCACCCCCTCCTTCTTGCCTCTGGGTTCAAGCTGGCCGACTGCTGCACAGGGGTCTTAAAAAAATCCCAACTGCGTGCGAGCTGCTGGCACTAGGACCCACCCACCACGGTTAATTGGATGGGTCCCTCGCTGGCAGCCACTTAAATTGGCTGCTAATAGTAAAATGCAGGGGGAAGTCGCACCGCCCTTGCGTCCTGGCACTATGCATTTCAGCCTGCACAAACGGTAAAGTCCTGTCCGTTAACTCTGTTTCCCTCTCCACAGATGCTGCCAGACCTGCTGAGTATTTCCAGCATTTTCTGTTTTTATTCTGGACTGCTACTCCAGGAACAAAACCACTACTCAACTACATCCCTACCATCTTCTTAAATGTCTTATGCTTATTGGCCAAGAGTGTGCAGAACCACAGAGATAGGATCGGGGCAGGTAGGAAACCATGCAGAAGCAGTTCACTGACTGTGCAGAGATAGCTCTTGCACTTGCATTTGCCTTTATCGCCAAGAAGCTATGGAATGAATTGGTGAGAGTAAGTTTAAAGGCTCGGAGCCACCAAACAAGAAGTATTTGTTATAATTCCGCCTGTACGCCCTTTTTACATATTTTTCATGCAGCTACACTGGCTAAGTAGCTGCACGACAACCAAAATGTCCTACGATCTGACAGCTTTCAACTTATCATCTTGGGGATACATTGTAAATGTCTTTTCCTTTTCTCTTTCTGTAGATTATTCCCTAGATGAAGCTAGATTAAACTCTACCTAGACTTTACCGAGCGGCATCCTCAGGATATTCCAAAGCAGTTGACATCCATTGAGTTATAAGGGTGTGGTATTAGGTGGGTTTTTAATCCCCATGGTGTCCATTCAGTTTTAAACAGACTCTCTTTAAAACAGGCATCCGTTTAAATCATGGTTGCCAGACATGTGACTTCCACCGTACTATGCCAATGATTATGCTTGAATTCACATTTAAGTAGGTCAGCCACAAAATGCCTGTAGATATGCAGTTGCCTTTGTCTTTGTGAAATATAGATGTCCGTTAATGAGAATTACTTTTATCCTCGGTAACAGCAGAAAGTTTTTAGGGCAGACAATTGTTATTTGACCTGCAAACGTATGCTGGAGCTACTTAGTAAATTTTCCTGCAATCAGTAAAATAAGCCTGACAAATGACTTTTTGAAAAATAAGCCATTTCATGACTCTTCAAACTTGCAACTTTGCAGCATAATCAGTGGCAATGATTTCTTTGACATTTGTATGGAATACATACTTATCAGGTGGTTACTACTATCTGACAGTTAAAAAGATCTTCTGTAACCCGGGTTCTGTATAGTTTTAATCAACACAAATTTCAAGCTCTCAGTGTCTCTTGGATCCTCAACTGTCTGACTATTATGCTAATATTTTATCCCTGTAGCTTGTGGGACTCAAAATGTGGTTTTCAGAATTTGAATTCCATGTGCATTCTTAACACTGCTTTGACTGAGCCACTTTGATTTATGCTTTTAATAAGTCCCATCAGTTGAGCTTTTTGTAAAGGGACTATTTCAGCAATGACAAATATAGGACAGACACCACAACATGCAGCTTTGCACAATATAGTTCTATTTCAGTATTAACTTGCCTCATTTTAAAAAATTACTCCTGGCCAGAATTTTACGCCCCCCCTCCCCCCACCCAACAAGCGGGCTGGTGGCAGGGGGGTGCGTAAAATTGAGTGGAAGGCGCGGGGGCAGTGGGGGGGGGGAACCATTTCTAACCCCTTCTCGCCCCCACTGCAATTTTATGAGGGGCGGCGGCGAGAAATGGCCCGCCAACCCCAGGCCAATTAGCTGTCACTTAGGGGCCTTTTACCCTTGGAGGCCAGACGGCAAAGGCCCCAAGAACCCCACCTGGTAAAACCAGGCGGCCTTCTTGCGGGCTGAGGGGGACCCTCCTGATCAGGCACCCTGTGCCCCAAGGAGAGCCACCCCCAAAGCCCCAACTGCCCCCAACGCACAACACTCCCTCCATCCCCCTAACCCACTCCCCTTGTCCCCGGCGAGGCCCTAAAAATTCACCTGAGTTTTGGGGCAGTCCATCCTTTTGCCTCCAATTGCTGCGTGTAGTTCCAGCAGTGGCCACCGCTCCCAGTGGGACTAAGAGCTGCAGGCCTGCTGATTGGCCAGCAGCTCCATAAGGCAGAACTTCCTGCCTCAAGGAGCTGGAAGTCCTGCCCAAGACCAATTAAGGGGCTGGTGAGTGAAAAATCCCAGCCTGGCTCCCCAGACCCAGTGGAGGTAGGTGTGCCCCTGACTTTTTGGCCAGAGGGCGGGGCATCCCGTCCAACGTTAAATTCTGGCCCTTATCTTGAAACCAGTATATACATTTTTTTGCAGATTTAAACTTTACAGGTAGAAGGGAGTGATAATGTTACCCCGAGGCATTCAGATGATATCTGACATGATGAACCTCATTCAAGTTTAGATAATGTTCATTTTGTCACTCTCTTTTGTCTATTGCTTGTGACGTGCACTAGACATTTTGCCATAAGTATAACATTTATAATTCATGGTTTTTGCATGGTTACCTTATTGGCAAAGGTGAGAAAGGAAAAGGATTTGGCTGCAGTCTTGACCATTGACTGAAAGTACCATTTAAAATCCTGGAACTCCCTCCCTAACAGCACTGTGGTGTATCTGCACCAAATGGACTGCAGTGGTTCAAGAAGATAGCTCACCATCACCTTCTCGCGGGCAATTAGGGATGGGCAACAAATGCTAGCCTTGCCAGCAATGCCTACATCCAATGAAATGAAGAAAAAAAAAAGTAAAGCTGTTAGCAACTAGGCTAATCAAATACTAGGATACATTTGAAGGGCAGTTGGTTACAAATTGAATCTGATTATCTTAACCTTTTGTGACAAAAGGAGCAAGCTACCATGGTTTTCTAAATACAGCAGAAGCACAGTGTATCGTCTCCCGAGGATAAGATCCCTTTTCCTCGATCAGCTGAATTCCTTGGATGAGTCCAAGGACAGGTTTCAAACGAGGATAGCTCGTCACCAAATTTATTGTCAAAGACTGACTCATCCATCAGTGACCCATATTTAGTCCATTGCCTTGTTGCGGTTAGGGAAACATCCTTCTTTTGATTAATAACTTCATCAAAATCATCACCCTGCAGCAACAGTGCACAGGAAATATTGTCGACTTGGGTTACCCTTAGGATCCACCAGCAGTTTCAAGTGAGAAGCCAAAATGATTCTATCAATCTTGGTTATTCTGGTCTTCTAACATCTTGCAGTTTACCATGACAGGGCAAATTGTCTCCCTCAAACAAAGGAAGGTAAATTCACCTATTGATTGGTCCCAGTGAGCAGTCATTTTCAAAGGGAGTGCAGGTTGGAGAAAGGGGCACAGCACTGTAGCACTGATTCTTTCACCTACACTTTCTTTGAATATAGTTCTCCACTTGGAGCAAAGGGATGGTGAATTTATCCAAGAATTTCATGTACCAGATGGAAGTCCCAGTTTTAGCATCCTTTTCCTATGAACTTCTTAACATTTTGACTATTAAAATAGAAGTAAGAGCTAAAGATAAACAGTACTACCTTTTGCTCTAAGTGCCTGTTGCATGTCAGCTTCTCTCAGTTGTTAACATTCTTGTCCCTGAGTCAGAAGGTTGTGAATTCAAAACGACTACAGGTTTCAGTGAATAATCTAGGCTGACACTTCAGTACAATACTGAGGAGTTGCTACATTGCTGAATATGCTGTCTTCTGAGTGAAAAGATGGCCTGAATTTTGCTCTCAGTGGCAAAGGAATGTTTTTCGCCATTCACCTCATGTACAGTTGCCCAGAGACTTTTCGCAGAGTTGTCAGGGGGGATTCCCACTAATCAGTTGCCTTTTGCAGTGTGGCACCCTCTACAGGTGAACGTGGCATCTGTGAGCATGACTAGCAACAGCAAGGCTCTTCAACCAATCAGATTGAAGTAGCCTCACTGAAACACGCAGTCTGCAAACCAGGAAGCACAAACAGGAAATATAAATAATTGCATTTAAATCATGTACAGGAAGCAAAATAAAAAATGAGACACGCAGATGTGATTAAGGGAGACAGATGAAAGCGCCAAACAGAAAAACAAAAAAATTATTACTTTTTCATTCATTCATGGGATGTAGGCGTCGCTGGCCAGGCCAGCATTTATTGCTCATCCCTAATTGCCCTTGAGAAGGTGGTGGTGAGCTGCCTTCTTGAACCGCTGCAGTCCATGTGGGGTAGGTACACCCACAGTGCTGTTAGGAAGGGAGTTCCCACATTCTGCAACGTTAATTTTTGGCTGAGGGAATGAGTCTCCAGAATTGCAAAATTGATTTTTCTGGATCAGAGAGGGTGTTCAACAGTAACTATCACTTATTATGCCTTTTAAAAACTCACTTACTCCTGAATGGGATACCTAACTTATTCAGCTTTCTTTAGTGGGGAATTAATAGGTTAATACCACAAGTTCATACCATTACAGTGATTTCAATGTTGAAATCTGCACAGTGGCGCAGTGGTTAGCACCGCAGCCTCACAGCTCCAGGGACCCGGGTTCGATTCCGGGTACTGCCTGTGTGGAGTTTGCAAGTTCTCCCTGTGTCTGCGTGGGTTTTCTCCGGGTGCTCCGGTTTCCTCCCACAAGCCAAAAGACTTGCAGGTTGATAGGTAAATTGGCCATTATAAATTGTCACTAGTATAGGTAGGTGGTAGGGAAATATAGGGACAGGTGAGGATGTTTGGTAGGAATATGGGATTAGTGTAGGATTAGTATAAATGGGTGGTTGATGTTCGGCACAGACTCGGTGGGCCGAAGGGCCTGTTTCAGTGCTGTATCTCTAATCTAATCTAATCTAAATGAGGACTGCAGCAGTTCACCTTGTAGAGGAGCAGGGTATCTCTGATAGCAACCACTGGATTTCCATGCATCCCGTGGATTTCAGCACACGTGCTATGCCAGAAGTTTCTGTCAGATTCACCCTGTAATGACAGTGAGCACGATAGCTGTGCAATTATTATTACAGCAAAATCCAGACCAGTAAACTAAAACTTTGTCCGGCTGCAAAGGTGGATGTAAATAATCCCAAAAGAGGTTCATCAGTTTCCTGACCAAAATTCCTCAATCAGTCAATACCACCAAAAACAAATGGATTGCAATTTTGTCTCTTTACTAATCCATCTGCACTCAGAAAATCCAACAAGGAGACCCGCAGCCAAATGCTGCAGCTAGTAGAGCATTACCTGTAGCAGTCAAGCTCATGGGAGCCCTCAACCTTTTTGCTTTTGGCTTCTTCAAAGTTTCACAGCAGATGCTTGTGTAAGGAAATTTGTGTATTCTGAAATCAAGTCTGCTAATATTATACTGCTATTGATCTCTCTTGATACTGTAGGAATAGTACCCTTTAGCCTTTGCCTATCAAGCAGTGAATTGTAAGTCAGTTTAGATGCTGTGATCATTGAACTTTTGAACTAAAATTGACTTTAAAACTATGGGCACGTTCGTCACTTTGGTAAATCGAATTAAAAGACATGCCAAAGCACACTGATTCATGTATTTTAGAGAACTTTAATCAGTTGATAAAGAAATAAGAAATCTACAAATGGATATGGATAGATCAGATAAATGGGCCAAAATTTGGCAGATGGATTTTAACGTGGATAAGTGTGAGGTTATCCATTTTGGTCGGAAGAATAGAAAGGCAAATTATTATCTAAATGGAGAGAAACTTCAGAGTGCTTCGGTGCAGAGGGAGCTGGGTGTCCTCGTGCATGAATTGCAGAAAACTAGTTTGTAGGTACGGCAGGTGATAAGGAAGGCAAATGGAATTTTGGCATTTATTGCTAAAGGAATAGAGTATAAAAGTAAGGAAGTGTTGCTGCAACTGTACAAGGCATTGGCGAGACCGCACCTGGAGTATTGCGTACAGTTTTGGTCCCCTTACTTGAGAAAGGATGTAGTTGCATTGGAGGCAGTTCAGAAGAGGTTCACTAGATTGACTCCAGAGATGGGGGGGCTTGTCTTATGAAGAGAGATTGAGCAGTTTAGGCCTTTACTGTCTGGAATTTAGAAGAATGAGAGGAGATCTAATTGAGGTATATAAGATGATTAAGGGGATTGACAAAGTAGACATAGAGAGGATGTTTCCTCTGGTGGGGCAATCTAGAATGAGAGGTCATAGTTTTAGGATAAGGGGTAGCAGATTTAAAACAGAGATGAGGAAAAATTACTTCTCTCAAAAGGTCGTGAATCTGTGGAATTCACTACCCCAGAGTGCGGTGGATGCCGGGACATTGGGTAAATTTAAGGAGGGGATAGAAAGATTTTTAATTAGAAATGGGTTGAAGGGTTATGGAGAACAGACAGGAAAGTGGAGTTGAGGCTGAGATGAGATCAGCCATGATCGTATTGAATGGCGGAGCAAGCTCAAGGGGCTGAATTGCCTACTACTTACGTTCTTATAACAAGTGCTAGAGAAACAGTTAGTTCTGCAAAGGAAAGCGTCTGTGTATATATAAAATTTTTAATTGGGAATTCTGTCCGAACAGAAGATTGACTGGGTACGAAATCAAAGACAGACTTATAATTAAAGTTTTACTTGGTCGAATAGTGATTATATGCAACAAGATTAAAAATACCCAGAAGATAATAAAGTTGAGTTGTACTGATTGACAGAAAGAATAAATGGTACAGTTAGGAGAAGTATTGACAAGGGATATGTAACTTAAATTCTTCTTATATGGAATTGTAATGTAATTAATATAATTATGTAATACAGAATTGCATAGATTGTCACATGGTGCAAGAAAAATGTATAAAAAGTTATTCACAAAAGGCTATGATACAGAGCTCAGAAATGGAATGCATTTGAATTCCTAACCAACCATCATGAGGTCTAGTTGTAAGTATTATTGCATGTGCCATATAAAATTGTGATAACTGATATTCAACAGATAAGAATCTTATTGATTTGAGGAGTAAATTACAGGTAAGAATCCCTCATCTAACTATCAGCAAGACCAGTTTGTCTGCAGTTCATGTTTGTATTAAACAGATGACTAATGGTTATCCTCATCAGTCTGTCTAGCAGTAGCAATCGAGTTGTGTGATTAACCTAGAAAAAAGGGTTATGATATAATTGTAAGACTTAGCATCAGCAGGTTAGCTGCAGCATAATGCATCCCCACGTTGTCTGCTCAGTGAATGAGTGACTGAAAGAGTTAACTAAAAAGAGAAAAGGATGTAAAGATGCCAGTGCATCCTACTGTGCCGAACCTCCAGCCTCATCATCTCTGACCCTGACTGCTGTGCATTTCCTAAAGAAGTCGATGGAAGCCTTTTTCATTAATGTCAATGTTTGTCGTGTCGCGGGACCTCCTCCTATGCTGTGTTAACATCTCTGTTAAAAACAGTAAATGTGACAAATGTTTTCAACATGTCTGAGCCATCTTACCATAGTGTGTTTTTTATTCTTTCGGGCTGGCTAGGACAGCATTTATTGCTTTTTGTGCACAGGATATACCTGGGCAATTTTCCACATTGCTGGATGGATGCCAGTGTTGTAGCTGTACTGGAACTGCTTGGCTAGGGGCGCAACTAGTTCTGGAGCACAAGTTTTCAGTACTATTGCCGGAATGTTGGCAGGGCCCATTGCCTTTGCAGTATCCAGTGCCTTCAGCTGTTTCTCAATATCACATGGAGTGAATCGGATTGGCTGAAGACTGACATTTATGTCCTTTAGGACCCGGCCAGCAATGGTTCTACCGAACCACTCTTGGTGATGGGCATTGAGGTCCCCCACCCAGAGTTCATTTTGTGCCCTTGCTACCCTCAGTTCTTCTTCCAATTGATGTTCAACATAGAGAAGCACTGATTCATCAGCTGAGGGAGGACAATTGATGGTAATCAGCAGGAGGTTTCCTTTCCCATGTTTGACCTGATGTCATGAGACTTCATGGGGTCCGGAGTCAATGTTGACCACTCCCCGGGCAACCTTCCAACTATATACCATTGTGCCACCACCTGCTGGTGGGACAAGACATACCCAGGGATGTGATGGTGGTGTCTGGGACATTGTCTGCAAGGTATGATTCCTTGAGTATGACTAGTCTGTGGGACAGCTCTCCCAATTTTGGCACAAGCCCCAGATGTTAGTCAGGAGGACTTTGCAGGTTCAACAGGGCTGAGTTTGCTGTTGCCAGTGCCTAAGTTGATGCTGGGTGGTCCGTCCAGTTTCATTTCTTTTCTTAGGCTTTGTAGCAGTTTGATACTGCTGAGTGGTTTGCTAGACAATTTCAGAGGGCATTTAAGAGTCAACCACATTGCTGTATATCTGGAGTCACATGTAGGCCAGACCAGGCGAGGATGGCAGATTTCCTTCCTTAAAGGGCATTAGTGAACCAAATGGGTTTTTACAACAATCGACAATGCTTTCATGATCACCACTAGACTCTTTCATGATCACCACTAGACTAGCTTTTTAATTCCAGATTTATTAATTGAATTCAAATTCCACCATCTGCTGTGGTAGTGATTTGAACCCGTGTCCCCAGAGCATTAGCCTAGTGCTCTGGATTACTAGTCTAGTGACATTACCACTATGCCACCATCTCCCTGTGGACAACGTTAGGAAGATTCAGCAATTGTAGCCAAAAGGGAGAAGTAGTTATGAGCGCAACAGTGGTTCTTGAAGGTATTAGTGCAAAAGGAAAGGAGTTGCATTGAGGTCTTCCCTGCTGACTTAGTGCGATCCAGGGCTCAGTGGTGACACTCTCTCCTCTGAATCAGACAATTGTCAGTCCAAGTCCCACTCCAGAGATTTGAGCACAAGATCTAGACTGACACTCCAGTGCAGTACTGAGGGAGTACTGCATTGTTGGAGGTGCCATTTTTTGGATGAGACTTTAAACTATCTTCCCTCTCAAGTGGATGTAAAAGATTCCATGGTACTATTTGAAGAACAGCAGGAGATTTATTCCTAAACCAACTTCTCTAAAATATACTATCTGGTTTTCTTTTAACTTATGGTAACTTATAGTGTTGTGGCTCAGAGAGCATCCTTGATGGCTGTGTAGAATGTATGAATCTTACCTTGGTACTTCCAATGAAATTATTACATTTCTTTCAGAACAGCAGCCAAATCCTGCCAAAAATGCAGCTGGCTTTCATGTGTTGTGTTGCCTCTCATTACATAGAACCATACAGCATAGAGGGAAGCCTATCATCATTGAGCCTGCTCTTTGAAAAAGCTATTCAACTAGTCCAAATTCCTTGCTGTTTCCCCATAAGTCCTTAAAATTAATCCTTTTCAGGTTTTGGAAGTTACTATTGCATCTGCTGTTCACAATTTTGTTGTGATGCCCATCTTTTGACCTGGGCAAGTACCTCCTTTCTGTTGTTCACTTGGTCCAATAGCAGCCCCATGGCTACATCTGAAAACCCCAGGGAATTGCTGGAACTAATGTTGCCCACATATGTCTTCCTGCAGCTCCATGGCTCCCCTCTTTTGTGCATAAAAAGCATTTCCCCTTTAAGCTGCTGCAGGCCTTTAAGAACCTGCAGCAGCACCCAATTTTCTGCCAACTGACTGTGCTGGCAGCTCACGTTCACCGTGCGAATGACAACATTACAGAAACTAGGATGGGCCCCCTACCAGCTCCTCCAGCTACCCACTACGCTTGCCCAACCTACCTCCAACCAGTTATTAATTACCACCATTATCGGGGCATTCAATCATTCATTCAGTTGTGATTTGGTGGACCTTTTTATGCACACATTGCCTTCTACACTTGATAAATAATAGCACTACACTTTAAAAGTAATCCAAAAAGGAATCCTGAGGATATGATAAGGTGCTGTATAAATCATGCTCTTTCTTTTCCTTACATGAACAATGCTTATGACAATAAATAAAAGTTAACTTTGATGGCCAGATTATTTCTTTCATCCAGTAACTTTTTGGAATACCAATATCATCCCTAGAAACATTGTAAATTAGGTACTTTTTCGATGTGTTTACAATTTCATTGGAATACTGATGAGTGGACATCTTCCCAAATTTGTTTTACAGTGCTACTGTATATAATGACAAGAGGAAATCAAGGCATAAAACCTAGTTTAGACAGCATAAAAAAGCTCCTATGTATATATTCCACATTTCTATTGACAATCTTTTCACAGGGTACCATCATTTAACTTTACATTTTTTGTGTGGAGCTTGGAAATTTAATCTTATCCATTGTACATATAATCTAAATGTTGCCCTTCAGAAAAATAATCACCCCAATTTACTCAGATATGTGTCGGGGGTAGGGTTTGTTGTATACTGCTGTCACGATATTGTATGTTGTTGGTAGCATAGTGTTCTTCACAAAGGTTTCGGAGTTTTTGTCTGGCTGAACATCAACTGATTATTTATATTTACATTCTATTTACACTCTCCATTAGGATCTCTAGCTAGCACTTCTCATGGTGCTTCTAGCTCCTTCCAAGCCAACTGCTTATGTGACTATTTTCATGTCATCACTACAGTGGGAGAGGTTACTCTCACTGTCTCAATCATTAACCCTTTCAGACCCTTACACTACAGGGTTGTCCTCCCAATTGCTCACCTTAACTTTGGCAAAAGATCACAGAAACTCCATTTGTGCATTTACTTAGGTTTCAGCCAATCTTCTGCAAAGGTTATGATGGGCAATTGGGAAATCTCCCAAAGAAATTCCTGGCCATAATATCCACCACTTCAATTTTTCCATTCATCTAATTTAAAAATTATTGCAGAACAAGACTGTCTGTTTATTATTATTGTAACAGTGATTCTGGGTAGGGCCAGAAAACAATCATCAACATTACAGAACTGGAAGAAAAGGAGCAACACTGGCAGCAAAAACAAAGCACGGCATTAACAACTGAGCAAGAAGCAAGAAAGTATGGAAAAGTACAAAGAGCCACAATATTTGGGAACCATTTAAGAAGAGTGGTTGAGTCTGGGTGGCAAAAGAAGCAAGCAAACCTTCCGGGAGAGACTTACCTTCCAGGACAGTGAGCAGTGATGTCACAGGAAAGCTGCAAGGTGATTAGTCGGTGAGTAACTGCTGTTAGGGAATAACTCTAAATAGCTGAGTTAGTACACCAGTGTTAGGGTGCGTGTGTAAATAGCTTAATAATAAGGAACAAGTGAGTAGCTTTTTTTTGAGTAAGGTTTATGTTAACTAGTGAACTGTATTGATTTTTAGTAGGATTTATCAGTAGCTTCAAAAGTAAAGGTAAGGACTTTAGATTGTAGTGGGTAGTGTTTGGAGTAGAACAAGGCCCCTAGCGTAATTAGTATTTTTTTAATTAAAGGGAATAACTAAGTAATCTAGAGGTAAGTCATGGCAGGAGAGCTCGCACCTGTGATATGCTCCTCCTGCGCTATGTGGGAAATCAGAGACGCTTCCAGTGTCCCTGACGACCATGTGTGCAAGAAGTGTATCCATCTGCAGCTGCTGGCTACCCACATTACGGAGCTGGAGCTGTGGGCGGATTCACTGAGGAGCATCCATGATGCTGAGATCATCATGGTCACACCGCAGGCAAATGCTGCAAAGGCAGAAAGGGAATGGGTGACCACCAGACAGAGTAGAGGAAGGCAGGTAGTGCAGGAGCCACCTGTGGCCATCCCCCTCTTCAACAGATATACTGCTTTGGATATTATTGGGGGAGATGTCTCAGGGGAAAACATCAAGAGCCAAGTTCATGGCACCAAGAAGAGTGGCAGGGCTATAGTGATAGGGGATTCAATCGTAAGGGGAACAGACAGGCATTTCTGCAGCTGCAAAAGAGACTCCAGGATGGTATGTTGCCTCCCTGGTGCTGGGGTCAAGGATGTCTCTAAGCGGCTGCAGGGCATTCTGAGGGGGGAGGGCGAGCATCCAGTTGTCGTAGTACATATCGGTACCAACGACATAGGTAAAAAAAAGGGATGAGGTTCTACAAGCTGAATATAGGGAGTTAGGACATAAATTAAAAAGTAGGACCTTAAACATAGTAATCTCAAGATTACTACCAGTACTACATGCTAGTGAGGGCAGAAACAGCAGGATATATCAGATGAATACGTGGCTGGAGAAATGATGTAGGAGGGAGGAGTACAGATTCCTGGGACATTGGGACCGGTTCTGGGGAAAGTGGGACCAGTACAAGCTGGACCGGTTGCATCTGGGCAGGACCGGGACCAATTTCCTTGGGGGTGGGGGGGTTTGCTAGTGTTGTCGGGGAGGGTTTAAACGAGAATGGCAGGGGGATGGGAATCTGGGCAGGGAGACAGAGGAGGGGGAAACAAGGATAGAAATGAAAGACAGAAAGGTAAGAAGTAAAAGTGGAAGGCTGTGAAAACAAGGGCGAGAAACAAATGGGGCCATAGTGCAAAATAAAGCTAAGATGACTAACAATGTTAAAAAGACAAGTCTAAAAGCATTGTGTCTTAATGCGCGGAGCATTCGCAATAAGGTAGATGAATTAACAGCGCAAATACACAGCTATAATATAGTTGCGATTACGGAGACATGGCTGCAGGGTGGCCAAGGATGCAAACTGAACATCCAGGGGTATTCAATATTTAGAAAGGACAGGAAAAAAGGGAAAGGAGGTGGGGTAGCATTGTTGGTAAAGGAGGAAATCAATGCAATAGTGAGGAAGGATATTGGCTCGGAAAATCATGATGTGGAATCTGTATGGGTGGAGCTAAGCAACACCAAGGGGCAGAAAACATTTGTGGGGTTGTCTGTAGGCCCCCAAACAGTAGTGGAGATGTAAGGGATGGCATTAAACATGAAATTAGAGATGCATGCAATAAGGGTACAACTGTAATTATGAGTGACTTTAATCTGCATATAGATTGGTCAAACCAAATTAGCAATAATACTGTGGAGGAGGATTTCCTGGAGCGTGTACATGATGGTTTTTTAGACCAAAACGTTGAGGAACCAACTAGAGAACAGGCTATCCTAGACTGGGTATTGTGCAATGAGAAAGGATTAATGAACAATCTTGCACGGGGTCCCTTGGGGAGGAGCGACCATAACATGATGGAATTCTTCATTAAGATGGAGAGTGAAATAGTTGAATCTGAAACTAGGGTCCTGAAACTAAATAAAGGAAACAACGAAGGTCTGAGGCGCGAGTTGGCTATGGTAGATTGGGGAACTTTACTAAAGGTGTTGACAGTGGTGAGGCAATGGATAATATTTAAAGAGCGTGTGCATGAATTTCAATAATTATTCATTCCTGTCTGGCACAAAAATAAAACCGGAAAGGTGACTCAACCGTGGCTTACAAAAGAAACTAGGGATAGTATTAGATCCAAAGAGGAAGCATATAAAATTGCCAGAAAAAGCAGCGTCTGAGGATTGGGAGCAGTTTAGAATTCAGCAAAGGAGGACAAAGAGGTTGATTAAGCGGGGTGGGGGGAATAGAGTATGAGAGTAAACTTGCGGGGAACATAAAAACTGACTGTAAAAGCTTCTTTAAATATGTGAAGAGAAAAAGATTAGTGAAGTCAAATGTAGGTCCCTTACAGTCAGAAACAGGGGAAATTATAATGGGGAACAAAGAAATGGCTGAACAATTAAACACATACTTTGGTTCTGTCTTCACAAAGGAGGACACAAATAACCTCCCAGAAATGTTAAGGAACCAAGGGTCTAATGAGAGGGAGAAACTGAAGGAAATCAGTATTAGTAAAAATATGTTCTAGGGAAATTAATGGGGTTAAAGGCTGACAAATCCCAGGGCTGATAATCTACATCCCAGAGTACTAAAGGAAGAAGTCCTGGAAATAGTGGATGCATTGGTGGTCATCTTCCAAAATTCTATAGACTCTGGAGCAGTTCCTACAGATTGGAGGGTGGCAAATGTAACCCCACTATTTAAAAAAGGAGGGAGAGAAAAAACAGGGAATTACAGACCAGTTAGCGTTACATCAGTAGTGGGGAAAATGCTATTATAAAGGATGTGATAGCAAGATGGCTCCTGGGCTGGAAGCTCCCTTGCTGTTCAACTCTATCCATGGCCATCTGCTCCCATCCCTAACGTTTTCTCCCCCAATCTGCCCTCTTAAACTGTTTAAATTCCCCTGGCTCTTTAAATCAGTTCATTTTAGCCCTATCTAAAAGTTAACAGTTAGTTTAGTGTATGTTACCTGGGCCCACTGCCCTCCCCCAGCCACACCTGCTCTTTGTTTTCTCAATGAAATTGATCCGGATGAAACTGACGAGCACAGCTGCCGATACTTTAATCTCCGATCCTGCTGTCTTCACAGTCCAGAGTGTCTGCAGCCACGGCATGCGGTAAGTCCATTGAGGTGAAGAAGGAGCTGCGGGACCCGAGAGAAGTCCTGTGAAAAGGTGCCCCGAACACCCAAAACATCCACGAACGGCCCCCCCGGCCGCAACTTCAAAGCGCCCGCGGGAGATGGCTCGGAGAGCATCTGCAGCGCACTGTCGGCAATGTTGCATGCCTTTATTTAAACCACTGCAAAAAAAAAAACCCTTAGCAAATGTAATCACCTCTAAGTCTGCCAAATGATGCTTCACCTCCCGAAGGACGTGGATGAGCTTTCCGGACGTCGATGGTGGGCACTGAGGAAATGGCTTATTACCTGCACCAGATTCCACCCCCCCCTCCCCCCCCCCCCCCCCTTTACCCCCCTTCCACCCCCCCCACCCCCGTCCCCTTCCCTGCTCCACCCTCTCAGCTCACCCCCTCACAACCCCGTCCCAGCCCGCCCCCCCCTCGCACCATCTTCACCCTGCACCCCCTTCCCCTGCACCCCCCCCCCCCCACCCCCTCCCTCTACCCCTCCCCCTTGCATCCCCTCCTCCCACCGGCACCATCCTACACCTGTGTAGGGGCCCCAACAACCCCACTGCCTTGTGGGCGTCTCGGGAGAGACCAAGGCTAAGGGAGTAAACCCTAACAGAAAATCCGGAGCGGAACCCCGTAGGCGGTCATGTGTCACCTTTGGCATGTTTCCGGCAGTTCCTGCAGCCATACTGGTGCCAAACGTCGTGTCCTGCACTCCTTTGGACCCCACCAGAAAGGCCGAGAGGGGGGTTTTGACGACTGGGCAACTCTCAACCTCCATAAATTTGCCCAGGCATGCGCAATGGAGATGTCACTCCATAGTTGCCTCACAGCGACTAAAACAACACGGAAGGCAGCAGTTACGGGTTATAAGTCCAGATAAATTGGCGTAGAAACTGGGCGCCACGGGTTGCCTTTGTCGGTGGGAGAGGTCATTGCACCTCACTGGACAGCTACCGCCCGCCTCAAACCGGGCAGCCCCCGGTCAATAAGGTTCTGTCCCGCCACAGTCTGCCTGCTTCAATGGGTGCTTGGAGCTCAGGGTCATTGCCCGAAAGGTGGACTGATACACCGCACCAAACAACATGAAAAAAGGAAAGAAGGTACCAGCCCTTCGCTTTGCAAGCTGGAACGTCAGAACTATGTGTCCTGGCCTGTCGGAAGACCTTACACAAATCAACGATTCTCGGAAGACCGCCATCATTAACAACGAGCTCAGTAGATTCAATGTGGACATTGCAGCACTTCAGGAGACTCGCCTCCCCGCGAGTGGCTCTCTAGCAGAGCAAGACTACACCTTCTTCTGGCAGGGCAGGGATCCCGAAGAACCAAGACAGCATGGAGTGGGCTTCGCCATCAGAAACTCCTTGCTCAGCATGATAGAGCCTCCCTCAAATGGCTCGGAATGCATACTGTCCATCCGACTGCTCACCACCTCTGGTCCAGTACACCTACTCAGCATCTATGCTCCAACACTCTGCTCCGCACCTGAAGCTAAAGACCAGTTCTATGAACAACTCCATAACATCATTAGCAGCATCCCCAACACCGAACACCTATTCCTGCTGGGGGACTTTAATGCCAGGGTTGGGGCCGACCATGACTCATGGCCCTCCTGCCTTGGGCGCTATGGCGTTGGAAGGATGAATGAGAACGGGCAGAGACTGCTTGAGTTGTGTACCTATCATAACCTCTGCATCACCAACTCGTTCTTTCACACTAAACCCTGTCACCAGGTTTCATGGAGGCACCCAAGATCACGTCGTTGGCACCAGCTAGACCTCATTGTCACAAGGCGAGCCGCCTTAAACAGTGTTCAAATCACACGCAGCTTCCACAGTGCGGACTGCGACACCGACCACTCCCTGGTGTGCAGCAAGGTTAGACTCAGACCAAAGAAGTTGCATCATTCCAAGCAGAAGGGCCACCCGCGCATCAACACGAGCAGAATTTCTCACCCACAGCTGTTACAAAAATTTCTAAATTCACTTGTAACAGCCCTTCAAAACACTCCCACAGGGGATGCTGAGACCAAGTGGGCCCACATCAGAGACGCCATCTATGAGTCAGCTTTGACCACCTACGGCAAAAGTGCGAAGAGAAGTGCAGACTGGTTTCAATCTCATAATGAAGAGCTGGAACCTGTCATAGCCGCTAAGCGCATTGCACTTTTGAACTACAAGAAAGCCCCCAGCGATTTAACATCCGCAGCACTTAAAGCAGCCAGAAGTACTGCACAAAGAACAGCTAGGCGTTGCGCAAACGACTACTGGCAACACCTATGCAGTCATATTCAGCTGGCCTCAGACACCGGAAACATCAGAGGAATGTATGATGGCATGAAGAGAGCTCTTGGGCCAACCATCAAGAAGATCACCCCCCTCAAATCTAAATCGGGGGACATAATCACTGACCAACGCAAACAGATGGACCGCTGGGTTGAGCACTACCTAGAACTGTACTCCAGGGAGAATGCTGTCACTGAGACCTCAATGCAGCCCAGCCTCTACCAGTCATGGATGAGCTGGACATACAGCCAACCAAATCGGAACTCAGTGATGCCATTGATTCCCTAGCCAGCGGAAAAGCCCCTGGGAAGGACAGCATTACCCCTGAAATAATCAAGAGTGCCAAGCCTGCTATACTCTCAGCACTACATGAACTGCTATGCCTGTGCTGGGACGAGGGAGCAGTACCCCAGAACATGCGCGATGCCAACATCATCACCCTCTATAAAAACAAAGGTGACCGCGGTGACTGCAACAACTACCGTGGAATCTCCCTGCTCAGCATAGTGGGGAAAGTCTTTGCTCGAGTCGCTCTGAACAGGCTCCAGAAGCTGGCCGAGCGCGTCTATCCTGAGGCACAGTGTGGCTTTCGTGCAGAGAGATCGACTATTGACATGCTGTTCTCCCTTCGTCAGATACAGGAGAAATGCCGTGAACAACAGATGCCCCTCTACATTGCTTTCATTGATCTCACCAAAGCCTTTGACCTCGTCAGCAGACGTGGTCTCTTCAGACTACTAGAAAAGATCGGATGTCCACCAAAGCTACTAAGTATCATCACCTCATTCCATGACAATATGAAAGGCACAATTCAACATGGTGGCTCCTCATCAGAGCCCTTTCCTATCCTGAGTGGTGTGAAACAGGGCTGTGTTCTCGCACCCACACTTTTTGGGATTTTCTTCTCCCTGCTGCTTTCACATGCGTTCAAATCCTCTGAAGAAGGAATTTTCCTCCACACAAGATCAGGGGGCAGGTTGTTCAACCTTGCCCGTCTAAGAGCGAAGTCCAAAGTACGGAAAGTCCTCATCAGAGAACTCCTCTTTGCTGACGATGCTGCTTTAACATCTCACACTGAAGAATGCCTGCAGAGTCTCATCGACAGGTTTGCGTCTGCCTGCAATGAATTTGGCCTAACCATCAGCCTCAAGAAAACGAACATCATGGGGCAGGATGTCAGAAATGCTCCATCCATCAATATTGGCGACCACACTCTGGAAGTGGTTCAAGAGTTCACCTACCTAGGCTCAACTATCACCAGTAACCTGTCTCTAGATGCAGAAATCAACAAGCGCATGGGTAAGGCTTCCACTGCTATGTCCAGACTGGCCAAGAGAGTGTGGGAAAATGGCGCACTGACACGGAACACAAAAGTCCGAGTGTATCAGGCCTGTGTCCTCAGTACCTTGCTCTACGGCAGCGAGGCCTGGACAACGTATGCCAGCCAAGAGCGACGTCTCAATTCATTCCATCTTCGCTGCCTTCGGAGAATACTTGGCATCAGGTGGCAGGACTATATCTCCAACACAGAAGTCCTTGAAGCGGCCAACACCCCCAGCTTATACACACTACTGAGTCAGCGGCGCTTGAGATGGCTTGGCCATGTGAGCCGCATGGAAGATGGCAGGATCCCCAAAGACACATTGTACAGCGAGCTCGCCACTGGTATCAGACCCACCGGCCGTCCATGTCTCCGTTATAAAGACGTCTGCAAACGTGACATGAAATCGTGTGACATTGATCACAAGTCGTGGGAGTCAGTTGCCAGCATTCGCCAGAGCTGGCGGGCAGCCATAAAGACAGGGCTAAATTGTGGCGAGTCGAAGAGACTTAGTAGTTGGCAGGAAAAAAGACAGAGGCGCAAGGGGAGAGCCAACTGTGCAACAGCCCCAACAAACAAATTTCTCTGCAGCACCTGTGGAAGAGCCTGTCACTCCAGAATTGGCCTTTATAGCCACTCCAGGCGCTGCTTCACAAACCACTGACCACCTCCAGGCACGTATCCATTGTCTCTCGAGATAAGGAGGCCCAAAAGAAAGAAAAAGAAAAAAAAAGAAAGATAGCAGAACACCTGGAAAGCATAAACGAGATTGGACAAAGTCAGCATGGGTTTATGAAAGGAAATCATGCTTAACAAATCTACTGGAGTTTTTTGAGGATGTAACTAGTAGAATAGATAAGGAAGAACCAGTGAATGTGGTGTATTTGGATTTTCAGAAGGCTTTTGATAAGGTCCCACCTAAGAGGTTAGTGTGCAAAATTAAAGTACATGGGATTGGGGGTAATATACTGGCATGGATTGAGAATTGGTTGACAGACAGGAAACAGAGAGTAGGAATAAAAGGGTCTTTTTCTGGGTGGCAAGCAATGACTAATGCGGTACAGCAGGGATCAGTGCTTGGGTCCCAGCTTTTCACAATATATATTAATGACTTGGGTGAGGGAACTAAATGTAATATTTCCAAGTTTGCAGACGACACAAAGCTGGGGGTGCGGTGGCGGAATGTGAGCTGTGAGGAGGATGCAAAGAGGCTCCAATGTGATTTGAACAAGTTGGGTGAGTGGGCAAATTCATGGCAGATGCAGTTTAACGTGGATAAATGTGAGGTTATCCACTTTGGTTGTAAAAACAGAAAGGCAGATTATTATCTGAATGGTGATAAATTGGGAAAGTGGGAGGTGCAACGAGACCTGTGTCCTTCTACACCAGTCGCTGAAAGCAAGCATTCAGGTGCAGCAAGCAATTAGGAAGGTGAATGGTATATTGAGTACTGGAGCAAGGATGTCTTACTGCAGTTATACAGGGCCTTGGTGAGACCACATCTTGAGTATTGTGTGCAGTTTTGGTCTCCTTATCTGAGGAGGGATGTACTTGCCATGGAGGAAGTGCAAAGAAGATTTACTAGGCTGATTCCTGGGATGGCAGGATTGATGTATGAGGAGAGATTGGGTCGACTAGGCCTATATTCACTAGAGTTTAGAAGAATGAGAGGGGATCTCATAGAAACCTATTAAATTCTAACAGGACTAGACAGGCTAGATACAGGGAGGATGTTCCTGATGGCTGGGGAGTCCAGAACCAGGGGTCACAGTATCAGGATATGGGGTATGCCATTTAGAACCAAGATGAGGAGAAATTTCTTCACTCAGAGGGTGGTGAACCTGTGGAATTCTCTACTGCAGAAGAAAGTGGAGGCCAAGTCATTAAATATATTCTAGAAGTAGATATATTAATGCCAAAGAGATCAAGGGATATGGGGAGAAAGCAGGAACAGGGTACTGAATTAGACGATCAGCCATGATATTTTTTGAATGGCAGAGCAGGCCTGAAGGGCCGAAAGGCCTATTCCTGCTCTTATTTTCTATGTTGCTATGTTTTTCTATGTTCCAAACAGTATTCAGCAGGAAAATAAGCCCACAGTGCTATGAGGAAGGAGACCAGTTCCCGAAAAGAGACGTAGGGAAAGAGAGAGAGATCAGAGTCTGGGAGAGTGGCAGCAACTGACAGCAAACTGTTTAAGCAGGGAAACGGAGACCAAGGAAGCCAACCTTAACAGCCCCAAAACGCCATCCAAATTTGAAAAAGATGCGGAAAACTGGGCCTAGTTATCGGACATTAAGAACAATTTGCACGAATTGAAACCTGTAGCCCAGGTCTGAAACTTAGCACTAAGGAGAGGATTTGTAGAACTTTACAAAGTAAATTGTAATGGTGCATTAATGCATCAGATAACTTGTACTATGGTACACTTAAAAGTTAGGTCTATCACTGTCATCTGCATTCAAGGTAATTGTGTACTTGCAGATTACACGGTAGTAAATTATCAGTCACCGTGTGATTCCTGATCAGTAGGTTTTCAGAGATATTAAAAGCTGCAGAGAAAGTATACCCTAGAGGGCATAGGTATATATAGTAAAGATAAATACAACTCATTCATCCACCCAGATCTTTCAGATTTGTAGTTTATTATATATACATAACATGTAATTAAAAGTTCTAATTACTGTACACAAAAGGACATGAAGGAATATGGGGAAGATAAGCTTTTATAGTATGCAGGCAAGTAAAGATCATAATTTTGCTATCTCAACATGAAAATATCACTATTACAGGGACATTATCCCTGTAATTTTTCCTCCTTTGGTTCTCTGAGTTCAATCTGATGTTAGATGAAAGGTGACCTGTTTAAAGAACAAAGAAGACCTCACTTTTAATAGGTTTGTTCTGAAATAAGGTACTTAAATGAAAAGGGAGTCTTGTTCCAGAGATTAGGAATCCTATTTTTCCCTATAGATTTGTTTCTATGTGAACGTGCAAATGTACGTGTGTGTGTGTGTGAGAGAAACTGCATGTATCTCACTGCAAGAAGCACACGTGATCAATACAGATCAAGTGAATGTGAATTAGAAATTATATCTGGCCTCATGGGCTATCAGTGGAGATGTTATTAAATCTATCCCCAGGCAAGGTCATGGGGCCTACTTCTATTTGTCACTCCTAAATATTTTCCACTGGAATGGAATCATTGGCTACAGTTTCTTTGGTGAGTGACAAATCTGAGAAAAGAATTGTACTGTCCAATAAATCTCTTATTTATTTGATTTGTATTATTAGAATATTGTAAGAGGCACAGTTTTAAAACAAAATGCTTTATTTGTTATCTATCATAGTGGAGTCATAAGGTTCTAATGTTCATTTTTAAAAATTTTGATAGAATGCTGAGTATTGTGAACCGAACAGGTATCTACAATGTCATTAAAGCCCTGTGTACTGTTATTTTGCACTGGGGGCACACAGTTATTGGCATCTTCTCTCCATCCTAATGACAAATGGAAACCAAACTTTCTGCATATACAAATTAGTTTTGTGGCAGTGTGCTTTATACAAGTTAAAATAGCACAAAAATAACAACCAAAACCACTAATCCAAACTTCTTTTTTATAAACAGATTTGATACAGAATATTTCAGAATCAGTCACTAGATCAAGGTTAGTCAACAGCTTTATTATTAACTGAAATATTAGTTGGTAAAGCAACAATTACATGCAAATGAACTGGGCGTGTGCAAATTACACATTTCGTTAACTAGAAATACATTAATCAATAAATTTGTTATTTACAACACTTTCAGGCATAGCGTCTTATCCTGTAAAAAGACGGAAAAAGGCTTCTTGATTTTGTGTTTCAGGGGAGTGAGACAGAACAAAGTCTGAACTACAAAAAAACGAAATATCTGCATGAGAATGTCCTTCAGGAAGTGGTACTGTTTTCATTAATGTTGTTAATGGAAGATTGAAGGCATTAAAAAGTATTGAGGAAAGCTCTGTTCTTGACGAGCTATCTTATCCACTATACTTTACTAGCCTGGGAATAGAAAGCTGAACATGAAGTGTAACACCGTGCAAATTCTCTGAGATATACATTTTTGCAATCCAACTAGTAATAAAAAGGAAAATGCTAATAATGGTAAGCAATTGAGATTCATTTGTATTTTATGAGGTCATGACAAGTTAATTTCTACTCTATCAGAAACAACATCTGGACACCAGTTTCTTGCGTTCTTTTGAATTATTTAAAGCAGAGACACGCATCAGATTTATGGAGCACAACCCAGTTAGTCCAAATGAGATGACAAAATAAATGACGCACACTCTTCATGAACCTTCAGTTGCAGTTCTGAAGTGACCTTGCAACATATTGGTCATAAACTGTAAAATCAATTAAAAGAAATGTTGCCCAAAATAGCTTTTTGCTTGTGGTTTCAAGAATATATGGATGAACAGCATTCCCATATATCTGTATTTGAAAATACAATCATCGAAAGCCTCTTTTGAGCAAGGTCAGGCCAAGAAACTTAAGTTGGAGCTCACATCCCTTGAAACATTTTTTTATTTGTTTAGAGGATGTGGGCATCGCTGGCTAGGCATGCATTTATTGCCCATCCTTAACTGCCCTTGAGAAGGTGGTAGTGAGCTGCCTTCTTGAACTGATCCAGTCCTTGGGGTAGATCAACAGTGCTTTTGGAAGGGAGTTCCAGGATTTTGACCCAGCGACAGTGAAGGAACGGCGTTATAGTTCCAAGGCAGGATGGCATTTAGCTTGGAGGGGAGCTTGCAGGTGGTGGTGTTCCCATGCATCTGCTGCCCATGTCCATCTAGGTGGTAGAGGTCGCGAGTTTGGAAGGTGCTGTCGAAGGAGCCTTGGTGAGTTGCTGCCATGCATCTTGTAGATGGTACACACTGCTGCCACTGTGCATCGGTGGTGGAGGGAGTGAATGTTGAAGGTGGTGGATGGGGTGTCAGTCAAGCAAGCTGCTTTGCCCTGGATGGTGTCAAGCTTCTTCAGTGTTGTTGGAGCTGCACCTATCTAGGCAAGTAGAGAACATTCCATCACAGTCCTGACTTGCGCATTGTTGATGGTGGACAGGCATTGGGGAGTCAGGAGGTGAGTTACTCGCTGAAGAATTCCCAGACTCTGACCTTCTATTGTAGCCACAGCATTTATGTGGCTGGTCCAGTTTAGTATCTGGTCAATGGTGACCCCACAGGATGTTGATCGTGGGAGATTCAGCGATGGTAATACTATTGAATATCATGGGGTGATGGTTACATTTTCTCTTGTTTGAGATGGGCATTGCCTGGCACTTGTGTGGCGCGAATGTTACTTGCCACTTATCAGCCCAAGCCTGGATATTGTCCAGGCCTTGCTGCATTTCTACATGGACTGCTTCAGTATTTGAGGAGTCATGAACGCTGCTGAACATTGTGCATTCATCAGCGAACATCCCCACTTCTGATTTATGATAGAGGGAGGTCATTGATGAAGCAGCTGAAGATGGTTGAGCCTAAAATACTACCCTGAAGAACTCTTGCAGTAATGTCCTGGGACTGAGATGATTGATCTCCAACAACCACAGCTAGCTTCCTTTGTGCTAGGTATGACTCCAACCAGCGGGGAGTGTTCCCCCTAAATCCCATTGACTCCAGTTTTGCTAGGCCTCCTTGATGCCATACTCAGTCAAATGCTGCCTTGATGTCAAGGGCAGTCTCTCTCACCTCACCTCTTGAGTTCAGCTCTTTTGTTCATGTTTGGACCAGAACTGTAATGAGGTCTGGACTGAGTGGCCCTGGTGGAACCCAAACAGAGTGTCAGTGAGCAGGTTATTGCTGAGCAAGTGCCACTTGATAGCACTGTCGATGACCACTTCCATCACTTTACTGATGATTGGGAGTAGACTGATAGGACAGTAATTGGCTGGGTTGGATTTGTCCTGCTTTTTGTGCACAGGACATACCTGGGCAATGTTCCATATTGCCAGTTAGATCCCAGTGTTGTAGCTGTACTGGAACAGCTTGGCTAGGGGCACGGCTAGGTTCTGGAGCACAAAACTATAGCCGGAATGTTGTCAGAGCCCATAGCCTTTGCAGTATCCAGTGCTATCAACCATTTCTTGTATATCACGTGGAGTAAATCGGATTGGCTGAAGACTGGCTTCTGTGATGCTGCGGACCTCAGGAGGAAGCTGAGATGGATCATATGGAACATCCACTCAGCACTTCCGGCTGAAGATGGATGCAAATGTTTCAGCCTTGTCTTTGGCACTGATGTGCTGGGCTCCCCCATCATTGAGGATGGGGATGTTTGTGGAGCATCCTCCTCTTGTCAGTTGTTTAATTGTCTACCACCATTCACAACCAGATGTGGCAGGACTGCAGAGCTTAGATCTGATCTGTTGGTTGTGGAATCACTTAGCCCTGTCTATCAGATGCTGCTTCCGCTCTTTGGCATGCAAGTAGTCCTGTGTTGTAGCATCACCAGGCTGACACCTCATTTTGAGGTATGCCTGGTGCTGCTCCTGGCATGACCACTTGCACTCTTCATTGAACCAGCATTGGTCCCCTGAATTGATGGTAATGGTGGAGTGGGGGATATGCCGGGCCATGAGGTTACAGATTGTGGTTGAATACAATTCTGCTGCTGTTGCTGCTGAAGGTCCACAGCACCTCCAGGATGCCCAGTTTTGCATTGTTAGATTGATTCGAAATATATCCCATTTAGCACAGTGGTAGTGCCACACAACACGATGATGGGTACCCTCAGAGTGAGAACAGGACTTAGTCTCCACAAGGACTGTGCGGTAGTCACTCCTATCAATACTGTCATGGACAGATACATCTGTGGCAGGTAGATTGGTGAGGACGAGGTCAAGTAGGTTTTTCCTTCTTGTTGGTTCCCTCACCACCTGCCACAGACCCAGTCTAGCAGCTCAGTCAGATAGCCAATTGCACTCAAGTGGAAACTCTTGGCCAAAACATGTTGCTTGCATATTAGGCCTGTGTTTATTCAAAAATGAGTTGTTCCCACCAACAAAACTCTGGTTGAACCACTTGTGAATTATGCCGCCATCTCAGTGGTGGTTTATCTTGCATGAACTTTGTGTTCTGACTGTATCAGTATTTTTGTTTATCATTCTTTTAGGTAAATAAATTACAAAACATTTTAGAGCTTTAGAGGAAGAATTACTGTCACTCAAATTAAATTATTTAATCCTCTGTTTTCTAGCTATTTCCATTTGTTGTATTTAATCATCAACGGTGTGATTTACTGATCACCATCAAGGAACCCTAATCAATAATGTGCATGTCACTTTGAATCAGCTGTACTCAATAATTCATTGTACCCTATAAATTTAGACAAGTTGTATAATGCACAGTAGAATGCAGTTTGATATATTTCATTATTACAGTAGTTTAAATTGGCAGAAAATATTGATACTTTTTTGGTTAAGGTTTTCTTCCCTGATTAGAAGTTTTATCCAGCAGTATCTATAAGTTGTCTAAGTTTAAGTATTTCTTCTGTAAGATTTGTTTTTTAAATTGATATTTTTGATTATAGCTGTTCACATTGTTCACTGCCAATGCAAAATACTTTGCAACGAGTGAAATTCTCTAAATGCAGTTAATGCAACCGATTTGAGCTCTCCCAATTCCTTAGTGGCAACTTGTGTGGTATGTGAGCCTCACAAACTTACAAATTTCATGTTTCACCACTGGCCAATGCTGGACTGGGCACTAGAACACAATTAATCTCTATTTCAGTTAAGGTGCAAATTCAATCGTGTTTCCCCTTTCCATCACAATTTGACTCCTGTTGATATGTTGATAACTACATGTCGCTGCCACCTCTTTGCTAGAAGAATCCAAAATTAATCCCATCATCCTACTTTTTCCTTAGTCCTGTGTCATAAGAACATAAAAAATAGGAGTTGACCATACAGCCTGCTCCACCATGGCTAATCTGCTGCCTCTATTCCACTTGCATGCCTGCTCCCCCTATCCTTTGATTGCCTGAGAGACAAAAATCTGTCTATCCCAGCCTTAAATATACTCAATGACAGAGCATCCACAACCCTCTGGGGGAGACAGTTCCAAAGATTCACAACCCTCTCAGTGAAGAAATTTCTCCTCATCTCAGTTCTAAATGTTCAACCCCTTATCCTGAGACTGTGTCCCCTTGTTCTCAATTCCCCAACTAGGGGAAACAATCTCTGTGTTTACTCTATCAAGCCCTTTTAGAATCTTGTATATTTCAATGAGATCACCTCTCATTTTTTTTAAACTCCAGCAATTATAGACCCAATGTAATCAACCTCTCATCACAGGACAATCCTGCCATCCCAGGAACCAATCAAGTGAACCTTTGCTGTACTTTTTCCAAGGCAAATATATCCTTCCTTAAAATGGAGACCAAAACTGCACACAGTACTCCAGGTGTGGTCTCACCTATACAAGCCCTATACAATTGTAGCAAGACTTCCTTATTCTTGCACTCCAATCCCCTTGCAATAAAGGGCAACTTGCCATTTTCCTTCCTAATTGCTTGTTGTACTTGCTTGCTTATGTTCTGTGTTCCTTGTACAAGTATGCCCAAGTCTCTCTGAACATCAACGTTTAGAAGTTCCATGCCTTTTAAAAAATATCCTGTTTTTCTATTCTTACTACCAAAGTGAATAACCACACACTTCCTCACATTATACTCCATCTGCCACCTTGTTGCCTACTCACTTGACCTGCCTATCTCTCTTTGCATGCTCTTTTGTGTCCCCCTCACAGCTTACATTCCCACCTAGCTTTGTATCATCAGCAAATCTGGATACATTATTCTTGGTCCCTTCATCCATGTAATTAATATGGATTGGAAATATCTGAGGCCCCAGCACTTGCAGCACTCCACTTGTTACAGCCTGCCAACTTGAAAATACCCTGTTTATCCCTACACTCTGTTTTCTGTCCATTAACCAATCCTCCATTCCTGCCAACATATTACCTCCAACTCCATGAGCCCTTATTTTGCATATTAACCTTTTGTGTGGCACTGTATCGAATGCCTTTTGGAAATCCAGGTATACTACACCTACTGATTCCCCTTTATCTACCCTATTAATTAAGTCCTCAAAAAACTCTAATAACTATGCCAAAACATGATTTTCCTTATGCAAAACTATATTGACTCTGTTTGATTTTCTAAGTGCCTTAAGAGTTCCTTAATAATAAATTCCAGCATTTTCCTTACGAGTGTTTCCTTTTTTCTTGCTAAACTATGAGGATTTGTGTTTTAACACTGAAAAAAAGATTCCATAGATGCTGGAACTTTGTGTTTTTTTTCAGAAAAGATCATCAGAAGGTCTTTTGGACTTGGCTTATAAATAACAGTTACTTGAAGGCACCTGTTTTCAGATAAATACCCAGCAGGGGGCTTTTTGACTTAGGGAAGATGATTACAGAGAAGTGACAGATCAAGATTTATAGGAGTCAGGAGGCTGGACTCCTACAAGGTTTTTTGTTTCGCTTTGGGATAGGCAGTTTGGCTATGGACAGTGTTCTGAAGATGAGTTAAAAAATCAGCCTGCCAAGTGTCACCAATAGATGGGAACCAACTGTAAATTGTCATGAACTGATGCGAACCAACTGTAAATTGTGTTTTGTGCATTTGAGTATTAATGTCAACCACCATTTTATACATCATGTTTAAGTTTTTACTTCCATGTTCCACTTGTTAAAAGGGAGGAGAGGTCAGGTAGGAAAGCACCTTGAAGGAGTCCAAGTCACAGGACCCATTAGCTACTCTATTCAGCCTGCCTGAATTTGAAACTGTAGTTGAAGGTTCAGCTTGATCTGAAGCCACACTTCCCTCCGAGACCTCCCAGCAGATCAGCACAGCTGCCTGAAGCTTCACACCTCTCTCTACACCCTTCTGAGACCTTTTCTACAAGAAGCAAGAAAACTTAAAAGACAGTTGACAACAAGCAAGAAGAAAACCTGTTTTCTGCCAGCTTTCCTCTAAGGAAAAAGGTGACTTCAGCAAATTAAGCTACATCCATTTACCTTCGAGAGTGCAAAGAAGAAATTTTTCAGAGCAGAGGTATTTCCAAATAGCTCCTCCCCCATTTGGCATTTCCAGTTGGTGATCTCCTGTTTGTTTGGACTTTTTGACAATAAAATATGGACTTTAGGTTCAACTGAAATTCATGTTAGTTTATAGTTCTATTTCGTAAATGCCCTTGCCTTTTTATGCTTTAATCTTTCCTTGTATGTTTGTAAGCATGCATTGAGAAGTTAATTCCCCTTCCCGAGTTTAAGAGTGTGTGTTAATAAACCCCACTTCTTTATTTTAACTCTAACAACCATGCTGTTGTTGCGGCCATTTACTACCAAGGTTTAAGGAGAAAAGAAATTCAACTGCTAATCTTCTTTATGGACAGATGGTGAGAAATACAAGGAAATTTGTTTTTAAAAATTCAATTAACTACTCGTTCGTAACACAAGGACAAACCCCAACTCAGCCTGTTCCAGCTCTTTGAAAAGCCTGCCAGTTTCTTCCATTTCTTTGGGAAGCGCTGAGAAGCAAGTGTAAGAAAATGCCTGAAACCCCTGTTGCTACATTTCAACTAGAAAGCCTGCCCAAACTGATCTTCAATGTCACTGGAAAAAAATTGTTCGAGGAAGATCCCAGTGACAGCTGTCTACTTGTATTTGGGATGCCAAACCAAAGTAAAGGACATCTGACATCTTTCCATATCTTCTCTTTTTTTCTTCGAGAATTAGCAAGCATTTGTCTTGTATTTTTCTGTAATCGAGCTCTAAAGAGTAAATCTCTTTTTTTTGGTTAACTGGTGTATGTGCAGGTGTGTGTGAGGGACCAAGGTATAAAGGGAACTTTTGTACTTCAATCTGTGTGTTAATGCTTTGCTTCGTGACTGGTTAAGACTTGTTTTATAATAAACTGATAATTTTGTTGTTTATTGAAGAAACCTGGTTGGTGTATTTTATTCTGGGATAAAAATAGAGTCTATGATTGATCTTTTCAGTAACTGGGTAAAAATTTAAATATACGTTGTGACTGTGGAGAAGTGGAACTAGAAAAACAGTGCTCTCCTCCTGCTTTGGTTGCAACTGATCATTGTATGATTTTCTAAGTGCCTTCTTAAGACTTCCTTAATAATAGATTCCAGCATTTCCCAATGACCGCTGTCAGACTAATTGGCCTGTAATTCCCTGTTTTCCCTCTCCCTTCTTTCTTGAATAGAGGCGTTACATTTGCTAAGTTCGATCTGCAGGGGCCATTCTAGAATCTAGGGATCTTTGGAATATCATAATTCGCGCATCCACTGTTTCTGCAGCTACCTCTTTTAGAACCCTAGGATTTGTCTGTTTTTAATCCCTTAAGTTTTTCCAATACTTTTTCTTCACTGATATTAATTAACTTAGAATCCTCACTCTTAAATCCCATTGGTTACCCTCTATTTCTGATTGTTAATCTGTGTTCGCTAATGTGAAAACAGGCAAAAAATATTTGTTCAATGTTTCTGCCATTTCCTCATTCCCCATGATAATTTCTGCTGTATCTGCCTCTATGGCTGGAATTTTACACCACCCCAACGAGCTGGATGGTGGTGGGGGACTGGCGTAAAATGCAGCAGGAGGCTCTAGGAGGCCCACCCCACCCCCTCTGTACGAAGGGCGGGTGGGGGGCGAAAACTGGCATGCCACTTAAAGGCCATTAAGGGCCTTCGCCCGCCTCCACACTACTTTTACGCGTGGCAAGCAGGCATCCTGGAGCCGGGAAAAGCCGCCTGTAAAAACCAGGAGGCTGTGATCGTCCTGGGGTGGGTGGGCCAAGCTCATCAAGCACAGGGTGCCCAATGGAGGGCCGCCCCCACTACCTCAACCACCCCCAGCAGGCATTAGGCCCCTCTTTCCCCTCCACGTGACCACCCCTGCCTGACTGGGGCCTGGCCAATTACCCCTGGTGAGGCAACCAAATCTTACCGGTCTTCCCGGCTCATGTCTTCGGCTGGGCTGCAGTCCCAGCAGTGGTCACCAGTCCCGGTGGTGCTGTTGGGACTAATAGCTTCCAGCCCGTTGATTAGCCAGCTGCTCAATGAGGCAGGACTTCCTCCCTCAAGCGGGTGGAAGTCCTGCCTTGGAACAATTAAAGCCTAGGGACCTGTAAAATGCGGTTCTGATCCCCAGGCGAGGAGGAAGCGGGTTCATCACTGACTTTTCAGTCCATGGCCAGCTCCCATCCGCCCAATATGAAATCCCGGCCTAAGGGACCAATGTTTATTTTAGCCACTCTCCTCCTTTTCATATGCTTGCAAAGCTCTTACAGTACATTTTTCTATTCCTGGCTACTTTATGCTCATATTCTATCTTTTCCCCTTTTTATCAACTTTTAAGTTGCCCTTTGCTGGTCTCTAAATTTCCCCCAATCCTCAGGCTTACTACTGCTCTTTGCAGCATTATAAGCCTCTTCTTTTAATCTAATACTGTCTTTAACTTCTGTAGTAAGGCATGGATGGCTCTCTCTCTTGCTGAGTTTTTGTTTTTTAATGGAATATATTTTTGTTGAACATTTTTAATCATTTCTTTAAATGTTTCCACAGTTTATTTAAGTCTATTTACCCTATCAACCTTAGCCAACTCCTCCCTGATATCTATGTAATTGGCTTTGTTTAAGATTCTTGTTTGGGACTGGAATATGTCACTCTCAAACATAATATGGAACTCACTTGTATTATGATCACTTTTTCCCAAAGGATCTTTTACTAAGAGATTACTAATTAAACCTGCCTCATTACAAAATATGAGATCTGAAATAGCTCTATCCCTAGATGGTTCCACAACGTATTATTCCAGGAGACTCATTTTCCAGACAACCTTGCCAATTTGATATGCCCAGTCTATATGAAGATTAAAGTCCCTCATGATTATTGCACAGCTTTTGTTACAATCTCCAATCATTTCTTCCTTAATACTCTGTCCAAACAGTATAAGTACTGTTAGGGGGGCTATAAACTACTCCCACCAGGATTTTCTGATTCTTGTGGTTCCTAATCTCCACCCATACTTACTGATCTCACTACTGTCCTTATGTCATCCTTTACATTAGGGCTACTCCTCCTCCTTTTTCATTCTGCCTTTTTGAAATGCTGTAGACTGTGGAATATTTATTTCCCAACCTTGGTCACCTTGTCACCATGTCTATGTAATGGCGATTTGATCTAAACCATTTATCTCTGTGCCGCAAGTTCAACAATCTTATTACGAATGCTTCACATATTCAGATAAAGAGTCTTTAATTTTTTTTTTTACATGGACCTCATTCGCTCATACATTATTACCATAAAACTCTGACCCCTCCTCTCCCACTCTGCTGGTCTTTACCCAAATCACCACACTGCTCTATTGCCTTGATTTTTCCCCTTTCGATTTCTAAATTCCCTTCACCTGACCCTCTTATTTTAAAGCCACAGCCTTAGATGTATGATTTTCCAGGACACAGATCTCAGCCTGGTTTACAGGGAGGCCATCTCAATGGAACAGCTCCCTCTTTCCTGAGTACTGGTGCCAGTGTCCCATGAATCAAAACCCCTTTTTCCCACACCACTCATTCAGCCATGGGTTTAAATCTCTAATCTGTTTGACCTTATGCCAGTTGGTGCATGGCTCAGGTAGCAATCCAGAGATCATTACCTTTGAGGTTCAGTGTTTTAATATGGACCCTAACTCTTCAAATCCTCTCAGCAGAACATCATTCCTAGTTCTTCCTATGTCATTGGTTCCAACCTGGACCATGACAACTGCATCGTCCCCCTTCCAGTCCAAGTTCATCTCCAGCTTAGAGAAGTCTTTAACCCTTGCACCAGGCAAGCAACACAACCTTTGGAAGCCCCAGCCATGGTTGCAGAGAATAGTATCAAACCCCCTAACTATACTATCCCCCATCACTACCACATTCCTTTCCACTCCCCCCACTTGAATGTCACCGGTTTTAAATATTTATCCACATATCCCTTAAGCTGCAAAGGAACATGATTTTGCTGGAATGAGATAAGTCCTGACATCAGGACCCAATGCAGTTCTCAGCCCCTGTGGGCAGGCAGCGGGACTGCAGTGACAATCAAGAGATCACTGTCGGGACCACCATCTAATTAAGGCCCAATCAGAGGGCCGGCAGCTCTGCAGCCTTGGCAGCACCACCGATAGAGATGGTCGCCGATGACGCTGCAAGGAGAGGGCGCCTCCATTTTGAAGTGCCTTTGAAGGGAAGATGAGAAGGTTATTGTTTTGGAACCAAGCAGGCAGACCCCAGAGATCAGATGGGGGTTAAGCCCTCCAGCAGTGGCACTGGGGCTACCCTCCTTGGACCATGAAGCCTCCAGAATCCAAGGGCCCCTCGCACCCTGGGAAGTCACTGGGAGGCCACTTCTAGGCAGCGCTCCGCCACTGGAAAAATGCCAGCAGCCCAGGAAAATGGCCATCATTTGCCTTTTAATTATGTAAATTGGTTGTATGTCTCCAGTCAGCCAAGCTGATGCAGTTCCTGCCCTGGGAATAACGCCTAGTGGCGTAAGCATGTCGAGCTGCCGTCCTGACGCCTTTCAACACTATTTTCCTGCCCCTCCCTCCTCCCAGCCCATCTCCAAAGGACTGGTAAAATCCTGGCCATGGTCTCTGGTAAATCATCCCATGCTGTGGCAACATGTAAAAAAAAAAAAAAAAACTAGATTTCTTTCTTTACAATGATTCCCCAAACCAGAAGTAACAGTAGGATGCTTTATGCACAAATTTTGTATCTATATTGGGAGGTTGGGGGGGGGGGGGGGGGGGGTGCGGGCAGAGGGTATGCAGGGCAATAGTTTTGACAAGTGAATTACGCCCTCATAGCTGTCTTTTGAATGATAATGAAAAAAAGGGTTCACTACTTGAGAATTGAAATAATACCTGATTACATTATTCAGCCTAAGCTGTCATAATTGTATAGCACTGATTTAACACAGAAACAGCTCAAGATTACATTAAATATTTTGAATTATTCACTCACTATACCTAATGTAGAAAATTACAGTATAGCACTATGCCTGAGCCATTTTAGCAATATCATGCAGTTTTCAGCTTTAAAAAAAATCTATGACTAATGACACCTTTGTAAATCAAGTTACAGTGATGCTGAATAATTCAAAAATATTAATGATGCTGTCTTCAACAGCTCTCAAAGCTGTGCTAAATGGAGCCACTTCTAAGCGAATTAATCATATTAATGGCATAATCACAGCTAATCAATTTAATTTGATCTATTCTCTCTCTGCCTTATCCCTGCAAAAATAAAAGCACACTGTTGCAGCATCTGCATCCAGGAAAGAATTAATAGTGCTGCATTGATAGATGTGCCATCTTTCGGCCACGGAGCTCATGAGGAGACACACAAGAATCCCTGGCACTATTCATAAAGCAGGGGAGTTCTCCCAGTGTCCTGGCCTATATTTATCCCTCAACCATTATCACTTCAATATTACTTCATTGGCTGTAAAACAAATTGAGATGTCCAGAGATAGCAAAAAGCACCTTGTATCTGCAAGTTTTTACTTAAAAATATTTATCCTTATTTCCCCTCAAATTTTTATCTAAACATATGCAAACTCCCAGATCGCGGCACAGTGGTGCAGTGGTTAGCACCGCAGCCTCACAGCTCCAGCGACCCGGGTTCAATTCTGGGTACTGCCTGTGTGGAGTTTGCAAGTTCTCCTTGTGTCTGCGTGGGTTTTTGCCGGGTACTCCGTTTTCCTCCCACAAGCCAAAATACTTGCAGGTTGATAGGTAAATTGGCCATTATAAATTGCCCCTAGTTATAGGTAGGTGGTAGGGGAATATAAGAACAGGTGGGGATGTGGTAGGAATATGGGATTAGTGTAGGATTAGTATAAATGGGTGGTTGATGGTCGGCACAGACTCGGTGGGCTGAAGGGCCTGTTTCGGTGCTGTATCTCTAAATTAAATAAAATAAAATATATTGACTAAAATTGTTACCCATTGCTGCTGCATTGTTGTCACACTGATTTGTGCTATCTTTTCTCTGTATTCCACTGTGACATTCACTTCTCATGGAGGAATCTATAATTGCTTTCTCTTAAAAATGACTCACCCACTTGGATAACAGCCTAGTAGTTATTCCAGTGTTGAAAAATAGATGTCAAAAATCTTGTCCAGATTAAGTGAATGAATTTTACTCATCACTCTGCATTTCCTCTTTATTACCCTGGGATCCTGCTATGGTTGCACACTAAAAACAGAAATAAAAGCTACCATGACCTGAAAAAGCAATGAACAAAGCTTGAAGCTATACCAT
Source organism: Heterodontus francisci (assembly GCF_036365525.1). Classification (NCBI taxonomy): domain Eukaryota; kingdom Metazoa; phylum Chordata; class Chondrichthyes; order Heterodontiformes; family Heterodontidae; genus Heterodontus; species Heterodontus francisci. The sequence continues at coordinate 100,430,623 of NC_090383.1, read as the reverse complement.
TACAGGTTGTGTTGCCTGCCCGGTGCACGCATTAAAGATTTCTCACAACTGGAGATGAACTTGGAGTGGGAGGGGGAGGATAGCGTGGCAATGATGCAGTGTACGAGCTCCAGTATGAGTTGCCACGACATAGTAGTACACTGGTTCATACCTATTTTCTTCATGTAGTGAGTTCCTGCTACACTCTGAACCCCACATTTAGGAGTGAAAAACTCTACTGCTAGTCACAGTTATCAGCTAGAATAGCATTGAGTTTTGGGACCAAATCTCCCTTTTGGCTACAGAAGGTGCACAACACAGGGAATTAGAGGGGGAGAAAAGTGCAAGTACCAAAAAGAAAACTCAAACTAGCTCAGTTATCAAAATTTTATTTCTCAAAAGATAACCGATTAAATCTTTTTGACATCAATTGTTTGCATATACTATGACACTGCTCTGACAATCCATTCCAATTCTCTCACACCCTTTGTTGAATAGCCTACTCTGCAACACATATTTCCATCTTTTTTTCCCCATTCGTTCATGGGATGTGAAAATCGCAGACAAGACCAGCATTTATTGGTGGTGGTGATGAGCTGCCTTCATGAACTGCTGCAGTTCATGTGGTGTAAATGCTGTTAGGAGGGAGTTCCAGGATTTTGACCCAGTGACTGTGAAGGAACGGCGATATAGTTCCAAGTCAGGATGGTGTGTGACTTGGAGGGGAACTTGCAGGTGGCGGTGTTCCCATGCGTCTGCTACCTGGTTCTTCTAGGTTGTAGAGGTTTGGAAGGTGTTGTTGAAGGAGTCTTGGTGAGTTGCTGCAGTGCATCTTGTGTATAGTACACACTGCTTCCACTATGCACTGGTGGTGGAAGGAGTGAATGTTTAAGATGGTGGATGGGGTGCCAATCAAGCAGGCTCCTTCATCTTGGATGGTGTTGAGCTTTTGGAGTGTTGCTGGAGTTGCACTCATTCAGGCAAGTAGAGAGTATTCCATCACACTCCTGACTTGTAGATGGAGGACAGACTTTGGGGAGTTAGGTGGTGAGTTACTCACCAGAGAATTCCCAGTCTCTAATCTGCTCTTGTAGCTACATTATTAAATGGCTGGTCCAGTTAAGTTGCTGGTCAATGATAACCCCAGGATGTTGATGGTGAGGGATTCAGCAATAGTAATGCCAAAGGCAGCTGGTTAGATTTTCTCTTGTTGTGATGGTCATTGCCTGGCACTTGTGTGTTGCAAATGTTACTTGCCACTTATCAGCCCAAGCCTGAATGTTGTCCAGGTCTTTTTGCATACAGAGACAGACTGCTTCAGTGTATATCAAATATATTTGACGCTTCTTTCCAGTGGCCATTAAAAAAAGCACTTTTAATGAGTATATCCAGGTTTTTTATCAGTAAGGCCCATTATAACAATTTATCAATTATATGGCAACAGGCCTATGATTTTACATTAAACCCATTTATGGGGTATTCAATAATAATAGAAGCAAAATATTTGACTCCCAAGGACATAGCAGCATTACACAGAGCATATCAGAGGTTCCAGAATGATTCCAACAATGCATAGGATTGACCACAAACTACTCCAGTCAGTAACATTATATCACAAATATACTGCATCAGAACCAGTAGCGTATTTCCAATATTTTTGTGATTATACTGGCTGTCTTCGATGTGTCTGATTGGGAGGACTGTTAAATTATCCTGAAGCAGCAGTTAAATAAAATGTCATGTTATATGGTTGCTTTGGCATTTATGATGCAAACAACATGTTAAGAGTAGTCTGGGAAAGAAACAGCAGAGCAGGAAGGCAACCAGTCAGAAATAAGAGGAAAGAGTAAAGCGGGTGTGAAGCAGACACCGGTAATACATAGGAGATTAAAGAGAGAGAGAGAGACTTGGTGGCAAACAATAAGGGTGAACAGGTTATAGTGTTTTACATTCTTTTCAGTTTACTTGATGGCTTTGCAGGAAAATGGGGAAAGAGCAGGGGAGTGGAACCAATTGGACAGCTCCTTTTAAAGAGCTGATACAGGTACGATGCCTTCTTCTGCCTCCTCCCATACTGTATGATTCTACAATGGCGTTTATTTATTTATTTATTTAAAAAGTATTTTTCTTTTATAAGTAGTGTCTTTATGACCTCAACAACTTCAACACATTACCTCAGGTTGAGAAGTAAAATGACAGGAAACAGATCAGTTTCTCTTAACATTGCTGTGACATTAGCACTGAAAAGTACAAGGCATATTGAAAACTACTTTGGGAATAAAAAAAGTACAAGTTGGCATCATCCTACATTCTGTTCAATGCCACCTGTACTTTTACATGCTCCAAGGGAATTGCAAGCATATGTGTGAATGCCCCACCCTCAGCCAGTTTTAGGCAGTTCAGCTTGCTGATCCCAAAAGTACCAAAGCTGTTTTAATTTGTTGGATCAAAACCTTAATCACACATTTGGGTAGTTACAACAGATTTTTACTGGTCATGCACAATTCCTTACCTTGTTGATATTAGACTGTGGTCGTTACGAAAGGTAGTGCAAGCTTGCCTCAAGCATGGACACAAGTCTCATCTTCAAATCCATCTATTCATTTAGCTCCAGAGGTTGCAGTAGGAGAAAGAAATATTGTACTAACCATATGTTCCTCCTCATTGGAATTGAACACTATGAAGTGTGTAAACTGTGCACACAGCGTTGTATTCTGCATGCCAAATAATAAAGATTGCACAGTAGGATTGTAGTTAGCAGTTTTCACAAAACATTTATTTTCCATTATTATGGAACAATTGCCGCTGAAGTATTGTTAAAAGTTACTTTGGGCCTAGCATTTCATGTGGTTTGACCCACTGTTCAAATTGTTCTGGTGTAAGGAATCCCAACTTGATTGCCATTTCTTTTAGTGTTGTGCCTTCCCGGTGGGCTGCCTTGGCAATCTTTGCTGCTTTATCATAACCTGTTTACAATGAGAAATAGAAATATCATTATTTGGATACAAACAAGCCAGACCTCTTCCAGCGATGTTATGGTAGGTCGCATTTCACATCACTCCACAGAGCAATCTATGTAACTGTATTTCATTCTCAGCTGCCTGTAATGAAAAACTAGACGTGCCATTATTGATCAAAAATGTTCACTGCAGGATGAAGCTAACTTTAGAGTATTACTCAGTAGTACAGAACTGGGCTACCAAAACAGGACGTGAAGGCAGTACATCCAGCCCAGTCAATCCAGAAAAGTTCTCTTTACTAACATCTGAGGACTGGTGCCAAAGTTGGGAAAGCTGTTCTACAGATTAGTCAAACAACATCCTGTCATAGTCATAACCCTATCATATGAATGAGTCAACATTCTAGACACCATTACCATTCATGTCCCACCAGGAGTACAGACCCAGCACTTTAAAAAAAAAAAAAATTCTTTCCTGGGAAATGAGCTTCGCTGGCAAGGCCAGCCCTAATTGCCCTCAAGAAGGTGGTGGTGAGCTGCCTTCTTGAATCGCTGCAATCCATCTGGTGTTGGTACACCCCCACAGTGGTCAGGAAGGGAGTGCCCAACATTGACTTCAGACCCCATGAGGTTTCATGGCTTCAGATCAAACATGGGCGAGGAAACTTCCTGTTGATTACCATCTACCAACCTCATTCAGGTGATGATTCAGTACTCCTCCATGTTGAACCCCACTTGAAGGATGCACTGAGGGTATGAAAGACATTAAAGGTCCCCACCCAGGTTACATTCTATGTCCATCACTGGCTGACTTGGTTTTACCACCACTGACTGAGCTAACGGAGTCCTGAACAACATAGCTGTCAGACTGGGCTTGTGGTAAGTGGTGAAAACCAACACAAGGGAATAACCTACTGATCTTATCCTTACCAATTGGCCTGTCCCATTTGCATCTGTCCATTATAGCACTGGTAGAGGTGACCGTGAGTCCAAGTCCCATCTTTATACCAAGGATACCCTCTATTGTGTCATTTGGCACTACTATGGTGCTAAGTGGGTTAAGATTTAAGTACTGATCTAGCTGCTCAAAACCAAGTATGCATAGGTGCTGTGGGACATCAGCAGCAGTAGAATTGTCTGTCACCATAACCCATAACCACCGGTCCGACATATCTTGCACTCCTCTATCATCATCAAGCCAGATGCCCAGGAGTGTTGCAGTACAGCTACAACACTAGTATCCAGCAGTCAATGTGGAAAATTACCCAGGTATGTCCTGTCGACAAACAGAACAATTCCAACCTGGCCAATTGGCATCCGCAACTCAGAATTCAAATTACACACCATCCTGACTTGCACATACATCTCTGTTCCTTCATCATCGCTGGGCCAAAATCCTGGGATTCCCTACCAAACAGTACTTTGGCAGCATATTCACAACACAGAAATCAGCGATTCAAAAAGGCGGCAAATCAACACAGTTTCAGGTCAATAAATGCTGGTGCTGTTCTTACATACCAAAAATAGATTTTTAAAAAATTACTTCACATTTCTTATTTATTAAATGAAATGATGTGCCTTCACCTTTCCTGGTGGACACAGCAAATGCCTGAGGTATTTGTCCCTGGAGCAGGATCTGAAGGCTGTGCTGTGTTTCAGATTCTCATCATGGACTCATGTCAAAGTCAAATGATTGACTAAGATGGTGCCAGTGCCATCTGAGCAGTTCCATACCAGTACTGTACAAAAGCCACAAGCACCAGTCTTCAACGCATTCCCATCCACTTAGCAGAGTTTACATGGCAATCCCTTTCTCTTTTGGCTCCAACACGGACAGCCATATCTTAAGCCATCTAGGTACCACTATCTGAAATTTCCTCCCTAAAGCTCTCTTTCTTCTCCATTAAGACCCTCCCTAAAAATTAGTCTTCGACCAAGCTTTTGGAACCTCCCTGCTAATTTCTCCTTCCTTAGCTAAGCATCCATCTTCCTCACACCTTTGTGTTGCAACTTGGGATGCTTTACTATATTAAAGCTGATAGATAAATGCAAAGTATTGCTATCGCAGTCAATCCAAAACACTGATAGCCAGAAATACAAGTGCCCTATGTCTCTACTGGTGCATTCAGTGATGAAAGCTCCAAATTACCAAGTCACTTGATTACAAGTACCTTAACCTCCTGTGGGTTCTTTTATTTTATACTGAGCAAAAGCAGAGACTGCAGTATTGACTGGTACAGGAGTCAACAAATTGGCTCTTAAGCACCCAGCATAACACTGCCAATTATCCCAAGCAACTAAGTTTTATTCGTTGATTTACTTAGTGCTAGTTGAAGCCTCTGAGACCAACTTTACATTTAACAAACTAGTTTAGCATCCAAGTTAGCTGAGTTACTATTATCAGTCCTCTTATGAGCCAGTAGCCTGTTCTTTTACTATGTTGAGCAGAACAACTGTCCCAAAAAAGTCAGTTTTTACCGTGAAAGTGTTGCACACTGCAGATTGAACATTTGTAATTTTTTAAAAATCAACAATGCCATTCTGGAGCTGCTGGCAATATTCCACTTGCTCTCTTGATTCCAGCAGTAAGATTTATTTTCTGTGAAGGTAGGGACCTTCTTTCAAAGTTTGCAGATGTTAGCTTTTTGTTTTATCTTACCGATCATTAAATGGTGACATACCAAATTTTTGATGGGCACTTTAGTAGTCTTTATACAAAGAAGCATGGAGATAACATTCAAAATCAGCACTTGAGTACAGCAGGATTTTACCATGCAGTGATGGTCAATCACAGCCGGAATATTGATCCCACAAATTTCACTGCTCTGCATCCTTCTAACAGTCAGCTATTTCCCAAAGTAAATACAAAAAGCACTATCAACCATTTACTGTCTACATTCTTACCAATATGTGGGTTAAGTGCTGTCACCAGCATTAGTGACTCGTTCATTAACTTGTTAATTCTTTCTGTGTTAGCTTGAATTCCAATAACACAGTGGTCTGAGAAGGAGACGCATGAATCTCCAATCAATTGTGCTGAATTCAGCACATTTTTGATCTGGAAGAGAAAAATCAAATATATTACATCATCTTGGTGATTAGAGAAGGCAGAAGATTTGAAAAACTGAGCATCACTCAATCTTTGTGACCACATTGAAACCATCCAAATCAGGAATGTTATTGGCTGATAGTAAAGCAAACACCTCCTCTTTCCCCCAACCCCATAATGTCCCATCACGGCAGTCTTAAAAAAAAATTCTCTCAGAAAATTCTATCATTCAATAAACTTTAATATCAGAACTCAAAAACAAAACCAGCTCACTACAAAATTGCCGTGTTATGGAATAACAAGTGTGTGTGGGGGTGGGGGGAGAACAGTCGGTAGGTATCATGTCTCATTTTCATTAAGACCTTGAAGATCTACTGCAGTTAAAGATAGTTTTGTCATCTGTTCCAACACACATCAGTTTCCTGAAAATAATTCAGTGCTGTTTACCATACGGGCTATGTTTTAAAGAACTAAAAAGGCAGTTTCATGCATTTTTAAAGCTCCTTAATAAAACCAGAAGTACAATGTTCAGAGTGGTGAGAATGTGGAATTCACTATCACATGAAGGTTGAGAAGCATAACATAGATGCATTTAAGGGCAAGGTAGTTAAGTATCATGAGGAATAAATGATTAGAAGGATATGCTAATGGTTGAAATGAAGGAAACAGAGTGGGCGAAGGCTTGTGTGGAGCATAAACCCCAGCAATAACCAAATGGCCTGTTATTGTGCTGCAAATTCAACGTAATTAAAATGATAATTTTTTAAAAACTGTAAAGGGCTGTGCAGAAGACAATAAATTTGAACACCAGCAAGCTTGAGTGACTATGCCAATCTTTTTTTCCAACTTTGCATTTCAAACAGCCAGTCTCACAACTTGCACTTACTTAATGCCTTTAACATAGACACTTTATTAATTTAACTTACCTCTCCTGCCCTCATAAAGAAAGGAACTTGCATTTATGACCTCAGGTCATCCTAAAGCACTTCATAGCCAAAAAAGTACTTCCGAAGTGTAGTCACTGTTGTAATATAGGAAAATGCAGCAGCCAATTTGGATACAGCAAGGTCCCACATAAAGCTATGAGATAAATGACCAGATAATTACTTTTTCTGAAGTGATGCTGGTTGAATGATAGCTGCTGGCCAGGACCCTGGGAGAACTCTCTGTTGCTCTTTGCCATAGCTCTTCTACATACATCCGAGAGCGCATCCGGGACCTCAGTTCTCCAAAAGATGGCTCACAGGATGCATAAGGCAATGAAGCTCTGTGGCCTTATTACCAAAGTTCTGGTGGCAAGAAGTAGTGATTCCAACTTTGTTTGGAATTATGGCCTCCTCCTGCTCTACCCACCCCTCCCCCATCACAAATCAAAAGTGAATGATTGCTCTTGATCTGCACCATCTTAGTCTTAGCAATGTAGCATGCACTACAGTTCTAGAAAGTAATACAATACCCATACTACAATCTAACAGGCAATAAAGTTTGAGGATTATTATATTTAAAAACACACATGCACACACCTTGGTCTGTCCTTTAAATATAGATGGAATTAAAAGAAAATCAATTATTACACAGCCGATCAGCACATTTCTTCATAATGTTATACTATTTTATATATGTAGCAATCTGCCAAGGATCCATACGCTTAACGACCTAATTCCATGGGGGAAAAAAAAAACAGGTTTTTCAGTACTTACCATCATGGGTTTGAAAACATTCAGCTCAAAGTGGCCATTACTTCCTCCAACAGTAACAGCAACATGATTTCCCATGACCTGTGCTGCTACCATGGTAATAGCTTCACACTGGGTGGGGTTCACCTTACCTTTCAAAACACAGAAAACACAATTTGTACTTGCAATGAAAATTCAATCACACATTACCAGAAATTGTGATTATAATTATATTATTGATTTGTACTGCAAAAACATGAGAACACAAGAAAATGCTCTCAGCAACAAAAAGTGAAATTGCCTCCCCGAAGTTTAGCAATTATCCTGTCTAATCTTAACATTGTCTCAGTCAGTTGTGGTTCCCTAAAACCTGGTGGTGCAGTTTTTGGCATGCTAACACTAAGCACAATGAGGTTCACATGCACAGTTTCCCAAACAGTAACTCGTCAGATATGCACTGATTTGAGCCAAGACCTTCTTAATGAAAAAGAATGAAACAAAAAACATCGACATGCTGTGACACCAGAATTAACTGGGACTGATTTTACACACACGGGGCTGAACTTTACCAGTCCCTTGGCGCCGTGAGTTGCGGCGGGGGGTCCGGTACAATTCTGCGGGGAGAGGTGCGCCTCGACCTGCGACATCGAACAACCTGCCGCACATTACCGGCGGTGGGGGGGAACCTCGATGTGGCACCCCCCTGCCGCCTGGCGGTGGGCCTTACATCGAAATATTTAAATTAACCTTAAATAGATGCAAATTAACTTACTTGCTGGCGGTGGCCGTCCCACACCAATTTTACGGCCGCCGCTTGCACCTCGCGTGCCTTCGGAACTCCGTATGGAATTCCGAGGTGAGAACCTGGTTGGGGTGGGGGGGGGTGGTGGAGAGGAGGAATAACATTTTCAGGGCTGGACAGGTGGAGGAGCAGGGAAAACAATGTTTATTGGCTGTGAGGATGGTGGGATAGGGTTGAAGGGCAAAGGTTAAAAGGTTGGGTGGGGAAGTTCGGGCAGGGAAAAAGGCAATTTTATTCAACATCGGGCAATGAAATGACCATGGGGGGGGGGGGGGGGGGAGGTTTGGGGAAGGGCCTCCAAATCATTTTTATTTCTTAAGAAATAAAGCATTCTGTACCTTTAAAAATTAAAATTCCTTCTAAGGGCTTAGAGCCCTTTAAAAATGGTGTCGGCGCCTTCACGGTGGCTCTCCGGCAGCACTTCCAGGTTGGAAGGCAGCTGAGTTCAAGGCGCGCCAACAAGGAGCACTGCGCGCGAATAAAATTCAGGCCATATTTGGATGATATCACTAATTTCCACTCATTGCCTTTTGCTGGAAAGATAATCCTTCTTTTATCAGACAAGTTTCAGTCATGGAGTTCTGTTTGCTGTAACTTGTACAGATTCTGTTTAAATACAGTCCGTTTTCTGTAGTGCGTAGAGACTCTCTTTCAAAACAAACTGAAGTCCTGCCGCAAGTCCCACCCCGCCTCCAACTCACCAGTTGACACAATGGGGTCAATACTCTGATATAAAAAAAAAATCAGAGTACAGGTCACTTCAGGCTGCCCTCACTCATCACATAACACACCTTTACACTGAAGAAGTGCTGACACCAGTGCAGTTGTGGTACTTATGCTATTGACACTCTTTAAAGGACCCAATGGCGTCAGAGACAATTTTTTTTTTATGATCGGTTTTGCTTTTCGGGCTTCATTTACCTCTAAGCCCACAGAGCCAAATAACCTCCATCTTAGCTATGGGAATTGCAGCTCTGTGGCCGCCAGCGTGCCTCTGTTACAAACTGCAGGACCAGTGCAAGTAAAGGGGAAAATGACGCACAGAGGTTGAGCACCACTGCCTCAGGATCCATTAAAACAATGAAGTGCCAGAACAGCAGTTACAGGAGATACCCTCATAGGCACAAGCATAGATCTCCTATCTGGGTTGTTGGTTGAGGAATGTTATATAATAAATGGTCCATTCGAAAGGAAATAAAACAGGAATTTAAAAGAAGTGCAGTGCACAATTCTAACTAACTTGCTAAACAATTTATTGCACAGATGAGGAAATCCCCTTTAAATCCCATTAAACGGCAGTTAAATTTACAATAAAAACTTTTAACAGCAAGCCATTACAATCATAGCCTAGAAAATAAAGCTGCCATGATGTTAGCAGATAACAGGCTTGCAAGATATTCATTTGTCTACTACTTTAATGCAAGCATTAATACATTTACAATAAATGGATTGGTGCTTCCACTAAAATAGCCAAAATGTGACCATGATGAACATTTATAGAAGAACACAATCAACAGTACTTTTAATGCCCATAGTTAAGGCTTTCTCTGAGATACATCAGTATAGGCAGTGGCGTAGTGGTAATGTCATTGAACTAGTAATCCAAAGGCCCAGGCAAGTGCTCTGGGGACATGGGTTTGAATCCCACCACGGCAGATGGTGAAATTTGAATTCAATTAATAAATCTGGAATTAAAAAGCTAGTCTAATGGTGACCATGAAACCACTGTCGATTGTTGTAAAAACCCATCTGGTTCACTAATGTCTTTTACAGATGGAAATCTGACGTCCTTACCTGGTCTGGCCTACATGCGACTCCAGACCCACAGCAATGTGGTTGAGTCTTAAAAATGTCCTCTGAAATGGCCAAGCAAACCACTCAGTTCAAGGGCAATTAGGGATGGGCAATAAATGCTGGCCTAGCCGGTGATGTCCACATCCCACGAAATAAAAAAGTTTTCCTAGTATTCCTCTGCCGAAGGGCTTTCCAGCACAAATATTCTGTGAACCAATTAAGATTTTTGCAGAGGTACACTTAGTCTTATAGACAGACATCTGCTCTTTTGCTCCATTGCACTGCAGAAATGTGTTACAATCAAGTTTAAGCCACAGTTATAGATTCTGTGCAATGCATGCATTCCACAAGACAGGGTAGCAACATACACCGACTATAAAACAGCAACTTGTGGCAGATGCTTTCCTGGACTTAGATTGTAGGAATACCTGGCATGATGCTGCTCCCTGGCTCATTTTCAGGCAAGATGAGTTCACCCAAACCAGAGCGAGGTCCAGAGCCCAAAAAACGAATGTCATTGGCCACCTTCATCAAACTGCAGGCAACAACGTTCATGGCGCCACTCAGTTCAACCAAGGCATCGTGTGCAGCAAGAGCTTCAAACTTATTAGGTGCAGTTACAAATGGTAAACCTGAAAAAAAAAGCAACATTATTTTCTCTCATCACTCTGCATCTGCTGCAGCTTACCACCTGCCAATTGGGCTGTAAGCGCACATTCTGATGTGTGCTGAATACCACCCACTGCCTGTATAACTGTAGGAAACCCAAATATTTCTCCATGCAAAAGGTAATGATGGCCCTGCCAGCATTTGACAGCTTGATCCTACTGAACACAAAAGTACCTCTCACTAATCAAATCAAGATTGGTTTTGTTTTGCTGTGAGCCAGAGCTGCAGAGATTTTCTTTTTAATGCAAGACAGCTGGAGACAGGGAATGGAAAAACAGAAAAGACAAAAAAAAGGAATGCTTAGAATACCCTGAAAGGGAGATGTCTAGTAACAAGCTCAGAGTTTAACTTGTCAAAACTCAGTCTGCTTTTCTAATTTTGTTAAAACACCACTGTCTCGTATATTTTGAGATAAAGTGCTGTGGCAGGGTGTGCCTAATACAAGTAATTACATTGCTGTGAAATATATCAGCCAATGGGCACTGTATAGAGGAGAATGGAATCCTCACAGAAGATGCACAGCAGGTTAGCTGCCATCCAAAACAGAAAGAGCAGTTAATGTTTTGGAAAACCCTGTTCGTATTTTTATGTTTTTATTTTAGATCTCCAGCATTTACGGGGTTTTTTTTCAGCTCTGTGCAATGGCATATGCTAGATTTGTTCACCTCACACAATCATGTTTGGAAGATAAAAAATTCTGAACACTTCAAAACAGAACTGAATCATCATCATCAATAATAACTAATGCACAGATACTGTTTAATGATCCATCTGACCTGTGAGCTTGGAGACTTTGGCAGCCACCTTCTCTGCGAACCCTATCCTTGTGTTCAATCCTGTTCCCACTGCAGTCCCGCCAGCTGCTAGCTGATATATTCTTGGCAATGCAGCCTTAATCCGTTCCATACTATATTTTATCTGCTGTACATAGCCACTAAACTCCTAAACATGAACAAAAACAGGCTGTGAATTTCAATCAGTATTTTAAAACAAAAACCAAATAAAATGTAACTTAGCATATTTGAATGAATATTTCACACCAGGACACCATGGTCACACTATTTTAAAATGGGTTTTCAAAGACTAGGTTAGCAAGCTAACCTTTTTATCTTGGAGACCCAAGTTTCAAATTAACCTCGACAAAGGTTTCCTTTTACATGGGTAATCTCAATCCAGTTCCTGGTATGGGACACAGCACAAAATTGACCACAATTTTCTACAAATTAGCAATTTCACTCTAAGAAACTGCACGTACTGCGAGCATGGGGGGCGGGGGGTGGGGGGAAATCACACTGCTGCCATAGTGGAACTCTCTTGAATTCAAGGCTAATATACAATGTTAGAGCAGAATAGAGGGAGCTTTACACTTGTCATTGCTAAACCTTATCCAGGGAGTGTTTGATAATGAAACTGGGTGCTTGAATTGGAAAGTGTTCTATTCCTCCTTGCTTGAACATAAAAATTTATAACTAGCTTCTTACCAACTCACTTAGGATGCAGCTTCTCAGTGGTAGCCATAGCTATAGACAGATGCATCAAACCATTTCACTATGCCAATTATAGAATTGAAACTAGGTCCCAATAGCCAGCTTTCACTTTAATAGTGTTCTCTAAGAAGTTAGCCACCAGCTACACGTAGCTCATTGGAAATCCAGATTAGTAAATAAAAAATGAGTAATGAACACCACCGTTGGGCATGCTCATATACTCATATTTGCACAACGTATATGTGTACTTTAACCTTTTTGTTGGCAAGATGAAAAGTCTGTTTTCATCATTGTGCACTTTACCTCCTTGTTTAATGTTTATTGGTAATCTGCAAAAATAACTGTGAAAACACCAGATTTCAGCACCATGGAAACACCAGCTACATTATATAGAGAAGGGTGCTGTCATTGTGAGAGACTGACCGATCAGAATAACTGCTCCAGCAGAAGAAAGCAAGCCCAAACAATAACGAGCAGCTCCAACAAACGACAATCCTCCCAATTCTATGCCCAGCTTTACCAGAATTCCATGTTTGAATCCATGCAATCAGGTTTCTGCCCCTGCCACAGTATTGAAACAGGTCTTAAAGTTACAAATGACATCCTATGTGACTGAAACAATATCCCTTCTCAATCCATCTGCAGCCTTTGACATGGTTGACCACACCACCCTTCTCCAAGGATTTTCCACCTTCATCTAGCTAGGTAAGACTGCACTTGCCTGGTTCCATTCTTATCTACCTCGTCGTAGCCAGAGAATCACCTGCAATGACTTCTCTTCCCGCTCCCACACCATTATCTCTGGTGTCCCCCAAGCATCAATCCTTGGGGCTCCCTATTTCTCATCTATACTTCTCTAAATTATCTCACTGCTTGGTTGACATCCAGTACTAGATTAGATGAAATTTCCACTAAGTAAATATTGGGAAGACCGAAGCCACAACAAACTGTTCGCTAAGCAACTGTCTGAGACTGAGCCAGACTGTTCGCAACCTTGGCATTGCATTTGACCCTTAAATGAGCTTCCAACCTCATATCCATGCCATAATTAAGACCGCCGATTTCTACATACGAACTAGGAGCAGAAGCAGGCCATTCAGCCCCTCGAGCCTGTTCTGCCATTCAACAAGATCATGGGTAATCTGTTTATTTATTTTTTATTTATTTAGAGATACAGCACTGAAACGGGCCCTTCGGCCCACCGAGTCTGTGCCGACCAACAACCACCCATTTATACTAACCCTGCAGTAATCCCATATTCCCTACCTACACTAGGGGCAATTTACAATGGCCAATTTACCTATCAACCTGCAAGTCTTTGGCTGTGGGAGGAAACCGGAGCACCCAGCGAAAACCCACGCGGTCACAGGGAGAACTTGCAAACTCCACACAGGCAGTACCCAGAATCGAACCCAGGTCCCTGGAGCTGTGAGGCTGTGGTGCTAACCACTGCACCGCACTGTGGGCTCAACTTCTTGCCTACCCCCGATAACCTTTGATTCCTTTGTTTATCAAGAATCTGTCTACCTCTGCCTTAAAAATATTCAATGACCTTGCCTCCACTACTCTCCGGGGAAGAGTTTTCCACAGGCTCACGATCCTCAGAGAAAAAATTTCTCCTCATCTCGGTTTAAATGGGAGACCCCTTATTTTTAAACAGTGCCCCCTAGTTTTAGTCTCTCCCTCAAGGGGAAACAATCTTTCAACATCCACCATATCAAGTCCCCTCAGGGTCTTATATGTTTCAATAAGATCACCACTCATCCTTCTAAACTCCAATGAATACAGACCCAACCTGTTCAACCTCCCCTCATAAGATAACCCTTTCATCCCAGGAATCAGTCAAGTGAACCTTCTCTGAACTGCTTCCAACGCAATTATGTCCTTTAAGTGAGACCAAAACAACACAATACTCCAGATGTGTCTCACCAATGACCTGTACAACTGTAACAAAACATCTCTACTTTTATATTCCATTCTCCTTGTAATAAATGACAATAATGCATTTGCCTTCCTAATCGCTTGCTGTACCCGCATACCAACTTTTTGCGTTTCATGTACGAGGACACCCATATTCCTTGGCATCTCAGTTCTGCATTCTCTCTCATTTAAATAATATGTTGCTTTTCTATTTTTCCAGCCAAAGTGGACACATTCACACTTTCCCACTTTACACTCCATCTGCCAAATCTTTGCCCACTCACATAACCTATCTAAATCCCTTCACAAACTCTTTAGGTCCTCTTCACAACTTACTCTCCTACCTATCTTTGTGTTATTAGCAAAGTTAGCAACCATACATTGTTGCTTCATCCAAATCACTTCATCCAGCACTGATCCTTGTGGCACTCTTGCCAACCTAAAAATGACCCATTTATGCCTACTCTGTTTCCTGTTAGCTAACCAATCCTCTATCCATGCTAATATGTGACCCCCCCTATACCATGGGCTTTTATCTGTTTAGTAACTTACGTAACATCACCCGGCTCTGCCGCTGCCGCAGTTATCTGCTGCTGCCGCAGTTATCTGCTGCTGAAACCCTCACCCATGTATTTGTACCTTTAGACTCAACTATTCCAACGCACTCCTGGCCAGTCTTCCCTCTTCCAACCTCCATAACCTTGAGGCCACCCAAAGCTCTATCATCCCTATCCTCACTGACTTACACTGGCTCCCAGTTAAGCATTGCCTCTATTTTGAAATTCTCATCCTTGTTTTCAAATCCCTCCATGGCTGCGTCATTCCCTATCTGTGTAATCTCCCCCAGCGCCATAACTCAGATAACTGCTCCTCCAACTCTGGAGTCCTAAGCATCCACGACTTTAAATCGCTCCAACACTGGTGGCTACCAAAGCCCTACGTTCTGGAATTCCCTCGCTACACCTTTCCTCCTCTCTTTCCTCCTTTAAGACACTCCTTCCAAACTACATCTTTGACCAAGTTTTTGGTCATCTGCCTTAATATCTCCTTATGTGATTGTAATTTTGTTTGATAATGCTCCTGTGAAGCACCTTGGGGCATTTTACTACATTAAAAGGCAATATATAAATACAAGTTGTGGTTGTTTGATAAATTCATGCCAGAATTCAAAACTTTGGTGAACGGGAATGGGGCGAAATTGTTCTACAGTGGCAGCATAAAACAGGCGATAGATAGCAAATTTTGCACCTTGCTTTGATTTTACTATTGACTGAATGGTAGCAGATCTTTGTGAAGTAAATCTATACATAAAATAAATTTACCTTTGCTATGTGCAAAGTGTTTTCTACTAAAATTAGTGTATGCGTTTAAATGTTTTTGTCAAAGTCATGCCTGTAGCTAGTCAGTGATTTTGATTAGACAACAGAGCTTTAGAGCTGCAGCAAAATTAAAGTGGCTTTAGTACTACGGACCATGGACAGATCCGTGACATATTATACTGGTGGGCCAATCCAGGCTGGAGCCTCATCCCTACTACATCCCACGTGGTGAGCTCCAAATCTCAGGTAAGCTGACTGAGAAGCATCAACCAGAGGAAACTGCGCATGCAGACTGACTTCTTGTGACGAATGATCTCACCTGAAACGTGCCTTTCACTTCCAGATGCGGACTGACCTGCTGTGCATTTCAAGCAATGTCTCCTTTTATGGACAGATTTCAAACAATCACATTGTTCTTAATATAATGAGATTTCATGGCACGCTAGTTAAGTTTTATTTTAACCCACCTGCCCTAATGACAGAGGCACAGCATCTTGTGTGTGAGTGCGGCCAATCTTAATGATGTCAGCAAACTCGTTGGCCTTGTCCTCAAGTGCATCATGGAGCTTCTGCAGTCCAGGCAGCAGCACCTCATGGACCTCCTTCGCTGCAGCAATGTGCATGGCAGTTGGGAAAGTGTCGTTGGAACTCTGGCAATGAAGGAAAGAAGAAAAAACAAAGATCAAAACTGACTCTACAGTGAATTTAGATTCATTAGACGCCCTATTAGTACATAATTATTTTTATAAGCTGCATTTTCAAACAACTTAAAACTACAGATGGCGTGCAAAATTTCAACTTTGCAAATAACTACAATCAGGTGAAAATTGAATCTTCTAGTGCATTACTAATGCAGTCACATTTCTGAAAGAACCCTCCCCCCAAAAATAAACATATTTCCTATTGAGTACAAGATAACAAACAGTGTACAGACAGAACAAAAGCAATAATGCAAATATCTGTCACACTTTTCCTGGATTATGAAACAGAGAAAAAGTTTTTAAACTCCAAGGGGATGGAACGGAGGCCTAGACCAGTACCTGGCTTTTGTTTACATGATCATTTGGATGTACCGGATCCTTGCTGCCCAGTTTACCTCCAAGAATCTGAATTGCCCTGTTGCTGATCACTTCATTCACATTCATGTTAGTTTGTGTCCCAGAGCCGGTTTGCCATACGACTAGAGGAAAGTGATCATCCAATTTCCCAGCAATCACCTGCACAATAAACACATAGCAAACCTCATTTTCCGATCCTTGTGCCAGTTGAACAAGAGAACTGCAGGTTTAATTCACCTGAACTGACAAAGAAAATCAGAAGGAAAATAATTTGTTCATAGTATAATACACAGCGCACAAAATGTTGCCTGAGTCAAAGAACATTGGGATTTGCAAGTGGAATGGTAAGTTTTGCTGTACTACAATATCTAATATCGATATTTTGTGGTACTAATCACATTTCTTTACTAAATTAAGTTATGCAATTGTAACTTACTGTCGATCACCACTGGGCATCAATGCAGAGTACTGCTGTACAATTACGAAACACCATTCACTGGCTAGATTACAGAATTACAACAATACTGCTCAGAGAATTTTCCAAAGTAAGGGGAAAGAGAAAAATGTTTTTAACAGATTTTCAAGAGCAAAAAAATTGTTTATAATCACATTTATCTTCAATTCTTAAAATACAATTTTATGCTGTAATAGTGCTACCATAAACCAATTATTATCTTCCCCCATGAGATTTCCAGTATTGGGGATTTTTCTTGTGAGGGCAGGCAGAAAAAGAGGGGGTGATTACATGGAATTACATTGAAATTACAAGAGATAAGCCTTTAGGCGCAACCTGTTCATGTTGGTGTTTATGCTCCAGAAAGGCAGCAGGGAATGGGCATGATTCATTGTTTATTTAAGTCTATAATATCTGAAGCAGTGACTTGGAGGTCAGTATTAATAGTTTCAGTAGTTTCTAGTGTGCACTGAATTCAAGGCCTTTTTAATGAAGAGCAGAATTATCAGCACTTACAACCAGAAAAGTACAAGCAGTGTACGCTTTACTAGGTCCTGTAGCTCCAGTAAGACACATTGATATAAGTTTTAATCCATCACAAAACTAATGTTAGTTGCGTTCTGTACCTTTTCTTTTTAATGTAATTTTCTGAAAATCAGATTTACTGAGTCAGCAGAACACAATAAATCATTTGTATTGTCTCTGCTCTGGGAAGCAGGAAGTCCCTCTCTGTATCAGATGTCGCTACAATGAGGAAACTGGCACAGTGGTAATGTCACTGAAGTAGTAATCCAGAGGCCCAGGCTATTGGCCTGGAGACACGAGCTCAAATCCCACCATGGCAGCTGGTGGAATTTAAATTCAATTAATTCATAAAAATCTGGAATTGAAAGCTACTCTCAGTTTCACAGAACCATCACTATCATCGTTTGTCATAAAAACCAATCTGGTTCACTAATGTCCTTTTAGGGAAGGAAATCGAACGTCCTTACTTGGTCTGGCCTACATGTGACTCCAGACCCACAGCAATGTCGTTGACTCTTAATTGCCCTCTGAAATGGCCTAGCAAGGCACTCAGTTGTCAAGGGAAATTAGGGTTGGGTAACAAATGCTGGCCGTGCCATCACAAGAAAGAATTTTAAAAATGACTCCGGAGGGAAGGAGGCACAAAATGAAGTCTTCATGAGCTGGCAAAAATCAGTGTTGTTGTAACAAGGTACTTAACACATTGATCTGCATAGATACTTCAAACAGAGATAAGGAGGAATACTCTGAACAGAAAATGCTTTGTTCTATTTCTTTCCTAAGAAGAAATATTATAGGTTAAGGCCATTGTGCGGGTTAGACTTTTTTTTTTTAAAAAGCCCGCCGGAAAACCACAAAGTGCTCCGAAATTCAACAACCGCTTTTTCCTGCTCTCAACAATGGTTGGGGGGGGGGAAGTGAAAGAGGGTACAGAGAGAGAGAGACAGAGACAGAGACAGGGAGGGGGGGAGGGGAGGTGGGGTCAGGCCACAGAGAGGGAGGTGGGAGATGGGTCGGGGGGGGGGGGGGGGGGGGTGTGAACAGGATCCAGGGGGGGAAACCAGACTGGCTCAGGTATAAAATCAAAACCCGATCCGACCACAGCCAACCCCAACTCGACCCGAGCCCCGATTCCTTTATTGTTTTTTCACTCCTGACATGAATATCCTTCATCCGTTCCGGCAGCAGGCTATTCCTGCAGATGGAGTTGTGGGAAATCATGGGTAAGCCTGATCCCATGACTTGCCAGAAGCAGAACTGTCCAGGCCGACCCGAGCCCGAATGCTGGACTCGGAATATAGACCCGACACAAACCTGGGTCTAGTCGAGTTCGGGTCGGATAGCCAGGCTTTAAGGAGGAACGAGACCCGTGGGGTGGTAACAAGAGACCCATAGAGGGGGCAGGGGAAATGAGACCCAGAGAGAGGGGGGGTGATGAAACTTGGGGAGGGGGGGGGGGGGGGGGAAATGAGACCCAGAGAGGGTGGCGGGGGGAATGGGGAACAAGACCCAGAGAGAGGAGTGAGGGAAGACAGGACCCAGAGACAGACACAGGGAGAGAGGGGAAGGAGAGAGAGCAATCAAGATCTCTCCTGACAGATGGGCATCTATCTGTAACACTCCGCATTCTTATAAGAACCGTGCGGGCAGACACTGACTACTTGCGCAAGCAAAGAAGTGCCAGGTATCTCAATAAATCAATATCCAATATACCAAAGTGATTATTGACAACGCAGCCGGCAGCTGACGTCATCAGACTGCGCCAATCTGCGCACATGCGCAGATTGGCTCATACTCTCTGCGCATGCGCTGTGTTCCGCATTGCCCTGACTGGTTGCTGCATGCACAGATTACGTCATCGAGTAACACGTGCAGACAGCGGGGGTGGGGGAAGCGGGGAGAGCGCGAACGAAGACCTTGGTGGTGGCGGCGGGTGCGCTCTCCTCCCCGCCACCCCCAGCCCGCCCGCTCGCTCTCACCAACCCCCACACCCCTGGCCCACCCACTCGCTCGCTCTCCCGCTCTCTCCCTTGTGTGCTGCCACGTGTTTAGGTTGCCTTCGTGTGATTATTTGAGCAGCGCCATCTTTATTCCTGGCAGCTGCTGATGTCGCAGACTTTGACGTTTTAGTGGCACAGGCTACATGTGCCACTGCAGCACCACCTAGTGGTAGCATTGTCAGAAAATGACGCCTATAGTGACAAGAAAGTAAGTCAATAAATTAGATGTCTCATTTAAAGCTTGTTCACAAAAATGCACATTTGTTGCACTATTGTTTTGATCAATAATAAGAAATTTTTAATGCCTTTATCTTTCCAAAATTGTCTCACCGGTCCCCTATGTAAGACAAAAATTGTAATGTGGCCCCCCACGCGAAAAAGTTGGACACCACTGACCCAAGGTAGGGTATTTTAAAACACATATTTAAAGCCTTGTGTTATGTAAACTCATTTTAAAAATGGCAAAAATCACTTAGGGAATGTCTTGATTTCTACACTCTGGCATGCATTACATTTACTTGGGAAAAAAGCTCAGTGACATGTTGAAAGTTGCTGGACTTTTACTTCTATATAAATGTTGCAATTCTGCTGTTATCCATTTGGCATCACACTGTTCTAGAACTTGTATTGAGGGATACCAGGCAAGAAAATCCAAGGAATTTCCAGAGGTCAGCAATGTAAGTTTCTCATGAATATAACTGTACAGTGTAATGGGGCTGAGTGATATTGGCAAAAGCAGTTTGCTGCTGACCCATATATAATAGTTAGTAAATATAATGTAACGGATAGCT
Organism: Heterodontus francisci; assembly: GCF_036365525.1. Classification (NCBI taxonomy): domain Eukaryota; kingdom Metazoa; phylum Chordata; class Chondrichthyes; order Heterodontiformes; family Heterodontidae; genus Heterodontus; species Heterodontus francisci. Next base: position 100,410,141 of record NC_090383.1, on the reverse strand, counting down.
TTAATAAACCGTAATCTATGATTAACTGTTCAGGATTCCTCAACAAAATCCATGTTGCATTTGCAGTTTTAAAAACAGTCAGGGAAGGCACAGTACAAAATGATGTTTCAATGACCATGTTAGAAACAGTCATTAACTGATTTTCTTTTGCTACGAATTGGACCAGTTTTACAAGTATGTCAAAGATCAGTAACTGCAATGTGCATCATTTACTATTAAGTTTGAGGGCCGATAACCTGAGTGGCCAATGTCATTTTAAAGTTGTCTTTAAACTGCTCAACTTTTTGTAGAAAAGCTTTTTGTTAATAATTATCTTGTCAGAGCTGAATCGGAATTGACAGTGATAGACTGAGATATAGACATAAGTGAATTTAAGAGAATTGCTTTATTGGAGGAACTGAAGGGCGCGCTTTATTTGTAATTGTGTTTATCTAAATTTGTCACTTGCTTTGGTGAGTAAATGACATTTTGTCCATGAGATATTTTGTTGTGACTGTATTTTAGAATCCAGGACCCAGTTTAACAGTCTGTCAAGATGAATAAACTTGTCTTGGCTACCTGCCATTAATCTCTCTGCCCCTTCCTGTCCCACTCTGCTTTTCTGTTTTACATGACTCTTCTGAAGTACTATCTGCTCCATCCCATAAAATTCTCCTGCTTTGGAGATCACTGCCCTTTTGTTGGCTGTCTGCCTTCAGACACATATTACAAGCAGATGGAGAAGTTGCACAAACATTGACCATCATGGGTTAAATTGTCTTGTGACAATAGCAGTGTGAGAAATGGTCAGTCTTCCTATTGCTGATTTTTCTACTGCCTCACCTCAATGACCACAATAACAATCCTCTCCTCGAGTTTCATCATTTATTGGATGAATTTGCACTCCTGACAGTGTCAATCCACAGCGGTCATCTGATAAGGTCCATCTACCACCCCGTGACATGATGTAGCTAGCTCTATTCTGGAACAAAAGTAATTCGCATTGGCATTGCATACTATTTTGCTTGCTAGCTAGCTAAAACAGTTGTGCTGCTCTCCACTGATGTTCATATGTTTAGCTACTTTATTTATAGGGAGAAATAAGTTTTAAATCAGACTGTGTTTTGATGGTATTAGATTGGCTATACACTTTATATACAGATTAATTGCCCCCATGTCCGTGGCTGAGTCAATAATTTTGTCAAATATCCGTGGTGCAACATGTCGGTGCCTATCCCTGGACCTATTATATCTTAAATTCAGTTCACCAGGCATGTGTTTCATTGAAGGCTCCTCTGTCAACCCCCCTGAAGAGATATTCCACTATAAAACGCCCATATTTACTTGCAATAGTGCGAGTAGGTGGGCTATGATAGGATTTACTATGTTAAAGGCATCACAACTTCACTGTCACTATGTACTGACTGGTATCACATAACACTTAGTGTTGCACAATACCTGCTATTTATAGTGAGATTATGGTTCAACAATCTGCTTTAAATCAGTTTGCAGTAGCCCAATCTGGCCAATGGATGTCACTGAGTTTCTCAGTTGCCAGCCAGCAGTATGTCAGCCATCTTGGTAAAGGTAAGTAAATGGAAAAGGACTAACTTTTTACATCTACTTTTAAAATATTTTGCTCCCTTACAATTTTCCTAGAGCTCCAACAATGCCATTTCCCCCATCTGGACATTTCATGTCGCCTTTATCCCACTGCTGCCAATGACCATGGTATGTCCCAGCTCCGAAACAGCTATTACTATTGCTGTCTCTCCTCCCAACTAGCATCTCCTTTTGTTTCTCCCTGTCTGCCGACTCAGCTATTCTGGCTTATATCTTGCTCCCTCTGAGAATGCATCATAATACAAGTTATAAACTGTTACCCTTCAGATTGTTCCTACCTCATCTGCTGCCTTTATAATGCTATTTGCAATCTTGGCATCCAAACCATATTCCATGTTCACTTCTGCAGCAGCGCGCTTCAGAATGCCAAAGGCTTTTATGACCTGGATCTGTGAATAAAAACAAAGATAAAACAACATGGAACATCTCTCTCTTACTTTTTTTGTTTACTCCCCAACAGAAGAGTTTTACTAAAATAATATGCCTAGAAAGTGCATATTGATTTAATAAAAATAATGTAATTTCATCATGGTTTAGTTTTACTTTAGTAGCAGACCATCTGTTATCTATTTCACTTATGGATGTTATACTGGAACAAGCAGAACCAGTTGAACGCTGCAGTGGGGGAAACTACGATTACACTGCCCATTCGCATCGCTGTGCAGTGGGGAAAGACCAAGCTCCCAAGGTGTTTCTTGGGTAGTAAACAAAATCATGCTCGCTGGGTTCCAACATCCAGTATAACCTCCAGTGATTCACTGATGGCACAGTCAGCTCGTTTCAGTCATCAAAAATTGAACAGCATTATACAAAAAAAACCTGAAGGGGTTTCCAGATGAAAATTTAAACCAAGTTTAAATCTGTCTGCTCAGATAAGTACCAAAAAAATCGAAGAGCAGGACGTTTTTCCCTATGGCCTGGCCACCATTTTCCCCTAAACTAACGTGGTTAAACTGCTTAGTCATTTGACATTTGTGGTACCTTGTTCCACACAAAATTGGCTTCGGCATTTGCCTATAAAACAGTGACCACACTTCAAAAGTAATTCATCGGCTGTGAGGCACTTGGAAAATTCTATGAAATGGAGGTTCTTTCTTTAAAGTGCTGTAGGGTATATGCCATCCTCCTTGCAAAGCTGTGTGGGCTGCTTGTGAATAGATGCTAAGAAAAGACCATGGACGGCTACTACGAGAACAAATGTGGCAGAATTTACAAAGTTAAGGACCACATTCAGCATTAAGGAAAAGTAATACACAACACCCCTTGTATCTCAAGATAATTAGATAAGGAAGGCCACTTAGCATCTCAATCCAATATGAACTTAAAGTGCAGCACTGAGTGGAATCAATGAAGCATCAGCAAGCAGCACAGAGTGCTATGAAGTGGATCGGTACCTGTGATCCTTACATCACTGAGTTGTCAAACTCAGCCGCATGAAGTAGAATTTATGCAGATTTTATACCGTGTGCCTCCCTGCATATTTATTTCAGATTGTCATGCACTAACTTCATTTGATACTGTAGAACAGGTATCATCCTGCGATTTATCTTTTAGTGGGAAGAAAAAAAAAGGCTTGCAATTATAGAATGCCTTTCACAACCAAAGAACATCCCAAAGTGCTTTACAGCCAATGAAGTAACCTTGAAGTTCTGCTCTCCTCTCCGACGGGATTTCCATTTGTATTTATCAAGATGCCTCTTAAACGTCATTATCGGACCTGCTTCCACCACCTCCCTCTGCAGCAGGTTCCAGGCACTCACCACCCTCTGTGTAAAGAACTTGCCTCGCACATCCCCTCTAAACTTTGCCCCTCTCACCTTAAACCTATGTCCCCTAGTAACTGACTCTTCCACTCTGTCCATGCCACTCATAACTCTGTAAACCTCTATCATGTCACCCCTCCACCTCCGTCGTTCCAGTGAAAACAATCCGAGTTTATCCAACCGCTCCTTGTAGCTAATGCCCTCCAGACTAGGCAACATCCTGGTAAACCTCTTCTGTACCCTCTCCAAAGCCTCCACGTCCTTCTGGTAGTGTGGCGACCAGAATTGCACGCAATATTCCAAGTGTGGCCTAACTAAGGTTCTGTACAGCTGCAGCATGACTTGCCTATTTTTATACTCTATGCCCCGACCGATGAAGGCAAGCATGCCGTATGCCTTCTTGACGACCTTATCCACCTGCGTTGCCACTTCCAGTGACCTGTGGACCTGTACGCCCAGATCTCTCTGCCCGTCAATACTCTTAAGGGTTCTGCCATTTACTGTATACTTCCCACCTGTATTAGATCTTCCAAAATGCATTACCTCACATTTGTCTGGATTAAACTCCATCTGCCATTTCTCCGCCCAAGTCTCCAACCGATCTATATCCTGCTGTATCCTCTGACAATCCTCATCACTATCCGCAACTCCACCAACCTTTGTGTCATCCGCAAACTTACTAATCAGACCAGCTACATTTTCCTCCAAATCATTTATATATACTACAAAGAGCAAAGGTCCCAGCACTGATCCCTGCGGAACACCACTAGTCACAGCCCTCCATTCAGAAAAGCACCCTTCCACTGCTACCCTCTGTCTTCTATGAACGAGCCAGTTCTGTATCCATCTTGCCACCTCACCTCTGATCCCATGTGACTTCACCTTTTGTACCAGGACCTTGTCAAAGGCTTTACTGAAGCCCATATAGATAACATCCACTGCCCTTCCTTCATCAATCATCGTTGTCACTTCCTCAAAAAACTCAATCAAATTAGTGAGACACGACCTCCCCTTCACAAACCCATGCTGCCTCTCGCTAATAATTTTGTTTGTTTCCAAATGGGAGCAAATCCTGTCCCGAAGAATCCTCTCTAATAATTTCCCTACCACTGATGTAAGGCTCACCGTCCTATAATTTCCTGGATTATCCTTGCTACCCTTCTTAAACAAAGGAACAACATTGGCTATTCTCCAGTCCTTTGGGACCTCACCTGTAGCCAATGAGGATGCAAAGATTTTTGTCAAGGCCCCAGCAATTTCTTCCCTTGCCTCCCTTAGTATTCTGGGGTAGATCCCATCAGGCTCTGGGGACTTATCTACCTTAATGCTTTGCAACACACCCAACACCACCCCCTTTTTGATAATGAGATGACTGAGACTATCTACACTCCCTTCCCTAGGCTCATCATCCACCAAGTCCTTCTCTTTGGTGAATACTGATGCAAAGTACTCATTTAGTACCTCACCCATTTCCTCTGGCTCCACACATAGATTCCCTTCTCTGTCCTTGAGCGGGACAACCCTTTCCCTAGTTACTCTATTGCTCTTTATATATGTATAAAAAGCCTAGGGATCATCCTTAATCCTGTTTGCCAATGACTTTTCATGACCCCTTTTAGCCCTCCTGACTCCTTGCTTAAGTTCCTTTCTACTGTCTTTATATTCCTCAAGGGATTCGTCTGTTCCTAGCCTTCCAGCCCTTACGAATGCTTCCTTTTTCTTTTTGATTAGGCTCACAATATCCCGCGTAATCCAACGTTCCCGAAACTTCCCAAACTTAACCGTCTTCCTCACAGGAACATGCTGGTCCTGGATTCTAATCAATTGACATTTGAAAGACTCCCACGTCAGATGTTGATTTACCCTCAAACAGCCACCCCCAATCTGAATTCTTCAGTTCCTGCCTAATATTGTTATAATTAGCCTTCCCCCAATTTAACACCTTCACCCGAGGACTACTCTTATCCTTGTCCACAAGTACCTTAAAACATATGGAATTATGGTTACCGCTCCCGAAACGCTCCCCTACTGAAACTTCGACCACCTGGCCGGGCTCATTCCCCAATACCAGGTCCAGTACGGCCCCATCCCTAGTTGGACTATCTACATATTGTTTCAAGAAGCCCTTCTGGATGCTCCTTACAAATTCTGCCCCATCTAAGCCCCTAGCACTAAGTGAGTCCCAGTCAATATAGGGGAAGTTAAAATCACCCACCACTACAACCCTGTTACCTTTACATCTTTCCAAAATCTGTCTACATATCTGCTCCTCTACCTCCCGCTGGCTGTTGGGAGGCCTGTAGAAAACCCCCAACATCGTGACTGCACCCATCCTATTCCTGAGCTCCACCCATATTGCCTCGCTGCACGATCCCTCCGAGGTGTCCTCCCGCAGTACAGCGGTGATATTCTCCTTAACAAGTAATGCAACTTCCCCCACCCCTTTTACATCCCCCTCTATCCCGCCTGAAGCTTCTAAATCCTGGAATATTTAGCTGCCAATCCTGTCCTTCCATCAACCAAGTCTCCGTAATAGCAACATCATAGTTCCAAATACTAATCCAAGCTCTAAGTTCATCTGCCTTACCTGTTATACTTCTCGCATTGAAACAAATGCACTTCAGACCACCAGTCCCGCTGTGCTCAGCAACATCTCCCTGCCTGCTCTTCCTCTTAGTCTTACTTGCCTTATTTACTAGTTCCCTCTCATTTATTTCACTTGCCATCCTACTGCTCTGGTTCCCACCCCCCCTGCCACACTAGTTTAAACCCTCCCGAGTGACGCTAGCAAACCTTGCAGCCAGGATATTTGTGTCCCTCCAGTTTAGATGCAACCCGTCCTTCTTGTACAGGTCCCATCTGTCCCTGAAGAGATCCCAATGGTCCAGTTATCTGATACCCTCCCTTCTACACCAGCTGTTCAGCCACGTGTTTAGCTGCACTATCTTCCTATTTCTAGCCTCACTGGCACGTGGCACAGGGAGTAATCCCGAGATTACAACCCTAGAGGTCCTGTTTTTTTTAAACTTTCTACCTAACTCCCTAAACTCCCCCTGCAGGACCTCGTCACTCTTCCTGCCTGTGTCATTGGTACCGATGTGTACCACAACGTCTGGCTGTTCACCCTTCCCCTTCAGAATGCCCCTGTCCGTTCAGAGACATCCTTGACCCTGGCACCAGGGAGGCAACATACCATCCTGGAGTCCCTTTCACATCCACAGAAGCGCCTATCTGTACCCCTGGCTACAGAGTCCCCTATAACTATTGCTCTTCTGCGCTTTGTCCCTCCCTGCTGAACAACAGTGCCAGCCATGGTGCCACTGCTCTGGCTGCTGCTGTTTTCCCCTGATAGGCCATCCCCCCCAACAGTATCCAAAACGGTATACTTGTTAGAGAGGGGGATAGCCACAGGGGATTCTTGCACTGACTGCCTGCCCCTTCTAGCGGTCACCCATCTATCTGCCTGTACCTTGGGTGTAACCAGTTCTCTAAAACTCCTGTCTATGACGCTCTCTGCCACCTGCATGTTCCTAAGTGCATCCAGTTGCTGCTCCAACCGATCCATGCGGTGAGGAGCTGCAACTGGGTACACTTCCTGGAGATGTAGTCGTCCGGAACGCTGGAAGCGTCACGGACCTCCCACATCTCACAGGTGAAGCACTTCACCCCTCTAACTGACATTTCTAGCACTAATTAATAAATTAATTTAAGATAAATAAATACTTATTAAATCCTTACTAAATGGTTTAACTATATGGTCCCTAGTGCTAGATTCCTACTATAAATATTAAATGCTAACTAAATACAGTAATCTCCTCCCTCTGGTTTAGTTACTCTACTTATTAATTAGTTAATTAGGGTTTTAATCAATTTTTATCAATGTTTTATTTTCAAATTCAGTAAAAAAAAATTCCCTACCAGCCAATCAGGTCACAGCTTTTCTGTGACATCACTTTCAGTTTTTTTTTAACCAAAGGTACGTTTTTTATACTTACCGGTCCGGAACTCTGCCCTCCAAGTCTTCTCCCAGTCAGCTGTGTACTTTGGAAGCTCTGGGCTCCCCTCACTGAGGACAGGTAGGAAATGAAAGGAGCTCGTCGCTCCCTCCTTACCGAACTTCTTCACTTACCAAAACTTCCACTGTGGCACTCTAGTGCAAACAAAGTCAGCACTGTAAAATGGCTCACTTTTATACTGATTCACTTTAGCCCCCTGAAAACTGGTTTAAACCAATTCTCTAATTAACAAGGTGCAGCTGCAAGCAGAGCCTGAGTGAATCCTGTTTAAAGCTGGTCTAAAACTCACCTTCCCCAACCCTAACAGCAATGGTTAAGTTGATCTGCTAAATAAAAGACAGATTAGATTGAAGATAAAATTAACCCCTAATTATCCTCACTTACCAAACTTCCACTGTAGCACTCTATTGCAACCCAAGTCAGCACTCCAGTGCAAACAAAAGTACTTGCTCACAGTATATTACATTTCTAGCCTTTGCCAGTTCTGATGAAAGGTCAGACCTGACGCATTAACTATTTTTGTCTCTGCAGATGCTGACACACCTGCTGAGTATTTCCAGCACTTTGTTTTATATTTCAGATTTCCAGCAACCGCAGTACTTTGCTTATATTTTAGAAGTAATTTTGCAGTTTATTCACTTTGTAATGTAGGAGACGCAGCTGCCAATTCGCACACAGCAAGCTCACACAAACAGCAATGTGACAACAACTAGATAATCTGGTTTAGTGATGTTGATTGAGGGATAAATATTGGCCGGACAAATGGAATAGGTCCCTTGCTCTTCTTCAAAATATTCCGATGGAATCTTTTACAGGGCAAACAAGGCCTTGGTTTACTGTCTCATAAGATAGACGGTGCCTCTGACAGTGCAGCACACCCTTAGTACTGCACTGGAATGTCAACCTTGATTTTTGTGCTCATTCCTGGGGTGGGCCTTGGACGCAACACGTTGACTCAGATGCAAGCCATAGCTGACACTGTCATGAGAAATCTCTTGAAAATTCTACAATTATTTGCCTTTTTAAAAATTACTTAAAATGATTCTCAAACACTATTTATTTAATAACTAATGAGAAATTATTTGCCTGCATTGTAGCCATCTAAATTAGAGACATTTAGTGCTGATTTGAGTGCCATATCATAGGTGCAGTGATAAAAATGCTTCAAGATTGTTTTTTACAAAGGCATTTAATTAAAGTAGTTGGAAAAATCTCAACAAGATGTCAGTTTCAATTTCTAAGATTTTCACCTGAAGCTGCAATGAGACAATTCCTATTAATCCATTTTCTTTAAATCAGTTACAATCCCAACCAATTACTGCCTATCCAGAAGCTTGTAACAAAGCAACCACTTTCCTGACCGTCTTACCAAGTGAATTAGAAAAAATTTCACTGTAATAGGAGGTGGGACAAGGATAGTGGGAAAAAATTATGACACTTAGAATCAGTTGCCAACTTTTTTTCTTTAAAATTAAAACTGCCAAATAACTTACTGGCATCCTCTCAGACACCCCTCCGATTTTAAAGTTCATCATTGATCTAACTGTCTGGGCTCCATAGTATTTTTCATCTGGCACCTTCAGTTCACCAAAGGTATCATTTTCAATTCTGTAGCCATCAGAGCTTTCCTGGAAAAACAAACAAATGTCAATTGTTTCAGTTTCTTCATCAATTGCAAAAAACTATCTTGTGTAATTTCCAAGTTAAATCTAAAACTCCACTAGAGGTGAAGCATGCCTGAAGCTTTAGAAATAATGAACAAAAATTAAACAATCTTTTTAAAACTTCCATTGATTGTGAACAATGACTGTACAGAGAATGTGGTTTCCCTCAAACTAAAAACAACTTACATGTATTTAGCACCTTTAACATAGTAGGATATTGTTACGATCGAGGCGGGAGGAGTGCACTGTTTATTCTAGTTCCACTTCTCCAAAGGTCACAACATATATTTAAATTCTCCCACTCATCGTTACAGAATCACAGAATAATAGTGTAGAAGAGGCCCTTCGGCCCATCGAGTCTGCACCGATGCACTAAAGACACCTGACCTGTCTACCTAATCCCATTTGCCAGCACTTGGCCCATAGCCTTGAATGTTATGACATGTCAAGTGCTCATCCAGGTACTTTTTAAAGGATGTGAGGCAACCCGCCTCTACCACCCTCCCAGGCAGGGCATTCCACACAGTCACCACCCTCTGGGTAAAAAAATTCTTCCTCAAATCCCCCTTAAACCTCCCGCCCCTCACCTTAAAGTTGTGACCCCTCGTACCTGACCCTTCAACTAAGGGGAACAGCAGCTCCCTATCCACCCTGTCCATACCCCTCATAATCTTGTACACCTCGATCAGGTCACCCCTCAGTCTTCTCTGCTCCAGCGAAAACAACCCAAGCCTATCCAACCTCTCTTCATAGCTTAAATGTTCCATCCCATGGCAACATCCTGGTGAATCGTCTCTGCACCCCCTCCAATCCTTCCTATAATGTGGCGACCAGAATTGCATACAATACTCCTGCTGTGGCCTTACCAAAGTTCTGTACAACTCCAACATGACCTCCTTGCTTTTGTAATCTATGCCTTGATTGATAAAGGCATGTATCCCATATGCCTTTTTCACCACCCTATTAACCTGCCCTTCTGCCTTCAGAGATTTATGGACAAACACGCCAAGGTCCCTTTGTTCCTCGGAACTTCCCAGTGTCAGGCCATTCATTGAATACTTCCATGTCACATTACTCCTTCCAAAGTGCATCACCTCACAGTTTTCAGCATTAAATTCCATCTGCCACTTTTCTGCCCATTTGACCATCCCGTCTATATCTTCCTGTAACCTAAGACACTCAACCTCACTGCTAACCACTCGGCCAATCTTTGTGTCATCCGCAAACTTACTGATCCTACCCCCCATCTTATTCTCTATTTTTCCCCAGAATAAAACACACTAACCAGGTTTCTTTAATGATCAAAATTATCAGTTTATTATAAAACAAGTCTTAACCAGTAATGAAGTAAAGCATAAACACACAGATTGAAATTTTAAAAAGTTCCTTTTTTACCTGAGCCCCTCACACTCACACACCCACATACATCGGCTAACCAGAAAAATAAAAGGAATTTTTGTTTAGAGCTGTTACAGACCAAAAAACTCTTGGGCTGAATACTTGTTCATTCTTGAACAAACAGATGAGATACGTTGTATTCCAAAACTGGCATACAATCTAGCCTCCGAGTACATGTAGACGGGTCACTGGGATCTTTTAGAACAGTTCTTTTTAGGTGGCGTTGGGAATTAATTTAGCAGGCATTTCTTCAAAGACAGGAGACGAGATTAAAACAGCAGACTTCGCAGGGTCTTTTAGAGAGGTGCTGGAAAGCTGAGCTGGGTTGTGGTCTTCTCTCCTTCTGCAGCTTTGACTCTTTAAACATTCAGCAAGAATCTGGTCCTTTCCTCCATGACACTTGTTCAGCAGCAGGAGCTAAGTATCTCATTCCAGAAGGTAAACACTGACACTACAACCAAAAGCTTGCAAGTTTGCTGCTCTCCCGGGTGTGCACTGCTGCTCCTGGGCTTGTTCTGTCAAAGGGGCGTGCAACTGTCATTTCTCTGCACACATCTTCCTCAGTTATCAGGGCTTTTGTTCTATTTTTAACTTGAGTCATGTGACAACCAGTAAACGTTGCCACCAAGCCAGTTCTTTCAGTGCTCTCTTGATGACACTCTTCAAAAAAAAACTGGTCCAACATTTCTTCAGTTTGACTATGAATTCCTCAAAAAAATATTTCTAGTTCCACTTCTCCACAGGTCACAATATATATTTTTTTTAAATGTTTATCCAGTTGCTAATTTTGATGTTCATTAAAGAAACCTGGTTGGCATATTTTATTCTGGGATAAAGAGTAGAGTATCTGTACTGATTAGAGGAAAATAACTTTTTCAAACTGCTTCAGTGTGAGCTTTAAAGGGCAAAACTTGCACCTGCTATTCTTTATCAAACAGAGTTGCTCTTTAATGTGACCTTTAAACAAATGGGCGTAGAAATGTATGACTGCTGACACAGCAGAATGTTTCTTTTTGCCAAAATAGACAGAGAAGGTCAAATGGCAACAGTGTTGAGCAACTCTATTGGACCAATTTCTGACCTGCTCCATGATGAATAGTAAATAAGTAACTCTCAAATATGGGTGTTGCAATCTTGAATAGATCACAAACCCACAATTAAGCATTAACTCCAAAGCAACTGAATGCAGACCACAGTTCATACAATAATGTGCCATTGTATTGTACAAAGATATACACAATTCTGGTGTGATGCAAACTATAACCCCAATTTGGTGAGCTTCACATACCAGTAAAAAAAGCAAAGGCTCTGGAGCCTGACAACATCCTCGCAGGAGGGCTGGAATCTATGCACCAGAGCTAATTGCTCCCCGAACCAAACAATTCCAGTCAGCTACAGTGGGTACTGGTAGGCCTGCAGGTCCTGGTGTTATTAGGTTTGCTTCAAAAGACGTTCTCTAAACAGGTTTTACTCCAGGACTCAAAACATTGAGGAATAATCCTCAATGATTGTACATTTTCAGTATCCTGGAAAGATGGTCCCCTTTCTTATTTCCTCTTTTTCCTTCAATCCACACCATTGTGAAGAAAAATCACTTTTATTGGCAGACAAAACTCTTTGGATCAACCTCAAACTCTTACTCGCAGATTGAAGCTATTGCTCCAAATCAATGCTCAGCTCTAACGTCTCCATTTTATGGTATTGCTGTTAAAATCAATAGCCACCAACCAATGATTCTTGATTAATTATTAGGTATTCTAAATGTCCAGAAAATTCTACATGCTGGAAATTTACAGGGCAAAATTGCTTTTGCTTAAATGTGGTTAGATATTGGAATACAAACATCTGATGCCAGTACCGTTTGAGTAATATATGTTTGCAGATTTTTAAAAATACATACACCTTTTCATTTCCACAGTAACTGCAAAAGGGCATTTCAGTGCATTCACAAGGTTATTAATTGGAATTTAACTGTATAAGACTAAAAACCATTTCTTAAAGAAACACAGCAAGTTGGCCTACATCTGTGGGGAGAACAGATAATGGGCTGAATTTTACTAGCCCTCCGACGTCAGGGATCGTAGTTGGGGGGGGGGGGGGGGGGGTAGGGGCTAGAAAATACTTCCGGGAGAGGCCCACCACGACCCCCAATGCTGCCCGCCGCATTTTACCAGCAGTGGCGAGGCCTTGGTGTGGCCCCGCTGCCACTTGCAGCGCAGGGACCTGAATTTTAATATTAAAATGAATTAAAATTAATGCAAATCAACTTACCTCGTCCCGGCGGTTGTCCCACGCCGATATTCCGGCCAATGGCCAGAACTCCCATGCCTTCGGAACTCCGAAGCGTGACACTGGCCCTGGGCGGGGGGAGGGAAGAGGGTGGAAGCAGTGAAATTATCAGGGCGAGGGGTGAGTGGGGAAACTCTTTTGATTGGTAGGGGTGATGGTGGGAAGGGGTTAAGGTTAAAATTGTTAAAAGTCAGGTGAGGGGGAAAAGGTCCGGATTTGCATAGAAGTTGCTTGGCGGGGGAATGTCCTATTAATCAATCAATTCTTCCTTGGGGTGTGGGGAGTGAAAATGTGCAACTACACTTTTCCACATTCTTTGTCTTTAAAAATTCAAATGCACCTAAAGGGGTGGAAGCGCTTTAAAAATGGCGGTGGCGCTGGACGCCATTGCCGGGGATGGAGTGGCTGCCTCCTCTATGTCATTGGGGGGGGGCGACCGCCTCCATTTAAATGAGTCCCCACACGAAATATCATGGGGGCTCAGCGGCGCACAAGTCGTGTTGGCGCCACGCCTTCTACAACTCTTGGCGGCGAGCTTACAAAATTCAGCTCAATGTTCCAGCTGGGTACCCCGCAACAGAACTGAACAATCAGGAACCATCACCCATTTACTGGATTTGTACATCGAAGAACACAGTGACAGTAGTACATCTTTAATTAAGTGTGCCATTCACGCTTTGAAACTTTACGTAAAGTTAAAATGGCAATTAAGGCACGAAATCCATGTTGCACAAGTTTGCATTGCAATTGCTGAAAAAGCAGCTACAACACTCAAAGCCATTCCAACAGTTAACAATGTTAAATTATCATTTAGTTGACAATAATGCAAAACTGATCGATTGGTTTTTGAACTACTTTTACAAATTAGTCATCAGCTCATCTCTGATTGATGGTCGCAACACATACCAATATTGACTTATGTGTATGTTATACACGGACACAGACACACTGACTGGGACAAGCTGGCAAATCTCCAGCTTTTGTTGCTGTCATTCAATCTTCACCTGGGAGGAGTCTCTCCCTTTCTGTTCTGCCCTCTTTCTAACCACAGTTTTGACTACTCAAAATACTTGCCTCAAGTTCCAACTTTTTTTTAATAAAAGGCTATCTGCCCGTTTTAGAAAACGTGATATGTTAGCTATTTTGGTGGCCTGATCCTCAGGATTAAAAAAAATTGGTTTCAAAGCAGTTATTTCCTTACAGAATCCATGACTACGTTAAAAAGGAAGTGGATAAATATTAAGTTATAATACTTTTCAAAATGTAAATGATTTGGGAAAATAGAGCATCTTTCAAAGAGCAGCTACAGGTACAAAAAGGTTCTTTCTATTCTGTAAAATTCTATATACAGTTATAATTGTTATGCAGCATGAATTTAAAAATAGCAAACATCGTTCACTTCTCTATAATCACATCCAGTGGTTCTACAAACACCTACTCAGTGTTGCTCCAGGAAAGATTAAACCTACTGGTAAAGAATGATGTCTGCCTGCGGTACTCTCCGCATGAACTCCTTCGTTAGTCTCAAAGGCGGCTTTTATAACAACAGGAGAAAGAAGTTTGCAATCCATTTGCTAACAACCGGTGGAGGAGAAATCGAATGTACAGAGCAGGCTCAATTTTTGATGTTTGTTGACAGATGAACAGGCCCGAGGCCTACTATACACTGGATAATTCCTGATCTCTTTCACTCCGCGCTTTGAACCAAAGGAAACGGCGATCGAATCAAGTCCAAATCGGGGGTTTTTTTAAAAAGAAAAAATGACATTAAAATGAATATAAATTAATAAAACAGGGGAAATCCTCAAAACTCCTCCCCCCCCCCCCAAACTAGTGCTGCTCCTGTGGGGTGACCTTGTCCAGTGGAACGTTTCCCGGGGAAACCCTGGCAACCCCGGGCTGCGCGCGCCCCGCAGGAGAAGGTGCAACAGAGCAGGTCCTGCCGAGAACAGGTCCACTCCCTGAGCCGAGCTGCCGGATACTCATCCGGTGCAAAAGCCCAAGCACATTGCGGGAGAGGCCGCTCTGCGTCCGCATTGCTCTTTCTCTCGTTGCATGGGTTTTATTTGAATTGCACTCACCATCCTCTTCCTGACTGCAACAGCAGCGGCTGGGTGCAACGTTCTGCCAAATAGCTGAGAGGTCTGTGCCAGGTGGATTTTGTACTGGAACCGCTGGAGGTTTTGGAGAAAACGGAACATGGTGCGGAAGAGACCGGGGAGGGATTAAGGGCAGAGTGGGAGAGGCCGCCAGAGGGAGCAGGAGATAGAACTGCATGAGGCAATTACAACCAGGCAACTAATTATAGCACCGACAGTGTAAAAATTTGAAAGGACAACAACTTGAAGATTTGCTTTTTTAAAAAAGAAACGTTGAGAACATGAATGAGTTTTCTTGTTCCAGAAATCTGAACTGTTGTCTCAATGTTGAAATCCAAACTTTGCTGTATTGCCCAAATGCAGTATTGACAGAACTCCAAAGTAAAGTTTACTAAGTCTCAATATTGCTAACGTCAATGGAATTAGGGTTGTTTTGATAGGAGAGTTGAAGAAAAGATTATCACGCTCCCCAGAAGCATCTTACTAATCTTTGATTTGTGAAATGATATGTGCATTTGTCCGAAATAAAAACAGAAATTGCTGGAAAAACTCAGCAGGTCTGGCAGCATCTGTGGAAAGAGAAGCAGAGTTAACATTTCAGGTCAGTGACCCTTCTTCAGAACTGGCAGATATAAGAAATGTAAAAGATTTTAAGCAAGTAAAGTGGGGGTGGGGCAAGAGATAACAAAAGAGAAGGTATTGATAGGACAAGGTCACAGAATAACTGACCAGAAGGTCATTGAGCAAAGGCAAACAATATGTTAATGGTGTGCAGAAAGACAAATCATTAGTCCAGATAGGATTAGATTAGAGATACAGCACTGAAACAGGCCCTCCGAGTCTGTGCCAAACATCAACCACCCATTTATACTAATCCCATATTCCTACCAAACATCCCCACCTGTCCCTATATTTCCCTACCACCTACCTATACTAGTGACAATTTATAATGGTCAATTTACCTATCAACCTGCAAGTCTTTTGGGAGGAAACCGGAGCACCCGGAGAAAACCCTCGCAGACACAGGGAGAACTTGCAAACTCCACACAGGCAGTACCCGGAATCGAACCCGGGTCCCTAGAGCTGTGAGGCTACGGTGCTAACCACTGCACCACTGTGCCGCCCTAATGGACTGAAAACTGAACAACCACAATAACAAACATGAAAAAAACAGTGGATAGGCACAGTAGAAACAAACTAAAATAAAATAAACACAAAAAATAAAAGAATAAAGAAAAAATAATTAAGGATAAAAGTAAAATGTGGGGCCCGTCATGCTCTGAAATTATTGAACTCAATGTTCAGTCCGGCAGGTTGTAGTGTGCCTAATCGGTAAATGAGATGCTGCTCCTCGAGCTTGCGTTGATGTTCACTGGAACACTGCAGCAATCCCAAGACAGAGATGTAAGCATGAGAGCAGGAGGGTGTGTTGAAATGGCAAGCAACCGGAAGCTCGGGGTCATGCTTTTGGACTGAGCGGAGGTGTTCCGCAAAGCAGTCACCCAGTCTCCGTTTGGTCTCCCCAATGTAGAGGAGACCTGATTGTGAGCAGCAAATACAGTATACTACATTGAAAGACGTACAAGTAAATCGCTGCTTCACCTGAAAGGAGTGCTTGGGGCCTTGGATAGTGAGGATAGAGGAGGTAAATGGGCAGGTATTACACCTCCTGCGCTTGCAGGGGAAGCTGCCGTGGGAAGGGGACGAGGTGGTGGGGGTAATGGAGAAGTGGACCAGGGTATCGCGGAGGGAACGATCCCTTCAGAATGCTGATGGGAAGGGAGGGGAAGATGCTTTTGGTAGTGGCATCACGCTGGAGATGGCAGAAATGGCGGAGGATGATCCTTTGGATGTGGAGGCTGATGGGGTGGAAAGTGAGGACAAGGGGAACCCTGTTGCGGTTCTGGGAGGGAGGGGAAGGAATGAGGGTAGAGGTGCGGGAAATGGGCCGGACACGGTTGAGGGCCCTGTTATCCACAGTGGGGGGGAATCCTCAATTGAGGAAAAAGGAAGACACATCAGAAGCAGTGTCATGGAAGGTAGCATCATCAGAGCATCGGAGCCGGAGAAACTGGGAGAATGGAATGTAGTCCTTACAGGAGGCAGGGTGTGAAGAAGTGTAGTCGAGGTAGCTGTGGGAGTCGGTGGGCTTATAATGAATATTAGTAGACAGCCTATCCCCAGAGATAGAGACAGAGAAGTCGAGGAAAGGAAGTGTCGGAGATGGACCATGTAAAGGTGAGAGAAGGGTGGAAATTAGATGCAAAGTTGATAAAGTTTTCCAGTTCGGGGCGGGAGCAGGAAACGGCACCGATACATTCAACAATGTACTGGAAAAAGAGTTGGGGGAGGGGGCCTGAGTCGGACTGGAACAAGGAATGTTCGACATATCCCCCAAAAAGACAGGCGTAACTAGGGCACATGCGGGTACCCATAGCAACACTTTTTACTTGAAGGGAGTTGAAGTGGAGTTGAAATGGAGTTGAAGGAGAAGTTGTTTAATGTGAGAACAAGTTCAGCCAGGCAGAGGAGGGTGGCGGTGGATGGGGACTGGTTGGGCCTCTGCTCAAGGAAGAAGCGGAGAGCCCTCAGACCGTCCTGGTGGGTGTTGGAGGTGTAGAGAGATTGGCCGTCCATAGTGAAGAGGATGCAGTTGGGACCAGGAAACTGGAAATTGTCAAAATGACCTAGGGCATCAGAAGAGTCACAGATGTAGGTGGGAAGAGACTGGACCAGCGGAGAAAAGATAGAGTCAAGATAGGAAGAAATAAGGTCAGTGGGGCAGGAACAGGCTGAAACAATGGGTCCGCCGGGACAGTCCTGTTTGTGAATTTTGGGAAGGAGGTAGAAGCGGTCTGTCCGGGGTTGCGGGACTATGAGGTTGGAAGCTGTAGAAGGAAGATCTCCTGAGGAGATGAGGTCAGTGACAGTCCTTTGGACAGTCACTTGATGTTCGGTGGTGGGGTCTTGGTCCAGGGGGAAGTACGAAGAAGTGTCTGAGAGTTGGCGTTGAGCCTCTACAAGGTAGAGGTCGGTACGCCATACAACAACAGCACCACCCTTGTCTGCAGGTTTGATGACAATGTCGGGATTAGACCTGAGAGTACGGAATGTGGCAAGTTCAGAGGGGGACAGGTTAGAGTGAGTGAGGGGGGCAGAGAAATTGAAATGACCAATGTCTCGCCGATAGTTTTCAATGAAAAGATCAAGAGCTGGTAAGAGGCCAGAGGGAGGGGCTGGAGGCGGGTGAATGGGTCTGCTGATTGGGGGGAGGACTCCTGGTCAAAGAAGTGAACCTGGAGGGAAGAAGAGCTCAACGTCATGCTGAGCGCAAAATTCATTGAGGTGGGGGCGTAAGGAGATTTGCCTTGTGGTTTTGAGGTACATAACAAAGAGCTTCAGTTATAAAAACAGAAAATGCTGGAAACCTTCATCAGGTCAGGCAGCATCTGTGGAGAGAGAAACAGAGTTAACATTTCAGGTCAATGACCTTTCGTCATAACTGGAATAAGTTAGAGATGTAACAAGTTTTAAGTAAGTACAGAGGTGGGTGGAGGGGGAAGAACAAAAGGGAAGATCTCTGATAGGATGGAAGTCAGGGGAGATTAAATGACGAAAGAGATGATGGTGCAGGCAAAAAGGGATAGTAATGGGAAAGTAAAACTAAAGATGGGTCTGGAGGAGGTGTATATGAAAATGCAGAATCATCACCAACAGCTGCTGTCCAAAAAGAAGTGGGACAGAGGTTATGATATGATATTATAGAATGCATTGTTGGGTCCAGAAGCCTCTAGAGTACCTAATTAAAAGATGAGGTGCTGTTTCTTGAGCTTATGTTGAGCTTTATTGGAACAGTGTAGGAGGCCAAGGATAGAAAGGTCTGTGAGAGTGGGGCAGAGAATTAAACAGAGAGGCCCCGGAAACAAGGGGCCATACCTGTGAACTGAAGGGAGGTGTTCCACACAGTGGTCACCCAAGCTACATTTTGATCTTCCCAATGTAGAGGAGGCCGCATTGTAACCAACAAATACAGTATATTAAATATTATGCACTTCTGCTCTCACCCCTTCCCCTCCCTCCCGGAACCACAATAAGGTTCCCCTTGTCCTCAGCTTCTACCCCACCAGCATCCACATTCAAGAGATCATCCTCTGTCATTTCTGTCACTTTCAGCAAGATGCCCCAACCAAACACCTCTTCCTCTCCCCCCCCCTTTCAGCATTCCGAAGGGACTGTTCCCTCCATGACACATGGATTTTAGCAAGGCTTTTGACAAAGGTCCCACATGGCAGACTGGTTAAAAAAATAAAATCCCATGGGATCCAGGGAAATGCAGCAAGCTGGATACAAAAATGGTTCAGTGGCAGCAAACAAAAGGTAATTGTTGACGGGTGTTTTAACGACTGGAGGGCTGTTTCCAGTGGCGTTCCACAGGGCTCAGTACTGGGTCCCCTGCTTTTTTTGGTATATATTAACGATTTGAACATAAATGTAGGGGCATGATCAAGACATTTGCAGACGACACAAAGATTGGCCGTGTGGTACACAGCGAAGAGGATAGCTATAGGCTGCAGGAAGATATTGATGGTCTGGTCAGATGGGCAGAAAAGTGGCAAACGGAATTCAACCAGTAGAAGTGTGAGGTGATGCATTTGGGGAGGCCAAACAAGGCAAAGGAATACACGATTAATGGGAAAATACTGAGAAGTGTAGAGGAAGTGAGGGACCTTGGACGAATGTGCACAGATCACTGAAGGTAGCAGGACAGTTCGATAAGGTGGTTAAGAAGGCATATGAAATCCTTTCCTTTATTAGCTGAGGTATAGAATATAAGAGCAGGGAGGTTATGCTGGAACTGTATAAATCATTGGTTAGGCCACAACTTGAGTACTGTGTGCAGTTCTGGTCACCTCAGTACAGGAAGGATGTAATTGCGCTAGAGAGGGTACAGAGGAGATTTACGAGGATGTTGCCAGGACTGGAAAAATGTAGCTATGAGGAAAGATTGGATAGGCTGGTGTTATTCTCCTTGGAACAGAGAAGGCTGAGGGGAGATCTGATTGAAATGTACAAAATTTTGAGGGGCCAAAATAGAGTGGAGGTGAAGGGTCTATTCACCTCAGCAGAGAGGTCAGTGACGAGGGGGCATAGATTTAAAGTGATTGGTAAAAACATTAGAGGGGAGATGAGGAAAAACGTTTCCTCACAGAGGGTGATGATGGTCTGGAACTCACTGCCTGAAAGAGAAACTGAGGCAGAAACCATCAACTCATTCAAAAGGAGTCTGGATATGCACCTCAAGTGCCATAATCTGCAGGGCTACGGACCAAATGCTGGAAGGTGGGATTAGAATAGGTGGATTGTTTTTCAGCTGACACAGACACGATAGGCCAAGTGGCCTGTTTCTGTGCCTTAAACTGCCTATGATTATATGACACCCTGATCCACTCCTCAATCACCCTCAACACTCCTTCTCCTTCCCATGCAAGCACAGAAATTGCAATACTGGCACTTTTACTTCCTCCCTCCCTCCCGAATGCCCAAGGCCCCAAACCCTGCTTGCACATAAAACAGAAAATTTCTTGTAGTCCTTTCAATTTAGTATATTGTATACGCTGCTCACTATGCTATCTCTGCTACACTGGGGAGACTAGATGCAGATTGGGTGACCGTCTGGCAGAACACTTCAATTCAGTTTGCAAGAGTGATAGGCTGAAGAAGAAGAAGGAGCAGAACAGAGGATGCTAGATTAGGTGGCTTGAGGAGAGTGTATATAGTGTAATGGCGGGCAGCCATAAAGGCGGGGCTAAAGTGTGGCGAGTCGAAGAGACTTAGTAGTTGGCAGGAAAAAAGACAGAGGCGCAAGGGGAGAGCCAACTGTGTAACAGCCCCGACAAACAAATTTCTCTGCAGCACCTGTGGAACAGCCTGTCACTCTAGAATTGGCCTTTATAGCCACTCCTTGCGCTGCTTCACAAACCACTGACCACCTCCAGGCGCTTATCCATTGTCTCTCGAGATAAGGAGGCCAAAGAGATATAGTATAATGTAAATAATAAACAGTTCTGAGTTAACCCTTACCTGAGCCTGAGGCTTTCTCTAGAACGCCCTGCAATTCTACTAATACAACAACATGCAACATGGTGGCAACAGTAAAACAGCAGTTAAAATGGCCTGGAAAATTTGAAGATCGCCCTACCTCATGGGGAAGTGCAAGGAAAACAGCAGATCTAGCTGGGGGACTGCAATAAATTCAGGAGCTGCTCCGGTGCCACAGATGAAGTGGACAGTCGGTGAGAAAGCCCTTAGACACCACCACAGAAGCGTGGGGGTCTGCATCGGTACATCCAAGTCCAACGATTGGGTCCAAATTTCAGCGCCAGGCAATGGTCCAGGATCGAGTGAGAGATTTTGTACAGAGGCAAGTAATGGTTAACTGCGTACTGGGTCAAGCCATAGGTAGAGAAGTCGATCTTGGGCGAAGGAACGACTCGGGAGTCGGGTGGAATCGGCATCCATTGCACAGCTGGACCGTGGAGAGAAAGCACAGGAAAGGTCGGAAAGTGCAGGAAATCCCCAAAAGACCATGTAAACCTCCATTCAAGCCTGCAAGATTTTAAAACAAAGGGGAAAACCCTGGAAAGCCTTACTAAAGTGAAGAAAGTAATATGGATTCAAAATTCGGAATGCCAGGAAGGTTTCAATATCTAGAAGGACCCAATCAAGTTCAAAATTGGTCTATTTAGAGGAAGAGGTTCCTAAGGTTTCAGATTGCTTCCCAACGCCAGACAAAGTTAGAAGTTGAACAGGTCAACACCCTTTTATATTCAGTAGTGGTGATTGCAGGGATCAACGAGGCTTTCAATAAATCTGAAGGTGCCCATCAAGCTTTTGACAAATATTTTAAACGTTGCAGCAATAAAATCTTGGCAAGAGCCAAATTTAATAAGCGGGTGCAGAAGATTGGTGAATCTGTAGACTTCAAGATTAATGATCTGTATAGATGGACTGGAAAGAGAGAGGGGGACCCCACTTGGTTCTTCTTTGGTCAGTGTCTAGCTGCTTGTCTGGTTGCAGAGAGAAAAATCAGCTTAAGTGCACAGATGGTGGGCCTGTCACATGATCGTCACCAAGTGTGTATTTCCTCTTACAACTTAATCAGTTCATGTCTAGGAATTCCCTTCTCTCAACCAGGGTCCCATTGTTCAAATGATTAGGTTTGAGTGGTTCATCTCCACAAGTTTAATGTCCCAAGTGATTGCCTTTAATGTCTTGTTAATGGGGATAGGACAGGTAATTCACTCAAAATTCCCAGGTCATTGTTCTTGCTGGGGACTGAGCAGACACTACGTCTCCACCTCGATGCGTTGGAATGTAGGGTATTCTGATACAAATTGTGGTGGCCATTTTAGCTGCTAGCAGTCACCTTTTATTTGTCCCTTTTTTCCTTTTTAAAAAATCTAATTCCGGTTTCTAGTCGGTGGAATAAAAAAATCATTATTCGGCATAGCACACTTTCGTGACAGGAAGGTACAGTAAACATGTGGACTATCAGCGCCCGTATGTTATACGAACGACTGAAGGGAACATACAAAGGAATCGGAGGAATATCATTCCTATTCAGCAAAAGCAACGGCCAGTAATACATCTGCAAGATCCAGATGAAGATGAACAAACCCAAACCGAACAAAATACTACAACCCGTAGAAACTAAAAACCACGTCAACAACCCAGACTTACTACGAAGACTAATGATTGTCCCATACAAATTACAACCAGATCAGGAAGAGTTGTCAAATTTCTGATGAGACTGTATCTATAAAGTCAGAGACTTGGGTGAGAGAAAGTTGCAGAGAAGTCATAAAATGTATATTTGTTTGGAAAAATGTTGAATAAACACTTGGGGGGAGATATAATATAAGGATGTAAAGGGTTAATACAGAAGACAATGTGAGATCCTTCCCACTGTGAAAGGGATGATGTAACAGTCACATGAGATAGACAGGAGATGAAGGAACAGCACAGAGGATACTAGCTTAGGTAGCTTGAAGAGTGTGTATGTCGTATAATGTAAATAATGAACGGTTCTGAGTTAACCTTTACCTGAGCCTGATACTTTCTCTAGAATTCCCTGCAATTCTACTAATACAACAACAAGCAACAATGTCCTCAGCATCCTACACTGTTCCAATGAAGCTCAACGTAAGCTCGAGGAAAAGCACCTCATCTTTCGATTAGGCATGCTACTACCTTCTGGGCCCAACATTGAGTTCAACAATTTAAGATTATAATAAAAGCAAAACACTGCGGATGCTGGATATCTGAAATAAAAATAAGAAATGCTGGAAATACTCAGCAGGTCTGGCAGGATCTGTGGAGAAAGAAGCAGAGTTAACATTTCAGGTCAGTGACCCTTCTTCAGAACTGGCAAATATTAGAAATGTAAAAGGTTATAACCTAGTAAAGTGGGGGTGGGGCAGGAGATAACAAAGGAGATGGTGTAGATAGGACAAGGTCACAGAATAGCTGACCAGAAGGTCGTGGGGCAAAGGCAAACAATATGTTAATGGTGTATTGAAAGACAAAGCATTAGTACAGATAGGGTGTTAATGGACCGAAAATTGAACAGCCGTAAGTACAAACATGAAAAAAAAACAGTGGGTAAGCAAACTGAACAAACTAAGAAGTTTAGTCTTAGTTTTTAACTTCTTAGTTTGTTCTGTTTGCTTACTCACTTTTTTTTCTAAGCCGATGAAGGCAAGCATGCCATATGCCTTCTTCACCACCCTGTCTACCTGTGTTGCCACTTTCAGGGAACTATGTACCTGCACTCCAAGGTCTCCCTGCTCAAGAACACTCCCCAGGGCCCTGCTATTCACTGTATATGTCCTGCCCTGGTTTAACTTCCCAAAATGCATCACTTTACACTTGTCTGCGTTAAATTCCATTGCCACTCCCTTGCCCACTTTCCCAGTTGATCTATATCCTGTTGTAACCTTAGACAACCTTCTTCACTGTCCACTATACCACCAATTTTGGTGTCATCTGCTAACTTACTAATCATGCCCCCTACATTCACATCCAAGTCATTAATATATATGACAAACAACAGAGGGCCCAGCATCGATCCCTGCGGCACACCACTGGTTACCGGCCTCCAATCTGAAAAACAACCCTCCACTACCAACCTCTGCCTCCTATCACCAAGCCAATTGTATCCAATTTGCTAGCTCACCCTGAATCCCATGTGTTCTAACCGTCTGGACCAGCCTACCATGCGGTCTGGCAGCATCTGTGGAGAGAGAAGCAGAGTTAACGTTTCAGGTCAGTGACCCTTCTTCAGAACTTCAGAAGTTAAGATTATAACTTATTTATCTTTCAGAAGGCCGCTGTTGGTGATGGTTCTGCAATGCCCATTGACACGTCCTCATCTTTTGTTTCTTTACCTGCCCCATTACCAGCTCCTTTTGCCTTGCGCCATCACCCCATTGCCATTTTATCTCTCCTGCCTAAGGTCATGCACCTGAAATGTTAACGTTTCTGCCTCTGTAGATGCTGTCTGACCTGCTGAGCGTTTCCAGCATCTTCTGTTTTTATTTCAGATTTGCAGCATCCAGTAGTTTGCTTTTGTTTGTATCAGGAAGCCCAATTGCCGCATTGGTAGCCAGTAATTTGGACAGCAGAGATGCAACCGGCTCTGCAAGTTTAATGTTTAATGCAGTATCTGACAACGCCACTTTAATGGAAAACAACACTGCTTTCCAGAAGAAAGGCTTGGGCAATTCAACTTTTAGCCAATGACGTTTGGAGTTTGAGAATACGCAGATCATTCTTTCGGAATTGCAATTGACTGAGTTGTGAAATGCAGTTCGTCACGTTGGAAGGTAGATTCAGTGCGCTGTTAAAGTAGGTAAAATCGTCTGTATGTGTGCAGGATGTCATCGCGACCCAATTCCAGAACTTCTGATAGACAGAAGACAAAGAAAGTGGCGATTGTTGGCGGGGGCTTGGTAAGGTTCACATTTTTTTTTAAGAAGATCAAGTTTGTATTTGCAGTCAGTAAATGCTTTCCTGCGGGTTGTAACAGCATTTGAGGGCTGAAGCACTGTACGACTTTGATATCAGACTTCAAATCTAGCAAGCAAAGCATTGAATATGAACTCAGATTTAACCCAGTGGAAAACGATCTTCGGAGCCGACCGATTAAAAAAATTATCGCACATAATTTGAGAAACTGAACTGTTTATTTTGCCTTTTTTAAAGAAACTGCTTCCGCTGTCAGTCGAACATGAAAATCACGATTTTACCAGCGGTAGGAATTCAACTACATGCGCGTCTACCAATTGGATCTTGAATCCAGTGTCTCAACCACTAGGCCATATCATTGTTTTTTTAAATTGTATTGGGACTGTTTAACCCTATAGTGATTGTGAACAAGTGATTTGGTGTTTTCCCCAAATAGTTGGTCTAGGAAGACTCAATACTGTCTCAGTTGTGTTGATCAGTTCTGCTGATTCCCCACACAATGGGCATGCATTTCCTCAGATGTTCAAAGTGTGACTGTAGGTGTAGTGTAGGGGGTTGGCTTGGCTGGCCTATGTGTTCTCAATAGTGGGTATAATGCAGAGAAAAATGCCTAGAGGCCTATTTAACCCCCCTACCTTCCCCCTGCCCTGCCATTCACTACCTGTGATCTTTCCATGATGAGTTAGGTGTTCTTGCTTAAAACATGCCTCAGTGCCATCTTGCTGACCTGTGACTTATTTTCATTTGCACCTGCTATTACAGGTGCTGCCTAAGCACCCTCGCCTCCCCCCCCGACGCTGCTTTAATCTAGGAGCTGAGGACTACACGGATATTAACAGAAGTAGACCATTCAGTCCCTCCAGCCTGTTCCATCATTCAGTTAGATCATGTCTGATCTGTACCTGCCTTTGCTCCATATCTCTTGATACCCTTGCCTAACAAAAATCTATCACAGTCTTGAAAATTTTTGATAGATTGAAGGAACCATGCTGGGTCAAAATAACGATTTAATGAGTTAGAGTAGCTAGGAAGGCAGTTGAGCAATTGCAGTCATCTTTCATACAGGCAAATCATTGATTCACAACATCCAGCAGGATCAACAGCTGAGTTAGACTATATGAGATCCATAATCTACATGACGGACAATAATTAACTGGTTTACTTGTGCATCGATTAAGTTTTTTACTGAGTCTAAGCCCTTGTTTTAGGATTTTCCATTCCTTTCCCTGATTTCTTCCTCTCCAGACCATGCACCAACTGCAGCGAGAACACAGGCAAATGAGCTTTCTCTGGCTCTTGCCAGAAGCATTTCACACTACCTGCTAGATGATATTTGAAAATAGTCCTGTAATGACTTTTTTCACATTAATTTCTCCCTGTGTAGGGAAGTGTCCAGTCTCTGTGCAACCAGATAACAATATGCCTAAGATTGAGACGTGGCATGAAGGACAGCTAAAATAACACTCAAACCATTTCAAGGACTCATAAATTGGGTGATATAACCTGTTGACTCTTAACAGTCTTTTTAATTAGCGTTTTCATTCAACTTTTTCATTGAAAACCAAATCTTCTTCCGCATAAAAACATTGCTGCCTCAAAGGAAAGTGGTGATGAAAACTTGCGTTACTAGGCACTTAATTCCGGAAGATCAGTTTTTTTTTTGTTTGCTTAGGTTGGTGCTTTAAACGCATGTTTCTTCGCAAAGAGAGGGTTTCAAGTGGAAGTTTATGAAGCACGCAAAGGTAGGGTTCACATTTATTTTCTGCTTTGGCATTTTCAGATGAACACTTTTTTCCAATTTGTTGTGTAGTCTTGGTTACAGATGTAGTTAAGAGTATCTGTAAAGTGCACAATTACTAAACTCAATCTAAATACCTGTATTTATATATCTATTAAAAATGTTGTATAAGCTGCACAATTCCTGTCCACATATATTGCTTAGCGGTCACCCAGTCTCTGCTGAACATCTCCGCTCAGTCCGCAAGCAGGACCCTGAGCTTCCGGTTCCTTGCCATTTCAACACTCCCTCATGCTCACACCTCTGTCCTGGGATTGCTGCAGTGTTCCAGTGAACATCAACGCAAGCTCGAGGAACAGCATCTCATCTACCGATTAGGCACACTACAGCCTGCCGGACTGAACATTGAGTTCAATAATTTCACAGCATGACAGCCCCCCATTTTACTTTCATTTTTAGTTATTTTTTTTCTTCCTTTTTTTTGACCTTTTTTATATTTTTTACAATTTTTTTTGCATTTATTTCATTTCATCTTAGTTTGTTCAGTTTGCTTACCCACTGTTTTTTTTCAGGTTTGCACTTGCTGCTGTTCAATATTCAGTGTATTAACACCTAATCTGTACTAATGCTTTGTATTTCAACACACAATTAACATATTGTTTGCCTTTGCTCCGTGACCTTTTGGTCAGCTATGTGGCCTGATCCAATCTTGACCTCCTTTGTTATCTCTTGCCCCACCCCCACCTCACTTGCTTATAACCTGTGACTTTTCTAATATTTGTCAGTTCCGATGAAGGGTCACTGACCCGAAACGTTAACACTGCTTCTCTTTTCACAGATGCTGCCAGACCTGCTGAGTGGTTCCAGCATTTCTTGTTTTTATTTCAGATTTCCAGCATCTGCAGTATTTTGCTTTTATAATATTTCTGATTTCCTTTTTGACAGATATTCGAACGGCTAAAGATATAAGGGGAAGAAGCATCAATCTTGCTTTATCTCACAGAGGGCGGCAGGCTCTAAAAGCTATTGGAATGGAAGACCAGGTATGGAGAATCTGCCCATTTTCAATTAACTTGGTGGAAAGAAATAATCTGGGGCACATCATCTTTATTCCAAATAAAAGATTAAATGTTCTGATTATATACATTTTCCCAAACCAAAATAAAACTGCTGGGTTCTTGCAAGTTAGATGCTGTTTCATGCTGCATGAATTCCATATTGGGAATTAAAGTAAGCCAGCCCATCATAATGTACCTGTAATTTTTTGACTTGACTATTATGAGGATTTGGGGGAAGGGTTACAAGAAGTATCAACCAAAAGGCACTGAGGTAATAGCCCCCTGTTTTTAAATTGAAGAGGAGACAAAAATGGCACTGGAGCTAAATTTGAATTGTTCAAAAATAAACATATTAATATAAATATAGCATCTTATAATAGTTACAGCACAGAAGGAGGCCATTTGGCCCAAAATGTCCATGCCAGCTCTCTGCAAGAGCATCCCAGCTTGTCCCCCTTTTTCCCCATAGCCCTGCACATTTTTCCTCTTCATATAATTATCCAATTCCCTTTTGAAAGCCATGATTGAATCTACCTCCGTCACACTCTCCTGCAGTGCGTTCCAGATCCTCACCACTTGGTGCATTTAAAAAAAAAATTCCTGATGTCCCCTCTGGTACTCTTTTCAATCACTTTAAATCACTGTCCTCAGATTCTTGCTTCCACCAATAGGAAGATTTTGTCGCTATCTACTCTGTCCAGACCCCTCATTATTTTGAACACCTCTAACAAATCTCATCTCAACCTCCCCTTCTCTAAAGAGAACAGCTCCAACTTTCCTATCTATCCATGTAACTGAAGTCCTTCAACCTCGGAACCATTCTCCATAATTTTTTTCTGCACCCTCTCACTAATGCCTCCACCTCCTTCCTAAAGTGCGGTGCCCAGAATTGGACACAATACTCCACTTGAGGCCTAACCAGTGTTTTATAAAGGTTCACCATACCTTCCTTGTTTTTGTACACTATGCCTCTTTTTATAAGACCAGGATCCCGTATGCCTGTCAACGTGTGGTGGCACCTTCAAATATTTGTGCACATGTACACCCAGCTCCCTCTGTTCCTGCACCCCCTTTAGAATTGTATCCTTTATTTTATATTGCCTTTCTTCATTCTTCCTACCAAAATGTATTACTTCACACTTCTCTGCATTAAATTTCATCTGCCAAGTGTCTGTCCTTCTACCAGCCTGTCAGTGTCCTCTTGACGTCTATCACTATCACAATACTCACAAGTTTTGTGTCATCTGCAAATTTTGAAATTGTGCCCTGCACATCCAAGACTAAGTCAATAATATAGATTAAGAAAAACAGTACTTCTAATACTGCTTCCTGGGGAACGCCCCTCTATACCTTCCTCCAGTCCAAAAAACAACCGTTCATCACTACTCAGCCAACTCATATCCATGCTGCCACTGTCCCTTTTATTCCATGGGCTTCCACTGCTGACAAACCTCTTATGTGGTACTTTATCATAAACGCCTTTTGGAATTCCATGTAACCACAGCAACATTATTACCTTTATCAACCATCTCTGTTACCTCATCAAAAAACTCATTCAAATTAATTAAACACGATTTAGTCTTAACAAATTTGTGCTGGCTTTCCTAAAATAATCCACATTTGTCCAAGTGACTGTTTTGTCCTGGGTTAACAATTCTAAATCTTTCCCACCACTGAAGTTAAACTGACTTGCCTGTAGTTGCTGGGCTTATCCTTACACCCTTTTTGAGCAAGGGTGTAACATCTCCAGTCCTTGACACCACCCCTATATCTAAGGAGGATTGGAAGATTATGGCCTGTGACTGCAATTTCCACCCTTCCTTCCATCAGCATCTTCGGATGCATTTGATCCAGTCATGGTAACTTATCAACTTTAAGCCAATCTTTCTAATACCACCTCTTTATTAATTTTTTGCCCATCCAGTATCTCAACTATGTTCTCTTTCAGTACGACTTTGGCAGCATCTTCTTCCTTGGTAAAGACAGATGCAAAGTACTCATTTTGTACCTCAGCCATGCCCTCTGTCTCCAGCGTAAATCCCCTTTTTGGTCCCTAATCAGTGCTACTCTTCTTTTACAACCTTTTTACTATTTATATGCCTATAGAAGACTTTTGGGGGACTTTTTAGTCAGGGGGAATAGATACTGCCCTCTGCAGCCACAACTAGAAGTTCTGAAAGTTGTGTTGCCTGCCCAGTGCCAGGGTTGAGGACATCTTCTTGTGGGTGGAGATGAACTTGGAGTGGGAGGGGGAGAATGTAGTTGCCGTGGTCCATGTAGGAATCAACAGCAAAGGTAGAACTAGGAATGATGTTCTGCGAAAGTTTGAGGCGTTAAGGTCCAAATTAAAATGCAGAACCTCAAAGGTAATAATCTGTGGATTGTTAACCTGAGCCACGCGCCAATTGGCATAGGGTCAAGCAGATTAGAGAATTAAACGCGTGGTTCAAAGAGCAGTGTGTGAGGAAGGGGGTTTCAATTCCTGGGACACTGGCACCAGTACTCTGGGAAGAAGGAGCTGTTCTGTTGAGATGGGCTTGACTTAAATTGGGCTGGAATTTGTGTCCTGGTGAATCATTTAACTAAGGCTGTGGATAGGGCTTTAAACTAAAAAGGTTACGGGAGGGTTCAGGTGAAAGAAGATTTGGAAATCTAAAGAGAAAAGTCAATACAATAGAATTGTGTAGAGATTTGGGTAAAGATGAGCAGAGTGGGACACTTGGGGACAGAGGGATTAGTGTATCAGCATATAAGGCCCATGCAAAGAATAGTTTTTAAATTAAAGATTGATGAAAGGTCACAGACCTGAAATGTTAACTCTGTTCCCCTCTCCACGGATGCTGCCAGACCTGCTCAGTATTTCCAGCACTTTGTGTTCCAGCACCCGCAGTGTTTTGCTTTTATTATATTGGAAAATTTAGGACAGTTCTCCTTGGAACGGAGAAGGTTGAGAGGTGACCTAATAGAGGTTTTCAAGATGATGGGTTTTGATACAGTAGAAAGAGGAAAAACTATTCCCTCTTCAAGTGGATCAATAACCAAGGGTCATAGATTCAAAATCATTAGCAAAAGATCTACAGGGCCTATGAGAAATATTTTCATGCAGGGCTGTTGGGATCTGGAATGTTCTTGCTGAAAAACTGGTGGAACCTAATTACATAAATAATTTTAAAAGTGAGTTGGACAGGAACTTGAGAATGAAGAACTTGCAGGGTTACGAACAAAAAGCAAGAATGTGGGCCTAAGCAGAACTGCTCTTTCTAAGAGCCAGGATAGGCATGATGGGCCAAATGGGGTCCTCTGTGTCATACGTGTCCATGATTTTGTTTAAGTAAACTTTGCAGTCAGAAGAAAATAGGTTTTCTTCAGCATTACTTGTAGTTCTAGCTGTCTTGACACTATCATTTTAGGGTGTCATATACTTACATTTATTTTGTAGGCAGTTTGAGGAGGAAGATTGGGAAAGCAGTCGTGATGGGGATTCTGTGGTTAGGACAGGTGTTTCTGCAGCAACAGATGTGATTTCAGGATGGTATGCTGCCTCCCTGGTGCCATTGTCAAGAACGTCACTGAGTGGCTGCAAAGCACTCTGAGGGTGGGGGTGAGGAGAAGAGTGAACAGCCAGAGTCTGAGGTCCATATCGGTACCAACGACATGGGTAGAAAGAGGGATGAGGTCATGCAAGCAGATTTTAGGGAGCTAGGAAAGAGACTAGCAAGCAGAACCTCAAAAATAGTAATCTTCAGAATAGTCTCAGTGCCACGTGCTAGTGAGTATAGCAATAGGAGAAAAGAGCAGATGAATGCATGGCTGGAGACATCATTCAAGAAGAAGGGCTTTAAATACCTGGGACATTGGGACCCATTCTGAGGGAGGTGGGACCTATACATGCTGGATGGGTTGCACATCAACAAAACCGGGACCGATGTCTGTACGGGGGCGTTTGCTAGTGCTGTTGGGCAGGCTTTAAACTAATTTGGGGGAGGGGAGGGGTGGGGGGGGTGGAGAAGTGGGAATCAGGATGTAGCATTTGGAAGGCTCAACAAGTTGCACAAAAGATTGGGAGAAGCAGACAGCTCTAGAGCAAGAAATGGTAAGGTATTGGGTGGGGTTAGACTAAGAGGTAATACAATAAGGTCTAAATTAATTTTACACTGCATGTATGCAAATGCACAAAATATGGTAAACAAGCCACATGGGAATGTGATGTTGTGGCAATAAGAGAGCTGGCTCAAAAGTGGGTAGGACTGGATACAAGGTGTGAAGGAAAGAAAGCAGGAGGGATGGCTGTAATGATTAAGGAGAATATTGCAGTGCTGGAGACAGAGGATGTCCTGGAGGGGTCAGTAACATAATCTATTTGGTTCAAGTTAAGAAACAATAGAGGTACCATTACACTAATGGGTATATTCTATAGGCCACAAACTATTGGCAAAGATATGGATGAGCAAATTTGCAGGGAAATTGTAGAGCTGCAAAAACTATACAGTAATAGGGGACTCCATTATTCTAATATAGCTAAGTTAGTTATAGTTTAAGTTAGCTATGGAAAAGGACAAGAAGCAATCTAAAGTCAAAATACGTAATTGGAGGAGGGATAATTTTAATGCAATGAGAATGATCTGTCCCAGGTAAATTGGAATCAAAGATTGGCAGGCAAAACTGTAACATAAGCTGCCTTTTTAAAGAGTAGGTGGTTTGGGGGACAATGGAGGTACATTCCCATGAGGGGGGAAAGGTAGGGCAACCAAAGCCAGGTCTCCCTAGATGACGAGAGCGATAGACAGTAGGATGAAGCAGAAAAGGGGGTGTATGACAGATGTCAGGTTGATAAGACAAGTGGGAAACAGTCTGAATATGGGGGAAGTGGAAAAGGAAATCCGAGGCGAAGAGAGAGTATGAGAAAAGACTGGAAGCTAACATAAAAGGGAATCCCAAAGTCTTTTATATGCATATAAATAGCAAAAAGTTTGTAAGAAGAGGGATGGGGCTAATTTGGGACTAGAAAGGGGATCTATGCACAGAGACAGAGGGCATGGCTGAAGTACTAAATGAGTATTTGCATCTGTCTTTACAAAGAAAGAAGATGCTGCCAAAGTCATAATGAAAGTGGAAGTTGTTGAGATACTGGATGGGCTAAAAATTAGTAAAGAAGAAGTAATAGAAAGGCTGGCTGTACTTAAAGTTGATAAATCATCAGGATCGGATGGGTTGCATCCAAGGATGCTGAGAGAAGTACTAGCCATGATCTTCCAATCCTCCTCAGATACTGGCGGGGTGGCGTGGGGTGGTGGGGGTGGGTTGGTGGTGGGCAGATGACTGGAGAATTGCAAATGTTACATCCTTTGTTCAAAAAAAGGTGTAAGAATAAACTCAGCAACTGCAGGTCCGTCAGTTTAACCTTGGTGATTGGAAAGCTTTTAGAGATAATGATCCAGGCCAAAATTAACAGTCACTTGGACAAGTGCAGATTACTTAGGCAAAGTGGATTTGTTGAAGGCAAAATGTGGTTAACTAACTTGATTAAGTTTTTGAGGGTAATGTGGTTGATATATGATAAAGTGCCATCAAAATTGAAGTCTATGAAATAAAAGGGAAAGAGACAACAAAAAAGATACAAGAAAGATACAAAATTGGCTGAGTGACAGGAAACCAAAACTAGCAGGGAACGGTTGTTTTTCGGACTGGAGGAAGGTATGCAGTGGTCGGTACTAGGACCACTGCTTTTCTTGAGGGTAAATCAACATCTGACATGTGGGAGTCTTTCAAACGTCAACTGATTAGAATCCAGGACCAGCATGTTCCTGTGAGGAAGAAAGACAAGTTTGGCAAGTTTCGGGAAGCTTGGATAACACGGGATATTGTGAGCCTAGTCAGAAAGAAAAAGGAAGCATTTGTAAGGGCTGGAAGGCTAGGAACAGATGAAGCACTTGGTGGAGTTGCGGATAATGATGAGGATTGTCAGAGGATACAGCAGGATATAGATCGGTTGGAGACTTGGGCGGAGAAATGGCAGATGGAGTTTAATCCGGACAAATGTGAGGTAATGCATTTTGGAAGGTCTAATGCAGGTGGGAGGTATACAGTAAATGGCAGAACCCTTAGGAGTATTGACAGGCAGAGAGATCTGGGCGTACAGGTCCACAGGTCACTGAAAGTGGCAACGCAGGTGGATAAGGTATTCAATAAGGCATACGGCATGCTTGCCTTCATCGGTCGGGGCATAGAGTATAAAAATTGGCAAGTCATGTTGCAGCTGTACAGAACCTTAGTTAGGCCACACTTAGAATATTGCGTGCAATTCTGATCGCCACACTACCAGAAGGACCTGGAGGCTTTGGAGAGGGTACAGAGGAGGTTTACCAGGATGTTGCCTGGTCTGGAGGGCATTAGCTATGAGGAGAGGTTGGATAACCTCGGATTGTTTTCACTGGAACGACGGAGGTGGAGGGGCGACATGATAGAGGTTTACAAAGTTATGAGCGGCATGGACAGAGTGGATAGTCAGAAGCTTTTTCCCAGGGTGGAAGAGTCAGTTACTAGGGGACATAGGTTTAAGGTGCGAGGGGCAAAGTTTAGAGGGGATGTGCGAGGCGAGTTTTTTACACAGAGGGTGGTGAGTGCCTGGAACTTGCTGCCAGGGGAGGTGGTGGAAGCAGATACGATAGCGACGTTTAAGAGACATCTTGACAAATATATGAATAGGAAGGGAATAGAGGGATATGGTCCCCACAAGTGCAGAAGGTGTTAGTTTCGGCAGGCATCAAGATCGGCGCAGGCTTGGAGGGCCGAATGGCCTGTTCCTGTGCTGTACTGTTCTTTGTTCTTTGTTTAAAAGAGGGTGCAGAAAAGATTCATGAGAATGGTTCCAGGGATATGGGACATCAGTTATGTGGGTACAGTGGAGAAGCCTGGGTTGAGAAGACAAGGTTGAGAGGAGATTTGATAGAAGTGCTCAAAACCACGAGGGGTATAGAAAGAGTAGAAGATAGAGAAAAACTGTTCCCATTGGCGGAAGGGTTGGAAGCCAGAGGACATCGATGGCGACACGAGGAATGAGGAATTTTTAAGGGATGAGTGGGTAGGATCTGGAATGCTCTACCTGATAGTGTGGTGGAGGAAAATACAAATGAGGCTTTCAAATGTGAATTGGATAAGCACCTGAAGAGAGAAAATTTGCAGAGCTGCAGGGAAAGGGTGGGGCAGTGGATCTAGCTGAGTTTTCTTGCAGCAAGCGAGCATAAACAAGACAGGCCCAAAGAGCCTCCTTCTGTGCTGTAACTATTCTGTATTTTCTGTTTTGTCGAGAGGGCCTTGATAAAGGATCATAATAAAAGCTTCTACTTTCAAGGCTTGATAAAGGTTTTACTTTGTTATTTTCTGGCTAAAATAGTAAACTTTTATTTGAACACTTTCATTTTCATTTACCACTATTGGTATTCCGGCATTTAATACCTGAAAAAATTATCACTATCCCAATGTTAAAAGGGACATTCAAGCCACCAGTAAATGTGGACTAGAATCATTTAATAAACAATGTCATGAATATCAGCACCCACCAGCACCTCCTTTTTCCCCCCCAAAAAATGGTTGCAGATTTTTGGAGTCTTCTCTGCTTAAGGTTTCAGCCATTTATGTGGGGATCATGTAGGAGGCTTGAGTGGGATTAAGGGCAATTTCAAGTTGCTCTGAACATCTTAAATCTCAACAGAAAGTCAGTTGTGAATGACCATTTCTGCTTCACTGCCCCTGATTTAGATAAGCTCACTGAAGTATTTTTGAAAAGTATCAATGATTTTAAATTGGTACATTTAATGACACTTGACCCCTTTTGTTAAGCTTAAGCTCAAGAATAATAACTACTTTGCAATTTGTGTTTGTTGTCTAACCAACCTCAGATTTCCCAATTTTTAAAAATATAATTCTTCAATACTTGTTTTTAAGGTAGTATCCAAGGGCATTCCCATGAATGCCAGGATGATCCATTCCCTTTCAGGCAGGAAGTCCTCTATTGCTTATGGAACAAAAGGCCAGGTAACTTTTTATATATAAAAAGGCACCACAACACTGTTAACACAGCAAGCATTACAAGGGTTGCCTTGTACGCTTGTTATTTTGTTTTCATAGGTGTAGCTAAGAAGCAGCAAGATAAACTGGCTGAGAACACTCACAATGCACAGTTTCACCTACTTTACCCACAGCAAACATCAAATTGAGAAGCATACCTGGGGAAGAGTTAGAGCAGGAAACACAAGGTGGAACACAAGGGGCGGCACAGTGGCGCAGTGGTTAGCACCGCAGCCTCACAGCTCCAGCGACCCGGGTTCAATTCTGGGTACTGCCTGTGTGGAGTTTGCAAGTTCTTCTTGTGTCTGCGTGGGTTTCCTCCGGGTGCTCCGGTTTCCTCCCACATGCCAAAGACTTGCTGGTTGGTAGGTTAATTGGCCATTATAAATTGCTCCTAGTATAGGTAGGTGGTAGGGAAATATAGGGACAGGTGGGGATGTGGTAGGAATATGGGATTAGTGTCGGATTAGTATAAATGGGTGGTTGATGGTCAGCACAGACTCGGTGGGCCGAAGGGCCTGTTTCAGTGCTGTATCTCTAAACTAAACTAATATACAGCAAGTGGTCAGAAGAGGCGGCTGGAGGGACAAGCTCCAGACCACCCTCAGATGAGGAGTTCCAGGATTGGTGCCATTCAGAATCTGCCTACAAAGGAACACAGCTTTCTGAGCATGAGCAATTCATGAAGTCCTTTTGAATGTTTGCAAACAACCCTGCACAGTATGATGTCGACTTTCTATGAGCTGATAAATGACCTTATCATGGAAATCTTGCTAAATAGAGAATCCAAGTGTGTTTCAGGGCCAGCATAACTAATGGTATAGTAACCTTGGGCTCAGATCTGTGATTTTGGTCCTGTCTGGATTCAGCATGCTGGGGAACAGTATGAACAGAGTCCTAATGCAGGGCATCTGTGACCTCATTGCAGTTCTGCAGTCTGTCCCTAGGCAAATGGCAGGACATATTGAGAGGGCCAAGCAGCAGGGACATGGTAGGAGAATGTACAGATAAGAGAGTTGTATCTCAGAGTGATTCACCATCTATGGGTGGCTTCGTCAAATCACCTGTAAATGGCTAGAAAAAGAGAACAGACTGCAGAGGAAGCTGATGAACCACACCTGTTCAGGAAGCCCTTCAGAACAACCAGCAGCCAGCTACCTCATTGTTTCTCCTTTATTGGGTGGAATTTGGAGAAGTAAAAAAACTAGTAACAAACCCTTGCTATACATTTCACAAGAGGGAAGCAGTTGGTAAGCGGCAGTTGCACAAATTTTGGGCGTTTGGACTTAAACCTTCTTTTGGAAGTCTATTTGTTATGTAAAACCTTACTGCTTTAGGCTATAATGATACATGGATAGTTGGTAAACTGAAGTTACAGATCCTGATGTTACATGGGGTTATTGTGACAGTTTAGTTGGAGCATGATAGAGGAATGCTTGTATTAGATGCAAAATCCGGTGGACTGCTTAATGGGTGTACAGTCCTTCCCACCCATTCGTCCTCTGTGCATTCTGTCAGACAGTGTTTTATGCCTATGTGCTAAAGCAGAAAACTGGCACATGTTATTTTTCTAAAATGTACATTACTGCATTGGGCAAGTCTCCCCAGTACAAACCTGGCCAAAAGCAATTATTACATTTGTCAAGGCATGTGACTGATAATAGTAGCCATATTAATATGGTCCCTGCATCGGGAAATGATGTTCAATTGTGTATCTTTGTCTTTCAGTATATCTTGTCAGTGGATAGAACAAACTTGAACCGAACACTATTATTTGGTGAGTAAATGCTGGACATCTTCTTCTAAAAATACTTTGTTCCATTTCTCCATCTTTCACTGAAGTGTACTTTATCTGTATTTGCAGCTGCTAGCCAATACCCAAATGTGAAGTTAAACTTTGAAGAGAAGTTGCAATACTACAATGCTGAGAAGGGGGTGCTGACATTTATCAGGTAATCTTTCCGCAGTTCGCCACCATTTTGAAAAGATCATATCCAAGTTCTGCTAACTCAGTAGTTTGAAGTGAAGACTGCAATGCAGATTGTAGCATCATTGCTGAAAGCCTGGGAAGCAAGGTGTTAACAAGACCTGTCTTATTGAAGGTATGTGGCATTCTGTCTTTTGTACTTCAGTTTGGCTTAATCTGATTAGCTGCTCTTCGGTCACGTAGGAGTTTCAACAATTAAAGCCTATTGCTGTGCATGTGTGTGTAGGCATGCGTGTGTGCATATAACTTACTATTTGTACAGTATCTCAAAATCTATAATTACATCAGCAATGGGCCCTGAAATTCCAGACGGTTTTTTTTAGCAGATCCGCATTGTTAAATCAGGATAAATGCTTTTTTACTGCCAGCAAATTGGGGCAGAAGCCATTTCTCCCAGTTTTCCACTGCAAAATTGTTTCTTTTCTTTTCTCTCCTCTTCCACTTTTCCTAGTTCAATTCCCTATTTGACTCTTTCCATGCTCAATTACCACCTAATTACAATATCATAGTAATGGCAGT
Source organism: Heterodontus francisci (assembly GCF_036365525.1). NCBI lineage: Eukaryota > Metazoa > Chordata > Chondrichthyes > Heterodontiformes > Heterodontidae > Heterodontus > Heterodontus francisci. The sequence continues at coordinate 100,371,915 of NC_090383.1, read as the reverse complement.
CGGTGCTGCTGTCATGAATTTCAATGCACTGGAGAAAGTTAGAATGAAAAATGTGAAGCACAGCTGTTGTCAGGATCAGATTGGCATAGTGAGGTGTTTGAGACCGAAGACTTCTAAAAGTTCAGTAGAAATTGCAGTTGGGAATGACTTTTTGGATTTTTTTTTTTTTGTTGCGTAGCCCTGAACTTAATTCTGACTGCCTGTAGGAGTGAGAGATCACTGGGAGATTTTGACCCTAAACCCCACCTATGGTGAGCATTTCTCAGGAGCAGATATGCCTTTCCCGTTAATTTAGTAACATTCATTTACTGCTGTGCACTCACTTTCTTACTTTAAAGATAAAGTTTGAGTGTTCTTGGTTTGATGTAATGGGTTAATTTCAGTTTTTATTGCCAAACAAAAATAGGGGGATAGCAAATTGGCAGCCTGTTTTATACCTTTTCCAATATTTTTTTCTTTTGCATTAAAGTCAATGTCAAGATGTGAAAAAAAGCTGCTGATTCACTATCCCCCATTTTTTTTAACCTGTTGATGCAAGTTAAAATTGTTGTCATACAGTGCAGTAATAATGCATCTGTAACCCCATTGCTGGATCCATTCAGGGTAAGTATATCAAGATAAGAAATCTTGTCTTCACCTATAATTTGTTTTGATTGTAATCAGTGGCAGCCTCTATAGATGGGAGGATCCATAAGTGACTAAGGTTGAGTCATACCAACGGCATTTCTCCAGTCTTCCAGATATTTTTATGTACTACTTTAACTGCAACTCCTGTAATAGTACTGTACTGTGTGGGAGTGTGTGCTTCACCTTTTAGGCATTAGTTGAGTGGCTGATTCCATCTGCATGTAGAATGCACTTTGCAGTTGTCCTCACACTGTTTACCATGATCTACAGGACCTGACTATGAACCATGTTTTTTCTTACCTTCTCTCTTTCTTTCTCTCTCGCACTCTCTCTTTCTTGCACTCTCTTTTTCTCTCTTTCTCGCGCTATCTCAAAAATTGCACACTTTTTTTTATTTTTAAACTAGTTATGTAGCTAACTAAAATAAAAACAAGAAATGCTGGAAATACTCAGCAGGTCTGGTAGCTGACTAGTTGACCTGCATTCTTACTGGCATTTTCCATTCAGTTGTTTCTTTTTATACAATTCCCAAAGGCAGATGGGACAAAGTTGGATGTTTCTGACAGTATTTTTTTTTAAAAAGGCAACATTTTAAATTCCTTTAACACATCTCCTGTGACCCAGGAGTAATTTCACTCCCTTTATTGAGTATATATTAGATGCCTCTTAAAATGGTGGAGTTCTTTGCTGCAGTCACCATGTGATTTGATCAAAGTTTGGAATGATTATACTTAACAAGAGTGTTGGACAAGCTGGAAAGGGAGGTCCAGGTAGGGAGAGAACATGTTAGCATCAGCCACTCCCCTCTGCAGTTTGTTACTTCTAACTTCTCAATGTTTTGTAAATTTTCCTTCAAAAACATTTGTAGCTTCCATTGTTGAACACTTTTCTCCTTGATTCTAAACATTTCTTGCTTCACTGCTAGAGTCTGCCATATTTGCTTAAACTACAGAGTAAAATGTTTAGTTTTGTACTCATGCCAGACCCGATAGCTCGACGTATGAGGTTTCACATGACCTTGTTGTTGGATGTGATGGAGCTTTTTCAACTACGAGGAAACAGTTCATGCGACAAGCCAGGTTTGATTACAGCCACGTGTACATCCCTCATGGTTACATGGAGCTTACAATACCTCCTAAAAATGGTGATGTAAGGATTGGTTTAAATATAAGTACTTTTTAATTTTGCTTCCTACTTGTCTTTCATGTTGAATGTTGAATACAGAAATACACATCAGAATGTTTTCTTTCAGTTTGCAATGGAGCCAAATTTTCTTCACATATGGCCCAGAAACACCTTCATGATGATTGCTTTGCCTAACTTGGTGAGCATTATTAACTACTTTATCAAAATCAATGTCTGAGAAACCCATTTCCTTGCATTTCTAATGGACTATATCCCTACTTCTCAGTTGTGGACATGTTTGGTTTTCAGAGAGTTTGAAGCTACATGGAGCTTGATCTTTGGGACATTGAAATTCTGATGGTGTTCTCCCAGTCTCCCATTGTAAGCTGGGTAGGGACCTGGCAGAGCACTGGGATAAACAATGTAAAGAGCCATTAATGCTGTTTCTCCGGGGGTCAGGGGAGGGGGTGCTCCACTGATCACCTGACCAAGTTAATGCAGGAGAGCACCCATGGATTTTTGTGGCCTGGTTTTATTTCAGCTGCTTGAAGAGGAAATTTTAAAAGTTGAGTCCCATCTAATTTTACTTCTATCTTATTGTGAGCAGTGATAAATGATATTTGAGGCCTCTTTTGCAAAGTTGATCTGTCCTGAATGTAGTCATCTTGGGGCTGGTGCAGAGACTAACCTCTCTACCCAGTTTTCCCTGTCTACATCAGTTGCTGGTATCTGTTCAAATACATTGATTGAAATTGGACTCTATTGGAATGTGAGGTTAATTATATTGAGATGGAGGCCCTAAGGTTTGGACTTCTGCCTTCATTTAAAATTTGTTGCTTAATTCTAATAGTATGCAGATATAAAAACATTACAAGTGGCTCTGTATTGGCCTAATGTATTATGGACTATATATAAATTATTGGAAGGAAGAAACTGCTGAAATTCCTGCTGGAGACTGAGGAAGTTATAATTTCACAATGCAATGACATAATATGTGCATAAATTAGCTGCAATCATGTTTATAATCATTGGAAGTGCTGACTACACACCGTTTATGTTATGGAATTGTTATGATTTGATTATTAAGCACTGTGTTCCAGGGCATTACTTCTCCACATTTTTTATTTTTTCATGGGATGTGGGTGTTGCTGGCAAGGCCAGTATTTGTCACCCATCTCTAATTGCTCTTGACAACTGAGTGGCTTGCTAGGCTATTTCAGAGGGCAAGTAAGAGGCAACTACATTCCTGTGGGTTTTTATGCCAATTGATAGTTTCATGGTACCATTACTGAGACTGGCTTTCAAGTCCAGGTTTTTTTTTTAAATTGAGTGAGCATTTGAATTTAAATTCTACCAGCTACCGTGGTGGGTTTTGAACCCATGTCCCCAGGGCATGGATTGTTAGTTCAGTGACATTACCACAAAGCCACCATCTCCCCTGCTCTGTAAGATCCACTTTCCATCCACACTGAGATACTGATTTTGAGTGGCCTTGGGCTGAGGTCAGGCGCTTCACCAGGCAAAGGGAAGGAAATTGGATGGAAAGTAAACTCAGACTAGGAAGTGCTAACGATTTGTTCAGGTATAGCTTTGGCAGAGGCATGGACAGACCTGTGCTTTCGTTTTGGAGGTGGTGCTAAATCTGAAGATGGGGGAATTAAAAGAAGAATTAAAACGGAACACATTTTTAAACCACTCTTTCATGTTCTTTGCTGCCTGAACAGGACAAGTCATTCACATGTACTCTCTTCATGCCTTTTGAAGCATTTGAGAAGCTCACCACAGGAGAAGAAGTGCTCCAGTTTTTCAAGAAATACTTTCCAGATTCCATACTTCTTATAGGAGTGTAAGGATCTTATTTTACTCAAGATACTCAAGTTCATCAGCTTTTCTATTTACCCTGTTCTTGTGATATAAGTTTATGATTGAAATAATATGGTTTCTGGTGGTTAGTTCCATATATCATGGGAATACATCTAGGAGCAGGCCCTCCTTGTCACATGTGCTGTATTGCTTAGGGATAAATGGAAGCTTATCCTGGCTTGACTCTCCTGTCCCATGTTTCTCCTGGTCTAACTCTGCTGTGCTAAAATTCTCCCACTTTGTGCTGCTTCTGCTGCGCTGTGCTTTTTCCCTGATTTGTCTAGTCTGTGTACCTCCTAGATGCAAGTTTTTCTGCCCTATGCTCATCTTTCTCACCACCACAAAACAATCAACTTAACAGATTCTCATAAGTTTAGTTAAAAAGCCACATTTTAGACCACATTGTGATAGAGGGTATTCTGAACACACAATTGTAGGAAAACCATTAATTCAAGTTGACTTTAACTCAGCTGATTTTTTTAAATGTCAATGTATTTATTTTTACTATCACAAATACTCTAAATCCACCTCGCACACATGACAACACTATTTTCTTTCTTTAATATTGCTAGTTACCATTCCATCACCATGCCTTAACTCAAAACCACCTATGCCATTGCTGCTTATGAGTTAAAAGGTCATAATTAATTGTTGAATGCTCAAATTAAATTAACATATTTCATATAGTTGGACACATCTACAGTTGCCAAAGCAATTATAAAATCTCCAAGCGAGGCTTTTCAACCATCCATTAGGAGGTGTACAAGAGCAGCCTGGAGTGGCCTAGGAGGATGGTTTATTGGACCCACACATTGGGTAATTTGCTAGTCTGTTCTCTTAGCCTGTTTTGTTTATGGCATGTTGAAATTTAATTTACTAGTTTCAGTTTTTTTGATGACTTGGAAGCTAATTAACTCATTAACACATATTTTGATTAAAGACAAAGGCATTTTAAAAAATGTTTTCATACTTCAGCGAGGTCCAATCAACAAAGAAATTGGCCTCATAACTAAAATCTCAGTGATGACACTTCTGTTAAAATTAGTGAAACCATGAGCAGTCAGGTGGAACTTTTTTCACCCAACAGTTAATGAATATGGAATAAATACCAATTTAAACCATTGAAGCCAACAGAATGAGTGGATTAAGTAGGCAATTTGATGCACTTCTGGAGAGGGAAGAGGCTGGGGGCTATGAGAAAATGGTTAGCTGTGTTTGAATAATGAAAGCAGATCAACTTGCTTGAGCTTCATAGCCTGTTCATGTTCCTAAAGACTCTTGTGTTCACTTTTTGTAAAGCATTATGGTTGACTAAATGTGAATTTGTTTTTTAGTGAGGCGCTGAAGCGGGATTATTTCCATTTGCCAGCCCAGGCTATGATCTCAGTGAAGTGTTCCTCCTACAATATTGGTTTGAAGTGTGTGCTAATGGGAGATGCAGCTCACGCAGTTGTTCCTTTTTATGGTCAAGGCATGAATGCAGTAAGTGCTGAACATTTTATACAAAGTTTTACTGCATTAGAATCTTAAGCTATACCTGTTGAATTATTCGTTAACTACAACATTGAATTAAGCTTGAGTCTTTGATACCAGAGTTTTCTTGCTCTGTCTCTATTAAGCTTAGTGTGAGGAGAAGTTACACAAGCAAAATACAATCAAATGTAGCCATGCACTCTTCAGGTATTATACCAGGCACCTTGTCAGGTGTTGAACTACTGAAGACTGAACATTACAACCTATTTACACATTAATGATTCCTGCCCATGTCCCTCCTTCTTCCCTATTATCAGCTTTGGCTCAGTGGGTTGCCTCTGAGTCAGAAGACTGGGGATTCAAATCTCACTCCAGGACTTGAGCAGAAAAATACTGAGGGCGTGTTGGAAGCGCTGTCTTTTGGATGAATTATTAAAACAAGACTCCGTCTGCACCTTCGGGTGGTTGTAAAAGATTCTATAGTACTATTTATCCTTCAACCAACAGCTCAAAAACAGATTATCTGGTCGTTATCACATTGCTGTTTCTGGGAGCTTTCTGTGCACAAATTAATTGCTGCGTTTCCTACATTACAATGGTGACTACACATCAGCAATATTTCATTGGTTATAAAGTGCTTTGGGACATCTTGTGGTCATGAAAGGCAGTATATAAATTCAAGTTTTTTTCCCCCTTTTGCCGCATGACGTCCTGGCACTGTAATTTTCATTCATGTCCAAACTTGCTTTCATCATGAGCTTTATTTCTGTCTTTGTACCACAATTAATTGTTGTTCAACTAACTCTCGAACCTTCTTCCTAACTTCCACGTTTCAACACCGACAGCAATCTTTTTTTTTCAAAAAAAAGCAAATGTTCATCTGTACCACCCTGAATTTTTTCAGTTACTTTGTTTAAAATTTGAATGCTATCTTTTCACTTAACAATATGTGTGGACTAGAATACTTTATCACATTTTTTTCACCCAGTGTCAGCATCAAGCCTCAACAGTTACGGTACGAGTTGGGCAGGTGAAATGTGACTGACCCTTTACTGTCTCAAAGTTGTTTAATCAATTCAATCTGGACGGAATTACAAACCATTTCATTGTGTTCAAGAAAAGTGTGCTAATCCAATATGCCTCTCAGTCTCCATAATTAGTTTAACTTTCAAATTGTTTTAAAGTTTTACCTTCTGCTATTATTTGCACAAGAAGTTAGTATTATATTCATTGCAAACTTTATTTACACTGTTGAGAAGTCCATTTATACATCATTGCTCAGGCAGTGTGGTTTTATAAAAACCATTGGGACTGCTTGATTATAAACTAGGGGAATAATTGCAACTGAACAAATTCCTGGGCATTAAAATGGGCAAGGAAGAAATTTTGGTAACCGCAGAATGGCACTTACACAATGATTTTCTTTTTTACATAATTGCTTTGACCAACATATTACAAGGCTGATTTCTATGACCATTGCAATTATATCACCATGCTATTGGATTATTACATTAATTCCATTTTTCTGTCTGTGGCTGAGCATCATATGATGTATAGCACAGCTTGGCAGTTTCAGTGATTCGTCGTTCCCTGTGAATTCTCTACAGGCAGATGCTGTCTCTTTTATGCCAAGTCTCTGAAATGAATGATCAAGCGATCAGCTAAGTCCTAATTTAATAAACAAATTCCCAATCTCCCTATACAGAACTAGAGATGAGCAATTCTACAAACATGCGAACATATGAATTAGGAGTAGGCCATTCGGTCCCTCGAGCCTGTTCCGCCATTCAGTAAGATCATGGCTGATCTGTTTGTGTCACAAATTCAACACTCCCATTTACCCCTGATAACCTTTGATTCTCTTGCCTAACAAGAATCTACTTACCCCATCTTAAAATTATTCAATGACCCTGCCTCCACCACCTTCTGAGGCAGAGAGTTCCAAGGTCGCACAACCCTCAGAGAAAGAATTTCCTCTGATCTCTGTCCTAATAGGGCGAACCCTAATTTTAAAACAGTGCCCCCTAGTTCTGGACTCCCCCCACAAGAGGAAACATCCTTTCCACATCCACCTTGTCGAGACCATTCAAGATCTTCTATGATTCAGTTAAGTCTCCCCTCACTCTTCTAAACTCCAGTGAAAATAAGCCCAGTCTGTCCAACCTTTCCTCATTAGACAACCCGCTCATTCCAGGTATTAATCTAGTAAACCTCCTCTGAACCGCCTCCAATGCATTCATATCCTCCCTTAAATAAGGAGACCAAAACTGCACACAGTATTCAAGATGTGGTCTCACCAATGCCCTGTATCACTGAAGCATAACATCCTTACTTTTATTTTCAATTCCTCTCGTAAGAAAGGATAGGATTCCATGAACCACCTTTATTACTTGCTGTACCTGCATACTAACTTTTTGTGACTCATGCAGTAAAACACCTAGATCCCTCTGCACCTCGGAGTTCTGCAGTCATTTTCCGTTTAAGTAATACCCTGCTTTTGTTATTCTTCCTGCCTAAGTGAACAACTTCACATTTTCCCACCTTCTACTCCCATCTGCCAGATTTTTGCCAACTTGGTCAACCTATCAATATCGGTCTGCAAACTCCTTATGTCCTCTTCACAATATACTTTCCTACCTATCTTTGTGTCATCTGCAAATTTAGCTACCATGCCATCGCTCGCCTCATCTAAGTCATTGATATAAATTGTAAAAAGTGAGACCTCACCACAGACGCCTGCGGGACTCCACTTGTCACATCCTGCCACTCAGAAAAGGTCCCATTTATGTATACTCTCTGTTTTCTGCCGGCCAGCCAATCTTCTATCCATGTTAATATGTTACCCACTACACCATGAGCTCCTATTTTGGGCAATAAACTTTTTATGTGGCACCTTGTCAAATGCCTTCTAGTAATCCAAGTACAGTACATCACTAGGCTCCCCTTTATCCATGGCACATGTTGCTCCTTCAAAGAACTCCAATAAGTTGGTTAAACATGATGTCCCTTTCACAAAACCATGCTGACTATTCGCGATTACCTTGAGTTTTTCTAAGTGCCCAGCTATAGCCTCCTTAACATAGAACATAGAACATAGAAAATACAGCACAGAACAGGCCCTTCGGCCCACGATGTTGTGCCGATCCTTTGTCCTCTGTCAAGGACAATTTAATCTATACCCCATCATTCTCCTTTATCCATATACCTATCTAAAAGCCGTTTGAAAGTCCCTAAAGTTTCTGACTCAACAACTTCCCCAGGCAAGGCATTCCATGCCCCGACCACTCTCTGGGTAAAGAACCTTCCCCTGACATCCCCCTTATATCTCCCACCCTTCACCTTAAATTTATGACCCCTTGTAACGCTTTGCTCCACCCGGGGAAAAAGTTTCTGACTGTCTACCCTATCTATTCCCCTGATCATCTTATAAACCTCTATCATGTCACCCCTCATCCTTCTCCGTTCTAATGAGAAGAGGCCTAGAATGTTCAGCCTTTCCTTGTAAGACTTATTCTCCATTCCAGGCAACATCCTGGTAAATCTCCTCTGCACCCTCTCCAAGGCTTCCACATCCTTCCTAAAATGAGGCGACCAGAACTGCACACAGTACTCCAAATGAGGCCTCACCAAGGTCCTGTACAGCTGCATCATCACCTCACGGCTCTTAAATTCAATCCCTCTGCTAATGAACGCTAACACCCCATATGCCTTCTTCACAGCCCTATCCACTTGAGTTGCAACTTTCAACGATCTATGCACATAGACCCCAAGGTCTCTCTGCTCCTCCACATGCCCAAGAACCCTACCGTTAACCCAGTATTTTGCATTCGTGTTTGTCCTTCCAAAATGGACGACCTCACACTTTTCAGGGTTAAACTCCATCTGCCACTTTTCAGCCCAGCACTGCAACCTATCCAAGTCCCTTTGCAGACGACAATAGCCCTCCTCGGTATCCACAACTCCACCAACCTTTGTATCATCTGCAAATTTACTGACCCACCCTTCGACTTCCTCATCCAAGTCGTTAATAAAAATCACAAACAGGAGAGGACCCAGAACTGATCCCTGTGGCACGCCACTGGTAACTGGGCTCCAGGCTGAGTATTTACCATCTAAGACCACTCTCTGCCTTCTATCAGTTAGCCAATTCTTAATCCAACTGGCCACATTCCCCACTATCCCATGCCTCCTGACTTTCTCCATAAGTCTACCATGGGGGACCTTATCAAATGCCTTACTAAAATCCATGTACACCACATCCACTGGTTTACCCTCATCCACTTGCTTGGTCACCTGCTCAAAGAATTCAATCAGGCTTGTGAGGCAAGACCTACCCCTCACAAAACCGTGCTGACTGTCCCGAATCAAGCAGTGTCTTTCCAGATGCTCAGAAATCCTATCCCTCAGCACCTTTTCCATCAACTTGCCTACCACCGAAGTAAGACTAACTGGCCTGTAATTCCCAGGGTTGTTCCTATTCCCTTTCTTGAACAGGGGCACAACATTTGCCACCCTCCAATCACCTGGTACCACCCCCGTCAACAGAGAAGATGAAAAGATCATTGCCAGCGGCTCTGCAATTTCATCCCTTGCTTCCCATAACATCCTTGGATATACCCCGTCAGGCCCGGGAGACTTGTCTATCTTCAAGTTATTCAAAAACCCCAACACATCTTCCCTCCTAACGAGCACTTCCTCGAGCTTACCAGTCTGTTTCACACCGTCCTCTTCAGTAATACACCCCTTCTCATTCGTAAATACCGAAGAGAAGTACTCATTCAAAACCTCACTTATCTCTTCCGGCTCAACACACAGTCTCCCGCTATTGTCCTTGACCGGACCTACGGTCCCCCTAGTCATCCTCATATTTCTGACATACGCGTAAAAGGCCTTGGGGTTTTCTTTTATCCTACCCGCCAAGCATTTTTCATGCCCTCTCTTAGCTCTCCTAATCCCTTTCTTCAGATCCTTCCTGGCCATCTTGTATCCCTCCAGAGCTATGCCTGTGCCCTTTTTCCTCAACCTTATATACGCATCCTTCTTCTTCCTAACAAGACTCTCAACCTCTCTTGTCAACCACGGTTCCCTCACATGCCCATCCCTTCCCTGTCTGACAGGGACATGCTTATCAATGGCCCCTACTATCTGCTCCTTGAAAAAGTTCCACATTTCGACCGTGCCCTTCCCTGCCAGCATATGCTCCCAACTTATGCTCCTCAGTTCCTGCCTGACAGCATCATATCTACCCTTCCCCCAATTGTAAACCTTGCCCTGTTGCACATACCTATCCCTCTCCATTACCACAGTGAATGCTACAGAATTGTGATCACTATCTCCAAAGTGCTCGCCCACCAACAGCTCTATCACTTGCCCTGGTTCATTACCTAGTACCAAATCCAATATTGCCTCCCCTCTGGTCGGGCAGTCTACATACTGAGTCAGAAAAGCTTCCTGGACATACTGCACAAACACTACCCCATTCAAACTATTCGATCTAAAGAGTTGCCAATCAATATTTGGGAAGTTGAAATCCCCCATAATTACTACCCTGTGACTTCTGCTCCTTTCCAAAATCTGTTTCCCAATCTGCTCTTCCACCTCCCTGCTGCTATTGGGGGGCCGATAGAAAACTCCCATCAAGGTGACTGCTCCTTTCCTGTTCCTGACCTCAACCCACAGTGCCTCAGTCGGCAGATCCTCCTCGAAAATTCTTTCAGCAGTTGTTACACTATTTCTAACTAATAATGCCACCCCCCCACCTCTTTTACCACCATTCCTAATCTTATGAAAACATCTATAACCAGGTACCTCCAAGAACCATTCCTCCCCCTCACCTATCCACGTTTCAGTGATGGCCACAACATCGTAGTCCCAAGTGCCCATCCACGCCTTCAATTCACTCACCTTATTCCTGATGCTTCTTGCGTTGAAGTATACGCACTTCAACCCTTCTCCGTGCCCATCTGTCCTCTGCGACAGTGCTACCTTCCCCAATACCTCACTACACTCTTTGTCTTTCTGAGTGGACCCACTGGTCCCTGGACTACAAGTCCGGTTCCCATCCCCCTCCCAAACTAGTTTAAACCCTCCCGAACAGTACTAGCAAACCTCCCTCCCAGGATATTGGTGCCCCTCTGGTTCAGATGCAGCCCGTCCTGTTTGAACAGGTCCCATCTTCCCCAGAATGCAGTCCAATTATCCAAGAACTGGAAGCCCTCCCTCCTACACCATTCCTGCAGCCACGTGTTCAGCTGTGCTCTCTCCCTATTCCTAGCCTCACTATCACGTGGCGCCGGCAACAAACCAGAGATAACAACTCTGTCCGTCCGAGCTTTCAGCTTCCAGCCTAACTCCCTAAACTCACTTCTAACATCTGTGCCACCCTTCCTTCCTACGTCGTTGGTGCCAATGTGCACCACGACCTCTGGCTGCTCCCCCTCCCCTTTAAGGATCCTGAAGACACGATCACAAACATCACGGACCCTGGCACCAGGGAGGCAACAAACCATCCGTGCGTCTCGCTTGCTCCCACAGAACCGCCTGTCGGTACTCCTCACCATCGAGTCCCCGATGACTAGTGCTCTCCCGTTCTCCCTCCTTCCCTTCTGAGCCACAGTGCAGGACCCCTTAATGATCGATTCTAACACCTTCCCCACAACAGACGTCAAGCTAACTGGCCGACAAAAAGAACAAAGAACAAAGAAAATTACAGCACAGGAACAGGCCCTTCGGCCCTCCAAGCCTGCGCCGATCCAGATCCTCTATCTAAACATGACGCCTATTTTCTAAGGGTCTGTATCTCTTTACTTCCTGCCCATTCATGTATCTGTCTAGATACATCTTAAAAGACGCTATCGTGCCCGCGTCTACCACCTCCGCTGGCAACGCGTTCCAGGCACCCACCACCCTCTGCGTAAAGAACTTTCCACGCATATCCCCCCTAAACTTTTCCCCTTTCACTTTGAACTCGTGACCCCTAGTAATTGAATCCCCCACTCTGGGGGAAAAAGCTTCTTGCTATCCAACCTCATGATTTTGTACACCTCAATCAGGTCCCCCCTCAACCTCCGTCTTTCTAATGAAAATAATCCTAATCTACTCAACCTCTCTTCATAGCTAGCGCCCTCCATACCAGGCAACATCCTGGTGAACCTCCTCTGCACCCTCTCCAAAGCATCCACATCCTTTTGGTAATGTGGCGACCAGAACTGCACGCAGTATTCCAAATGTGGCCGAACCAAAGTCTTATACAACTGTAACATGACCTGCCAACTCTTGTACTCAATACCCCGTCCGATGAAGGAAAGCATGCCGTATGCCTTCTTGACCACTCTATTGACCTGCGTTGCCACCTTCAGGGAACAATGGACCTGAACACCCAAATCTCTCTGGACATCAATTTTCCCCAGGACTTTTCCATTTACTGTATAGTTCACTCTTGAATTGGATCTTCCAAAATGCATCACCTCGCATTTGCCCTGATTGAACTCCATCTGCCATTTCTCTGCCCAACTCTCCAGTCTATCTATATTCTGCTGTATTCTCTGACAGTCCCCTTCACTATCTGCTACTCCACCAATCTTAGTGTCGTCTGCAAACTTGCTAATCAGACCACCTATACTTTCCTCCAAATCATTTATGTATATCACAAACAACAGTGGTCCCAGCACGGATCCCTGTGGAACACCACTGGTCACAAGTCTCCATTTTGAGAAACTCCCTTCCACTGCTACTCTCTGTCTCCTGTTGCCCAGCCAGTTCTTTATCCATCTAGCTAGTACACCTTGGACCCCATGCGCCTTCACTTTCTCCATCAGCCTACCATGGGGAACCTTATCAAACGCCTTACTGAAGTCCATGTATATGACATCTACAGCCCTTCCCTCATCAATCAACTTTGTCACTTCCTCAAAGAATTCTATTAAGTTGGTAAGACATGACCTTCCCTGCACAAAACCATGTTGCCTATCACTGATAAGCCCATTTTCTTCTAAATGGGAATAGATCCTATCCCTCAGTAATTTCTTCAGAAGCTTCCCTACCACTGACGTCAGGCTCACTGGTCTATAATTACCTGGATTATCCCTGCTACCCTTCAAGGGGTTGTCCCCTACAAGGGGACAACATTAGCAATTTTCCAGTCCTCCGGGACCTCACCCGTGTTTAAGGATGCTGCAAAGATATCTGTTAAGGCCCCAGCTATTTCCTCTCTCGCTTCCCACAATAACCTGGGATAGATCCCATCCGGACCTGGGGACTTGTCCACCTTAATGCCTTTTAGAATACCCAACACTTCCTCCCTCCTTATGCCGACTTGACCTAGAGTAATCAAACATCTGTTCCTAACCTCAACATCTGTCATGTCCCTCTCCTCGGTGAATACCAATGCAAAGTACTCGTTTAGAATCTCACCCATTTTCTCTGACTCCACGCATAACTTTCCTCCTTTGTCCTTGAGTGGGCCAATCCTTTCTCTAGTTACCCTCTTGCTCCTTATATATGAATAAAAGGCTTTGGGATTTTCCTTAACCCTGTTTGCTAAAGATATTTCATGACCCCTTTTAGCCCTCTTAATTCCTCGTTTCAGATTGGTCCTACATTCCCGATATTCATTCAAAGTTTCGTCTTTCTTCAGCCGCCTAGACCTTATGTATGCTTCCTTTTTCCTCTTAGCTAGTCTCACAATTTCACCTGTCATCCATGGTTCCCTAATCTTGCCATTTCTATCCCTCATTTTCACAGGAACATGTCTCTCCTGCACGCTAATCAACCTCTCTTTAAAAGCCTCCCACATATCACATGTGGATTTACCTTCAAACAGCTGCTCCCAATCTACATTCCCCAGCTCCTGCCGAATTTTGGTATAGTTGGCCTTCCCCCAATTTAGCACTCTTCCTTTAGGACCACTCTCGCCTATAGTTACCCGTTGTCTGCCTCCACCCCCACCCTCCTTGAATAGAGGGGTTATATTTTCTATTTTCCAGTCTGATGGAACCTTTCAGAATATTGCAAATTTTGAAAAAATTATCACCAGTGCATCTACTACCTCATTAACCACCTCTTTTAAGAGCCTAGGATGAAGCCCATCAGGACCTGGGGGCTTGTCAGTCTGCAGCTCCATTAGTTTGGTCAGTACCGCTTCCCTGGTGATTGTAATTTCACCAAGTTCCTCTCTCCCTTCCACCTCCTGATTTACAGCTATTACTGGAATGTTTATTGTATCCTCTATCATGAAGACAGAAGCAAAATATCTGTTCATTGCATCCGCCATTTCCTTATTTTCTACTATTAACTCCCCATTCTCACTCTCTAGAGGACCAACACTCACTTTACTTACTCTTTTCCTTTTTACATACCTGTAGAAACTCTTGCTATCCGTTTTTACATTTCTAGTTAGCTTCCTCTGGTATTCTAATTTCTTTCTCCTGATTAACCTTTTAGTCATTCTCTGCCATTCTTCATATTCTGACCAATCATCTGACCTGCCACTCATGTTTGCACAATTATATGCCTTTTCCTTAAGTTTGACTTCTTTAATTTCTTTAGTTAACCACGGATGGTGGGCCTCCTCTTAGAATTTTTCTTTATAGTAGGAATATACTTATCCTGAGTATTCTGAAATATCCCCTTGAATGTCTGTCACTACTTCTCTATTGATCTATCTCCTAGCCTAGTAACCCAGTTCACTTCAGCTACTCAGCTTTCATGCCCACATAGTTGCCCTGATTTAAGTTTAAAATACTAGTCTTAGGCTCACTCTTTTCTCTTTGTTTCAAACTAGATGTAAAATTCAATCACATTGTGGTTGCTGCTACCTAGAAGTGCCTTTACACTGAGGTCATTAATTAATCCTGTCACATTACACAATACCAAGTCTAATATAACCTGCTCTCTGTTGGTTCCAGAACGTGCTGCTCTAAGAATCTATCTCAAAAGCAATGTATCAGCTCCTCATCCAGGCTACTATTGCCAATCTGATTTTTCCAGTTTACATGTCGATTAAAATCACCCATAATTACTGCCGTCCCTTTATCACAAGCACCCAATATTTCCTGTGTACTTCATCCTACATTATGGTTACTGTTAGGCGACCTGTAAACCACTCCCACTAGTGACTTCTTTCCCCTACTATTGCTCATCTCCACCCAAACCGATTCTACATCCTGATCTCCTGAACCAATGCCATCTCTAACTTTTTAACCAATGCTACCCTTGATCCTCTTGGATTTTACAAAGTAGCTTTAGTTTTCAGTTTGACTAGGTGGTAGATTGGACTTGTTAGTTGATTAGTTTAGGACAGATTTTCATCTTGCCCTGGCCATAAAGGATCATCCGGCTGGAGTGTGTAGAAAATAATCTGGTGACATGGATCACACACCTGCAATGGAGCCAGCCCAACTTTTCATCTATGGTAACACTTTATGCCCAAGTGTAATAAGAGGAAGATATGTCACTATATTTTCTTTTTTGGGTGTGATGGAGTAGCAATAATTTATACAACAAATGTTTTACTTTTTCTGCATTTCTTAAGGGTTTTGAAGATTGCATTGTCTTCGATGAATTAATGGACCAGTTTCACAATGATATCTGTAAGTCTGTAAAACTTGTGGAAATTGCACAATGATGTCATGTTATGATATAGTTGCAGTCTTCTCCAAACCAGTTTTAATCTGTGTTCACATCAAAAAAGCAGTTCTATAAGCAATGATCCTGCATTGATTTTAGCTCTGGCTTTCAGCTCCAACCTTTCTCTATTAACTGAAAAAGCTACAGATTCACAAAAGTACCGATTCTATTACAATTCCTTTCTATGTTGCACACTTCTTATTCAGGCATCACTATACTGTGTCACACAGTTACACAATCACTTACACATTCCTACCACTGAATGGAATTTACAGCACTCTCGGTTTCCATACCTACACCCACATTATTACTAATGCACTCTGAGGAATATTCATTTTCTCTATTTATTTGAGCAATTAAAGGAGACTCGTTGAACTCATTCCCCAACAGTGCATTATATGGCAATGATGCAAAAATTCCTACTGTTTCATCCACCCAAGACATATACCCTCACTGCACTTTGACTAAAGGTATAATCATTCTCCCAAAATACCATTAATATAAACACTCTGTCCTCTGCCCTCTAGAAATTGCTTCATCATGAATTTCGGGCTATACTGCAGAGTTTTTCTTGTGAGTGGGCACCGCAGGATTTTCTGTCTGTTAAAATCAATGGATGGAAATCCTTCCAGGGTGTAAGTTTCCACATCTGAATTCCTGATATGTGCCCCACATACCACAAAAAATGAGGTTCTATGTATGTAAACTGTAGGAAATAGATTTGAACCAAGGTCTGTGTCCCAGTTGCTAAATTGTCCTTGTACAATCCAATAGTTTGCAAAGGTTTAAAAAAAAACAAGCAATTTACAAGCTCAGATATGGCCCTTGAAATCCAAAAAGCACAACAGATCCCTGTGATCTGAATTCCTTTAAACCATTCAGCATTGTTAACATTGCATCTGGGCCCCAATGGCATTATGGGACCCAATTTGCATGCATCTATGAAGCAGCTGCCTGCTTTTATGGTGGACACCTTGACTGCATAAGAAAAGTGCAGAGGGTAGAAGCCAAGTGGGAATGGGGTAGTAAGTACTTCCAGCTTATTTTAACTGCATACTGACCAATTGTTTGGTAGCACATTTGTGTAATTTGTGAGATGTTCCCAATTTTGACTTTGAAGGAGGTGGACTCATAACAATTGAGGGGAGAGATGACCTTGACTGCTCCTGCCAGTACTGTTCCTATGGTGATGGCACAACTCTGCAATTGCCTCCCTGCTGACCTAGAACCTCCAGACTTCCATCTGATAAATGAAAAATCAAGGCTGCATTTCAGTACAGTTATTAAGATATGCATACCTAATGAAGCTCAAATGTTCCGTGCAAGAGCAAAGAACGGGAGGAGCAAACATGAATAAAGAGAATGTGTGGCGCATGTTGCAAGCAGGGACCAATAAGGTCACTAATTCCTGATGGTTATAATCCCTGTTTTCCCACTTATCACTGGTAGGACCAACCCAATTAAAAACAAATTCATCCATTGTTACTAAATGTTATAAGGAGCAAAATTTGTAAACTGGTATCTTGTCATCGTTCCTTTATATTGTTTTATTTTTTTTTCTTTGGGCCTCCTTATCTCGAGAGACAATGGGTAAGCGCCTGGAGGTGGTCAGTGGTTTGTGAAGCAGCGCCTGGAGTGGCTATAAAGGCCAATTCTGGAGAGACAGGCTCTTCCACAGGTGCTGCAGAGAAATTTGTTTGTCGGGGCTGTTGCACAGTTGGCTCTCCCCTTGCGCCTCTGTCTTTTTTCCTGCCAACTACTAAGTCTCTTCGACTCGCCACATTTTAGCCCTGTCTTTATGGCTGCCCGCCAGCTCTGGCGAACGCTGGCAACTGACTCCCACGACTTGTGATCAATGTCACAGGATTTCATGTTGCGTTTGCAGACGTCTTTAAAGCGGAGACATGGACGGCCGGTGGGTCTAATACCAGTGGCGAGCTCGCTGTACAATGTGTCTCTGGGGATCCTGCCATCTTCCATGCGGCTCACATGGCCAAGCCATCTCAAGCGCCGCTGACTCAGTAGTGTGTATAAGCTGGGGGTGTTGGCCGCTTCAAGGACTTCTGTGTTGGAGATATAGTCCTGCCACCTGATGCCAAGTATTCTCCGGAGGCAGCGAAGATGGAATGAATTGAGACGTCGCTCTTGGCTGACATATGTTTACAATGCTAATATAGAGCACTTCACCAATCCCCAACCCCATGGCCATCTGATCTTCATGAAGTCAAATGAGAACATGGATGTGGAGTGCTACCCACAATCCACTGTTTCTATTCATGGCAACACTTCATGATGTCAGATGAGGAAGAATTCAGCACAAAGTATCCGCTCCCAGGCACAAGAACAATGGGAAACTGAGAGACGAGTAATGGTACAGGATTTTATAGGAACTCTGATTACTACGCTGCTACTTTAATATATGACCTTTGTGAATTCACGCACAATGCATTCTTATTGGTTCACTTTCAAATTGACAATGTCACTCATTTATGCAAAAAATTAGTGTCCTTCATAAAACTGACTAATTATATGAATATTTCTACATTTGCAGCCAAATGTCTTCCAGAGTTTTCAAGGTTGCGTGTACCTGATTGCCATGCTATAGCTGATCTGGCCATGTACAACTATGTGGAGGTATGTGGCAAATAGCTCCAAAGACACTTTTATAATAAACCCTTTAATTTAGTAACAGGATCCCATGTTAGAAGATCTAGATTTGTTTCTGCTTTGAGTCGTGCATATTCAAGTGGTTGATTTAGACTAATATTTCTCAATGTATCACAGAGGATTGAATCAGTATCCACAATCGTCCATTCAATGAGATCTTGATTTTCATGATGATACTCTGGATAGTTGACATGTGGAGGCAAATTTTATACAAGAACAGCCTATTCTCGTTCAAGTGGATCCTTTTACTGCTCTATGTAGCCTGGGTAATAGTGCTTCCTAATGGCATTTTATTGTTTTCTTTTGCTGGAAAGCAAGGAAAATTAAGGGAATACTGTTCAATCTGAAATAACAGAAAGGGAAGGTCTGGGATCGGGTAGAGGGCAGGAGACATTAAATGACAAAGCTGTCATGCAACAAAACACAAGAGGAGTGGTAATAGTCGTAGCAAAAGACTAAGCATTTTTCATGAGAAAGTGTTAATGGTAGAATAATGAACGGCTCTGTCCGAAAGCAAAACATATAAAACAAGTCTAAGATTGGCATATGGTTTAAAAAAAAAATCCACAATCAAAATGGCAGTCATGGTCTGAAATAGTTAAACTCAATGTTGAGTCCAGAAGGCTTTAGAGTGCCTAATCAGAAGATGAGGTGTTGTTCCTCAAGCTTGCGTTGAGCTTCACTGGAACACTACAGCAGGCTGAGGTCAGAAATGTGGGCGGGCGTGAGTGCAAAGTGGTGAATTAAAATGGCAAGCAACCGGAAGCTCAGGGTCATGCTTGCTGACTGAGCGGAGGTGTTCCACAAAGCGGTCACTCAGTCTGCGTTTGGTCTCCTCAATGTAGAGGAGATGTATTGTGAGCAGCCAATACAGTATACCAAATTGAAAGAAGTACAAGTAAATCGCTGCTTCACCTGGAAGGAGTGTTTGGGGCCTTAATTGGTGAGGCGAGTGGAGGTAAAAGGGGAGATGTTACACCTCCTGCGATTGCGTGAGAAGGTGCCGTAGGAAGGGGAAGAAATGTCGGGGGTGATGGAGGAGTGGGCCATGTGTCGGGTTCAGGTCAGGTCGGGCATTTAAAAAAGTTAAAGGACTCGGGCCCCGGTCGGGTTCGGGATGGCTGATGTCAGTTCGGGCCCGGGTCGGATTTTAATTTTATCCCTGAGCCAGGCTTCACAGTGATGATGAAGGAACAGCGATACAGTTCCAAGTCAGGATGGTGTATGACTTGGAGGGGAACTTGCAGGTCATGGTATTCCCTTGCGCTTGCTGTCCTGTCCTGTCCTTCTGGGTGGTAGAGGTCATGTTTTGGATGGTGTTGTTGAAGAAGTCTTGGTGAGTTGCTGCAGTGCATCATTTAGATAGTACACACAGCAGTCATGGTGCACCGCTGGAGGAGGGAGTTAATGTTTAAAGTAAATGACCGAGGTTGATGACCTGATGACATTTTCAGGTCTCTACCCCCCAGTTTATTTCTGACAGGCAGCCCTTAAAATTGGCTTTGAAGTTTGCAGGTATTTCATCATCACAATCTATCCCTACATTCTTCAATTCTATTCTTAAATACATACCCAGCTTATTTTTTTTCCTGAATGTCTTAATAATAAATACAGCATTAACAGCTTTTGTTGCATGTCTGCTCCAAATGTTCACCACACTGGTGGTTATCAAGATAGTCCATGAATAGCCATAGGGATGTTGACAAAATGTGTCACTTTTTTTGGAATGCGTTTCTTATTTTCAACTCAAGCCAATAAAAAAGGTCTAATTAATCTGCAACATAACTACAAAGACGCCCAATCGAGATCCATATAAATCCAATATGGTATATTGCGTTTTGGTTCAAAGCTCGTTCTGTACAATACACTGAACTTTGTGATGGTTGTGTAACACCAGCTGTCTTAGAACCATAGAATGATTACTGCACAGAAGGAGGCCATTCAGCCCATCGTGTCCGTTCCGGCCAAAAAAAATAGCCGCTAATCTAATCCCACCTTCCAGCACTTGGTCCATAGTCTTGCAGATTACAGCACTTCAGGTGCATATCCAGGTACCTTTTTAAATGAGTTGAGGGTTTCTGCCTCCACCACTGTTCCTGGCAGTGAGTTGCAGACACTCTCCATCCTCTGGGTGAAAAAGTTTTCCCTCATGTCCCCTCTGCCAATCACCATAAATCTGTGCCCCCTGATAATTGACCTCTCCCCTAGGAGAAATAGACCCCTCATAACTTTGCATACTTCAATTTAAGTCACCCCTCAGCCTCCTCTGTTCTAAGGAAAACAACCCTAGCCTATCCAATCTTTTCTCATAACTGTAACTTTCAAGCACTGGCAACATTCTTGTAATTCTCCTCTGTACTCTCTCTCCAGAACAATTCTGTCCTTTCTGTAATGCGGTGAACTGAACTGTACGCAGTACTCCAGCTGTGGCCTAACCAGCATTTTATACAGTTCCAACAACACATCCCTGCTCCTACACCTCGGCAAATAAAGGAAAGCATTCCATATGCCGCCTTCACCACTCTACCTGTTCTGCCACCTTCAGGGACCTGTGGACATGCACTCCAAGGTGTCTCACTACTTCTACCCCTCTCAATATCCTCCTGATTGTTATGTATTCCCTTGTTCTAGTTTCTTTAACAAATAGTATTTGAATTTCTTCCAGCAAAATCAAATTAAACCTCATCTAGTACTACTGTCTTTTACATGTCTGGGCTCCACTGTGAGCATCAGTTGGTCATCAGTGTACTTGTACTTATATTGTACTTTACAATACTAATCTTGTAGCAGTTTGTTGTAATTTTTAGTTATGTAAAGTTTGCAAAGTTATTTTAAAGGTATTAATTTCTGCATGTCTATTTTCAGATGCGTAAGCATGTGAACTCAAAGTGGTTTATTTTCCGTAAATATGTGGATAATTTCCTTCATTTCTGTATGCCGAGGACTGTTGTGCCCTTATATGCCATGGTGAGAGATATGTCAATTCTCAAACTCTGTATGCTTTTATAACCTGATATGGATCATGGTGAATGGGGCAAATGCCTTTTCAGTTTTAATTCCCCCCCCCTCCATTTCTTTTACTTTAGGTGACTTTCACCAGAATACGTTACCATGAAGTGATACAGCGGTCAAAATGGCAAAACAAGGTATCTGGTTTTAATATTTTTCAAGGGGTCCTAATGTATTATTTTTATCCCTTATTTTGCAGAGTAAGTAAGGATTCCATTCAGAGTTAGAGCCAATGCATGTGTGCATTGGTGTGTAGTCATTGTTGGCCACCTTCAAAAAATCCCTTCTAGCTGGAATTGAATCTGTTTAATGTACATCATTATACACCTTTTGGCTCACTAACAGAATACACACCATCTGAAGGTCATTGAGCATATTTGTTCAAGCTTGCTTTCTGACCCACATTGCCGTAATATAACCTACTATAAAAGTGAGATTAAGATAGTGGAGAAAAAGGCTGATAGTCCAGTACAGAAAAGAACAGTGGACATTGAAATGAGGTGCTCATCTATTTCATTCCACCCAACAGCATGAATATATTAGCAAGTCTCACTGGTATAGGTGGTGGTGATGGAGAAGCGGTGGGGGGAGGGGGTGGGTGGGGAGGGCAAGGCGAATCCATGTGCAAGAAAGGAGGATCACCAGAACCTACTATTCCTCTAGGGAATGTGTACCACAAATGACTGAATCAGCTTGATTCCACTAGGGAACAACTTAATAACTAGATTATATTTCACCAAGGAAGCCATTGAATTTGACCAATTCCTAAAACCAGACCTCTTATTGCTGAGCAACATCAGCTGCTTCTACCAACAGTAAAAGTGTTCGTAACATTGACTGCTTTCAGTACACTGCCAAGGTGACTGATGCCCTGTTTAAATATACTGACAAATTAATTAAATTCTGCACTAAAATTTGTTAGCAGCATCAACAAAGGGCGAGAAGGTTTTATGAAAGATATGGCATTCCCAGGGCATCATCATGCGATTACTCAACCACCTCTCCAACACCTATGCTATTTATTAACAGAACGTGTACGTATGAATGTCCAAACAATCAATAAAGAATTATGCATGGGGATATTGTTATGACCAAGGTGGGAGGAGTGCACTGTCGTTCTCTAGTTCCACTTCTGCACAGGTCACAACGTATATTTAAATGTTTACCCAGTTACCGATACGTCCAATCATATATTCTTTTTTTATTTCAGAATAAAATACACCAACCTGGTTTCTTTAATAAATAACAGTTATCAGTTTATTATAAACCAAGAGTTATCCAGTAAAGATGCAAAGCATTAGCACACAGTTTGAAATATGAATGTAAATAGATATTCCCTTCCAGATGCCCAACACACACACTAGTTAGATTAAAAAAAAAAGAAGTTTTCTCTGCAGAGATTCACTTTACAAAAAGACAAAACAAAACTTTGGCCAAATACTTGTTAATTCTTGAAAGAAAAAGAGAAAGATATGGAAGGATATCAATTGTCCCTTTGGTCTAGCATCCGAGTACATAGAGACAGGTCACTGGAATCTTTTCAGAAGCAGTTGTTTTGGAGATGTTGAGAATTAGTTTGGTAGGCTTTCCAGGAGAAATGCAGCATCAGGGGTTTCAGATATCACACTGGATACGCAGGGTTTCGCAGAGACGGGAGGAAAGAGGCGAGCTTCTTTCTTGGCAGGCTGACCTCCAACTGCCTTCAGAACAGTCCATACACCAACCAGAAAGTCAAAACCTCCTGACCATCATAAATCTTGAGATGACACTTCTCTGTAAACAACTCTCCCAAGTCACCAAGGCTTCTGTCGCTTATTCAGCTTAAAGCATATGACGTCCAGTCAAGGTTTGTTTTCAGACAAAACCTCAAGTGTCTTCCCAGTGACCCTTGTTTAAACAAAAGCACATCAATGGAATCTTTTCAGTTCTAAAACATGAGTCCTCAAAAAAAAATAAAAAAATGGAAGCACTTTCATAATAATATGTAGTTTCTTAGAAGAAGATGTGGATTTGACTGACAGGAATACTCTGCCCATCTGTTGTCAGTGCCTTCTGTTGTACACAGCCTCTCTTTTGTGAGAAAGACAATATGCACTGAATACGGTGTGTGCTTTGTCATTTCAATTTTAGACTGAAGACAGCTCATCCAACATCCAGTCCTGGATGAGCAGAAATTTCCTCCAGTTAAATATTGGCAAGACCAAAGCTATGGTTTTCAGTCCCCATGGCACAAACCAATTCCATCCCCTTCCCTTCCCTTCCCTTCCCACTGCCTAAGGTTGAACCAGACTATTTGGAACCTTCCGACACCAGGGGCTAGCTTTAACGCCCCGATGTGGTTTGCCAGCTCCATCCTGCTCCCAGGCCATTTTCTTGGTGGCGGGGGCAGCAGGGCTACCGACCCGCAAATGGTGGGTGGCCAGTTAAGGCTGTTTAAAGCCCTATTAAAGCTTATTGTCAGAGGCCAACTGGAATTTTCTAGTCAGCTTCTGGGGCATGAGCAGTGTCAGGGATTCGGCCAGCTGCTTGGAGGTGGCCTCCCGGTGGCAGACCAGGGGCCAGTGCTGTAGGCAGGCTCTGAGGCCCTGCCTGCCTGCCTGGCTTTAGCTGCAGGCTGCCCAGTGAAGGGGCTTCCATTTCACAATGGTGGCCCAGCTGATCCAAGGCATTTTTTATTTCCATTTAAAAAAAATTGGAGAGAGGGTTCCTTCATCTTGGGGTGCCCCCTCCCTCACTTCCCTGAAAAGGCACCCTCGTGCTCCTTTCAGTGTTGGAGGTCCTCCTATTAGCTTTGAGAGCCTACCCATCATCCTTAATTGAATGGTGAGCTCACCCTCTGGCTACTAATTGCCTAATTTGGGGAAATCACTGCTGGGTGACATCTGCCCCCCACGCCAACCCTGCCAAACTGCGGACTTCTGACATCCATTTGACGCTGACTTTGGAATCCTGAAGCCCATAAGGGAAACTCCTGCCCTATATCTACCTCTGTAATATCGCCTGTCTCCACCCTTGCCTCAGTCTATCTGCTGCTAAAACCCTCATCCATGCTTTTGTTATCTCTGCATAGAACTAGTCTAATGCTTTTCTGGCTGGCCTCTCAACTTGCATTCTCCAAAACTTAAGCTTATCCAAAACGATGATGTAGTGCTTAGGTTTTGTAAAGCTACCTCCAAGAAGCCTTGCCACCTTGCAATAACTGCGTGAATATGCACCACTGCATCAGACACTTTTTTTTTAGTTAGGGGGTCTAAATTCCAACATACTAGTTCCAGCACAGCACAGCAGACGACATGACTGCCCAAATGGAAGGTTGTAGACCCAACCAAATCCAGGGCACAGGGTCATTCATGTGGTTAGAATGAAAGAAATTAACAGCTTTTCAATTTTCTTCTTCTAAGGGAGCCACAAATACTGTAAATAATCAATCAGTTATATTTTGCCTGGAATTCTGCAAGGGCCTTCCCAGGGGCCTCACTGGACTGCGTGCCTACTGTCAGCTGGCAGGAGCTACATTGAAATCTTAAAAGGGTGTATTGGGTGGAATTCCAAGGATAGCGTTCAATACTTCCAGTGAACTGGGGGGGATGGAGAAAGAGAGCAACAAAAGCCTCCCTTAGCTCACACCACCCCCCTCCCCCCCCCCCACCCCCCCCCCCAACAACCAAATGGAAATTAGCATGTAATTCTTGACTGGGTCCCATCCAAAATTCTGGCTCATCTTCCCTCCTAGTCAGCTCTGTCTGCTCTCTATCCTGGCTGGAGGTCAGAATTTCAGGGACTCAGTCATGGTGCTTTTTCAGAAAATGTTTTTTTTTTTTACTCAATTTATATTCTGCCTGATTTTTTTTCACTGCTCTTACAGAGAAAATTTTGCCAGGGCTCAGATTGTTGATGGGGAGGGCCTTGCATGTGGACAATGCTTTTTGAAAAATCACGTATATGTTGCTGCTTTTTTCTGTCCACTGAGTTTACTTGATGGCAACCACAGCCATTGCACCCGCAATTATTGATTTGTGCAGACATCATTGAGGCCCTGCTGGCAGTGTGATACGTGTTATGCATTATATAAATATACAACTGATAAAGTGACTTTTTTTCCTGCAGGTAATCAGTACCGTGTTATTTGTTATGGGAGCATCAGCAGCAGTCACGGGAGCTGTCTTCCTTTTCAAGCATTTTCCCAAATCACTTAACATCCAGCAGCTGCAGAATTGGAACGTTAGCTTTAAGTAATTTGAAGCAGCCAAATGGGAAACAAAATCTTTGTGGTTTTTTTTTTAAAAAAAAGAGGAAAATCCTTATTCAAATTTAAGGGGGTAGCCTTGATTTTCCTGTGAACAGACAGTAAGTAGCTATCGCCAATAGAAAATACTTTTGTGTGCCGGCCATTGGCATTTATCATAGCCTGCGGTAAGCACATATTTTAACTATTACCTTGTTCTGCATTTCACTAGCATCAAAAATAGTGTTTGTCAGCTGAAAAAGGGAGATACATCAGGCCTGATTTTTGTAATTTTTTCCATTCGAGAACAAGATGATAGTGGCCTGAAAATTACAGCACAGCCCTCCATCACTCTCTGTTTTTGCTGACATCCAGCCTGCTGCAATTTTGGAGTGAGCCACTCCCAACAAAACAAGTGGGATCCTTCTTAGAATATGCAAATCAGGGTCCTACTCCTTACCGGCACAGTGGCGCAGTGGTTAGCACTGCAGCCTCACAGCTCCAGCGACCCGGGTTCAATTCTGGGTACTGCCTGTGTGGAGTTTGCAAGTTCTCCCTGTGTCTGCGTGGGTTTTCTCCGGGTGCTCCGGTTTCCTCCCACAAGCCAAAAGACTTGCAGGTTGATAGGTAAATTGGCCATTATAAATTGTCACTAGTATAGGTAGGTGGTAGGGAAATATAGGAACAGGTGGGGATGTTTGGTGGGAATATGGGATTAGTATAAATGGGTGGTTGATGTTCGGCACAGACTCGGTGGGCCGAAGGGCCTGTTTCAGTGCTGTATCTCTAATCTAATCTTACCAGAATTATCCTAAAGCTTAGACCTTGTACTGATTACAGTGCACAGGTGGCAAGTTTGCAACCACCAAACCCTGACCCTGAATTGGATGCATGTAAATTTATCCCCAGTCAGCAGCCCAAACAAACAGAATGGGAAATTTTAAAACCATTAAAGACCTCTTGCCCCAAATACTGCATTCTTGTGTGTCTGGAATCATGCAACAGCAAGAATACAGCTGCTGCCAAGTGAAAGCAGGGTTTTACAAACTGGTCTACCCTTATACTATCTCAAAAACAAGAAATATAGAAGCAGGATTGATTGATGACGGAAGGGCTGTCGATGTCATATACATGGACTTCAGTAAGGCGTTTGATAAGGTTCCCCATGGCAGGCTGATGGAGAAAGTGAAGGCGCTTGGGGTCCAAGGTGTACTAGCTAGATGGATAAAGAACTGGCTGGGCAACAGGAG
Source organism: Heterodontus francisci (assembly GCF_036365525.1). NCBI lineage: Eukaryota > Metazoa > Chordata > Chondrichthyes > Heterodontiformes > Heterodontidae > Heterodontus > Heterodontus francisci. The sequence goes on along the minus strand of NC_090383.1, from coordinate 100,345,050 downwards.
ACAGAGAATAGCAGTAGAAGGGAGTTTCTCAAAATGGAGACGTGTGACCAGTGGTGTTCCACAGGGATCCGTGCTGGGACCACTGTTGTTTGTGATATACATTAATGATTTGGAGGAAAGTATAGGTGGACTGATTAGCAAATTTGCAGACGACACTAAGATTGGTGGAGTAGCAGATAGTGAAGGGGACTGTCAGAGAATACAGCAGAATATAGATAGATTGGAGAGTTGGGCAGAGAAATGGCAGATGGAGTTCAATCAGGGCAAATGCGAGGTGATGCATTTTGGAAGATCCAATTCAAGAGTGAACTATACAGTAAATGGAAAAGTCCTGGGGAAAATTGATGTCCAGAGAGATTTGGGTGTTCAGGTCCACTGTTCCCTGAAGGTGGCAACGCAGGTAAATAGAGTGGTCAAGAAGGCATACGGCATGCTTTCCTTCATCGGACGGGGCATTGAGTACAAGAGTTGGCAGGTCATGTTACAGTTGTATAGGACTTTGGTTCGGCCACATTTGGAATACTGCGTACAGTTCTGGTCGCCACATTATCAAAAGGATGTGGATGCTTTGGAAAGGGTGCAGAGGAGGTTCACCAGGATGTTGCCTGGTATGGAGGGCGCTAGCTATGAAGAGACGTTGAGTAGATTAGGATTATTTTCATTAGAAAGACGGAGGTTGAGGGGGGACCTGATTGAGGTGTACAAAATCATGAGAGGTATAGACAGGGTGGATAGCAAGAAGCTTTTTCCCAGAGTGGGGGTTTCAATTACTAGAGGACACGAGTTCAAAGTGAAAGGGGAAAAGTTTAGGGGGGATATGCGTGGAAAGTTCTTTACGCAGAGGGTGGTGGGCACCTGGAACGCATTGCCAGCGGAGGTGGTAGATGCGGGCACGATGGAGTCTTTTAAGATGTATCTAGACAGATACATGAATGGGCAGGAAGAAAAGAGATACAGAAGCTTAGAAAATAGGCGACATGTTTAGAGAGAGGATCTGGATCGGCGCAGGCTTGGAGGGCCGAAGGGCCTGTTCCTGTGCTGTAATTATCTTTGTTCTTTGTTCTTTGTTCAGGAGTGTTATTCTACCAGCTCACTTTCAATTGCTTCCACTGTATTTTTTTAAGCATTGCTGCTAATGAGGGTCCCACTGAGAGAAAGATCTTGCCATAGCAGAATTGAGTGTAAGAAAATGAGCTCTCTGTTTTACTACATTAATGAATATAACTACATCAGCAGTTAATATTTTGATTAAGGAATATATGTTGACCGAGTGATGCAAATGGTATTTCTAAGAATAAATACTTTTATTTGATCCTTGAAACATGGTTGGACACTTCTTACAAGGTGAAATGCTACCACTAAACCTGAAATTCTTCATTCCCGGAAGACCGGAGACTGATTTTTAGAGCAAAGCCTGCCAGAGAAATAAACATCAAACTCCTATGAAGATACACTGAATTCAAAGAAACTTAAAAACCAGCTGGGTGGTAATCTGGTAGAGTGGATCGCCTTGCTCTTTATAGAACCCACCTGGTTTTCATTCTTCAAGAGGTAGAGATTGTGCAGGATTAGGAGAGATAGGGAATGTTACAACCAAGGTGGGAGTAATGCACTGTCAATTCAGTCCCATTACTCCACAGGTCATAGCATATTATTAAAGTTCTCCACCTACTGGAATTTTAGCCAGATTAAACACTTTATTAACCTCCAGAATAAAACAGACCAAACCAGGTATCTTTAAACAACAACAAATTAACTATTTATTAATAAACTAAATCTTAAACACTATTGAGATAAATCTATGTCTAAAAGACTTTAACTTCTTATTCCTCTTAACCTTCATGCACATATATTCAAAAACCAACAGTTAACTGGTTTTAAAAATGTTTTAAATTAGAGCTGTTTCTTAGGAATAATAAAATTACTGGGTTGTCAGTCTTTGTGGGTTACGTTCCTGGTTCAGGGAGGTGTCCCTGAGCCGACCTGAAGTCTCCCGGTGAATTTGACAGTCTATAATGGATAGGTGTTCAAAGCACTTCGGTTGCAGCAGGCATCACACTGCTCTTTCAACAAGGAGTATAACAACAGGTCTATTTGGATTTTTAAATTGGTAGTCTTTCAGTAGAAACTACTGAGAATTCCAGAACTCCCAGAAACACACAAAGGCAACAGAAAGTCACTCCTGAGGCAAAGACTTCTTCGAGGCTGGAAGTAAAAAGGAATTTGCTACCTCCAACAATACAAAGATTTCCTTTCTGGGGTTTTTGGGGATCTTGTAGATGTAGTATATCTGGACTTCCAGAAGACATTTGATAAGGTGCCGCAAAAAAGGTTAATACACAGGGTAAGATCACATGGGGCTGGAGGCAATTTATTAGCTTGGATGGAGGATTGGCTAACCAACAGAAAAGAGAGAGTTGGGATAAATGGGTCCTTTTCTGGTTGGCAAGATGTAACTTTTGGGGTACCACAGGGTTCGGTCCTCGGGCCCTAACTATTTACTATCTATATTAATGACTTGGGTGCAGGGATAGAAGGTACCATAGCCAAATTTGCAGATGACACTAAAATAGGTGGGAAAGTAAGTTGCAACAAAGAAATAAGAAATTTACAAATAGATATGGATAGGTTAGGTGAATGGGCCAAAATTTGGCAGATGGAGTTTAACGTGGATAAATGTGAAGTTATCCATTTTGGTCGGAAGAATAGAAAGGCAAATTATTATCTAAATGGAGAGAAACTTCAGAGTGCTTCGGTGTAGAGGGATCTGGGTGTCTTTGTGCATGATTCGCAGAAACTAGTATACAGGTACAGTAGGTAATAAGGAAAGCAAATGGAATTTTGGCATTTGTTGCTAAAGGAATAGAGTATAAAAGTAGGGAAGTGTTGCTGCAACTGTACAAGGCATTAGTGAGACTGCACCTTGAGTATTGCGTACAGTTTTTGTCCCCTTACTTGAGGAGGGATGTAGTTACATTGGAGGCGGTTCAGAGGAGGTTCACTAGATTGATTCCAGAGATGAGGGGTTTGTCTTATGAAGAGAGATTGAGCAGGTTAGGCCTTTACTCTCTATAGTTTAAAGAATGAGAGGAGATCTAATTGAGGTATAGAAGAGGATTGAGGGGATTGACAAAGTAGATGTAGAGAAGATGTTTCCTCTGGTGGGGCAATCTAGAACGAGAGGTCATAGTTTTAGGATAAGGGGTAGCAGATTTAAAACAGAGATAAGGAGAAATTACTAAAGAGTCATGAGTCTCTGAAATTCACTACCCCAGAGTGCGGTGGATGCCGGGACATTGAGGAGATTGACAGATTTTTAATTAGTAATGGGTTGAAGGGTTATGGAGAATGGTTAGGAAAGTGGAGTTGAGGCCGAGATGAGATCAGCCATGATCGTATTGAATGGCGGAGCAGGCTCGAGGGGCTGAATTGCCTACTCCTGCTCCTAGTTCTTATGTTCTTTTATGTTTTTCCCTCTCCAGGCGAAACACAGCCTGTAAACCAAAGTAGATTTTTTGCTGAGAGACAAAAATTCTTCCTTCAATGGAGTATGCTTCGCTGGTCTCCAGATCAAACTGGTTCTAGGCAGTCAATACCCACAGTTAACTAATACAATACAACAGGTGGTTTCTCTCTCCTGCTGTTATCTAGGAAACAGGCTTGCTGCTGGCATACACTGTGCCCAGAGAATCTAAAGGCTTCTCTCTGCCTTTAAAGGTACATAGACCCCCTTAGTTTTTAAACAGAAGAAAAAAAAATTCCCATCACAGGAGCCATAGTCACAATCGCACAGGATGTTGTTTGTGACTAACCAGTACAATCTGTTGGCTGATAGTATGCGGGAGTAGCCAAAATCTTGGTCAACATTGGGGGTTTTAAGGAGGGTGTTAAAGGCGAGAAGAGTGGAGAGATGGAAAGGTTTAGGGAGAGAATTCCAAAGCACTTGACCTAGAAGGCTGAACACATGTCTGTTAATGATGGGGCACAGGGATAGGAGAATTCCTTCAGGGTAGGAGTCAGATGTATGGAGAGTTTGTGTGGGAGGGGGAAAGGGGTTTATAGGGCTGGAGGAAGATAAGGAAGGGTAAGGCAATGAAGCGATCCAAAAGTGAGGCTGAGAAATTTTAAATTGGAAGGCATTGAAGTATTGGGAACCAATATAATAAAAGCAAAATACTGCGGATGCTGGAAATCTGAAACAAAAACAAGAAATGCTGGAATCACTCAGCAGGTCTGGCAGCATCTGTGGAAAAAGAAGCAGAGTTAACGTTTCGGGTCAGTGACCCGAAACGTTAACTCTGCTTCTCTTTCCACAGATGCTGCCAGACCTGCTGAGTGATTCCAGCATTTCTTGTTTTTGTATTGGGAACCAATGTCTGGCAGCAGATAGGTGAGCACGACTTGGTAAGGAAAGGAGAGGGGCAGCAAGGTTTGGATGAGTTGCAGATTACAGAGCTTGAAGGATGGGAAGACAGAGAGCATTGAAATAGTTGAGTCTGGAGATGGCAAAGTCCTGGATGAGGGTTTCATCAACAGATAGGCCGACTTGGGCAATGTTATGAAGGTGCAAATAGGTGGTCAGATGCTCAACTTAGGATAGATTACAACACCTAAGTTTATGAAATGTCTCATTCAACTGAGACAATGGTTGTGAATAGGGATGGAATGAATGGTAAAGGTACAGAGATTGTGGCAGTGTCCAAAGACGGTGGCTTCAGGCCTCCTGATGTTTAACTGGAGGAAACTGTAGCTTATCTACAACTGAACAATCTGACTCAGACAGTAGTGAGTTGAAACAGGTAGTGGTTATTGTGAAATATGTAAATTTTACACCCTTAGTTTCAACATTAGAAATTTGAGTCACTGACCAAAGAGAATGTCCAGCAGGATTTTGACCACCTTCTGTGATTTTTGTGATTTATACATTATGGACCTCTCAACCAAGGGGGTAGGGCCCTCCATTCTACTCTATCTAGACTCCTCATAATTTTATACAATTCCATTAGGTCACGCCTCCACTTCCCCTGTTCCAAAGAAAACTATCCCAGCCTATTCAGTCTTTCCTCATAAATAAAATACTCCAGTCCAAGCAACATCCTTGTAATTCTCCTCTGTACCCTCTCTGGGCAAACCTGAGAGGTTGTAGGGGGGGGGTGGGGCGCATACATTTAGGATAAGAAGTAGAAGGTTTAGAGGGGATTTGAGGGGAATTTTTTTTCCTTGAGAGGGTGGTGGGGATCTGGAATTCAGTGTTTGAAAGGATGGTAGAGGCAGAAACCCTGCTAACATTTAAAAAGTACTTGGATATGCACTTGAAGTGCCATAAGCTACATGGACCAAACAGCTGGAAAGTGGGACTAGGCTGGATGGCTACTTGTCAGCTGGTGTGGACACGAGGGGCCAACTGGCCGCCTCCTGTGCAGTAAATTTCTGTGATTCCCTGATATTGGATCAGTTTCTATGTTTGCAGATTTTCTCAATGCTGATCGTACTAAGTTCTTGATTTGTTGCTGCTTTATGAATGTGAAATTTAACCCAACTAACTGAAAACGCAAGATGTACCATTTTTAATAGATACAGGAAGAATACATTTTCTGGGGTGCTTTCAGTAAATGGAACGAGGGGACTAACTGTGCCCCCATCATTTTGGTTATAGGGGCTATGGTTAATGTTCATTCTCTACGTTATTGGACATATAGAAAAATAGGAGCAAGAGTAGGCCATTCGGCCCTTCGAGCCTGCACCGCCATTCAATACGATCATGGTTGATCATCCAAAGTCAGTACCCTGTTCCTGCTTTCTCCCTGGATCCCTTGATCCCTAACAACTATATCTAACTCTTTCTTGAATATATTTAATGATTTGTCCTCAACTGCTTTCGGTGGTGGAGAATTCCACAGGTTCACCACTCTCTGGGTGGAGAAATCCCTCCTCATCTCAGTCCTAAATGGCTTACCCCTTATCCTTGGACTGTGACCCCTGGTCCTAGACTCCCCCACCATCGGGAACATCCTTCCTGCATCTAGTCTGTCCAGTCCTGTAGACCCAAGGCCTGTAATATCTCATGACACAGTAGAGACTAAGAACACAAAGTAAGCTTAGAGCCTGCGAACAAACTTTATGCTCAGCTATTAGGCACTTGAGTTTAATTTATAGTAAGCAGCCATGGAGTCTATTTAGACTGGGCATTGAAGGAGGAGGTGCCATTATTTTTTAAATTGTTGGCATTCTTGTTTGATGCCATTCTGTGTTGGTGCACATTTCCCCATGCTGGCATTCGTTGGCCCTGGCACTTCAGGTGAATGGAGTGACAACCCCCCACCCCCCCTAGTTCGCAGCTTTGAAATACAATGATCTTAAAGATGTTGGTGGGGCTCTGTTGTAAGACACTCCTAATCTATCAAGAGATCTGATGCATTGCTTCAAGATGCAAATGGTACAGTCTATAATAACACTTGTACAGTAAGTGATATGTAACTACATTGGTCACAGCTGAAGAGAGAGTCTGAAGGCTTTGCCTTAAATGACCCAGCAGAAGTTATTGTGCTAAAAAAAAGGCATAGTGAATGCTGCCTGAGAAAAAGGCACTGAACTGCATGATGTAATGATGGTGTTCACAGAGCTCTTGCACCTGTGTTTATTCATGTAAGCAATGGCATTATGGCTGAGGGTGTGATTGGCAACACAAGAGCCATCAATCACTCCCTTATAGGTTGGGAAATTCAGCAACATAATAAATTTAGACATCCCTTGTATGCATCATGGATTGTATCATTTTCTGTTGGAAAGTATGCTCACTAAATTGGCACTTAGCTCCATATCTATGGCAGTGCAAGTGATGAGAACACCATTATCTACACTGCAGTCTGTCATTGAGCAAGAGCTAATAACAGACACTTAGAAGTATCTTTCATGTATGTTAGATGCTCATGTGAATGTTTTGGAGGTTCAAAAATTTTTTTAAAACCTCGACTGAATAGAAGCCAGCTTGGACAAAACCTAATGGCAGCCATTGTGGAGGTGCTTTGGTTCTATTCAACAAATCTTTGAACATCACGAGTTGAGAACCTGCAGCACTGGAACAGGTGGAACTAAGTGATTGTCATGTTGGTGCCAGTTTTGGGCCACAGTATTCCTGTACTCAGAAAACATAGTGTCTCAGTAAATACAGCACAGGGCACCACGGCAGCCACAGCACTGGACGCTATGCATGCAGGCAATCAGCATTCTATCCTCCAAGCAGCTTCTCAGGTGCTGTACCTATCACCTTCCATTGCTAAGAAAGACTTGGACAAAGGAGAATATATCGAAGTTCATAAATAAGCAGTGGCACTTTTAAAGATGTTGGGAAAGCCTGTATATTCTGTAAAATCCTATGTAAAAGAATAGTCGCATCACTACAATGCAGCACCATATCCAGAGAATTGACACATACCAAAGCATTACAACCATTCATTCATTAAACAAAATTAGGTTACCAGTAATATAGGAGTAGGTTTCATGAGTTTACACTCCTGGCAGAGAGTTTTGCACTGGAATTGTATAATGACAACTTGGGTATAAAAGTTCATGTGCCCCACAAGATTCTCATTGTTGGAAGATTCTGTGGGGCACAAGGTCTTCAATGTCAGAATTTGCAATATGTGCACCTGAGGTATGAACCTCTTGTGGCAGGAATGTGAATTTGTAAAATGTTAGATGTAAGGTTCTTGGTTTTCAAATTTCTCCATTGATTAAACTTCAATAAATGCAAAACTTGAACATTGGCATTTATGCTAAATATACTGATAGAAGACCAGGTGTGCCATCTCCTCAGAAGAGTTCTTGCCTGTTTTCTTTTTGGAATTAGATCATTTCTTTGCAATAATGCAAATTTCTGCAATTGCCTACACAATATATAGGAGAAACATGTTTAAACAGGCAAAGAAAAATCAGCATTTTAACAAAAGAAAACAAAATACCAAAAAAAAGACTCTGTAACTTCAGTGAAGATAAAAGAGGGCTACAAATAAACACAGAGGATGGCATTTTACCAACTTAGTCCCTGCCACATAGGCAGGACCATATTCTGGAACCCAACTCTCTGAACATCGTGTCCAGCAGTTGCTCTTTACCACAGCAAGACCGATGTCATCGTGCCACTCGGCTCCCTGACAAATTTTGAAGGGGTGTGGGGGGGTGCTCACACTTCCATTCTTTCAACAGGAAGGATTTCTAATTAAAAGGATATGGTATGTGTTAGGAAATATCACCAGCACTTGAATTTTTCAGGCTGCAGCAAACAGAGGAATGAAAAGGAGACCTGGGAAGGCTACTCCTTGGGTCTCGCATTCTTATCTCGAGGTCCTACTGCAGGATCTGAGGGGCTGCAGTGAGGTAAGCTCTCCCAAGATGGGAGGAAGAGAACAGCCTCTCTAACCAAGCGGGTGTGGATGGAAGTGGTCGAGGAAGTCAGCAGCAGGACTGTGGTACTTCCAACCTGGAGACAGTGCACCCAGAGGAACCATGACCCCAGGTGGGCATGATAGGTGGGTGGCTTAACACTTTCAGGTGCCAAACTGGATATGCCCACACAAGCCGAACTTATGAACTATAAACTTATGAGGAAAAGCTGAAATGGACTTTTCTTGTAAACAAAATGGAAAAAGAGCCCTTCCTTTCTTGCCAATGCACATTGAACTACAAGAACCCTGAGCTAATTTTCATGTCTGGAGAAGTCATTAAAATACAAATGATCATCTCTGTGGATATGGCTGCTTCTCTCCAACTGATTAGGTTAACAATCGTTGCAGTCTTTTTGACTCCAAAATCAAATTCCAGAGAATGGGTGTGAAAACCTTGCTTTATCAAGGTGAGATGATCAATGACACCAGGACTCCATTGTCTAAAAATGGCCTCATCATCAGAAACAATTAATGAGGACCATGGAAAGAGCAACTATGGTCACATGACAGAAACAAAGTTTCTGATAAGAAGCTTTAATAAATATATACTCTGGACAAAGGGACCATCGAAGAGACAGGAGCCTGCCTAAGATTACCAGCTTTGAACTACATGTAGGCAGAGACTGGCATTTGGCCTTGAACTCCCTACCTGAGGAATCGTACAAGGACTTCACCATTGACCTTTGGCTGGACTATAACAGGAGCAGTCTGCAACTGTGCATCTATCTTTCTGAACCTCCCAAGTCTTTCTTCAATGAACAAGGAAAAAGATTACAGGCCTGCAACATTTCAAATCTTCACCCCCGGGAACAGTAAGTCTATCAGAGGACATTTTTAAATCATCAGAGTTGATGCATGTTGTCGTTATAATCTCTGTCTTGTGTGTGTGTGTGTATATCTGTATAAGTGTGAGAGTGGGTGTTGTATAATAAACATTTATCTTTGAAACTTATGAGAAAACCTGTCATTTATCTGTTCATGACAATTAAAGCACTCGGGGTTAAAAGCAACTTGTTTAAAAAAAAAACACGCTGTCTTTGGTCAGTCAAGAGATGAAAAGGGGGGAACCATCCCGATCATTTCTCACCTACCCACATTGACTTGCCCAGCATTCTCCTGCACACCACTGCAGAGGCCTGCTTTAGGTCGGGAAAAAGAACCCGACCGAACCTCAGTGGACCCAAGCCCGAACCGGCCTGAATCCCTCCGATTTTGCCCCGAGCCCGACCTGACCCGAACCCGCCACTACTCGACCATCACTTTACTTATCTTCCCACTGGGAAGCTCCACGAAGCTGCAGTGCATGCACGATGGTCTCATAGTTTTGTCCTGCACTCCCAGCTCAGGTAAGTTTTTTAATTTCAATACTTACCAGCAGAGCACTTACCGTGTGTGTCCGGCCCGACCCGACTCAACCTAGACTCGGCCCGACCCGACCCGAGCCGAGCCCAAAAGCCGGCCCCGGAAGATGGGCCGAAGCCGACCCGAACCCGACACGTTGTCGGACCCCGGTCGGGTTGCAGGCCACTGCTCAGGTCAACACGCACCTTGCAGTTCCACTTGTTCCTCTCCCTGCAGGTACCTCAAATCCCCATCTGTGTAGCTGCCACTCATCCTCAGCCTATTTCCTTCTTGCATCCATACCTCACAGTCACCCTCCACAAATGAGGTGAGGTGAGAGTGACTGCCCTTGACATCAAAGCAGCATTTGACTGAGTATGGCATCAAGGAGCCCTAGCAAAACTGGAGTCAATGGGAATCAGGGGGAAAACTCTCCACTGGTTAGAGTCATACCTAGCGCAAAGGAAGATGGCTGTGGTTGTTGGAGGTCAATCATCTGAGCTCCAGGACATCACTGCAGGAGTTCCTCAGGGTAGTGTTCTAGGCCCAACCATCTTCAGCTGCTTCACCAATGAACTTCCTTCAATCATAAGGTCAGAAGTGGGGATGTTCGCTGATGATTGCACAATGTTCAGCACCATTCACAACTCCTCAAATACTGAAGCAGTCTGTGCAGAAATGCAGCAAGTCCTGGACAATATCCAGGCTTTGGCTGATAAGTGGCAAGTAACATTTGCGCCACACAAGTGCCAGGCAATGACCATCTCCAACAAGAGAGAATCTAACCATCTCCCCTTGACATTCAATGGCATTTCCATCCCTGAATCCCCCACTATCAACATCCTCGGGGCTACCATTGACCAGAAACTCAACTGGAGTAGCCATATAAATACCGTGGCTACAAGAGCAGGTCAGAGGTTAGGAATCCTGCAGCGAGTAACTCACCTCCTGACTCCCCAAAGCCTATCCACCATCTACAAGGCACAAGTCAGGAGTGTGATGGAATACTCCCCACTGGATGGGTGCAGCTCCAACAACACTCAAGAAGCTCAACACCATCCAAAACAAAGCAGCCCGCTTGATTGGCATACCATCCACAAACATTCACTCCCTCCACCACCGACGCAGTGGCAGCAGTGTGTACTATCTACAAGATGCACTGCAGCAATGCACCAAGGCACCTTAGACAGCACCTTCCAAACCCGCAACCTCTACCAACTAGAAGGACAAGGGCAGCAGATGCATGGGAACATCACCACCTGCAAGTTCCCGTCGAATTCACACACCATCCGGACTTGGAACTATATTGCCGTTCCTTCACTGTCGCTGGGTCAAAATCCTGGAACTCCCTTCCTAACAGCACTGTGGGTGTACCTAACTCACATGGACTGCAGCGGTTCAAGAAGGTAGCTCACCACCACCTTCTCAAGGGCAATTAGGGATGGGCCATAAATGCTGGCCTGGCCAGTGGCACCCACATTCCATGAATGAATAAAAAAAAGCTGTCCTTTCCTCCTCTGCACACAAGCCATTAGGAACACTCACACCTTTCTGCTGTCTCTCCCTGCAAGTGGGGGGGGGGGGGGGGGGGGGCGGTTGGCGGTGGTGGCCCTCCTGTGACAGGCACTCTTTTGGCCATTAGCAATGCATGTCAACCTAATCCACCAGGATGGAGGTCTTGTTCCAGGAGGTTGCAGATGTCAACAGTGCCATGAGAGCCTGGGCCTTCCGAAGCACTGGCTTTCAGATGTCAAGACAGCCTGTAGACGCTGTGTTGGGGGGACTCACCTCCTTCCAGCTGGATCTTGGTGTCCATCCCCTCTGCCCTGTGGAGGGGCATGCAACTGAGGTGAAGGCATCTTGCACTGCTGCTGCTGCTGAAGCAGTTGGCAATGGTATAGCCTCTGCTCTTTGCCCTCAACAGAAGTGGAAGGTGGAGCTGCATAAGCTGCTCCCATGCCACGGTGAAGGCTGGCAACAGGGAAGTGCCGCTGAAGGTGAGTGAAATTCTAGACAGGTGAAGTGTCATCCAAGAAATTGGCAATCACCTGTCATGAAGTGAAAGCACTTTCAGAGAAGAAATGCTCTGAACACAGGGATGAGGAATTTCAGTTATGATGATAGATTGGAGAAATAAGGACGTTTTTTCTTGGAGAAGAGAAGGCTGAGAGGTGATTTGATAGAGGTACTCAAAATCATGAGGGGTCTGGACAGAGTAGATAGAAACTGTTACCACCTGTGAAAGGATTGAGAATGAGAGGGCACAGATTTAAAGTATTTGGTAAGAGAAGCAAAAGTGGCATGAGGAAAAACTTTTTCACGCAGAGAGTGGTTAAGGTCTGGAATGCGCTGCCTGAGAACGTGGTGGAGGCTGATTCAATTTAAGCATTCAATAAGGAATTAGACTGTTTTATGAAAAGGAAGAACATGCAGGGTTATGGGGAGAACGCAAGGAAATGGAACTGAGAGAGTTGCTCTTTCAGAGAGCCGGTGCCAACACAATGGCCAAATGGCCTCCTTCTGCGCTGTAATGGTTGTGTGAACGCCAGTCTCCCAAAGGAGATAGCTGGAGCTCTTCAGAGTAACTGAGCAAAGCCTTCCCAGCTTGTCAGTTTCACTGAACAAACTCTTCATGCTGTACATTTGCCTCAGTGACCCTGACAAGTTGCTGACAGGTCAGGAAACAGGTTACATGGCTGGAAAATCCAGGATTCAGGGCCAAAACTGTCCATAATTGGCTTAACAACTTCGTACTTCTCCAACAGATCCAAGGGGTTTCTCAGTTTCCCTTCATTGTCACCCCAGGGAAAGCTGGAAGAGCGTGGGGGTCACATCAGGATCCTGACCCAATGTCAATTTCCAGGACATTCCCACCCTGCAGTATGCACCAGAACCTGCTTCCAACAGGCTGGAAAATTCTGCCCATAGTCTGGGAGCGACAACCACCTGTACCCTTAAACATATGTTTGTTTATTTCAGTGTGTGCCGAGTAGAAAGCTTTTTTTTCTTGTTCCAAAATGCACCAAACAATTTACACAGCAGTTAAGCACTAACTAAATAGTTAAGCAACTAGTCCTTCAAATACTTGTAATTATGCCCAAACAATCTTTTATGGTACATTGTTGCAGAGCATAATGGATGCACTCAAACAGTTCTGCTCGAGTCTCGCTGACTGCAGTTATCTGTGCACCACTGTTGATGAAGCTATGCTGTAATGCTAGAAACTACTGTACTAATCATTTCTGCCAATACTGTGGAGATAGTGATATTTTTTCCTCATTTTCACATTAAGTGCACTTATACCAATTTTCAAAGATTCTGTGCCAATTAATCTATAACATGGCCATAAATCTCTAACAAGCAACCATAATTTTATTCCATTTCTATTAACACATTTTAGCAGGAAGCAAAATTTGAGCTGTGGTTAAAAACAAAGAAACAACAGACTTGTTTCCTAATGGTGTCAATCACTGTCTGTTCCTTGGCCTAGGAAGAGGAAAAAACTTAGCCCAGGTTTTTGCAGTGAGCAGGGGAGTTGCAAGAGCAGGGCCAGAGATAATACTGAGCCGACACAGATCGCCGTCAAAATACTGAAAAACATGAGAAAGGCAAAATTAAAGGCATTCTGTCTGAAAGCATGCATCAGTTGCAACAAGGTGGATGAAATGATGGCACAAATATAAGTAAATGGGTATGATCTAATTGCTATTATGGAAACGTAACATCAGGGTGACCAAAGCTGGGAACTAAATATTCAAGGGTATTCAACATTTAGGAAGGATAGGGAAAATGAAGTGGAGTAGTGTTGTTAATAAAGGATTAGATCAGTACATCAGTGGGAGAGGATCTTAGATCAGAAGTTCAAGGTGTAGAATCAGTTTGGGTGGAGCTAAGAAACAGCAAGAGGCAGCAAACATTGGTGGAAGTTGTTTATAGGCCAAACAGTAGTGATAATGTAGGGCATGGTATAAATTAGGAAACTAGAGGTGCATGTAGCAAGGGTAATACAGTAATCATGGGGGACGCCAATCTACATATAGACTGGGTAAACCGAATTAGCACTAATGTAGTGGAGGATGGATTCCTGGAATGTACACAAGGTGGTTTTCTAGAGCAGTACACCGAGCAACCAACTAGAGAACGGGCTATTTTAGATCCAGTATTAAGAGCTAATTAATAATCTTATTGTAAAAGGAGCCTTTAGGGAAGAGTGATCATAATGATAGATTTTACATTAAGTTTGAAAGTGATGTAGTTCAATCCGAAACTAGGGTCTTAAATCTAAACAAAAGGAAAGTACGAAGGTATGAGGGGAAAGTTGGCAGTGGTAGATTGAGAAACTACATTAAAAGATATGATGGTAGAAAGGCAATGGCTAGCATTTAAAGAATTAATACATGGTTTACAACAAATATACATTCCTTTGAGGCACAAAAAAACAAAAGAAAAAGTGATCCAACTGTGGCGAACAAGAGAAGTTAAAGATTGCATTAGCTCAAAGGAAGAGGCTTATAAAGTTTCCAAAAAAAGTAGTAAGCCTGAGGATTGGGAACATTTTAGAATTCAACAAAGGAGGACCATGAAACTGATAAAGAGAATAAAGAATATGAAAGTAAATAGCGAAAAACATAAAATGAACTGTAAAAGCTTCAATAGGTATGTAAAAAGGAAAAGATTACCAAAAACAAATGTGAGCCTATTACAGGAAGAGACAGGAGAATTTATAATGGGGGAAAAAGGAAATGGCAGAGGAACGAAACAAATACTTTGGCTGGAATTTTATGCTCCCCACAGGAAGGGGCTGGTGGCAGAAGGTGCTGTAAAACAGAGTGGAAGGTGGGTTGGGGGGGGAGGGGGTGGCTGGTGACATTCACGACATCTTCCCGCCCCAGCTGCAGTTTTACGAGGGGCGGCAGTGGCAAGAAATGGCCCGCCCACCCCAGGCCAATCAATGCTCTTAAGTGGCCAATTAACTGCCACTTAAGGGCCCACCTGCTGCTTCTGGTATCAGGCCCCCCAGAAGCCGCCCTCCTTGCGGGCTGGGGGGGGTGTCTTGCTGAATGGGCACCCTGTGCCCGATGGAGAGATTACCCCCCCGAAGCCCCAACCAACCCCCCTTGCCTCGCCAGGGCCCAGCTGATTTTTTTTTTTTCGGGCCTCGTTGGAAACACTTATCTTGTTTCTGGGGCCGTTGCCCCTCCTTCTGCTGTGATTGGGTGCAGTCCCAGCAGTGGCCACTGCTCCGGGTGGCGCTGCTGGGACTGAGAGATGCCCCCCTCCCACAACTGATTGGCTGGCAGCTCCATTAGGCGAGACTTCCCAGCCCAATTAAGGGCCTGGGGAGCATAATATCCTGGTATGGCTCCCCAGGCCTGGTGGAGGCGGCTCACCCCAACTTTTTGGCCAGTGGGCAGGGCCTTCCATCCAATGTAAAATTCTAGCCTTTGTGTCTGTCTTCACGGTGGAAGAAACATAAAACCTTCCAGAAATACGAGAACACCAAAGGGACTAGCAAGACTGGGGAACGGAGAGAAATTAGTATTAGTAAAAAAGTAGCACTGGTGAAATTAATGAGACTAAAAGTTGGTAAATCACCTGGACTTGATAATCTACATCCCAGAATGGTGATATAGGTGGCTGTCAAGATAGTGGATGCATTGGTGATCATCTTCCAAAATTCTATAGATTCTAGAACAGTTCCTGTAGCTTTGAAGGTAGCAAATGTAACCCCACTATTTAATAAAGGAGGGAGAGAGAAAATAGGGAACTATAAATGCTAGAATCTATTATAAAGGATGTGATAACTGGACACTTAGAAAATAATGGTAGGATTGAACAAAGTCAACATGGATTTATGAAAGGGAAATCATATTTGACAAACTTGTTAGAGTTTTTTGAGGATGTAACTAGCAGAATACATAAAGGGGGAACCAGTGGATGTAGTGCATTTGGATTTTCAGAAGGCTTTCAATAAGGTCCCACACAGAAGGCTAGTTAACAAAATGAGAGCACATGGCTTGGGGGCAATATACTGCCAGACAGAAAAGAGAGAAGACCAGGTCATTCTCAGCTTGGTAAGCTGTGACTAGTGGGGTTCCACAAAGATTACTGCTTAGGTCCCAGCTACTCACAATCTACATGAATGATTTGGATATTGGCCTTAAATGTAATATTTCCAAGTTTGCGGATGACAAAACTAGGTGGGAATGTGAGTTGAGAAGGATGCAAAGAGGCTTCACGGGGATTTATACAGGCTAAGTGAGTGGGCAAGAACATGGCAGATGGAAAAATTTGAAGTTATCCACTTTGGTAGGAAAAACAGAAATGCAGAGTATTTCTTAAATGGTGAGAGGTTGGGAAATGTTGATGTTCAAAGGGACGTAGGTGTCCTGGTTCATGAGCCCTAAAATTAACATGCAGGGGCAACAAGTAGTTGGGAAGGCCAGTGGTATGTTGGCCTTCATTGCAAGAGGATGAGAGTACAGAAATAAAACTATCTTGCTGCAACTGTATAGAGCCTTGCTGAGACTGCACCTGGAGTATTGTGTACAGTCTTGGTCTCCTTACCTAAGGAAGGATATACTTGCCATAGAGGGAGTGTAACAAAGGTTCATCAAGCTAATTTCTGGGATGGCAGGATTGTCCTATGAGGAGAAATTGAGGATTCTCTATAGTTTAGAATAATGAGGCGATCTCATTGAAACATATAAAATTCTTACAGGGCGTGACAGGGTGGATGTAGAAAGGACGTTTTCCCTTGCTGGGTGGATCTAGAACCAGGGGGCAGTCTCAGAATAAGGGGTAAGCCATTTAGGACTGAGATGAGGAGGAATTTCTTCACTCAGAGGGTGGTGAATCTTAGGAATTCTCTACCCCAAAGGGCTGTGGAGGCTCAGTCAGAGCCTCAAGTCAGAGATCAATAGATTTCTAGATATTAAAGGCATCGGGGGATATGGGGATAGTGCAGGAAAATGGGGTAGAAGATCAGCCACGATCTAGTTGAATGGTGGGGCAGGCTTGAGGGTCTGAATGGCCTTCTTATGCTGCTATTTCCTAAGTTCCTATTACTCCTTTGAAACTGACTACAACTTCAGCATGTTGGGCATGTGTAGATTAGTACAGAAATCCTAAAGTTGCAGTCTGTCACTTGGTGCTCCACCACAGGCTGGCCCCAGCTCCCAATCACCACCCCCACCATACAGACACAGATATCACTGAATTCAGTAGGAACTTGAAATACCGCTCCCACATCGCTGTTAGAAGCCCCATAAAAAGTTATACCTTATCCAATCACATGTAGCTGGGTTTTTAAAATAAAATTTGATGAACACAACTGGCCCTGAAAAAATAATTTTATTTGCATGGAATGCTGTCAAACGATTATGCAGTAGATTTTTAAGCTGAATTTAAGCACTTAAAAGTTTTTTTCACTATTTTAATTTCTACCTGCATATCCCAATCTTTTCTTCACTGTGTAAAAAATCTTTTAAAGTGATTTTATTTTACTGCTTTTTGTTTCCTGGTTGGGCATCTGTGAAAATCCTTTAATGTGATTGGCTGCTTGGTTGCTTTGCTGCTGACAGCAAAATCCAGGCCTCAGTCTTTTAATCCTCCTACAATTCTCAGGTTCTTCTAAAAACTCAAACATGCCATCATCTAAATTACTACTACTTGATTTACTTTCTCTTTGCTACCTTGATGGTGCCTGTGCTATGAGCTTTCACTTTAGTTTCTCAATGGGAAAAAAGTAAAATGGTGAGTTCACAGGCTGTGCATGGAGGCCAGTTCCACACCACCATTGGCAGATGTTTTGGTCTATGAATTTTTTTTAAAAAAGGGCTGATGGTGAGACAACTTCTGTTTTTATACAGTACAACCTTCCCAGGTGAGGAACACCATCGCAAAGTACAGTGATAATGGCCAAAGATTTCCTAAGAGCTGCTCCCATTCTGACACCATAACTTCATCGGAAGCGTGGTGTAAACACATTTGCACTTCCAGTGAAGTTAAGATGAAGCAGGAGTGGATCCAAGAAAACTCCTGGCCACTAAAGAATAAATGTTGGAGTATTCTGAAATGGCAAACAGCTAGCTGTCTCACACTATTGCTATGTAGTAGCAACACAAGTGGTATTTTCCACGAACAGCATGCTGCCGTCAAGCCAAAAAGATGGTCTGCCTACCATACAAATGAGTAATGTGGTATATAAGTTCTAGTGCCGGTGCGATACTAGGTACATAGGCCGTACGTCCCAATGACTGGCGGATCATATCAAACAGCATGTCCCTTTGGCTGGTCACAATAGGCAGAGTACTGACCATACTCAACTAGCCCGTATTTAGAAAACTCAGAACATAATGTCTAACATTAGATGTGATTCTGCAATTGGACAGCACTTACTGAACAATCCGGCGTGCTAAGAATGACACTAACAACCAATTTAAGATGATCAGTCGGGCTCGCAATACGATTCACTTAAGCTTACTAGAAGCTACATTTGTTCATAGGCAAAGACCTGTCCTCTGAAGGCAAAAGGAACAGGTCCAGGCATTGCGCATTATCGAATTAAACAAAAGCATGGGTGACAATAGTTCCCTGGTGCATTCTCCACAGCAACAACTTGACCAGTGTCAACTTACCAATCAGCACCCTTTCTCATGTAGTATAAATTGTTGCTCCCCTTGAAATTTGGCATTTTTGCATCTGTCCTGATGAGTACAAAACGAAAAGCTTCGGCATCTCTTTTCAGCAATATTAAATAGGAGTTATTAGATCAGGTTAGATGAAGTTTGTTGCTCATAACGCTAGATTCCTTATTGTTTTACAAGGTAATACTGCAAATTTCTGATTTCTTCAAATTTCCTTTTTCCAACAAAGGATAGACATTAGGGGCATTCTTTGGAGAACTCATACACTACATATTTAACCTTTCAATTTTAAAAAGTTTGACATTGTATATTGCAGACAAGATAAAAAAATGAAACAGATAAATGGCATCTGTCCTTTAAAGAATATATAATTTATCACTGCTTTTCTTCAAGACTTAACTTCAAGGTGCTACAGAAGCCACAGAGTGATAGTGTTATTGTAAACTGAAAGTGTCCTATAAATAAGAAGGCATGTTCACACTGCACCATGCGTCAGTACTCATTTTTATTTTCTCTTTATGCTTTTTCCGATCTTAATGGTCTCACTTGGATGATGTTTAGGTTTGTAGGATTAAGTTCAGCAGTGCTATCTGTATCCTGAGTTTCATCGCTGCTTATGAAGAAGATTATTGAAGATGAACTAAAAGTCACTTTCTTTTTAGGCCGATCCACAACCCTTTCAGATAAGACGATAGGCTTGACTGGCTTGTCACTTCGGACTCGAACAGTATGATCTTTTATTACCCACTTAATTCTCATTAGACGAGAGCAAAGTAGTTGCATTAGGCACCATCGATACTGTAAAGGGTCACAAAAAATACTTTTATTTATTTTCACCTGTCTTTTTACAAACATCAATATCTTAACCTTTCTTATACTCCTTATAATCCAGTGGGCTGAATTTTACCAGCCCTATGGCAGCAGGCTAGAAGACAGGAAGGCTGTAATATGTCAGGGGAAGCCCAATGCCTTCGTGCTGCCATGACATATTACCAGCAGCAGGAGTCTCAGTGGCCAATGGAGCCACTTAAGAGCCCAATTAAGGGCCACCTCCCACCCCCACTGGTATTTTGCCAGCATTGGGAGGGCCCACCGCTGCATATCGAAACTGCCAGCAGGTTCCAGAGGGGGGCCCTCTTATTGCTGCTCCATGGCCCACAAAGGGCCCCAAGCCCCATCGTGGCAATAGCTGCCCTTGCAGCTGAGGGTCCGCTGCTGCAATATACACCCCCTCCTCCCCAAAATCTCAGTGGGCTAGCTTGCTCAGTAAAAAAACTTACCTCATCTTCAAGGGTGCCTCAGCATTGAGGTGCCCTCTCCCGCATGCTGCCACTTCAGCAGAGGTCACCTGCAACAGTGGTGCTGCCAAGGCCCCTGAGCTGCTGGCCCTTTGATTGGGCTGGCAGCTCTGGGAGGCAGGCCGCCTCCGAATTGGCTGCTGCTGACAAAATTCAACCCAATGAGTTTCCTGGTGAATGACAACCATAAACACTGGGAAGGTGCTTGTATGGGGAGAGTTAGTCCAATGTTCGTGCTACTGGTTATTTTCCAGAAACCTCTGCTGGGAATGCAAATACATGATCAGCTGACGAAAGGAGCAAGCTTAGTTGTTTGCCCCATGTTTGCATCACTAGCAAACACTGCTGTTTAAACATGCAGATGAATAATGGGCACTTGGAGGAGGCCCCAGTGTTTTAAAAAACATATTCAGGAAAGACAGGGAGACAGGGAGGAGAACAAGCGTTTCCCAATTTTCCTCTCCTCCTGAAACGGATTTATTTGGGATATCCCTCTGGCACTTCACTATCATGGGTGAACCTAGACAGCAAAGGTCAATTGGAGGTTTGACTGTAGGAGCATGACATACAAGCCCAATGCTGCCCTTACGTGAGCTTTTTCATCAGAACTGACTCCAGTTTGTGGGGCGTTATGGCGAAAATCTCCTACAGATGGATGAGACAATGAAAAGTTAATTCTCACCCCAAAACCATTGACTTGCGCCCCAAGTGGAGGGAGGAGGTGGTAGCTGGTCCCATTGATCACCAGAAAGTAGTTAGAGGGACAGCCCTCACACTTGCTGGGAAGAGACAGAGCGACAAAGGACCACAGGTGTATTCCGTCAATGAGCCAGAAAAGGTGTGGGGAGTAAACTAGTCTAGTGAGGAAATCTTGTTCTTCAAGCCTAGAGCTAATCAGAATCAGAAGGCTGACCAGGAAGAGTTAAGCAAGCCTACAAATACTATTTTACTACTTTCCCCATTCTCAAGTAAGGTTCCATAGTTGGCCGAATCAAGTCAAGATTTGATTATGTCCATTACTTTGTACGCTCACTCGCTGCCTGTGAAATAAAGCAGCTTAATGATTTGCATCTAACCTTGTCTCACTGAAGTGTTTTGGTCTGCCTTTGAAAAGATGGGAGAAATACATGTGAAGACAGACAGGATATCCAGTTCATACCGCAAAAGGGTCCCATTACAACAAACATGCAGGCACAGCAGGTGTTATTTAACAGACATCAGGAGCAAGCAATCCTGGTTGATTTCCTATTTAGTAACCCAAGAGTATCAAGGCCCATTATAGCATTCCTTTTGTCACTCCAGCCGAAATCATTTAACTCAGCAAAGACTAGGAATCAAAGGTGGAATCTTCAGTATGATACAGTTACTCACTGCCTTAAACAACTGAGCTAACAAGTGAATGGAAGATATTTAAGTTAGTGTTACTTCCATTATTATAAGGAAGTGATATACCATACCTTTCTGCTCATGAAGATATAAATGATATGATTATATGTTGTGCTGGATTTGGCAAGAAGTGAAAGAATAATGGTTACGGTGGGGGTAATAATGTCAGTGTAACCATAAACCAGCATGAAGGATACTATTGCATATGGCACCCAACAAATTAAGAACGTGGAGATCATGAAGAAGCACATCTTTGCCACTTTCTTCTCACAAGTTAGTATCTTTGCAATTCGGACTGACTGAAGGTCTTGAACATTTTGAAGCTGTAAAAGACAAGGAGGAGAAGTGTCAGAAACAGTTATACTTTGGAATGGACTACCTGGCACATTTGCAATTTTTTGGTTCCCACTGAGCCCTTTCCCACCTCTCCAGGTATCTTTTTTTTTAAAAACTCATTCATGGGATGTGGGCAGCACTGGCAAGATCATTTATTGCCATCCCTATAGAACGGAGTGGTCATTTCAGAGAGCAGTTAAGAGTCAACCACATTGCTGCAAGTCTGGAGTCACTTAGACCAGACTGGACAAGGACAGTAGATTTCCTTCCCTAAAGGATATTAGTGAAACAAATGGCTTTTTAATGACAATCCACTAGTTTCATGGTCACCATTACCAATAGTTTTTTTTTAAACTACAGATTTATTTAAATTCCCTAGCTGCCATGATGGCATTTGAACTGGTGTCTCTGGATCATTAATCCAGGTCTAGTTGCTAGTCCTCTAGCAACCACAATCCTATCATACCCCAGCTGTAGACCAATCAGGCATTTTTATACCCATTTTTGATTTTCACTACATATCCAGCAGATTCCAACTTATACCATGGTACAGTTCCACAGGCTTTGGCCACCCTAAAGTACACCTTATCCAAGGATTCATTTGTCAGATGTGATTCTAGATTGTGCAGGAATGTCAAACAATTCAAACATGGAGATTAAAACAGCTGATTGAATGGGACAGGGGTACGGGCTGATTTTTTTCTCCCTCTCTAATCCTGGGGTACTGAGATCAATTACAGGAAGCCCCCTTATGGTCATCCCATCAAAAATCAATACAGACTGGAATCCAAATCTAGGATCATTCTGGTAATTATGGCTCAATCTCACACATGGAAGTACAATTACCAACTGATTCATCACAGAAGCTGCTGCTCAGGCATTGAGAAAATATAGAGTCAGAGTTTTACAGCACAGAAACAGGCCCTTCAGCCCAACACGCCTGCGCCGACAATCAAGCACCCGTCCTAACTAATCCCATTTCCCCGCACTTGGCCCATAGTCTTGTATGTTATGGCGTTTCAAGTGTTCATCTAAATAATTCTTGAATGTCGTGAGTGTTCCTGCCTCTACCACCTCTTCAGGCAGTGTGTTCCAGATTCCAACCACCCTCTGGGAGAAAAAATTTCTCAACTCCCCTCTAAACCTTCTGCCCCTTACCTTAAATCCATGCCCCCCAGTTATTGACACCTCCGCTAAGGGAAAACATTTCTTCCCACCTATCCTATCAATGCCCCTCAATTTTGTATATCTCAAATCAGGTCACCTTCAGCCTCCTCCGCTCCAAGGAAAACAACCCCAGCCTATCCAGTCTCTCTCCATAACTGAAATGCTCCACCCCAGGCAATATCCTGGAGAATCTTCTCTGCACCCTCTCCAGTGCAATCACATCCTTCCTATAATGTGATGACCAGAACTGTACACAGTACTCCAGTTGTGGCTCCAGTTATACAGCTCCATCATAACCTCCCTGCATTAGCCTCAGCTAATTAAGGCAAGTATGCCTTCCTAACCACCTTATCTACCTGTGCTGCTGCCTTCAGTGATCTATAGACAAGCACCCCAAGGTCCCTCTGACCCTCTGTACTCCTGAGGGTCCTACCATCCATTGTATATTCCATTGCCTTGTTAGACCTCCCAAAGTGCATCACCTCACACTTCTCAGGATTAAACTCCATTTGCCACTGCTCCGCCCATCTTACCAGCCCATCTATATCTATATATAGCACAATAATGTTCACCTGTAAAAGGAAAACACAGCAAAGTTATGTTTAGCTACATACATAACAGATGTTCAATGAACTGATCTTGTGTAGAACCTATAAACTCTGAGTAAAAGGATTTCACCAGAGTAAACAGACACTGGGTTTGTTATACTTAGAAATGCTGGCATGCTGCAAATGAATGCTCACATTCATTAAAGTGTCGTTGCCTGGTCACTGTATGTAACATGGGCCCTGATATTGACAGGGGTGGGTTTGGTAAGTGGAGGCAGGGGCTGGGGGGGGGTAAGGAGTTCTGATTGAGTTTTGACTCCACAGCATGGGACTTACTTTTTTTTTTAAAAAAACAGGATCCCCACCTGGAATTCAGCCAGGCTTGGCTTCCAGTCAGGTGGGGAGCACACTGAAATCATGCCACAGCAGCAGGTAAAGAGCCTGCAGTGGTTGGAGGGGGGAAAAGAGAAAGGGGGGGGGAGGTAATCAGATCCCAGGGAAGGAGATAAGCTTTGAGGGAGGGGGGGAATGGGCTGGGTGTAGGGGAAGCACTCTTGTTCTTCTTGGCCCACAAGCAGTGCTACAAGGGCACATTTCTTAAGACTTGTCCTCACTTTATTGAGCTGTCAGGTTCTCAGAGGCCTGGGAAACCAGGCCAGCCAGAGTTAAACATGTAAAGCAGATTAAATATGAGACTCCCAGCCCCATTATAATATTTAAATGTCCATCACGCTTCCTGGGAGAAGGTTGGCTGCCCGCTTCTTGTCCCACCTCCATTAAACCCGGAAGCGGACGGGTTGGGGTTGAGTTTGAGATTTTGTTTTTAAATTTTAACATCTCACCCAACACCCAAGCCACCCATTTTTGAGGGTTAAAATTACCCCATGGAGACCTGAAGACACACTGTTCAGTATTTCCAGTAGAATTGCAAACAGGTTATAAAAAAAAATCATGAAATACTTCCTTTTTATTTATTATAAACTAAACATTGGGTGCAAGAGAAATATGCAAGGCTTGAAGTGATGCAGAGAAGTACATTGAGGCTCATTTGTTATGTTCAAGCCCGAGTTATAAGGAAAGATTGGAAAAATTTGGACTCATCTTTAAAAGTTGATGATTCAGAGAGGACCGAATTGAGATATACAAAATGTTAAAGTGAGATATAGAAAAGATTAAATCATGAGCACTATTTATAGCCAAAGCTTGATGAGATGAAGGATGTCAGCACAGACCAGTAGGTTCAGGATAAACACCAGGAAGCGTTTGTTCACATATTAGCAATTAATATCTGGAATAGTCTTCTGAATAAAGTCGTGAAGCAAAAAATCATTCAAGACAAGATAAATGGAGGAAATAAATTGTAAGTGAATAGAAGGATGCGATAGATGGGTCAAGTGTCCTTCCCATTGTGGTCATAATATAATGGCCTAGAATCTGGGCTGTGTTTTACAGGTACTAAGTGTCCTTCCAACTACCAAAATGGTAGGTGGGAAGCAGGAACACATCTCCAGCTGGAAGTCCACCCCCTGCCATACTGAGTAAGGACAAGCAAGGAGACATCCTTTACCCATGCCTGAAGGCGGCATTAGGGATGTTTAGACTCCGCCTCAAAGACTGGTTTGCCCTAAGACAGTCAGTGTCATCATGGCTGGTTGAGATTGTACCCAGTCATTTTGCAGTGTTTACTGTGGTTGTTCCCTTACATACAATTCACACCTTGAAGATAGGAAGTCGCTAGTTTTACCTACCATTCGTATAGTATATAAAATATTCCCATAGCAGTAAGCTATGATGCCTACAGGGACAAGCAGACATCCGAGGAATAAAAGGAGGACAAACAAGGTATCACTGGGGTTTCTGGAGTCCCAGTTCACCGAACAGCCCAGTCTGTGCAACTCCAGAGAGTATCTGTTCCAGCCAATTAAAGGTGCTCCAGTCCAGGCCAGTGAGTAAAGCCAGATATATGTGATAGCACGCCAAGCCCAGGAAAAATCAATCGCTGTTGCAGTCACCACCCGGATATAGCGCTCATATGCTAGGACTGCCAGTGACATGATTGATGAAATTCCTATAAAATTAAATGACATATGGATACAGTAAGTTAATCTGGTCATCTGTAGATTATATACAAGCTTTTAAAAGATTTACATCAACTAATTCCTATATCTTGGCTTATGTGGTTACCTTTTTCAATCTTGGTGACTTCCACAATGGGCTTTGGCCTCTCGAACGGAATTGTCAAAAAAATTATCTATGAGAAAAAGTTGCAAATCTTACCCCTCTCTATACAGCAACACAAGGTTGACTCTTTCCCATATAATAGTAATCCTGATTTCACCAAGCCTTCAATGAGAGATTTCAGTTTCTATAAAATAATTAATTTAGTGTACTATTTTGACTGTTGGGGGGGGGGGGGAAATAAAAAAAATTGGCCCTTTGGAAGAAAAATTACCATCTAATGAGCCTTTTGTTCATGGTGTTTTCTGTAAATGCATCAGTACATCTTTAAAATGTGCTGACTTTTTATTTTTGGAATTTTGAGCCACTTTCCTTTAAGGGTTGCTGGATCTGGCTACCGGACATCACTGTGAGTGCATCACGAAAAGGCCTAGCAATTTACAGCCGTGGCTCGTCACCTTCTCAAGGCAACTGGAATGGGCAAGAAATGTGGTATTGCCAACAACTGAGAACAAATTGAAAAAAAAAAAATTCTTTAACTTCTGCAATTTGCTAAAACCTTTTTTTGAGAACAATTTGTGTAGATATGACTCTGTAAAACCACTGTGGACATTGTTTTCCTGTTTCTAATTTTGCCATGTCCATGTGGTAGGACGCTGTGCCATGTGATGTAACTATTAACTCTAAGAGCACTTAGGTGACTTCATTTTATAATTGCAAGGTCAGCTCAGTGATAGGCAGAGAAGTACATCTCTCCTCTTCCCTGCCCCTCTAACCCCAGTCACTGTCAATTAAAAAGGGCAATCACTGGACATTTGCTCGTAGCTGTTCCTGCTCTCACTGCCACCCGTAAATGGGATTTCCGAGGCACTTCCATCCAAGTTACAGCATCGGAAGGAGAGCAACTTTGAGGAAATTATTGGTCTGAATTTCCTATCGAGTTCAATAAGTAAAAAGAATTTAAATAATGCAGCCCACCACAAGAGGGCACATTAGCCTAGTTTTGTTCTCAGTGCGCTCTACTTTCCCACTGTATTCATCAAGAAATGTTCATACAAAAAAAAATTCCTGTCAAGATAAAGAGCGTTACTAAGGTATGAGCATTTATTAAGACAGCGTCCTACCACATGGACATTGCAAAATTAGAAACAGGAAAACAATGTCCACAGTGGTTTTACAGAGTCATATATACACAGAAATTGTTCTCAAAAAAGGTTTTAGCAAAATGCAGAAGTTAAAGAATTTTTTTAATCGATAGCATTATTTTAATGATGTTCGGAAGTATATTGAGGCAAAATGCTGGAAATGTTCTTAAACTCATCAGCACCTACAAAGAGATAGTTTAGCATTTAGGTGTGATCAAAACTGGAGCTGGATTATAGGGCAATCCTTTAAAAGGAACGGAGAAAAATTTAAATGAGAAAAAGGGAACTAATGGTTTAGTTTTGGTTAGTTGCATTAAAAAGGTCCTAATTATTTTTCAGTTTTGTAAGGGGAATGTGTTTTTATGCCATGTTTTAATTCAGCTCTCTGCTTGTAACAGTTTTTGCTGGATTTCAAATGTGTTTTAACTGTTCTATCAAATTGCAAAATGTGTTTGTTATAGATGTAAACTGGGACTTGGTGATTTTGTGTGCAGAGTTTGTGGCAAAGGGTGATAAAACATGGAGTGCGGAGGACATCGGGACGATGGGACAAGAATTCTGACTGAAGACATCATATTGGACTTTTCAGAAATAAAAAAAAAAACAGTTTAACTGAACGGGGACCACCTCACCACCCCCCCCCCCCCCCCCCTCCCGGATGCACACACAAATCAGGACATGCCACTAAGGTGGTAGCATCAGACTAATTACAACGTCAGATAGTCTGTCTACAACAGCTCTCAAACAATGGCCTCTCGGAATACATGTGAATTGTTTCTTCCTGCCTTTTCAAGATGCAGTTACCACATCCATTGCTGGTATGCACCTAAGACGTCACCTGCTGAGAGCAGGATATGACCACATGCAGGTGGTCTTGCATAGCCATGGTGGGATTGATAAGGCACTGAAACCCAATCGGATGACAATTCAAGATATTACCTATTATGTCAAGTGACCAGGGTCAGAAAGTGGTATTAAGCCACAGCCCACAAGGACATCGTTGCTACAGTCAGGAAGAGTGACCTGGTCAATCACTGAAGATGTAAAGAGAACTCGTTTGGCGGACTGACCACCCGAGGACGAACTCTTGCACGCGGGGTTACCAACTACCAGCACAGTGAGTATATCTGTAGTTTGGGTAGAAAGTAAATAAAAGGAGCTTGTGAGAATACTTTGTGTCCTTGTTATGTGTCATTGATATCAAGAGGAAGGCCAAGATTCCACAATATTTGGGGCAAGATACCTGGGGTAAAACGGGTGACCAGCTTACTGTTTCCTAATAAGGCTATACCAGAGAAGTTAACCGCAACTTGCTCTTCTCAGGTGCTGATAGACTTGCTGTGTGTTTCAGTGTTGCTGAAATCCATGTTGAGTTTTGATTTGGCACTTTTTTTGAAAGCAGGTGCTGTTAATGATTTTGCTGCTGCCATTTACAGCCCCTTCAGATCCATCTTTAATACTTATCCCATGACCATCCCCTTTTGCCATTTAATCACTCCTGCCTTCCATAGCATCACAGATCTTTTTTCTTCTTTCTTTACCACCCTTTCCTTGCCTCTGTACTTGCTTGAAACCTGTTGCATCTGTAACCTATTCCAATTCTGCCGAAAGGCCATCGACCTGAAACATTAACTCTTTCTCTCCATGGATGCTTCTGCACCTGCTGAATGTTTTCTGAACTTTGTTTATATTTCAGATTTCCAGCGTCTGCGATATTTTGCCTTTGTATAAGCTAGTCTGATTAGTGGCATTTGTTTGTTTTTGACAACTAGACAAATCTGTATATTGGTGATCATTACAATTTTCAGAGTGTCAGGTGTGTACAAAAAACTTCACAATCTATGTAGAATATTACTACAAAAAATACCAAGTTCCTCCTGACTTTAGAGAACACAGCCCTTCAAATGCACTGCTCCAGCAATCATTGTAACTTTACGCCCAAATAAAATGTGTCACAATAGCTCCCCCTGGCATTTCAGACAAGTGCAAGTCAGAAGTTGGTGAGCTGAAGAGGACATTAGTCTTCTGAAGAACTTTAAAAAACTTCCTCTTTTTTGTAAAAAGATCACAGACATCAGCACTTCCTTTGCTGTGGTGACTCTCTCTTCCCAGAAAAAAATATTGGGGTCCCAACATCCATACTCCCAATCCCACATTCAGGTCAATTTTGTAACTGGGCATCTCTGCCAACTTAATTGAAGATTTTCAGATTTGCTCCACTGTCACAACTGCTGTGTCTGTGGCAATTAAAGGGGAATAGAGGGTAACTGTCAACTTTTATGGCCCTGCATCCTTCCAGGCTGCCATGTGACCAGTACAACACTGAGCAGGGAAATTTCAAGGCGGGCATCCAACAGAAGACAGATGCCCTCAAAGAATAGCCAAGTTTATCCACTTTGACATCATCCTCAGGTCAGCAGAGGCACAGAACTAGGGACCTCTACAGCACATCTGAATTCTCCAGGGCGCAGGATACCACAATACATGGCACTGAAGGCACCAAATCAGCAACTTGATGCAAGTGAATTAAAAGAGGTTCCAATTCTCAGAACATTCAGCTTGTCTGTGAAAGAAACCAGGCTGTGTCCTCACTCGCTAATGCAAGGGACATATTCTGCAGGGTGTCTTTATTGACTGATCAACAGCACTGGCAGCACTTCATCCATACATTCTACTACACACCCTACCAGATGACACCAAAGCAGATTTGTTTGTCCCAGCAGCAACTTTCCAGGAATCCTTATATATGTGAAGAAGTCTGAAACTATTGAAGTTAATTTCCTGACTTCCTGTACAGCTCATAATAAATCACAAAAGTATTTCAAAACTAACATTTGATTCATTGCAAGCTAAAGGGTGGAAGGTTGTGTGAGAACAAGGCTGTAAGTTAAGGAATGTGTGGGAATTGTGATGAGAGGGGGGCATGTGAGAGAAGTGGCAATATTTAAGCTGCTTTGGGGTTGTGTGCCCTACTGCGAGTGTTGCTTTAAGAGGTTGAACATTGAGAGTGTTGCCCAGGGAGCAAAAGGGAAAGTATAGTGGCTCACTTCTTTCTGAGCTGTTAAGTCCTGGGCGTAAGGAAGTTGGAATTGCACCCTTGTTGAATGGAAGTTTCCTAGGTAGGGGTCAGCATTTGACACATTTTTCCCTTTTTAAAAAAAAAACTCAAGTTATAGAGTTGCACCAAGAACATTTATATTGTCACCTCAGGAAACCTGTGTATAATTCCATCTGCTGCTGAGCAGTAATGCAACAATGGCATTAAGTGGAAAATTCAAGCTCTTGCTGCTTGTAGCTACTCCCATCAGGAGATCTGCAGTCAAGGTATGTCATGCTTGTCTATCTTGCACCATCCTCACACATCCAGTGTAGCTTGTCTTTAAACACCGTGATGTCCGTCATCCAACTACCCAGAGGTCGACCCCTCTTTCTACTGCCCTGCAGTAGAGATATCGGTATCTTTTCAGCTCTGATCAAATGGCCGAAACACTGATATTTTTCCTCAGTCACTTTTTGAAGAGTTCTTTTTGCTCTTGTAATTTCAAGCACCTCTTAATTTGTATTATGGTCTTTGTAAGGAATTTTAAACATATGTCTTAGAATCCACATTTGAAAGGCTTCCATACTTATTGTCCAGGTTCCTGAGGCATACAGGAAAACGAATAGAATGTAGCATCTTATGAGCTTTTTTTCCCTTGTTGAAAGCTTGAGCTTTCTTATTAAAAAAATTTATTTAAGGCCTGTGATTACACTGGCTCCACAGGAGCTGAAAGTATTTGAAGGGATCTATGGTTGGAGGAAATTTCTGGATAGGGCATGGCCCTGAAGAGACTTGAAATTGAAAAATGAGGATCTTCACTGAGGCACAAGGAGCCAGTCAAACTTGGCAAAAACTGGGCCAATGGAAATGCAGGACATTGTGCAGGTCAGGGCTATAGAATTCTGATCGAGTCATAATTTGTGCAGGGTGGATGCCAGCTAGGAGGCATTAGAGAAGTCAAGCCTGGAGGTAATAAAACAGGATCTGGTTTTGACAGTGATGGGGATGAGGCAGGTGTGGAAGCAGACAATGTTATACAGCTGGAAGAAAGTAGTCTTATCAGAATTAAAGTGGAGAAGGAAGTTATCTAAATTGAGAAGTAGATCAAAATTCTATTTGAAGTTGCAACCAGGAATGTTGATGGAGTTAAGGCCAGAGGCACACAGGTGCTGCCAGGAAATTTAATTTGTCTGACCTGGAGCCACAGAAAATTTCAGCTCATCCAAGTCTTAATGCTAGACAGGCAATTACAAATCGTAGCTGCAGCCTTGAAATCAATGGAGGAGTTGAAGAAGCAAAAGTAACATTGAAGAGTGGTATTGATTTTTAGGTTTTTAAGTTGCTACTGACACCAATAAAATAAAGTTTACAATTTTTTTAAGATAACAATGTAGCAATGCAAAGAGAAGTCTGCAGAAGATAAAAAAAAAATGGAAGAACAAGCTAGTCAACCCAAAAATCCCAATCCTTCACAAAGTGTACAATCTATTGTATTTAGGCATGTGTGCGCTAGTCATTACTGGGTACAGCAGGAGCAGCTATGAAGGGAGGCCCAGGAGTAGAGGACAAATGTGGCATAAAATCCATACACTACAGGTTTCCCACAACAAATCCAGACATGAGTGCAGCAGTCCATTACAAAGCTAAGGCTGAACAGGGAGGTTGTAGCTAGTGTGCCACCTAATCCAAAAAAAGAGCATTCACATTGCACTACCTTTTTCTTTTCTTTTGGGCCTCCTTATCTCGAGAGACAATGGATACGCGCCTGGAGGTGGTCAGTGGTTTGTGAAGCAGCGCCTGGAGTGGCTATAAAGGCCAATTCTAGAGTGACAGGCTCTTCCACAGGTGCTGCAGAGAAATTTGTTTGTCGGGGCTGTTACACAGTTGGCTCTCCCCTTGCGCCTGTCTTTTTTCCTGCCAACTACTAAGTCTCTTCGACTCGCCACATTTTAGCCCGGTCTTTATGGCTGCCTGCCAGCTCTGGCGAACGCTGGCAACTGACTCCCACGACTTGTGATCAATGTCACAGGACATGTCGCGTTTTCAGACGTCTTTATAGCGGAGACATGGATGACCGGTGGGTCTGATACCAGTGGTGAGCTCGCTGTACAATGTGTCTTTGGGGATCCTGCCATCTTCCATGCGGCTCACATGGCCAAGCCATCCCAAGCGCCGCTGACTCAGTAGTGTGTACAAGCTGGGGATGTTGGCCGCCTCGAGGACTTCTGTGTTGGAGATACGGTCCTGCCACCTGATGCCAAGTATTCTCCGGAGACAGCGAAGATGGAATGAATTGAGACGTCGCTCTTGGCTGACATACGTTGTCCAGGCCTCGCTGCCATAGAGCAAGGTACTGAGGACACAGGCCTGATACACTCGGACCTTTGTGTTCCGTGTCAGTGCGCCATTTTCCCACACTCTCTTGGCCAGTCTGGACATAGCAGTGGAAGCCTTTCCCATGCGCGTGTTGATTTCTGCATCTAGAGACAGGTTACTGGTGATAGTTGAGCCTAGGTAGGTGAACTCTTAAACCACTTCCAGAGCGTGGTCGCCAATATTGATGGATGGAGCATTTCTGACATCCTGCTCCATGATGTTTGTTTTCTTGAGGCTGATGGTTAGGCCAAATTCATTGCAGGCAGCTGCAAACCTGTCGATGAGACTCTGCAGGCACTCTTCAGTGTGAGATGTTAAAGTGTAGCTAGTGTGCCACCTAATCCAAAAAAGAGCATTCACATTGCACCACCACTAGCAGTAAAAGTCACCACTGCCCTCATCTTTTATGTCAGAGTCATTATGAGATAGAAAGAGGCCATTCAGCCCATCAGGTCCATTCCAGCTCCCTGTAGAGCAATTCAATCAGTCTCATTCCCTTCTATTTCCATAGCCCTGTAAGTTTATTTCCCTCAAGTGCCTATCCAATTTCCCTTTGAGATCATTGATTGTCTCTGCTTCCATCACTCTCAGATAGCGAGTTCCAGGTCACTACCACTTGCTTTGTAAAAAAGTTCTTCCTCACATTCTCCCTGCATCTTTTGCCCAAAACCTTACATCTTTGGACCATTGGCTAATGGGAACAGCTTTTCTTTGTCTACCTCATCCAAACCTGTCACAATCTTGTACATCTCTAACAAATCTCCCCACTATCTTCTTTGTTCCAAGGAGAACAACCCCAACTTCTCCAACCTAACCTTATAACTAAAATTCCTCATCCCTGGAACCATTCTGGTAAATCTCCTCTGCACCCTCTCAAGGACTCTCATCTTTCCTAAAGTGTGGTGACCAGAACTGGATGCAGTACTCTAGTTGTGGCCAAAGCAGAGCTTTGTAAAAGGTTCAGCATAACTTCCCTGCTTTTATATGCAATACCTCTATTTATGAAGCCCAAGATCCCATATACTTTGCTAACTATACTTTTAACATGTCCTGCCATCTTCAAAGATCTATGCACATGAATCCCAGGTCCCTCTATCCCTGCACACTCTTTAGAACAGCACAATTTAGTCTATTATGCCTCTCCCTATCCCTTCTGCCAAAATGCATCACCTAACACTTCTCTATTAAATTCCATCTGCCACTTTTCTGCCCACGTCCTGTTGCAGTCGATTGGCATCATCTTCACTGTTACCTCCAAGTTTGGCATCGTTGTCAAATTGAGATTCTACTCTATTCCAATAACCAAGTCATTTATATATCGCAAAAAAAGGAGTGGTCCGAGCACCGAATCTTGGGGAATACCACAGTCTACCATCCTCCAGTCTGGAAAACAACCATTTACCACAACTCGCTGTTTTCTGTCCTCAAGCCAAATTTTTATCCAAGCTGACACTCCTATCTCATTAACCTCAATTTTGTTAACCAGCCGTTTATGTAGTACTTTGTTAAACATTTTCTTAAATTCCTATATGGACACCATCGACTGCATTCCTCTTTGTTACTTCATTAAAAAAAAAAATCAATTAGACTAGCCAAACACAATCTGCTTTTTACCAATCCATCCTGGCTCTCCTTAATTAACTCAAACCTCTCCAAGTGCTTATTGATTATTTCCCCGATTATTTTTTCTAAAACCTTACCCACCACAGATGTTAAGCTGGCTGGCCTGTCGTTACTGAATGCCCTTACATCCTTTCTTGAACAAGGGTGTCACATTTGCCAATCCTCTGGCACCTCCCTTTCTAGGGAAGATTATGTCAAGTCCTTTCATTATCACGACCCTCACTTCCTTTAGCAACTTGGGATGTAAGCTATCCGGGCCAGGTAACTTGTCCGCTCGAAGCATAGCCAGCCTTTCCAGTACATGCTGATCATCAATTTTCACCCCACCCATTACCTCTATCATGCTCTTCCTTAGTAAACACCAATACATAGTACTCCTTAAGTATTGTAGCCTTGCCGTGTGCCAAGCATATATCACCCTTTTTGTCCCCAATAGGCTCTACCCTGCCTCTTTCTACCTACTTACTATTTATATGCTGGTAAATGATTTTTGGGTTCTCTTATGTCAACTGCCATTCTATTCTTTTTTATTAGTCTTATTTTCTTCACTTACCCTCAAATTATATTTGGCTTGGTTCTCACGAAGTTTTTAGGCACCCACTGCAGTCAAATGCTTTTCTGACCATTGACCCATTAAGGAAGTGGCTGAAATCACTTACACCATGTACCAGACCTACACAGTCAGCAATGACCAGCAACAGCAGAATCAACTAAAGTTTCCCTCCCACCGCCCCAAATATGACAATGTTTTGCATACAACCATTCTGAAACTACCGGAAATCGTATGGTCTAAAACAGCTGTTATTTTCA
This sequence comes from Heterodontus francisci, assembly GCF_036365525.1. Lineage (NCBI taxonomy): Eukaryota > Metazoa > Chordata > Chondrichthyes > Heterodontiformes > Heterodontidae > Heterodontus > Heterodontus francisci. The sequence continues at coordinate 100,310,710 of NC_090383.1, read as the reverse complement.
TCAACGTGCAAATATTTGCAATTCACACCAGAAATTATTGCAATCCAAACAAAAGTTGCGGGGCTGGTGAAGGAAGGTGCACGGTTCTTTCACTGAGTCAAGCAAACATGACGGCTTTTTGAAGCAGAATGGATAGCTGAATGGCTCTCAAGAGACGCAGGCTACAAAATGTAATCACCTGATGAGATATTTGCACAACGCCACACCAACAACCTGGCCAGACACTTGGACTGTTAACACAATACTTGGACAGGTGAGGAGAGAAATGTTAAGTAAATACCTGAGATGATTGGCTTTTAACATATTATAATTGAGACTTATTCCACTTTTTTTAAACTCCAGATTTTCCTGAGGTTTTATGCTAAACTGGGATGAGGAACAACAGCGTCCACAGAAAGTCAGGAAGTTAAGGATTATCAACTGGAGCAAGGGATCCCGCGCTCTGCTTTTTCCAGCAAGCTCAATTGATCACTTACTTCATATTGGGAGGTTTATAAATCACAGAACTAAAAATTGCATTCTGTTTATTCTATTTTTCAGAATCAAGACTCTTTTCCGCAGAAAAGACAAAGTATAAAACTGAACTGTTTCAGTTCACGCAGTGAACATGTTCCATATGAAAATGATTAAATCGTGACAAATGAAAAGCTCATTATCCGGCATGGACTCGATGGGCCGAATGGCCTCCTTATTAGCTGTGATCTAGGACTGGATAGCTTGATTTGAAATGGGAGAGAAACACAGATTAGGCAGATAGATCAGGGCAGCATAACTGAAATTAAGGGTCACAAAACATTTAACAAATCTTAATTGAATTATTCCGCTAAAACGCGTATTCCAAGTCACTGAGCCTTGGAATACAGCGTTAGAATTCACAAAATTAAACACAGTAATCTGTTAAATGAAAGCTCATGGCCCTGAATCATGAACTCGGTTTCTCTCTCCCCAGATGTTACCCGACCCGCAGCGTGTTTCCAGTATTTTATTTTTTTAAATTTCAGATCGGTTAGTAAACCTTTCCCGGCGACATCTTCTGCCCAGCAGCGACCAGCTCTTGATTTTTTTTTTGTTAACGCACCATTTGTTAAAATGTCCCGGAGACCAGGGGCGGTGTATTGTCTGGTGAACCTTTTCAACAGCCAGAGGGCAATTTAGTCGTTCGGTCTGTACTCACCGAATAGGCTGTTACTGAAGCCGTCCCAGACACAAGCTGCAGAGTCCCAAACCCATCGTCCTTTTATGCAGGAGACAAAAGTAAAGATAATTCCAAAGACGGATAACAGTAAATCACTGATGCTGATGTTCACAAGGAAAAGGTTAGTGGGGGTCCTGAGCCTTTTGAATTTGCAGTAAAGCACCAACATCAGGAGATTGTTGCAGAAGCCTACAACACCTATAGTACCTACGATGGTTGCTAGAACTTTGTAGGTATTGGGACTGAAGAGGATTTCCTCCAATGCATCGGTATTATTAGCTGGATTCATCGCTGCCTACTGTCCAGCTCCGACATGCTGGACGACCGCCCCGGAGATAAACTCCAGGAGCATTCAGGAAGTGAGTTGCTGCTAACGTGCTAAGGGAATTGTAATCCGATTACAGGCAGCGCAAACCTACAGCCGTTTCAATTAGGAGCACTTCAAATGGAATCGGCATGGTTTAAGTGCCATCCATTGTTAAAAAAGCGACATGTACTACTTCCCATGTCGCCGGGGGGTGCAGTGGAGATATCTGTAACTGAATGCTATGCTATATTTGCAATTTGCCCGGGAAAGCAAAGCAAATCAAATGGTGCGATTTTTTAAAAAAAAACTTACTTTTCAGCAATATCTTCTTGGTGTCTTTAATAACGTGAACTATTTTTAATGGGAACTCTGCATGAGTATTCACCTAATTAACTAAATACCTGCTGTTGGTAACGTGACGGTAAACAATGAGTGATTCTACTCACTGATCTGTTATCTGTAAGTAACTTCCCTGATGTCAAAATATTCATTCTGAGCACATTTTCTAAAATAGTTTATTAAATATTCTAATGAACTTCGGTTTAACACATATTTGACTTAGAATATAAATATTCCTGTGCCCAGCATGTCTTTGTGGTTCTGTCATTCCGTGATTTTATATGGAAATTTCTATAATCACACGTGCCCGTGAGACTTAACAAGCAACAAATCGAGATTGAACAGGTAGGGATGGTGTCAATCAAGAGTAAGAACATAAACTTCCAATTAAAAGTGGAAGTACATATGAAAAATCCCCAAGTAACAATTAGTCAGAAGAAAATATCAATATAAAGGGAAATCAAAAGACCAGCTCAAAATATTTTGAACATTTGCTCTGCTGCCTCTTGTTTTTCACTGAACTCAAAATAAGATTTCTTAACATCACAAAGAAGTTGAATATTAAAATTTACAACAGAAATTATTAAAGGCAGAGAGGGTAACAATGAAATTTTAAAACTAAACTACAGCACCTCAAGAGAAGTAATGAGCTGATCTGTTGATTGGTGCTGGGAATAGATGCTTTTTTTTTCATTGGATCTCATTTCCAATCACAAGGGACACCTGGCACAGAGGCACCAGTGGACACTAATGTGCTCCTTTTCTAAGGCCATCTGGGCATGGACAAGACCCTGGGACAGAACCTGGCAGCCAAATAGACCACCCCTACTGGATACACCCAAATGTACTTGGCCACCTTGGCCAGACGCATGCGCAGACCCACAAGAAGGTCCTTCAGTAATATAAAAGCAAAATACTGCGGATGCTGGAAATCTGAAATAAAAACAAGAAATGCTGGAAATACTCCAGGTCTGGCAGCATCTGTGGAGAGAGAAGCAGAGTTTCAGGTCAGTGACCCTTCTTCAGAACTGTATATGAAGGTCCTTCAGGCTTACTTGTCTGCTCTGCCCTGGGTGGTCAAAGATCAGGAGAATGGGACTGAAGTGGAGCCAGAAGTTGATTTCTGAGCAGCCCTTTCAAATAGTGGAAGAAGGGGTGCAAGCTCTTGCACTCAAAAAATATGTGGAATATAGACTGATCCAGGCCGCAAAAGCTATTGGTGGCCGGGGAGTCTATAAAATAGCTTAAGTAACAATTGGAATGAACGTCTCTGTGCTGAGAAAGTCTGTATCTGAGAAAGAGAAAAATGAGAAAATGGTCTTTCAAATAAGACAATTATTTTTATGATTGACAGCAAGACTGGTTATTCAAAGACTACCAGTTCACAACTTTCTGCTTAAAACCCCCATCCTCTCTGTCTAATATTATGGTTCCCAGTACTGAGGAGAGCAGGTTTAAATTGCATTCCGATAGTTATAGTCTCTTGGTGTGACCAGCAACATGATATACAGAGGCCTGGATCTTGTGGTCAGTGGTGAAGCAAAGGCATTGCAGTTAACCTTGAAGAAAGCTGCCCAGAAAGATCTAGTGATCTCTGTGCCACGGATTTCCCTTTCCCGATTTTAGTTTGAATTTTTTGCCAAGTCAAGGGGATCTCCAGAATTCCAGCAACAAGGATGTCATCAAGCAGGGTAAGCAGCCCATCACATTGAAATATTCTCAATTGGCTAATCAGGAAGTAAAATAGTCTGGATTATCCTGCCCTTTAAATTAAATCTTACAGAGGTTGGTATAAATGATTTGGACATACACGTGGTAGAAGCTGGTGCATCATGAACAAACTTCGAAAAAATAAATATTTACATTTTTTAAAATCATAATGGAGAAATTTGACAATCCACAAATAAATTAATTTTGAAGGTACAATAAGGCTATTGAGCTGTAATTATGAACATAGTGCATCATTAAAAACTTACACCTTAATCAACAAAGTGTAAATTTTTCAAGGGTATTTACAGTGAGACTAATAGTGTAAAAGAGCAAGTTCTCATCAGTTTAGTGATTTCTATTTGCTTGCAATCTGTGGGGCCTTCAACAGTGCACCACATGGTGAAGCTTACAATCGTTGACAGCAACTTCTGGATTTTCACGTTTAAATTCGCATGTGTGGATTCCCAAAGTTAGTGTCATTTTGAGACGAATAATGATAACGAATGCTGACTGTTTCTCTGCCATTACTGCCACAAAATCCTGGCTATTGTGACACTTTTGCATTTTGACAGTCTACTTCCTGGTCTGGTTACTTTGAGAATCAGCTATAACATTAACAATAACTTATGTTAAATGCACTATATAAATATAATAAAATGTCCCAAGGCGCTTCAGAAGAGCATTATAAAAGTATGAAACCAAGCCAAAAAAGGAGATATTAGGGCAGATGATCAAAAGCTTGGTCAAAGAGGTAGGTTTCAAGGAGTGTCTTGAAGGAGGAAAGTGAGGTAGAGAGGCAGAGTGGTATAGGGAGGGTATTCCAGAGCTTGGGGTCAAAGCAACTGAAGGTGTGGCCACCAATGGTGAAGCGTTTAAGGTCAGGGATGCAGAAGAGCCCAGGATTAGAGGAGCACAGGTATCTCGGAGGGTTATGGGGCTGGAAGAGATTACAGAGATAGGGAGGGGTGAGGCCATGGAGGGATTTGAAAGTAAGGATGAGAATTTTAAAATCAAGACATTGCTTACTGGGAGCCAATGTTGTTCAGCGAGCACAGGGGTGATAGGGGAACGGGGCTTGGTGTGAGTTAAGACACAGGCAGTAGAGGTTTGAATGACCTCAAGATTACAGAGAGTAGAATGTGGGAGACCAGCCAGGAGTGTCTTGGAATATTCAAGTCCAAAGCTAATGAAGGCATGAATGAAGTTTTCAGCAGCAGATGAGCTGACACAGGGTGCAGTTAGGCGATGTTATGGTGGTGAAAATAGACAATCTTAGTGATGTAACGAATAATTTTCAGGTTTCTAAGACAAAGATAAATCTCTGAATAAAAATATTCAAGCACTCAAAGCTGAACTTTATGGGTAAGTTTAATGTTATTTGTTAATATGTTTTTAATGTTAGAAATCTTTTTTTTATTACTCTCCTCTGAGGTGACTGGCAAGCCAAGATGGTGGTCAAAACAATTTTAATAATTTTTCTTTTAATTATTGTCTGTTTCCTGACAACAAACATAAAATGTGTTATTTCTCTGAATATATTTCTCACAAATTTCTTTACAAATCTATCCTGTAGTCGTGCACACTCCTCCACCACCCCCACAGCCCAGTGCTCCTGCAAGCATAATCGTCAACTCACGAAAGCAATGGCACTGGTGATTGATCAGTATTACAAAAATATTCTTTTATAAAAAGAATGCATGTCTTCAGTTGAAATGTAAAAAATCATGAAATACTTATTTGAAATATTCTGCTGGTCTTCATTCAAGAGTGTATCCAATAGTTTGTAGATTCTTTTCAACAAACTGAATGGTTAGTCTACATGCAAACATATGAATTAGGAGCAGGAATAGGCCACTTGGCCCCTCAAACCTGCTCTGCCATTCAATAAGATCATGGTTGATCTGATTGTAACCTCAACTCCACATTCCCGCCTACCCCGATTAACCTTTCACTCCCTTGCTTATCAAGAATCTATCTACCTCTGCCTTAAAAATATTCAAAGACTCTGCTTCCACCACCTTTTGGGGAAGAGAGTTCCAAAGTATGATGTCCCTCTGAGAGAAAACAATTCTCCTTATCTCTGTCTTCATTGGGCAACCCCTTATTTTTAAACAGTGACCCTGGTTCTAGATTCTCCCACAAGGGGAAACATCCTTTCCACATCCACCTTGTCAAGACCCCTCAGGATCTTATATGTTTCAATCAAATCGCCTCTTACTCTTCTAAACTCCAGCGGATACAAGCCCAGCCTGTCCACCTTGCCTCATAAGACAACTCGCCCATTCCAGGTATTAGTCCAGTAAACCTTCTTAAGTCTGTGGCGTGACTGCGAAAATATTTGTTACACTATAATCATGGTTAAATGCAAATGCTATAAAAGAAATCATAGAGTAAATAAAAGTTCACAGTATGACATAATACCTATGATGGTGATACCAAACACATTGGGCCATAATTAATTGTCAAAATAATTGTGAGCTGATGGCGCTTGCTGTTATTTATGCCCAAATGCCACAGCAATTTCAGGTGAGGGCAGATGCAAGATTAAATGCATCGTTCTGCCATTGACTTCATGAAAACAGCATCCTGCTGACTGCCTCAGCATTGAAATGCATGGAATGGTGTTCTGTATTTGCATGGTAGATATGAACCAAACTCGCCATAGAAAGTTAAATCATGTCAATTGCAGTTTTTTAAATAATGTGATTAAGTGTTAATTACTGCCAAATACCTCCATGGTACTGAAGATTAACTCTGAAGATTAACTATTACAAGGGGGAGTCTCATTTCGTCAGGTTTAAATTATTGATGGAGATTTTGAAAAGGCAAAATTTATTTTTTTAAACTTTCATACTGTCTCTTTTATCTCATTTTTTAATCCAATATTTCCTTCCGTCTCTTTATGTCTCTTTCTGTACTTGATTTGACATTGAATTCATCCACTCCAATTTATATTTCATTCTCAATCCTTGGGCTGTTAATTTCACAATCCCACTATCTGATTAGTTAAGAAGGTATGCAATTGGTCCCAGATGCCCAGATTCCTTAGCTGCAACTTTATCAGCAGTGCAAAATATAATTGCGATTAAAGGGCAAGTCTAACCAATGGTGGACACCAATCGTTGCCATGCTACAGCAAATGATGGCCCAGTATTGTATAAGTGCTGCTACTGTGTAGGCTTGTCCTTTGCTTGAAGCTGGACAGTAAAGAATATCTGCTGTCTTCCAGTAAAATCTTGGAAGTTCTATATTTATCTATACATCAATTATTGTTTAATTACTATGCTATACGCTTAGGTTTTTAAGCTAGATATTTCCTCTGTTTTAATGCCATCAGCAACTCTTGTAAGTAGACATCGCATGTCCTGTGGCTCAGCATGTAATTTTATCTGCCCAATATCTCAGTAGACCTAGCAAGATCCTGGGTTGAGTAGAGAGTTTTGCATTCAGTTTACTGGAATATATCTTGTGCTCTTCGGGTCAAAGAAATTTAGAAAATTTGCCATAATAGATATATTCTTTCTGACTCAGACAGAAATACTGCCACTGAGCTAGTGGCAGTATTATTTATGTGCTAATTTTCAACATAAAATTGACTTTTAAAACACTTGGTTACTACTTCTTATGTACCTACACACGCTCAGTCTTCTGATTAGCTTTGTATCCCAGAATTATTGTTGCAGCACAGCCAAAGTATAGTCTCATATTTCTTTGATTATATCCCGTAACACAGGGATTAAATAACATTAAAAAAAATCTTTCTTAGGTAGTCAGATATCAACAGTGTTCAAAATTGGCATTTGTCCAAAAAATACAACCTCCCAACAAAGATGTATTATAAACAGCCCCACAGAATGCTTGTAATTAAAGGAAATGGCTTGACTCAATGATCTGTTTGAATCATTTTGATTAACCTGTGGTTGCCAGATATCAACACTTAGTCAAACAACTATCAGAGACACTGCACACAGCAGACTTCAGCACATCTTTCATTCCATGGAATAAATTACAGGTCCAGAATAATGCCTTCAGCATGCAAAACCATGAAGTATATGCTCTGTATATTTGTTGATGAATCAGGTAACAGTCCATAAATTCAACCTTCTGTGTATTTGACCAGCAAGAGTCAAACAAACAATACAACATAGTCAAAAATGTTGAATTTTTGTCACATTCTGTACAACAACAATGTTCCAGTGTGCCTTCTGTTTTGAATGCAAATTAAGTGGTTATTATTCAGTCTAAAACTATGAAATTGAGGATGCATTTTGATTTGAGAGTCATGTTTCATTCTTCATCCAGGGGGAGATAGCAGACTAACTGCAAGAATAACACTGTCGTGTAACCTTCATAGAGGCTTGAAAAGATTTGCTTCCCATTCCTCTGTATTACTGCAAAAACAAAATTAAAAACTAATTAGCAAAGGTGATGCTATAATTGCTGATTTTTTAAAAAATAGTTCTCCATTGACAAGTACAGGTAAAGAATAAAGTTTAAAGTCAAGAACCAAAGGCTTTGGATCGAAGAAATTTAGAGAATTGACCAAAATAGAAAAGATTGGTTACCGCATGTGGTGGAATCTTTCCAGAGGCATTTTAAAAGATAACAACAATGCAGATCTGGTATAGGTTCAGGGATTGAGTTAGTTATAGGCAAATTCTAGCCCTGTTTCCCAACTATCAGTCTGGAATTTGTCCTTGCTTTTTCCCTTCTCCCGAAATTTCTGTTTGTTTCAGTTCCTTCTCCTTTCATCCTTTTATTTTCCTTTTAGTGTCCTGCCTTTCGCATCTGAACTCTTTTTGTCTCATAATACCTTAGAGAATCAGGAACCAGTGGAGCAAAAAATAGAATCTGGAGATCACATGGTCGGATGGAGGTTACAACTGGGAGACTGAGCCAGTAGTTAAAGAAGAACTGAAGCAACATTTTAGAGATACAACTGGGAGATGGAATTAGATGGAACTGGAAATCAAAACAATACAATAGATTAAAGGAGAGAGGAAGACACAAAAGAGATAGATTAAAACACAATGATAAATGCAAAATACATAAAGAAAAAGACCATGAAAGAATAAGAGGAGAGCCAAGGATGGAAATTTGGAGAAATCCAATGTTCCATCATTGCTCCTCTCTTCTTCCTTGTTTACACACTGCTCCTAGGTGACATTGTTTGCAAACATGGTCAGTTTTGATATATATCTTGATATCCATTCTCTATTACCATACCTTCAATTCCACAATCACCTACAATTTCAAAAATTAAGTAAAAATTTAGCCAATCAACTCATTTCTCTATATAAATCATCAGTCCATCACAGCATCCAATTGCCTTCAGGACTTTTGCCTCCGAGACTGTAAATGAAAAACCGTTCCGTAGTTTGCAATGATAGTGGGGTTTAGGGTGGATTTTTTGGTGAGGAGGGATTGATAATGGTAGTTTCAAAAGGGAAGTAGATAATACCTGAGCAGTGAGAACCATTTATAATGTCAATAAGCACAAAGCCAAAAAGGAAGTTCAGGATGGTGAGCAGTTTAGTGAAAATAGGGTTACGGTAGCAAGAGGTGGGTGTTACAAATTAGATAAACTTGGAAAAGGCAAGAAGGGAGATAGAGTAAGATGCAGATTTAGGTCTAGGGAATGGGGAAAGCACTGGGAGACATTTGGCTTGGAGGGCAAGGGGAAGGGAGGGGTGCGACAGATGCAGTAGAATGAATGGTCTCAATCTTAGTGACAAAGACATCCAAGAATTTTCGCACATTGGTTTTGAGGCTGGAGGGTGGCAGAGGAAAAAGATTTAACAAGACAATTGCTGGTGGAGCAATGGCCGTCTTTAGCAGTGTAGAATGCAGCCTGATAGCGCTTGATGTGATCCATCCACATCTGGTGATGGATGACGAAACCAGCAGTGTGCCAGATATGCTCAAGTCTGCACCCCTTGTACTTGGGAAAGTGAAGTTGGGGGATATACTAGAGGGAACAACCAAACTGAGCAAGAGTAAGGGTTCTACTGGTGACAAAGACATCAAAAGTGGAGGAATACTGTGCTGAAGTGGAGGCCCAAAGGCAAGCCAGCTGAAAGTGCATTTGTAAGTGGCCTGTGGAGAGTTTACTTTTGGGGCAGATGCAGAAGAAGGAGGAAGTGGTTGGGGGAATAATGGTGGTGTGGAATGCAAAGAAATGTTCAGAGTTGGCCTTGTCTGTGATCAAGACAATGGGAATGGAAAGGCCATGTGAGATGGCAAAGTTGAGTGAGTGGCTATAAGGACATAAGAACTAGGAGCAGAAGTAGGCAATTCAGCCCCTCGAGCCTGCTTCGCCATTCAATACGATCATGGCTGATCTCATCTCAGCCTCAACTCCACTTTCCTGCCCATTCTCCATAACCCTTCAACCCATTTCTAATTTAAAATCTGTCTATCTCCTCAAATTTACCCAATGTCCCGGCATCCACCGCACTCTGGGGTAGTGAATTCCACAGATTCACGACCCTTTGAGAGAAGTAATTTCTCCTCATCTCTGTTTTAAATCTGCTACCACTTATCCTAAAACTATGATCTCTCATTCTAGATTGCCCCACAAGAGGAAACATCCTCTCTGTCTACTTTGTTAATCCCCTTAATCATCTTATACACCTCAATTAGATCTCCTCTCATTCTTCTAAACTCCAGAGAGTAAAGGCCTAAACTGCTCAATCTCTCTTCATAAGACAAGCCCCCCATCTCTGGAATCAATATAGTGAACCTCCTCTGAACTGCCTTCAATGCAACTACATCCTTTCTCAAGTAAGGGGATCAAAACTGTACGCAATACTCCAGGTGCAGTCTCACTAATGCCTTGTACAGTTGCAGCAACACTTCCCTACTTTTATACTCTATTCCTTTAGCAATAAATGCCAAAATTCCATTTGCTTTCCTTATCACTGCATACGAGTTTTCTGCGATTCATGCACGAGGACACCCAGATCCCTCTGCACCGAAGCACTCTGAAGTTACTCTCCATTTAGATAATTTGCCTTTCTATTCTTCCAACCAAAATGGATAACCTCACATTAAAATCCATCTGCCAAATTTTGGCCCATTTATCTAATCTATCCATATTCATTTGTAGATTTCTTATTTCTTTATTGCAACTTACTGTCCCACCAATTTTAGTGTCATCTGCAAATTTGGCTATAGTACCTTCTATCCCTGCATCCAAGTCATTAATATAGATTGCAAATAGTTGGGGCCCGAGGACCAAACCTTGTGGCACCCCACTAGTTACATCTTGCCAACCAGAAAAAGACCCATTTATCCCGACTCTGTTTTCTGTTGGTTAGCCAATCCTCTATCCCAGCTAATAAATTGCCCCTAACCCCATGTGAACTTACCTTGTGTATTAAACTTTTGTGCAGCACCTTATCAAATGCCTTCTGGAAGTCCAGATAAACTACATCTACAGGATCCCCATTATCTACTTTGCTTGTTACGGCTTCGAAGAACTCTAGCAAATTAGTCAAACACGATTTGCCCTTCATAAAACCATGCTGACTCTGATGGATTGCATTTTGACTTTCTAAATGTCCTGTTGTTATTTCCTTAATACTGGATTCTAACAATTTCCCAACGAAAGATGTTAAACTAACTGATCTATAGTTTCCTACTTTCTGCCTCCCTCACTTTTTTCCAATCAACTGGAACCTTTCCCCTATCCAGAGAATTTTGGAATATTATAATCAATGGATCCAGTATCTCCACTGTCACTTCCTTTAAGACCCTAGGATGTAGGTCATCAGGCCCTGGGGACTTGTCTACCTTCAACCCCAATAGTTTGCTCAGTACTTTTTCCCTAGTGATGATGATTGTTCCAAGTTCCTCCCTTTCTATAACCTCTGCATTACCTGATACTATCGGGATGGTACTAGTGTCCTCCACTGTGAAAACTGAAGCTATGAATATGGCTGGAGAATTTATGTGAAAGGAGATGTTAAAATAGGTGGGCAGATGTGAGAAGACGAGATGAATTGGAATGGGGATTGAAATGATCTAGTAAGAAGAGCTGTACATTGCAGAGACTGATATTTTCTCCTTTAACCAATCACATGCATTTTATATGTATATAGAATTATTTTCAATATGGGTCATTTGAATAATTAATTTTTTGGAAGTTATGTAAGTTTACTTTACAACAGCATTTATCCTACACAAGATAATATGAAAACATTATATAATTTTCATTACAGAAGAAAAAGTAACATTCGTGCCACACAAGTGCCAGGTAATCTCCAACAAGACAGAATCTAACTGTATCCCCTTGATGTTCAATGGCATTACCATTGCTGAATCCCCCATCATCAATATTCTGGGGTTATCATTGATCAGAAACTTAACTGGACCAGGCATATAAATACTGTGGCTGCAAGGGCAGATCAGAGGCTGGGAATTCTGCGGCAAGTAACTTGCCTCCTGACTCCACAAATTCTGTCCATCATCTACAAGTCACAAGTCTGGAGAGTGATAGAATACTCTCCATTTGCCAGGATGATTGCAGCTCCAACAGCACTCAAGAAGCTTAACACCATCCAGGACAAAGCAGCTCGCTTGATCGGCACCTCATCCAACACCTTAAACATTCACTCCTTCCACCACTGGCGCACAGTGGCAGCAGTGTGCACCATCTACAAGATGTACTCAGCAACTCGCCAAGGCTCCTTCAACAGCACCTTCCAAACCTGTGACTTCTACCACATAGAAGGACAAGGGCAGCAGATGCATGGGAAAATCACGACCTGCAAGTTCCCCTCCAAGCCACACACCGTCCTGACTTGGAACTATATTGCCATTACTTCACTGTTGCTGGGTCAAAAACCTGGAACTCCCTTCCCAACAGCATTGTGAATGTACCTACACCAGATGGACTGCAGCAGTTCAAGAAGGTGGCTCACCCACCATCTTCACAAGGCCAGATAGGGATGGGCAATAAATGCTGCCCACATCCCATGAATGAAATAAAAAATCCAGAAAATCCATCATTTGTAACATTAAATTTGGGTCTCCTGACGTGGTTCAGTTCCCTTATTGCAAATTTGATCTGCCATTGGGCAGGGAGTTCAATACAAGCATTCTGTCCTGTGAACTGAACATACAGCCTGCTCAGAAAACATTTGCAGCATCTTAACTGATTCTTGTGGTGCCTGCAGGAGCATGAATGGTCAAACAAAAATAATTCCACCTCCCACAGCTCGCTCAGTGCCCAACCCCACATTCCAGGTAATTTAACACATTAAATCTAGGTCATTTAACATATTAATTTCCTCTCTGTGAATGGGGTAGGTGTTGCCCTTCCCCTCCTCTACTTTTGTCCCAGCCTTATTTGCTTTTATTAAAATACTTGCTTATCTGACAGTGAAATGTTAGCCTGTCTTTCCTCTATACAAATGCTGACTGAACTGCTTTGTTTTCCACATGTTGTTATCTTGGTTCCAGCATTTGCAGGTTATTTTCTAATTAGCCTGTGCTTACAGTGCAACACAAATAAAGCTAACAATGCTTTACAAAGCACGACTGCCATGATGAAAGTATTAGGTATCTGTAAATAAAGCCGTAGGAGGTGTTCCATGTGTGTTTATCAACGGACAAAAAATCCCTATGCCAATATTCTTTTTATTATTTCTGTCATCAAAAGACATCCACCTCTGACGATTTCATGCAGACATAGGATTTAAAATTAAAGGCAGCTCATTATGCTTTACCTTTCATTGCAATGCCATTCAGTGGCTACAGTCCAGGAGCAATGGTGATATCAGGTTTTAATCATAGACTTTACACTGTTAACTACATTTTGTTGGCAAGGTTTTTCTTGTTTGCTAGATGGGTTACAAAATTTGCTCAGTATTCAATGAAAATTAATCGTGTATTGGGAATTCACATTAATTTTAGCTACCAACAGCAGTTTGCATCTTCTTTGGCCTCCTTGTCTCGAGAGACAGTGGGTAAGCGCCTGGAGGTGGTCAGTGGTTTGTGAAGCAACGCTTGGAGTGGCTATAAAGGCAAATTCTAGAGTGACAGACTCTTCCACAGGTGCTGCAGATAACATTGGCTGTTGGGGCTGTTACACAGTTGGCTCTTCCCTTGCATTTCTGTCTTTTTCCTGCCAACTGCTAAGTCTCTTCAACTCACCACACTTTAGCCCCGCCTTTATGGTTGCCCGCCAGCTCTGGCAATCACTGGCAACTGACTCCCATGACTTGTGATCAATGTCATAGGACTTCATGTCACGTTTACAGACATCTTTAAAGCGGAGACATGGACGGCCGGTGGGTCTGATACCAGTGACGAGCTCGCTGTACAATGTGTCCTTGGGGATCCTGCCATCTTCCATGCGGCTCACATGGCCAAGCCATCTCAAGCGCCGCTGGCTCAGTAGGGTGTATATGCTGGGGATGTTGGCCGCCTCGAGGACTTCTGTGTTGGAGATATGGTCCTGCCACCTGATGCCAAGGATTCTCTGCAGGCAGCGAAGATGGAATGAATTGAGACGTCGCTCTTGGCTGACATATGTTGTCCAGGCCTCGCTGCCGGAGAGCAAGGTACTGAGGACACAGGCTTGATACATTTGGACTTTTGTGTTCCGTGTCAGTGCGCCATTTTCCCACACTCTCTTGGCCAGTCTGGACATAGCAGTGGAAGCCTTTCCCATGCGTTTGTTGCTCTACATTGCTTTCATTGATCTCACCAAAGCCTTTGACCTTGTCAGCAGACGTCGTCTCTTCAGACTACTAGAAAAGATTGGATGTCCACCAAAGCTACTAAGTATCATCACCTCATTCCATGACAATATGAAAGGCACAATTCAGCATAGCGGCGCCTCATCAGACCCCTTTCCTATCCTGAGTGGCGTGAAATAGGGCTGTGTTTTCGCACCTACACTGTTTGGGATCGTCTTCTCCCTGCTGCTCTCACATGCGTTCAAGTCTTCAGAAGAAGGAATTTTCCTCCACACAAGATCAGGGGGCAGGTTGGTCAACCTTGCCTGTCTAAGAGCGAAGACCAAAGTACGGAAAGTCCTCATCAGGGAACTCCTCTTTGCTGACGATGCTGCAATAACATCTCACACTGAAGAGTGTCTGCAGAGACTCATCGACAGGATTGCGGCTGCCTGAAATGAATTTGGCCTAACCATCAGCCTCAAGAAAACGAACATCATGGGACAGGACGTCAGAAATGCTCCATCCATCAATATCAGCGACCGCGCTCTGGAAGTGGTTCAAGAGTTCACCTACCTAGACTCAGCTATCACCAGTAACATGTCTCTCGATGCAGAAATCAACAAGCGCATCAACAAGTTTGCATGAATAACACCATAAACCAGATCATTCTACTTAGTATTCTGCCAACAGTCCAAAAATCATTTGCTAATCCTGGAATAGCATTACCAGGTGAAACTGAGGATTTGTGTGCATTGCAGCAGAATGGGTGCAGACCAGTTTTGGGCCATAACACTATGGAAGAGCAGATGGTGAGGATAGCAAAAAGGGAGTGTTGAAAGCAAATAATTCAAGGTACTGTGCCTACCAATAACCTCCAGGCAGAAACACTTCTGTAGTATGAAACTCTGCTGCTTGTTGCACAATATTACCAGTTGCTACTCAAAGAATATGAGAAGTGGTAAGAAGAGAAGGGCAATAGAAATTTTCAAGATGATTATTGATAGATTTTTGTTAGGTAAGGTTATCAAGAGATATGGAGCAAAGGTAGGTTGAGTTGAGATACAGATCAGCCATGATCCAATAAAATGACTCAACAGGCTGGAGAAGCTGAAAAGGCTACTCCTGTTCTTACATTCCTAACAGGACAAAGAACATGAAGGACCAGTAACCAGCAAACCCAGAAAGCTATGGGAGGGTACCATAACTATTTCTTTTCAAGGATCCTGCCAATATTCCGAAAGACTTTTATTCTTTTCATTGGTAGCAGTCCAAGTATGTTTTCCTTTTTGTTTTTAGAAGCAAGACTTCGTCCCCCATCTCAAATAGCATAGTGTCATGGAATCATAACGGCACAGAAGGAGGTCATTCATCCTGTCAAGTCCATGCTGGCTCTCTGTAAAGCAAACAAGTCAATCCCATTCCCACTGGACCCCTGTAGCCGTGGAAGTTTATTTCCCTCAAGTGCCCATCCAATTTCCTTTTGAAATCATTGATGGTCCCTGCTTCCACCACAGGAAGGGAGTTCCAGGTTATTACCACTCGCTGTGTTAATAAGTTCTTCCTCACATCCCCCCTGCATCTCTTGCCCAAAACCTTATATCTGTGTCCCCTGGTCTTTGGACCATCAGCTAATGAGAACAGCTTTTCTTTGTCTACCTTATCCAAACTTCTCATAATCTTGTACATCTCTATCAAATCTTCCCTCTCCCTCCTTTGTTCCAAGGGGAACAACCACAACTTCTCCAACCTAACCTTATAACTGAAATTCCTCATCCCTGGAGACATTCTGGTAAATCTCCTCTGCACCCTCTCAAGGACTCTCACATCTTTCCTAAAGTGTGGTGACCAGAACTGGATGCAATACTCTATTTGTGGCCGAAGCAGAGCTTTATAAAGGTTCAGCATAACTTCCCTGCTTTTATATGCAATACCTCTATTTATGAAGCCCAAGATCCAATATACTTTGCCAACTATACTTTTAATATGTCCTGGCAACTTCAAAGATCTATGCACATGAACCCCAAGTCCCTCTGTACACGCACACTCTTTAGAACAGCACAATTTAGCTATTGTGCCTCTCTCTATCCCTTCTGCCATAATGCATTACCTAACACTTCTCTATATTAAATTCCATCTGCCACTTGTCTGCCCATTCTGCTAGCCTACCCATACCCTGTTCCACTGATTGGTATCATCCTTACTGTCGGTCACACCTTCAAGTTTGGTACCATTGACAAATTCTGAAATTTTACTCTATTCCAATATCCAAGTCATTCATATATAACAAAAAAACTGTGGTCCTAGCATTGAACCTTGGAAATACCACAGTCTACCATCCTCCAGTCTGAAAAATAAAAATTTACTGCTGTTTTCTGTTCTTAAGCCAATTTTTTATCCAAGCTGACATTGGCCCTCCTATCCCATGAGCCTCAATTTTGTTAACCAGCCTTTTATGTGGCACTTTGTCAAACTCTTTCTTAAAATCCAGATAGACAACATCCACTGCATTCCACTCATCAACCTTCTCTGTTACTTCATCAAAAATTTCAATTGGATTAGTCCAGCACGATCTACCTTTTACAAATCCATGCTGGCTCTCCTCAGTTAACTCAAACCTTTCCAGATATCTGATTTTTTCCCCTGATTATTGTTTCTAAAACCTTATCTACCACAGATGTTAAACTGACTGGCCTGTAGTTACTCGGAATATCCTTACCCACTTTCTTGAACAAGGGTGTCACATTTGCCACTCTCCAATACTCTGGCACCTCCTCTATATATAGGGAAGATTGGAAGATTATGGCAAGCCCTATCTCCACCATCACTTCCTTTAGCAACATTGGATGCAACCCATGTGGACCAGGTGGCTTATCCACTCTAAGCATAGCCAACCTTTCCAATACACGCTGCCTATCAATTTTCACCCCATCCATTACATCTACCATCTCCATTTCTACTGATATTCTGTCAGTATCTGCTTCCTGAGTAAATACCGATACAAAGTACTTATTAAGTATTGTAGCCTTGCCCTGCGCCTCTAAGCATATATCACCCTCTTTGTTAGAGGTCTGCTTTAGGTTGGGAAAAAGAACCCGACCCAAACCCGACCGAACCACAGCAGGCTCGAGCCCGACCCGGCCCGAATCCCTCCGATTTTGCAGCGAGCCCAACCCGACCCGAACCTGCCACTACTCGGCCCAACCCGAGCCCGACCCGACCATCCCTTTACTTTCCTTCCTGACATCGAACCTGCAAGAAGCTGCAGCGCGTGCGCGATACATCATAGTGACGTCACTCGCTCACTGCGCAGACTCCGCTTCGTCCCGGACTCCCAGCTCAGGTAAGTTTTCTTTTTTTATTTTTAATATTTACCAGCAGAGCACTTACCGCGTGTGTTCGGCCTGGCCCGACCCGACTCGATCTGGACTCAGTCCGACCCGATCCGAGCTCTAAAGCCGGCCCCGGAAGATGGGCCCGACCCGACCCGAATCCGACACATGCCATCAGGTCCTGTCTGGTTCGGGTCGGGCAGCAGGCCTCTACTCTTTGTTACTAATAGGATCCCCCCACCTCTTATGACCCACTGACTATTTACATGTTGGTGCTAGATTGTTGGGTTCCTGTTCTGGTCAAATGAGGAGGGGTTGAAGGGTTTCCCTCTTTTCCCTCTCCTTGTTTGACCACAACAGGTTAAATTCTTTCTTAAAATGGATGTACTGGTATATTCAATTGATGTTTGATTACTTGCTTGCTATGATCATAACAAAAACAAATCGGACAGGTTTTCTTGAGTTTAACAAAAAGAGGTTAACTTTATTATACTTCAACCAAACTAATTAAAATAATAAACTAAGCGCCAACTTTCACTCACACTCACACACTTGGGTTTACACACACACAAATAGTTACAGAGTGGGGAAGGGTAGATTGGTTGAGTTAGAGTCCATAGAAAAAAAAATGGTATACGGTCTGTGCAGTGTGATGATTCAGTTGGTTTCTAGCTGAATTCAATGGTCCTGAGGCTTATAGTTGGAAGAGATAGATGATGTGTGCATGAATTACAACAATTATTCATTCCTGTCTGGTGCAAAAATAAAACCGGAAAGGTAGCTCAACCGTGGCTTACAAAAGAAATTAGGGGTAGTATTAGATCCAAAGAGGAGGCATATAAAATTACCAGAAAAAGCAGCAAATCTGAGGATTGGGAGCAGTTTAGAATTCAGCAAAGGAGGACAAAGAGGTTGATTAAGCAGGGGAAAATAGAGTATGAGAGTAAATTTACAGGGAACATAAAAACTGACTGTAAAAGCTTCTATAAATATGTGAAGAGAAAAAGATTAGTGAAGACAAATGTAGGTCCCTTACAGTCAGAAACGGGGAAATTAAAATGGGGAACAAAGAAATGGCAGAACAATTAAACACATACTTTGGTTCTGTCTTCACAAAGGAGGATATAAATAACCTCCCAGAAATGTTAGGGAACCAAGGGTCTAATGAGAGGGAGAAACCGAAGGAAATCAATATTATTAAAAATTAATGCTAGGGAAATTACTGGGGTTAAAGGCTGACAAATCCCCAGGGCCTGATAATCTACATCCCAGAGTACTAAAGCAAGTGGCCCTGGAAATAGTGGATGCATTGGTGGTCATCTTCCAAAATTCAATAGACTCTGGAGCAGTTTCTACAGATTGGAGGGTGGCAAATGTAACCTCACTATTTAAAAAAGGAGGGAGAGAAAAAACAGGGAACTACAGACCAGTGAGCCTTACATCAGTAGTGGGGAAAATGCTAGAGTCTATTATAAAGGATGTGTTAGTAGAACACCTGGAAAGCATAAACGGGATTGGGCAAAGTGAGCACGGGATTACGAAAGGGAAATCATGCTTAACAAATCTACTGGAGTTTTTTGAGGATGTAACTAGTAGAGTAGATAAGGGAGAACCAGTAGATGTGGTGTATTTGGATTTTCAGAAAGCTTTTTGATAAGGTCCCACATAAGAGGTTAGTGAGCAAAATTAAAGCACATGATATTGAGGGTAATATACTGGCATGGATTGAGAATTGGTTGACAGACAGGAAACGGAGAGTAGGAATAAAAGGGTCTTTTTCCGGGTGGCAGGCAGTGACCAGTGGGGTACCACAGGGATCAGTGCTTGGGCCCAACTATTCACATATATATTAATGACTTGGGTAAGAGAACTAACTGTAACATTTCCAAGTTTGCAAATGACACAGACCTGGAGCGGGGCGGGGGAAGTGAGCTGTGAGGAGGATGCAAAGAGGCTCCAATGTGATTTGAACAAGTTGGGTGAGTGGGCAAATGCGTGGCAGATGTAGTATAATGTGGATAAATGTGAGGTTATCCACTTTGGTTGTAAAAACAGAAAGGCAGATTATTATCTGAATGGTAATAGATTGGGAAAGTGGGAGGTGCAGCGAGACCTTGTACACCAATCGCTGAAAGCAAGCATTCAGGTGCAGCAAGCAATTAGGAAGGCGAATGGTATGTTGGCCTTCATTGCAAGAGGATTTGCGTACAGGAGCAAGGATGTCTTACTGCAGTTATACAGGGCCTTGGTGAGACCACATCTGGAGTATTGTGTGCAATTTTGATCTCCTTATCTGAGGAAGGACGTTCTTGCCATGGAGGGAGTACAAAGAAGATTTACTAGGCTGATTCCTGGGATGGCAGTATTGATGTATGAGGAGAGATTGGGTCAACCAGGCCTATATTCACTGGAGTTTAGAAGAATGAGAGGGGATCTCATAGAAACCAATAAAATTCTAACAGGACTAGACAGGCTAGATGCAGGGAGGATGTTCCCGATGGCTGGGGAGTCCAGAACCAGGGGTCACAGTCTCAGGATACGGGGTATGCCATTTAGAACCGAGATGAGGAGAAATTGCTTCACTCAAAGGTTGGTGAACCTGTGGAATTCTCTACCGCAGAAGGCAGTGCAGGCCAAATCATTAAAGATATTCAAGAAGGAGATAGATACGTTTCTTAATGCCAAAGGGATCAAGGGATATGGGGAAAAAGCGGGAACAGAGTACTGAATTAGACAATCAGCCATGATCTTTTTTGAATGGCGGAGCAGCCCCAAAGGGCCGAATGGCCTACACCTGCTCCTATTTTCTGTGTTTCTATGGATTCGGTGGGTCTCGGAGACAGCAGTGTGGGTGATTTCCTCCAATGGGGTGTCTGATTGTAGCTGGAGTATGCAAAGGTGGTCAGTCAACCGGTAGCATTTGAAGCTTGCAAGCTGGAATGGAGAGAAAGAGAGCCCCTCACTTGGGTCTGATTGTGTCCAGGTGCTTCTCCTTGCTGCTGCAGAGAAACACAAGCTTAAAACCACTTTACATGGGAGGGGCATGTCATATGACAGTCACTTAGTGATTCAGGCATAGTAGTTAGCAGTATTTCTTCTTACTAAAAGAAAAAGAACAAGCAGTTCCCTTAAACTTCCTGGGTCTTGGTTCTTGCTGGGATGAGCAGGCATTTCATCTCCCTCCTCAATGTAGGATACAGTGTTGCAAATTAGGTGGCCATCTTAAGCTGCTAGCAAAGTAATCTTTCATCTGTTCCTTTTAAAATTTCTTCAAAAAAAATTCAGATCTCCAGCCAGTGGATTAAAGAAAATTATCATTCAACAAAGCAAGTTATCATGACAGTTCCCCTTTATGTTAGCTGCCATTCTATTCTCATATTCTCTCTTTGCCAGTCTTATTTTCCTCTTCACTTCCCCTTTGATCTTATTGGTCCCATTTTACCCTGGTTAGATCCCCTCTCATCCCATTGACATTAGCCCTCTTCCAATTTAGAAGTTCAACTTCAGACTGGTACTTGCTCTTCTCCATTACTAATTTAAACGTTATGATACAATGCTCACTCTTACCCAAGTGTTCCCCCAGAGACACTTGGTCCACACCTCATTTCCCAGCAATGCCTCCTTCCTCATTCAACCAAGAACATACTGATCAAGGAAGTTCTCCTGAACACATTTCAGAAATTCCTCCCCCTCCTTACCCTTTACTCTAACACTACCCTAATCGATATTTGGGTAATTAAAGTCCTCCAATATCACCACTCTATAGTTCTTGTACAGCTCTGTGATTTCCTTTTCGATTTGCTCCTCTATATCTCTCTCTCTCTCCGTATTTGGAGGCTGTTCAGAACACCGCCAGTTTTGTGATCATACTGTTTTTGCTTTTCAACTCTAACCAAATGGATTCTGTCTTTACCCCTTTAAGGACATTCACCCTTTCCAATACTACAATGTCTTCCCTAATCAATACTGCCACCCACCGCCCTTTTCTCTTTCCCTATCTTTTCTGAACACTTTGTATTCTTGAATGTTAAGTGCCCAGTCCTCACTATTTTTAAGCCATGTTTCAGTTATTGCCATAGATCGTATTCCCACATGGCCATTTGTGCTTGTAGCTTACCAACCTTATTCACCGTACTTTGTGTGTTCACATACATGCATTTTAAACCTGACTTTGTATTCCTTATAAAACATCTTACTCTGCTGCTATCTAATATGGTACTACTGCCTTCTCTACTACTATCCAATGCACTCACTCCTTTTTGCACATTATTCCTCTTTTCTACTTCCATATGGCGATGCCCACCCCTCTGCCAATTTAGTTTAAACCCTCCCAACCACACTAGTGAACCTCCCTTTGAAGATATTGGCCCCAGTCCTGTTGAGGTGCAACCTGTCCCTTTTGAATAGGTGTCTCCTGTCCCAGAACTGATCCCAATGCCCCAAGAATCTGAAGCCCTCCCTCCTGCACCATGCCGCAAGCCACACATTGATCCTCAATTTGTTATTTCTACTCTCACTAGCGCGTGGCACTGGGAGCAATCCAGTGATCACTATCTTCGAGATCCTACTTCTTTAACTGCTCCCGAGTTCTTGAAAATCTGACCATAGGACCTCAATATCTCTCTATGTCATTGGTACCAATGTGTACCACAACATCTGGCTCACTCCCTTCCCCCTGCAGAATATTCCGCACCTCTCCATGATGTCCTTTACCCTGGCACCAGGGAGGCAACACACCATGCGGGATTCATGATGACAGTTACAGAAATGCCTGTCTGTTCCCTAACTATGGAACCTCCTAAAACAACTGCAATGCTACTGTTTGCTGTTCCCTCCTATGCAGTCCCTTGCCCTTGGTGCCATGGACTCAATTGCACTCTTTTAAGGTGTCGTCACTCCCAGCAGTCTCCAGTGCTGAGTACCAGTTTGAGAGTGGCACATACCCCAAAGACTCCTGCACTTCCTACTCTTCCGAATGGCCACCCATCTACTATGCCGAACTCTCACTGCCTTCGGGGTGACCACCTCCTGGAACGTACGATCCAGTAAACTCTCATCCTCCCTGATGTTCCACAGTGACTCTAGGTGTGCTTCAAACTCGGAAATCCTGACCTCAAGCTGAAGCAGCTGAAGATGCTTCCTATACATGAAGTTTCCTGGAGTTCCCACATGGTGCAGAAATTGCAAGAAACAGGTCTCAGCTACCCATCCATGATCTAAAAAATCTTATTCCCTCTTTTACAATGTAGTTACTACCTTGTATAAACCATTAATTTTAATGAATGCCTCTAGACCTGCTCTATGCTAATACTCTTAATATTAATTAAAGTCATAGTCATAGAGAGATACAGCACTGAAACAGGCCCTTCGGCCCACCAAGTCTGTGCTGACCACTTACTGTTACACTTAGGTCGATTGAAATTTTATTATTTAGTTTAACTAGCTAAGCTGTAAATTTAATACAGTACTTTATAGTTTCCCAGTCCTAATTCAAACCACTTCCCTGGTTTAGAGAAACGAAAACCTTAAAACTCACAAACCAACCAATCACCTACCTGCTGTCCTATAATGTCACTCCTTGCTTGTTTTTGGAAATACACTGATCAAGTCCACACTGTTCCCTGTTCTCTCTCTCTCTCTGTCTTTTGTTCTCCATTGCTGCTGTTGTCTTTAATAAGGTCGGCGATGTTCTCCTGTGCTCTCTCTTATATTCTCCGTCCCTGCTTATGTCTCTATTTTCTTTGTAATTAAAGAACAGAATGCAACCTTTAGTGCAAAGGTGTGTTTTTATTGATCTTTTCAGTCTATGATAGTGTTTACTATCATGTGGACCCTAAGTGCAGTATGTGTTATCTCTTTAATGTGTCTTCCCAGTGTGTCTATATTGTGCTATGTATGTGTGTTGCTTACTTCTACATTAAAGTGGGCATGGTTGCTTGGCCTGATATGCATGTTCCCCAGTGTGCCACCAAAGGTTGGGATCACTATTACTCCTGAGACTTTGGGTTCTCTTTCACTGGAGTGATGATTACCTCCGCTGATCCTTCATTGGTTCCATGAAGAGTGGACATTTCAGAGAGTCCTAGGTTCCTTCCCAATAGATGCACATAACTGCATGCAGCAAGCCACTGAAATAATCTAACAGTTGCAAATAATGGATGTATCTCATCAATAGAAAATTCCATACCAGACAATTTCAATTCATCCGGAGGGATAAGATAAAAAGATATCTCCACATGGTCCATTTTGGAATATGATGTATTGTGCTTGCATATTGGTAACTGAGCACTAGAGGACCCCCTAATGTCAGTAAGCATATTGCAGCAATTGGACTTCAGGGTCTCCTCTCATATTGTTCATCATATTTTTGAGAGAATGATCCAGACAATCTGAAATAAAAGCAACCATTGCAGTACCACACTGAAAAATTGAGCATGCCAGTCCAAGGAGCCTCACCAGGGCAACTAGTTCTACACTTGCTGCTTCATAACAAGTCCCCAGAACCTCAATGCCTTCTCCTCCTCCTTCACCACTAAGCTTCATCATATTCATTGCTTCTTCCAACTCTTCTATATCAGTAAATTCTGCAATGCTCCTATGTAGCCTAATGCCTAGAGCAAGTGATAATGCTGAATGCTCTAGTATAATGTGTTTCTCTGGTTCTGGTTGTATCCTATTGCCTTCTAAACCATTATCTGTAAAGTGAAGGTACATTTATAAGTGCTTCAGTACACTTTGCCAATTCAGCATTGCTGTTGAAGGTAATGGCATGAAAACACAATATACTCTGTGGAGAGCATTAAGCCATTAATGTTAGCTGCTCTGTAAATCAGTAAAAGCATGAATTTGAAACCTACCAGCTGACGCATGTCTCCCTCTCAATTCAATATGGTTGTCTTCCACTGTCTGTTTACAAATATAGGCTGACATCCATTGTTCAAAGTTTCCTGTGGTTTCATAGCTGACCCCAAAAGCACAACCATGAACCTTGTTGTATGTCTCATTTTCTGTAGGTATGACATGAATGGATTCAGCCAAACTCATGTGAAGATACGTCTTTGTACTTGTACTTGTTTCAATTTAGTATACTGTACTCGCTGCTCACAATGTGGTCTCCTCTATATTGGGGAGACCAAACAGAGACTGGGTGACCACTTTGCGGAACACCTCCACTCAGTCCGAAAGCATGACCCAGAGCTTCCGGTTGCTGGCCATTTCAACACCCCCCCCCCACCCCTGCTCTCATGCTCACACCTCTGTTTTGGGATTGCTGCAGTGTTCCAGTGAACATCAACGCAAGCTCGAGGAACAACATCTCATTTACCAATTAGGCACACTACAACCTGCTGGACTGAACATTGAGTTCAATAATTTCAGAGCATGACAGGCCCTCCATTTTACTTTTATCTTTGGTTATTTTTTCTTTCATTTTTTGTGTTTATTTTATTTTAGTTTGTTCTGTTTGTTTCTACTGTGCCTACCCGCTGTTTTTTTCATGTTTGTGCTTGTGGCTGTTCAGTATTCAGTCCATTAACACCCTATCTGTACTAATGCTTTGTCTTTCTGCACACCATTAACATATTGTTTGCCTTTGCTCCATGACCTTCTGGTCAGCTATTCTGTGACCTTGTCCTATCAATACCTTCTCTTTTGTTATCTCTTGCCCCACCCTGCTTTACTTGCTTAAAATCTTTTACATTTCTTATATCTGCCAGTTCTGAAGAAGGGTCACTGACCTGAAACGTTAACTCTGCTCCTCTCTCCATAGGATGCTGCCAGACCTGCTGAGTTTTTCCAGCACGTTCTGTTTTTATTTCAGATTTCCAGCATCTGCAGTATTTTGCTTTTATTTATGTGAAGATACATTGGCTTTCTTGTATTATCACACAAATGCTAATTGTATAGAATCATAGAATAGAATCTTGCAGCACAGAAGGCCATTGTGCCTGTGCTGTCTCTTTGAAAGAGGACAACTCCCCTGCTCTTTCCCCAGAGTCCTGGAAATTAGTCTTTTTTAAGTATATATTCAATTCCCTTTTGAAAGTTACTATTGAATCCACCACCCTTTCATGCAGTACATTCCAGATTATCATAACTCGCTGTAATTAAAAATAAAATCTCCTACTTGGTCCTTTTGCCAATTTTCTTAAATCTGTGTCCTCTGGTTATCAACCCTACTCCCAATGGAAACAGTTTCTCCCTATATACTCTTATCAAAATCTGTAATAATTTTGAACAGGGCTATTAAGTTTCCCCTAACCTTCTCTGCTCTGAGTAGAAGAATCCCAATTTCTACAGTCTCTCATATTTGTGATAACTTTGTACAATTACATCTGCAACAGTGCAGGGCTAAAAATGGATTTCCGATTTTACGTTTTGTCACATTGTAATCTATCAGATTGAAAAATGCAATTGGCATGCATAATAAAGACTGCATTGAAGTTCCACTTCCTTATTATCTTTGTGGCTATACTCGAGTCATGGTATTGTACTTTATCTTCATCTTCATATCTTTCCAAGCAGTTGGTGGGTAGCCCTTATGTTCTCAAAAGGAGATGTTATTCATCTTGCATGCAATTAACTTTTGCAAACAGCCATTGCCTTGGCATTTTGATTTCTTTGGTGCGTAGCTGCCTTTACAGTCTGATTGGAAATAATGGTGGGGAACAAACAACATATGATTTTCTTAAGAAAAGAAAATGAATGTGAGTGCAGGCAGGTGCTGCTTCGTGATTAGTGATTTGTTGGGTGAAATTATCAAATTTATGGACACAAATCTGAACAGAGGAAATCTAAACATGCGCATCAATAGCGCATACACCAGAAAGGGCAAACGTTTTACGCAGCAAGCAGCAAATCCAAGGGCCCTCACATTCTGACTGGCCTCATCAGTAGCTAAGTGGATGTAAGTGGGAGTCCTGGCAAGCATGGCATTGGTCACCTGGGAGATCCACCTGTGTGCAGCAGATTGTGAGATTCTCCAGATGTTGCCAGCATATCCTTGAAAGGAGCTGGTGGAAGTGAAGATGTTCAGGGCTGCAGTAACCTTGACTGCACTGGCAGTGTGTTCCCACCAGGCCCACTTTGCAGGAGGTCTTGATCCAGGAGGCTGTAAATGTCAGCAAGGACCTGCCCTGAAAGTCTAAGCCTTCTGAGGTGCTGGTACTCAGTTATGTCTGGAAGGCTCGTCCTCTGCCTGTGTACCCTGCGTTGGGGGTATCGCCTCCTGCAAGCTGGAGCTCTTTGTTCATTCTGTCTGTCCTGTGGAGTGGCAGGTGGTTGAGGAGAAGGCAGATGCTGCTCCTGCTCGTGTTACTTCTGCTGCTGGTGGTGTTGCTGGTGCTGATCCTCTTGTTCCTCATTGGAGATCTAAGGTAGAGCTGCATAAGCGGCTCCCATGCTGCTGAGATGGCTGACAGCTGGGAAATCAAAAATGTCCAAGGTAGCAGAAATAACCTCCAAAATCTTGGAAATCGCCCCCATAGCAGTGAAAGTACACTCTCCAGAGCAAATCCTGTGAGGAGAAGCCTTTCACCTTGGCGAAGAAGCAGCTGTCAAGTGTCGGTATTTAAAAGCTTTCCAGCCCATCAATTGCTCAGGTCTGTCAATCCCTGCTGTCCTCATGCCTTACTCAACCTGGTGAGTTTCAGACAGCTGAGGAAACCTGTGCACTGGCAGTGAAAGCCAGAATACAGGTTAAAGATGCAGTCAATTGCCTTTTAGCATGTGTTAATTGCAGATCCAGCTGTCCAGCGGGGGTTTCCTGCATGCTAACAATTGGCATTTTTTACTTCTTTAAACTCCTGCAGACATGGACACACACCTACCCTGGCAGGATAAAATTCTCCCCAATGTTTCAGGTTGATGACCTTTCATCAAAACTGTCTAAATTAAGTGACCTGAATTAAATGTTCTGTGATGATACTAAATTACTAAATCCAACATTTATTGTGGTTATTTGCTCAAACATACTGCTTTCAGCCATGTAGCATGTATTTATTTATGACACTAAAATTATAGCGAGGACATAGACCAAAGAAAATAATAATGCATTTATTAAACTTAATGGACAACTTAAAATTACAATGGCAGACTGTGCTAGTAAATTCTAAAGGCTTATTGCTGCAGCTATAGGCCATTGATGCTTAAACATCTTAACCAATAGTGTAGCCCTCCCTCAATGCTGCAGCAAGTGTCAGCCTGGATCATGTGCCGAAGTCTCTGGACTTGAATTTAAACCAGGGCATAGCCATGATGACCCAAACAATCTGAGCTTCTGTGAATGCCACTCAAGCAAAATGTAGTTGCAGCAGAGGAGTGTATCTTAGACTTCCCCTAAATTAGCAATCACACACCAGCACATCAGCAAGGTTCAGCTTTAAAACGCAGGCTACGTGGGAGATCGACCACCAGAAAAAGAGATGGATAAAATGAACAGATGTGGCCAAACCTCCAAAAGCAATGTCCTGTGTATCTGTCTAAAATGTTTCAACTTCATGTTTATTGGGGTGGCGGGGTGAGAGCAGCAAATAAAACAATGTGGTGACTTGAATTATTCATACAACACATCTGAAGAGAAAAAATTTGCAGGGCTATGGGGAAAAGACAGCAGAGTGGGACTAGATGAGTGTCTCTTGCAGAGAGCACTGACTTGACCGGCCGAGTGGCCTCCTTCTGTGCTGTAACCATTCTATGATTCTATGAAACTGGTAATAACCTATGAAGCATCAACCACCAAATTGCAACTTGTGCAGTGAATTTAGTCACTTCATTTTAGAAATTCAACTGTTCTCACTATGTCCCTCCTGCACACGTAAAAACCTTCACTCTGCTACTTTTTGTTTTGGTGTAAGATATAAACATTCAGCAGATGCAAAAACTGCTGCACATTTTACCCATAATACTATTAGTGCAGAGGAGGGCAGTGCTGGTTAATAACCCTTGTGTCATCACTGTTTGGTAACCAAGGTGAGTGGGCCAGGCTCATTGTGTCAGAGAAAAAAATCCTAATTTCGAACATTGCATTGAAAACGTTTGAAATATTGTTGGAAGTGTGTTGAAGAAAGTTGTAGAGCGGGGAATGATGCAAAAGTACCCGCCAAGCTGGGCTCACCTTTCTGTCCCACATGGATTGGCCGACGTCACAGATAGTGCCCATGTGACAATCAGCAGCTGGGTTGACCGCGCTGCGCTGTGATTGGACCGAAGATGTGGGTTGCTCGGGGCAACGGCACGCGGCAGCGGTGGCAGTACCTGGGGCCGCGCCACGTGCTGAGGTGTGTCAGCGAACCCTCACCTGGACATGGCCTCTGCCAACCTGGTGCCAATCAAACTTCCATTCGCCTCCATTGCATCCGATCTCCACGGCGATTAACGGACGACTTTGATTTTGGTGGTGGGGCGGCCGGAAAGGGGAAAATTGTAGAATATTCATTCTTTAAAATAGGCGAAGGACAGCTCAACAAGTTTAGGCCAAAATGTCGTTAGAAGATATCACAAGCCATGTTCTGGACGATCCATTCGTTATGCCCACGTTCAAGGAGCGTCTGGATCAGTTCCACGATCTGGTCGCAGTGATGGTACAGAATCTCAAAGAAATTGATAGCAATAAAAGGATGGAAGATTTCGGTGAGCAAACCTGTCCAGTAATAATGCAATGAATATTACTTCTTTAAGTAGTTAAGGAATGGAGGTTTGGCTGGCTCCTAGCCTATGGTGGTCTGACGGCATCAATTGTCATTCATATTTCGTATAAATAATTCGAAGTTGCTTCTCTGATTTTTGATTTGCTGTTCCCTCCCAATCACCCCAACTGATCCAATGTTTAAAGAGTGGTCGTGTTATCCGCCTCTTATAGTTGTTCCGATCACCTTTTCCAGTGGCCAATTTCCCTCCTAGCGCCCCTTTAAGGCTGGACTTACTCAGCTTTGTATGACTGCCAACTTTGGGGAATCTAAGTCAGACTCCTCTGCTGCTGCCTCCCAAGTGGCATTCAAGTCAACTCAGATTTGGGTGGCCTGGGTACACACAAACATTCGAATTAGGAGCAGAACTAGGCCATTCGGTCCCTCGAGCCTGCTCTGCCATTCAATAAGATCATGGCTGATCTGTTTGTGTTTCGAATTCCACACTCCCATCTACCTTCGATAACCTTTGATTCCCTTGCCTAACAAGAATCTATCTACCCCTACCTTAAAAATATTCAATGAGCCCGCCTCCACCACCTTCTGAGGCGCAGAGTTCCAAAGTTGCACAACACCTCTGCAAGAAATAAATTGTCCCCATCTCTGCCCTAGAAGGGTAACCCCTAACTTTAAAATAGTGTCCCCTAGTTCTGGACTCAGAAGAGGTGCAAACTGGTGGGGCTATGGGCACCCATGGCTAGTTTCCGTCCTTTGCCAGTAATTCTAAGAACGAGGGGACTTGTCGTGATTTTTTTCTTTCCATCTAGTTCTGTTGGTAGCACATTCACCTCAGAGTCAGAAGGTTGTGCATTCAAATCCCACTCAAGGATCAGGGGTCAGCAACGTGTCCATACACGGACACCTGTGTCCATGGTAAAAGATTTTGGTGCCTGTGACTAGTAATTTCAGGGATGAGAAATTTCCTGTTGGCTTCTTCTTCTAAACCATTCCACCTTTTTAAAAAATCACAACTGTCACTTTCACAGCTGACTGACAGGTGCTTGAGCAGAAACAGCGCTTCCAGTTCGGACACGGTTGGGCATTTCCGGCAGGTTCTGATTTTTTTTTAAAAGTCCACCGAAAAGCCCTATCTTGTCTGCATTAGAAGCTGCAGTTTCTGCTCAAGCACCTGTCAGTGTGAAAGTGAAGCTGCGATTTTTTTTAACAAGCAGACCAATCACAAAACTGCTGTACTGAGAGTTCCCACACTCTACAGCTGTCGTAGAGAGAGCAAGAGACAGAGAGAGGGAGACAATGAGAGAGAGGGGGACAGGGAGAAAGAAAGAGAGTGAAGAACAGGGGGAGAGAGAGAGAGACGGGATGGGGAGAGAGAGAGGGGACAGGGGAGAGAGAGACAGAGAGAGGACGGTGCTGGGGGAGAGAGGGGACTGGGCGAGAGAGAGAGGGGACGGAGAGAGAGAGAGGACGAGACGACAGGGAGGGAGAGGGGCAGGGAGAGAGGGGGAGAGGGGACAGGGAGAGAGAGGGAGAGGCACAGGGACAGGGAGAGAGGGGACAGGGGGAGGGGAGACAGGAATAGAGAGAGAGGGGCACAGGGACAGGGAGAGCGAGAGCGGGCAGAGGGGGGCAAAGAGAGAGAGAATCAGAGAGGGAGATTACACAGAGGGGCAGGGGGAGAGAGAGACAGAAAGAGAGAGAGAGCTAGAGAGACAGAGAGAGAGAGAGTGAAGGGAGAGAGAGCAATCAAGATCACTCCTGACAGATGGACATCTATCTGGAATACTCCTCATCACTATAACTGTCCGAGTTAACATCGACTACTTGTGCAAGCAAACAATTGCCAGATATCTCACTAAATCAGTGTCCAACAAAGTGAAGAGTAAGTTAATAAATTAGTCTTCACACTTAAAGAGTCTTGACAAAAATGCACAATTCTTGTTGTTTTGATTAATAGTAAGATGAATTTTTAATGCCTTTATCTCTGAAATTGACTCAACGGCCCTCTATGTAAGACAAAAATTGCAATGTTGCCCCCACGTGAAAAGGTTGGATACCCCTGCTTCAATACTTTAGTCTTGTGTTTTAAAATAACCTAGCAGCTAAGTATGTCAAAGATCAGTAACTGCAACGTGCATCATTTACTATCTACTTTGAGGGCAGATAACCTGAGTGGCCAATGTCATTTGAAAGTTGTCTGTATCATATAATTACATTCTGTTAAAAGTGCACCTTTGGTAACAGGTATTAGATTTGGTCTGGACATAACTTGGTTAGTCTGGAGTACAATCTTACAGATAGTGATTAAACATTTTGTAACCGAAATAATACATGCAGTAACAACCGCTCAACGTTTTGCAGAAAAGCTTTTTGTTAATAATAATCTTGTCAGAGCTGAATCAGAATCGACAGAGATAGACTGAGATACGGACATAAGTGAATTTAAGAGAATGACTTTATTGGAGGAATTGAAGGGCGCTCTTTATTTGTAACAGTATTTATCTAATTTTGACACAAGCTTTGGTGAGCAAATGACATTTTGTCCATGAGAGATTCTGTTGTTTCTGTATTTTAGAATCCAGGACCTGGTTTCACGGCCTCTCAAGATGATTAAACTAGTCTTGGCTCCCCACTGTTAACCTCTCTGCCCCTTCCTGTCCCACTCTGCTTTTCTATTTTACATGACTCTTCTGGAGTACTATCTGCTTCACCCTATAAAATTCTCCATTTTGGAGATCACTGCCCTTTTGTTGGCTGCCCTGTCTTCAGATACAGATTACAAGCAGGTGGAGAATTTGCACAAACAGAGACCATCACGAGTTAAATTGTTGTGTGAAAACAGCAGTGTGAGAAGTGGTCCGTCCTCCTATTGCTGATTTTTCCACTGCCTCAGCTCAATGACAACAATAACAATCCTCTCTTTGAGTTTCATGGTTTATTGGATGAATTTGCACTCCTCACACAATGTGAATCCACAGAGGTCATCCAATAAGATCCATCTACCACCCCATGACATGATGTAGCCAGCTCTATTCTGTCAACAAAAGTATTTTGCATTGGCATTGCATACTCTTTTGCTTGCTAGCTAGCTAATACGGTTGTGCTGCTTTCCATTGATGTTTGTATGCTTAGTTACTTTATTTATAGGGAGAAATGTTTTTGATATTAGATTGGGTATTGACGTTATATACAGCTGAATTGCCCCCATGTCCGTGGCTCAGTCAATAATGTTTGTCAAATGTCTGTGGTGCAACATGTCCCTGTCAAGGATTGAGCCTGAAAATCTAGGCTGACAGCACAATGCACTATTGGTGGTGTTACCTTTTAGATGAAATGTTAAAGTGGGGCCCTATCTGCCCTAAGGGAGAAGTTAAATATCCCACAGCATTATTTCAAAAAAAGGCAGCGGCGTTCTCCGTGGTATCCTGGCCAGTGTTTATCCTACAATCAACATTACAAAAGCATATTATCTGGCCATTAACACATTGCTGTTTGTGGGAGCTTGCGCTCTGCAAATTGGCTGCTGTGTTTTCCTGCATTACAACAGTGATTATACTTCAAAAGTATGTCATTGGCTGGTAATGTGAAAGGTGCTATATAAATGCAAGGGCAGGATTTTATTCTGCCCTTGAAGATGGGCATGGAGGTGGAGGGGGGGCAAACAAAATGGCAAGGGGCACTGTTTCCAATGTTGCCCGGGCCCCCTGCCATTTTGTCTGGGGTGGAGAAGGCCAAGGATGATTTTCCTGCCCCAGGATAATTGAAGCCCTGAAGTGGCCAATTAATGGCCACTTAAAAGAGCTTCTTCCTGCTTTCACTTCAATTTTATTAAAGCTTGGCAGCCTCCTTACGGAGTTGGGTGGTCTCCCTCCTTTGGGGGCAATCCATGGCCCCTGGAGGGCCCCCCAGTAGTGACGGCCACGCGAAGATCCCTCCCACCCTCATCAACAGCCCCTCCCCTATCCCCCCATCGCTGGTGCCTGCCTTAATGGCCCAGTGACCCTGACTCCACTCACCTGTCTTAGGGTTTTTGCTTTGGTGCACGGGTTCCTGCAGTTCTGGCAGTGGCCACCATTTCTGGTGGCACTGCGGGTACTGCAAAGCTGCTGGCCTTCTGATTGGTCAGCAGCTGTGGAGGCAGGTGCTTATCCCTTAAAGGGACAGCATTCCTGATGGTGGACAGTTAATTGGCTGCCCGCCGTGAAATTGCAAGGGAGGTCCAATAAATTTTTTTTTTCCAAAATATACTTGATTCATAAAAATCTGTAAAAAAAATACATTACCAAACAGTTTCAAACAGCACCAAGTCAAAAGTTACAAACAGTGCAAAAGAGGTCTGTTTGCTTCAATACAATCATGAGTTGCCTCACAACCCTTCCATTTCACATTTGTCGTGCCAGATACATTTTTACATTTTACAGCAGACAAAATTTTCTTGATACAGTTTGAGGGGTTTCCCATGGATCCAGCCCCTCAGTTCAGCTTGGTGGGGGAACCTTACACAGTGGTCTTTCCCCATTGAGCCTTTGCTGCGGCTGCCCTAAGCTTTAGTGCGTCCCTCAGCACGTAGTCCTGGACCTTGGAATGTGCCGGTCTGCAACATTCAGTCGTGGACAACTCTTTGCGCTGGAAGACCAGCAAGTTTCGGGCAGACCAAAGGGCGTCTTTCACCGAATTGATAGTCCTCCAGCAGCAGTTGATGTTTATCTCGGTGTGCGGCCCTGGGAACAGCCCTTAGAGCACAGACTCCTGTGTTACCGAGCTGCTTGGGATGAACGACTGCACCTCTTTCCACACCTGCTTTGCAAAGACACATTCCAGAAGGAGGTGGGCAACTGTCTCTTCCCCACCACAGCCACCGCGGGGGCATTGCGTGGAGGGGGTGAGACTTTGGGCGTGCAGGAAGGATCTGACGGGGTGGGCTCTTCTTACCACCAGCCAAGTTACGTCATGGTGCTTGTTTGAAAGTTCTGGTGATGAGGCATTCCGCCAAATGACTTTGGCGGTCTGCTCGGGGAACCATCCGACAGGATCCACCGTCTCCTTTTCCCGTAGGGCCTTGAGGATGTTCCGTGCAGACCACTGCCTGTTGGATCGGTGGTCAAAGGTGCTTTCCCGCAGAAACTGCTCCACGAAGGATAGGTGGTACGGCACGGTCCAACTGGATGGAGCGTTCCGCGGCAATGTGACCAGGCCCATCCTTCGCAACACCGGGGACAGATAGAACCTCAGCACGTAGTGAGACTTGGAGTTTGCGTACTGGAGGTCTACACACAGCTTGATGCAGCCGCACACGAAGGTGGTCATCGGGATGAGGGCCACGTTGGGTACATTTTTCCTGCCCTTATCCAGAGGTTTGAACATCGTGTCCCTCTGGACCCGGTCCATTTCGATCCCCAGATGAAGCGGAAAATGGCTCGGGTGACCGCCACAGAGCAGGAGTGGGGTATGGGCCAGACCTGCGCCATGTACAGCAACAACGTGAGCGCCTCGTACCCGATGACCAGGTTCTTACCCACAATGGAGAGAGATCACTGCCCCCACATGCTCAACTTGTGTTGTATCTTGGCTACTCGCTCCTCCCAGGTGCACGCCCCGGCCCTTCCGAACCATATCCCCAGCTCCTTCAGGTAGTCTGACCTGACGGTGAAGGGGTCAAAGGATCGGTCAGCCCAGTTCCAAAAGAACATGGCCTTGCTCTTGCCGTGGTTAACTTTGGCTCCCGAGGCCAGTTCGAACTGGTCACAGATGCCCATCAGTCTGCGCACGGACAGCGGATCCGACCAGAAGACGGCGACGTCATCCATGTACAGGGAGGTTTTAACCTGGGTGCCTCCACTGCCTGGGATTGTCGCCCCTCTTATGCTCGCATCCTTCCTAATAGACTCAGCAAAGGGTTCAATACAGCAAACAAACAAGACCGGGGAGAGAGGACAGCCTTGTCTGACTCCAGATTGGATCGGGAAACTTTCCGATTCCCACCCATTGATTGAGACTGCGATACTGATGTTTGTGTCGAGCAGTTTGATCCAATTGCAGATTCCCTCCCCAAACCCCATTTTGGAAAGCTCGTCCCTCATGTAGGTGTGATATATCCTGTCAAAAGCCTTCTCCTGGTCCAGGCTGATGAGGCAGGTGTCCACCCTCCGGTCCCGCACATAGGCGATCGTATCCCTGAGTAGCGCGAGACTATCAGAGATCTTCCTGCTGGGTACAGTACAGGTCTGATCAGGGTGGGTCACCGATTCCAGAGCAGACTTGACTGGACTGGCTATGAGTTTGGACAGAATCTTGTAGTAAACATTAAGCAGGGAGGTCCAATAAATGGACGAGGCGGGTTCTCCCACTTTCCAGTCCACCGCCGGGACCCCCAACGCCAGAATGAAATCCAACCCCAAGTCTTTCTCTTCAAAGGAACACCGACTTCATGAAAAGTGGCAAATTCTTCCAGAGGAAGGATTCAGGCAGATAAACAATGGATTATTTGTATCACGGTCATCCTTTGTGCAAGTGAAATGTGTTGACATTTCTGTTATGTCTGGAACCAACAACATGTTTATTAACCACATTTTTGAGAATAATGCTTCTTTGAAACAAATGTGACTGTGGTGCATTGTCGGAAACAAAATTATACTATTTATGAGTAACATATAAACCTGTTAACACATCCTTCTGGAAATCCTTTGCTGTTTTAACAAAATGGTATACTC
The DNA here is from genome assembly GCF_036365525.1 of Heterodontus francisci. Taxonomy (NCBI): domain Eukaryota; kingdom Metazoa; phylum Chordata; class Chondrichthyes; order Heterodontiformes; family Heterodontidae; genus Heterodontus; species Heterodontus francisci. The sequence goes on along the minus strand of NC_090383.1, from coordinate 100,274,790 downwards.
ATTTAAAATAATTAGGTAAATACCTCTGTTAAAATGAAATTACATGTAAATTAAATGATTCCCCATGCATTGCATCAATACCAAATGCAGTATTCTGGTCAAGCAATATTAAAAGGCGGGGGTCTGGGGGAGGATGTGGATAACAGGACCCAGGTAGGGGAGAAGGTAATGGATAGGGGAGGTATACTAGGGAGAATAAGGGAGAGGAGGAGAGGAAGTGCTATTTGAAAAAAGTTCTCCTTGATTTCTTGCCAACAATTATTCATTAAACAATGCTGGCAAGAACAGAGTCTGTTGTAATTTATCCAATTTCTGTTTCTGGGGCATTGATGTATGCAAATTGACCGCCATGTTGCCTACATGACGACAATGACAACATTTCAAAAGTAGTTCACTGTCTGTAAAGCACTTTGGGACGTCCAGAGATCATGAAAGATTTTGTCTAAATATACATTTTTTTTCTTGTTTAACAATGTATTCTGTTTAGTAACTGTGATTATTTTGTATCTGACTTATATAAAAGTTGTTTATACATACACCATACATGCAAACATCTTACAATTTTTTTTAAAATCAGATCCAATGACTTATACCCAATTTTATGATGCATTACAAGATCTCTTTTGTGACGAATTGAAAACGGAATACATACAGGCCATTTATAAGAAGATTAACATTGAACTAGAGGGACCCATAGACTGGTGTGAAGTAAGTTTTTATGGTATTTTATGTTATGCAGGAAAAGCTTTAATTTCCTTCAAGCTATTATGCATTCTCTTTTAGTCTCAGTGATGGAAATTTCCACAGTAAGTATAAGTACAACTTGAAGACCTATGGGATTAGTTCTTCCATTGTTTCCTACCCCAAGTTTCAGCATAATGTTTTTGGTTAGCAATCTAAAAGTAGCCCAGCCCAGTAAAAATAGATATACAGTTTTGTTAAAACTATCTTAGTAACTCTGTAGGAACTAAGGTTTATGAAAATTATGATGTTAGTTAGTTTTATATACATTAGAAGAGTTAAAAGCAGGAGTATCAGGAGCACAGAAAATGGGAGGAAGTAGATAGGAGCCTCTGATGCAGTACAAGTCAGCAATACCAATGCAGCATAGAGATGTGCCAAAATCTCTGAAGGACAGAGGATGAGCAGGAGCAAGTCAGGCCTCAGGAGTGCATTCCTTTGCACAAGCATGGAACATACATTTTGTTTCTTTGCAGTAGGCATAGATGGGTCATTTTCTGGTTGGCAAGATGTAACAAGTGGTCTGCCACAGGGATCTGTGCTGGGGCCTCAACTTTTTACAATTTATATAAATGACTTAGATGAAGGGACTGAAGGTATGGTTGCTAGATTTGCTGATGACACAAAGATAGGTAGGAAAGTAACTTGTGAAGACGACATAAGTGGGCTACAAAGGGATATAGATGGGTTAAGTGAGTGGGCAAAGATCTGACAAATGGAGTATAATGTGGGAAAATGTGAAATTGTCCACTTTGGCAGGAAGAATAAAAAAGAAGCATTTATCTAAATGGTGAGAGATTGCAGAGCTCTGAGATGCAGAGCGATCTGGGTGTCCTAGTGCATGAATCGCAAAAGGTTAGTATGCAGGTACGACACGTAATTAGGAAAGCTAATAGAATGTTATCATTTATAGCGAGGGGAATTGAATACAAAAGTAGGGAGGTTATGCTTCGGCTATACAGGGCATTGGTGAGACCACATCTGGAGTACTGTGTACAGTACTGGTCTCCTTATTTAATGAAGGATGTAAATACATTGGAGGCACTAAAGAGAAGGTTTACTATACGAATACCTGGAATGGGCGGGCTGTCTTACGAGGAAAGATTGGACAGGCTATGCTTGTATCTGCTGGAATTTGGAAGGGTAAGAGGCGACTTGATTGAAACATATAGGATCCTGAGGGGTGTTGACAGGGTGGATGTAGAAAGGATGTTTCCCTTTGTGGGAGAATCTAGAACTAGGGTTACTGTTTAAAAATAAGGAGTCGCCCATTTAAGACAGAGAGGAGGAGAATTTTTTTCTCTGAGTGTTGGCCGGGGGCTGCAAGAAGTACAGAATCTGTTACAAACTGCTGGATTGTTTGTGAACTATAGTAACTGGAGCTCAGACACTGGCCTGTGCTGGTAAAAACCAGTTTGAACTAATTAATTTATGTGACAAGACAAAGGAGAGATCACAGGAAAAGAGCCTTATTTGGACACGGTGTGATACCGGGGTCTTTGAGCCTGGGCCAAACAGGAGAAGATACGAACGAGGTGAGAAGGCTTAAACCAACCGGAAAGAGACAGCTCAGTTTTGAAGAGAATAAGAATAGAGAATCTTGGGCATTGAGCCAGCGAGAAACTCCGGAGACCAACCATCGTGGACGTGGAAGACCTTGCGTGAGCAACATGGCGACGACGTAAAAGGGAGAGAGAATGGAACGCCTGGCCAGCGTCAGCTCTCTCCTTTTTCGGGTATTATCCTTTGTTTTCTGTGACTAGGTCAGGGAAAAGTCAGAGGAACCTAGTGGGTGTGCTTATCAATTCTAGCTAGCTTTGTTATTGACTGTATAACCCAGTTTGAGTTGCATGCTTTTGTCTAACCAAGTGTATAAGCCTTATTCTTACATTGTACAACAACGTGAATAAAGTAAATTGCTAGTTAAAGAAAGGACTGAGTTTCCTCCTCTTTGTACTAAGCCATTAACTGTAGCCGGTGGATTAGGTGGAGGGTGGCTCTTCTGTAACCCGATATCCCAAACACCCAGCCTGGGTCTGAGTTAAGAGGACTTAGTCCCACGTGAGACAGCCAGAATCAAATGGGTGAAGGGAAGAAAGGGGCCAAGGGGGAGTTGACTCCGTGAAACGGTTTACAAGAGGGTCGTGAGTCTTTGGAATTCTCTTCCTCAAAAGGCAGTGGAAGCAGAGTCTTTGGATATTTTTAAGGCAGAGGTAGATAGATTCTTGATAAGCAAGGGGGTGGAAGGTTATCGGGGGTAGGTGGAAATGTGGAGTAATCAGTTCAGCCATGAACTTATTGGATGGTGGAGCAGCCTCGAAGGGCCAAGTGGCCTACTCCTGCTCCTAATTCATATGTCCGTATGTTACATTGTAGAGGCCATTAAATATAAAGGCAGGCCTAGATGTTCGAAGAGCTGGAAGGATGTACCATGGAGAGGGAGAGCCAAGTTGCTGGAGCCCAGATTGTGATTTTTTTTATTGTGAATTTATTAATGTGTGTGTTATGTAGTAATTTTATTTAAAATATTTAATACTAGGAGAAAGGTTTTATGCAACAGTTTATTGTATAACTGTAATAAAAGTGTAAGATGAAAGAAGAAACGCTAATTTAAACAATGAGGAAGAACAAAATTGACTCAAATGTTCACAGATGACATTGGAGTCTTTTTAAAATTTATTTTAATGTATGTGTGTAAATGCTTATTAAAATTATTGATGTATATACTATATATGTTCAGTTAAAGTTGAATAATTTTGGTGACATTTTTAAATGCATAAATGCTTGTGTATATTTAATTCTTTATTATGTTAACATTTAACATGTTCTGGTTATTTTCTATGTTCATGAAAATGCTTTGGGATTTTCATTCTTATCTTGAATTTGAAATATTTATACTGCATAATTTTCAAAAATATACTTCAGTTTTAATTATTAATATTTGAGAACTTACTCCTGTCATTCTTTTTCTTTTAATTTTACAAGATTCTTCAGTTTGTCTATATTCCATATTCTTTTTAATTTCTCTGAATTCCTTTTATTATTTCTGGGACTGAGTTACATAAATCCTGGGATATTTTCAGCGTTTTGTTTAAGTTCTCAAGAATCTTCGATGTAATCAATTGGGTGTCTTTGAATGTTTCTTCCAGTTTGCTTTGATTTGCAGAGTGGATTCAGTTTTTACTTCAAAAATGTCTTTATCATCCTTTGAATAACATAAGTCGGGTTCGCTCAACAGTCATAACTTGCATTTATGTAGTGCATTTGACAAAATAAAACATCACGTGGTGCTTTACAGGAGCGTTATAAGCCAAAATTTGACACTGAGCCAAATAAGGAGATATTGGACAGGTGACCAAAAACTTTGTCAAAGAAGTAGTTTTTTAAGAGTATCTTAAAAGAGGGGAGAGAGATAGAGAGGCTGGAGGAGGTTCAGAGATAGGGAGGAGTTTGAACACAAGGATAAGAATTTTAAGTTCGAGGTGTTGCTAGATCTGGAGCCAATGTTGGTCAGCAGACACCAAATGATGTGTGAACGGAACTTGGTGCAATTTAGTATACAGGCAAGTTCTGCATGAGTTGAAGTCTACTGGGGTGGAAGATGGAGCGAAATGGGAGATTACCAAAAAAGGGTAGAGAGTAAGGAATTAGGGGAAGGATAGTAATCAATGATTTGGATGTTAGAGCTTAGAGCGAGTGGCATCACAATTTGCCGATGATTCTAAAGTAGCGAGCTAGTTAATTCTTTTGAAGAGCAAAGGAAGCTGCAAAGGGATGTTGATGGATGGAGGAATAGGCTAAAACGTGGCAGATGAAATTCAGTTTTGTTAAGTGTGAGGTGGTATATTTTGGTTTAAAAATCTCAGCCGTATTTTTAAACAGCAAATGCCAACTAATTATTTTCGTAATTGGGTATTAGATATTCGGACCATTGCTTTCCTTGTAATAAATAATTGGTCTGGACTTGGGTATAGTGAGCACAATTTCAAAGTTTGTGGATAATAGAAAACTTGGCAATACAGTATATAGGGAGGAGGATAGTAGCAGACTTCAGGAGGACATAGACTGGCGAAATGGGCATACTCATGGCAGATACAATTTAACGTGAATAAATGTGAAGTGATGCATTTTGGAAGGAATAACCTGGAGAGGTAATTTAATCTATATTGTACTATTTTAAGTGGGGTGCAAGGGTAGAGGCAGCAAGGGTGCATATTCACAAATCTTTGAAGGTGACAGGGAAAGTTGATAAGACATAGGGGCATTGAAATACAGCAAAGGCTTTAGGGTGCTAACAATGTCCCAAATGTAGTACTGAAGACTTGTGCTCCAGAACTACCTGTGCTTCTAGTCAAGCTGTTCCAGTACAGCGAGAATACTGGCATCTACTCAGCAATGTGGAAAATTTCCCGGTATGTCCTGTCTACAAAGAACAGGACAAATCCAATTCGGAAAAACAGTCTACTCTCAATCATTAGCAAAGTGATGGAAAGTGTCATTGACAGTTCTATCAAGCGACACTTACTCAGCAATAACCTTCTCACCGATGTTCAGTTTGGGATTCTGCTAGTGTCACTCAGCTCCAGACCTCATTGCAGCCATTTGTCCAAATATGGACAAAGGGGCTGAATTCCAGAGATGAGGTAAGAGTGACTGTCTTTGACATTAAGGCAGCATCAAGGAGCCCTAGCAAAATTGAAATCAATGGGTATCAGGGGAAATGTCTCAACTGGTTGGAGGCATACCTTGCACAAAGGAAGATGGTTGTTGTAGGCCAATCATCTAAGTGCCAAAACATTGCTGCAGGAGTTCCTCAAGGTAGTGTCCTAGGCCCAACCATCTACAGCTGCTTCATCAATGACCTTCCCTCTGACATAAGGTCAGAAGTGGGTATGTTCGCTGATAATTGCACAGTGTTCAGCACCATTCGCAACTCCTCAGATACTGAAGCAGTCCGTGCCTGCCTACAGCAAGACCTGGACAACATTCAGGCTGGGCCGATAAATGGCAAGTAACATTCATGCCAGACAAGTGCCAGGCAATGATCATCTCCAACAAGAGAGAATCTAACCATCTCCCTTTGACATTCAATGGCATTGCCATCGCTGAATCCCCCACCATTAACTTCCCTGGGGGGCGGGGGGGGGGGGGGGGGGAGGGGGGGTGGGGGTTGGGTGGTCACCATTGACCAGAAACTTCATTGGACCGCCATATAAATACTGTGGCTACGAACAGGAGAGAGGCTGGGAATTTTGCGATGAGTAACTCACCTCCTGACTCCTCAAAGACTATCCACCATCTACAAGGAACAAGTGATGGAATACTTCCACTTGCCTGGATGAGTGCAGCTCCAACAACACTCAATGAGCTTGACATTGTCCAGGACAAAGCAGCCGGCATGATCAGCACCCCATCCATCACCTTAAACACTCACTCCCTGTACTACTAGCACACAGTGGCAGAAGTGTGTACCAGCTACAAGATGCACTACAGCAACTTGCCAAAGCTCCTTTGACAGCAGCTTCCAAACCCTGCGACCTCTACCACCTAGGCGAACAAGGGCAACAGATGCATGGGAACACCACCAGCTGCTCCCTCCAAGTCACACACCATCCTGACTTCAAACGACATTGCGGTTCCTTCACTGTCACTGGGTCAAAATCCTGGAACTCCCTATCTAGACCAGATGGGCTGCAGTGGTTCAAGAAGGCGTCCCACTACCACCTTCTGTAGGACAATTCGGGATGGGGAACAAATGCTGGCTTTGCTAGCGATGCCCACATCCTGTGAATGAATAAAATACTTCAAAAACAAGGACTTTTTTTTAACTGAGTGGGAAAAAATTTGGCAGTTGGAGTATAATGTGGGAAAATGTGAGGTTATCCACTTTGGTAGGAAGAATAGAAAGGCAAAATATTTAAATGGAGAGAGACGATGATGTGGCACAGAGGGTGTCCTCATACATGAATCACAGAAGTTAGCATGCAGGTACAGCAAGTAATTAAGAAGGCACATGGAATATTGGCCATTATTGCAAGGGGGATGGAGTTAAAAGTAGGGGAGTCTTGCTACAACTGTACAGGGCTTTGGTGAGACTATTCCTAGAGTACGGTACAGAGTTTTGGTATTCTTATTTAAGGAAGGATATACTTGCATTGGAGGCAGTTCAGAGAAGGTTCACTAGGTTGATTCCTGGGATGAAGGGACTATCTTATGAGGAAAGGTTAGGCAGGTTGGGCCTGAGCTTTCTAAACTTAGTTTAGAAAAATGAGAGGTGATCTTACTGAAACACGTAAGATACTGAAGGGGCTTGACATTGTAGATGCTGAGAGGTTGTCCTCCCTCATGAGGGAATCTAGAACTAGGGGGCACAGTTTCAGAATTAGGGGTCTCCCATTTAAATGGAAACAAGGAGGAATTTCTTCTCTCAGAGGGTCATTAATCTTTGGAATTCTATACCCCAGAGAGCAATGGAGGCTGGGTCATTGAATATATTCAAGGCTGAGTTAGACAGATTTTTGATCTACACGGGAGTCGAGGGTTATGGGGGGCTGGCAGGAAAGTGGAATTGAGGCCAAGATCAGATCAGCCATGATATTATTGAATGGCGGAGCAGGGTCGAGGGGCCTAATGGCCTACTCCTGCTGCTATTTCTTAAGTTCTTATGTCCTTATGAAGTTATGCTAAACCTTTACAAATGACTGGTTTGGCCTCAGCAGCAGTATTGTGTACTGTTCTGGGCACCATATTTAGGAAGGATGTCAAGGCCTAGGGAAGGATACAGAGGAGGTTTATGAGGATGATACTTTTGCTGAGGGACTTCAGTTATGTGGAGAGATTGGAGAAGCTGGGATTCTTTTCCTTAGAGCAGTGAAAGTTAAGGGGAGATGTAATAGAGATATTCAAAATTACAAGGGGTTTTGATAAGTGTAAGTAGGGATAAACTCTACCTCTGGCAAGTGGATCATTAACCAGAGGCCACAGATTTAAAATAATTAGCAAAAGAACTAGAAGGGAAATAAGGAGAAGTTTTTTCACATTGAGAGTTGTTAAGATTGGGAATGCAGTACCAGAAAAGATAGTGGAAGCAGATTCCATTAGAACTTTCAAATAGCAGTTGGAAATGCACTTGGAGGACTAATTTGCAGGATTTGGGGGGAAAAGCTGAAGTTGGGGACTAAATTGAACAGCTCTTGAAAAGATCCTGAACAGACATGACGGGCCAAATAGCCTTTTATGCTCCCAGATTCTATGATAATAGTTTGCAACTGGTGCTATGATGTGTAACATAGATTGAGGGTAGACTCTGGCAACATAGAGAAAGCTTTTATGAGCTTTATGTTAGGACTGAACTACGTTCGCATTGAAAGGAGTCGCCATTTTCCATTTGAGAAAATGGAATTACTTATCATTTCAACTATCAGTATCAATTATTTAAGTCATGAAATATAACAACAGTGATATTTGTAAAAACTTTATGAACAACTAGATGTGATTTTTGTTTTGCAGCTTTTTGGGTATTTTCCATCAGAAGAAAAGAGTATCATGGAAGAAGTACCAATATTTTTAATGTCCAGACGACAACAAATTGAACAGAGAGAAGGTATTGCAAGGTTCCTACAAAATGTAATTAGTTATTAAGTTTTCAGTGTTGTCATGCTAAGCCCCTACCTGCCAAGAATGAGGCACATTAATTTTGTCATGAACATTGATTTTAAACGGTTACTGGAGTGAAGAAATGACTTGTTAAATAGATCAGCCGTGGCTGGAAAAGACTTTTGTATGTTAACAGATGGTGATTGGAAGGACAAAGGACCATTCCCTGACACATTCAACCCACAATGGACCTTGATCACTGGTTATTGTGTGTAAGAGGAGCATTCCAGAGACTGCTAAAGTGTTACAATCCAAGACGCAGTCAGAGCAGTTAGTCACATGACTAACCTTCTTGGCAACCTGGGTTTTTCTGAATTGTACAAACAGTTTGAACAGAGAGTGTCTGTTTGCAACTGGACTGAGAAGATCTCTCCTGTCTGCTCCCATCTCTTTCTCACAAGCCTCTGAACCACTGAAGGCACATGAACCCCAAGAGAGAAAAGTCTCCTACAGCAAACAAGGTTTAAGAAGAATACTGGGCCTCAATGAAAAGCAAGATCTACCTACAATCAGGCCTCAGGAGTGCAACAAGGAAGAAAGCTGTGCATTCCTTTGCACAAGCATGGAAGAATTGTAAACTTTTACATCAGAAATGAAGTGAACTTTTGCATGTGTACCTTTTGTTTCTTTGCAGTAGGCATAAATGGGTCATTTTCTGGTTGGCAAGATGTAACAAAGAGTGTGCCACAGGGATCTGTGCTGGGGACTCAACTTTTACAATTTATATAAATTACTTAGATGAAGGGACTGAAGGTATGGATGCTAAATTTGCTGATGACACAAAGTTAGGTAGGAAAGTAACCTGTGAAGATGACATAAGGGGGCTACAAAGAGATATAGATAAGTTAAGTGAGTGGGCAAAGATCTGGCAAATGGAGTATAATGTGGGAAAATGTGAATTTGTCCATTTTGGCAGGAAGAATAAAAAAGAAGCATTTATCTAAATGGTGAGAGATTGCAGAGCTCTGAGATGCAGAGCGATCTGGGTGTCCCAGTGCATGAATCGCAAAAGGTTAGTATGCAGCTACAGCACGTAATTAGGAATGTCAATAGAATGTTATTGTTTATTGCGAGGGGAATTGAATACAAAAGTAGGGAGGTTATCCTTCAGCTATACAGGGCATTGGTGAGACCACATCTGGAGTGCTGTGTACAGTACTGGTCTCCTTATTTAATGAAGGATGTAAATGCGTTGGAGGCAGTTCAGAGAAGTTTTACTAGACTAATACCTGGAATGGGCGGGCTGTCTTATGTGGAAAGACTGGACAGGCTATGCTTGTATTTGCTGGAATTTGGAAGAGTAAGAGGTGACTTGATTGAAACGTATAAGATCCTGAGGGGTGTTGACAGGGTGGATGTGGAAAGGATGTTTCCCCTTGTGGGAGAATCTAGAACTAGAGGCTACTGTTTACAAATAAGAGGTGTCGCCCATTTAAGATACAGATGAGGAGAAATCTTTTCTCTCAGAGGGTTGAGAGTCTTTGGAATTCTCTTCCTCAAAAGGCAGTGGAAGCAGAGTCTTTGAATATTTTTAAGGCAGAGGTAGATAGATTCTTGATAAGCAAGGGGGTGAAAGGTTATCGGGGGTAGGTGGAAATGTGGAGTAATCAGTTCAGCCATGAACTTATTGAATGGCAGAGCATGCTCGAAGGGCCGAGTGGCCTACTCCTGCTCCTAATTTGTATGTTCGTATGTCGCCCAGAGGAGACTGAATTGGCACTGCAGACAGATGACCAGGACTGTCTGAGACTTTCTTTGGAAAGTTAGGAGACCCAGGGAATGAATTAAATGGATTTTCCCTAGGTGAGGCTTAGCGAGCTGACCCAATAATGCGAGAACTAGCACAGGCTGCCCAGTCTGAAATTGAAGCAGAGGGAGTCCCTGATTGCTACTATTTAAGGAATGAGGTACTGATGAGGAAATGGAGTTCTCCACACAGACCTGAGAGCAAGGAGTGGACAGTAGTTCACCAGTTAGTGGTGCCACAGAGGTACTGGAGTGAAATATTAAGAAGGGCCCACGAGATTACAGTAGCTGCACATGCCAGTATACGAAAGACCAAAGCCCGCATAAGACAGCAGTTTGATTGGCCAAAACGCCACAAAGATGTGGTGGAGTACTGCAGGAGTTGCCACAGGTGCCAGGTTGAGGGGAAACCCCAACCCCTACTGTCCGGTCAGCCAACCTTGAAAATGTAAAAAGTTAGACTCCACATCTTCCTACGTAAATGCAGACACTGGAAGCACCCCACCAGAGTAGCTAACAGCATTTACAGGAACCTGCGGAGACAAAGAAAGACCTCTACGGGGCAGAGATACTGTGAGGGTGATGCCACACCTAGTTGAAGTGCCACAGAAGAGTGCAGTAGAGTCTGAACAAATACCTGTAGGTAGGAGTGTCCCAGACAAAGGGGACAGTAGCAAAGAATCCTCCCCCACAGTAAGAAAAAAGGAAACCACCCATCCCCCTTAAATCAAAAGCCATGCATGACTTAGCAAAGCTCTGAAGGAGAGTTTAGGAACTTTTCGGAACTTTTATTTTAGTGTTTAATTCACTGCCACTTCTCTTCCAGGAATGCCTACCTTGAAGAAGTTCTGCTCTTCTCTCCGACGGGATTTTCGTTTGTCTCTTTTACCTTGTTCACCTTCATTGCTTTCTATTTCCCTCCTGGTGTTTGATAAGGTATCTACCAAAACTCGTTTTCACAGCCACATCTCCTTCCTCAGTGACTGTCTCCGGCTCCAACTTATTCCACGTGGATTCCAACTGCAGTTTCACCCATCATGCTTTGAAACCACCCAGGATCACAGGTATGTCCGAGAAATACAACGTTCCTCGGACTGCTACTCTCGCTGCATCCTGAGATCCACACTCAGTGCTATGCGCCGCCACATGCACACACTGGACCTCTCTCTCCAGCAGCACCGTCTCACCTTATCTCAAAGCTGTTCTACTCCGCAGTTTCATCTCATCTTACGTCTCATCCGACGCATTAACAAAAAACTTTTTTTCTTCCTTTCAGGTGTTAAAGGAGTTCCAAAGAAGGGTCACTGACCCGAAACGTTAACTCTGCTTCTCTTCCCACAGATTCTGCCAGACCTGCTGAGTGATTCCAGAATTTCTTGTTTTTGTTGTAGTCACATGACTAACCTGCTTGGCAACCTGGGTTTTTCTGAATTGCAGTTTGAACAGAGAGTGTCTGTTTGCTCCTGGACTGAGAAGATCTGTCCTGTCTGCTCCCATCTCTTTCTCACAAGCCTCTGAATCCACTGAAGACACATGAACCTTAAGAGAGAAATGTCTTCTACAGAGAACAAGGTTTAAGAAGAATACTGGGCCCCAACGAAAAGCAAGATCTACCTACAATCAAGGACTCTACAGTGAGCTCGAAGAAGTGTAACAAAAACTCTTCGGATATTGCCTCAAACTTGTCCACTTTATTTTTCTTCTCTTTTCTGTCTCTCTTTGCATGTGTGTATCGCGTATGCATGCTAGTGTGGGTGCGTCGTGTATATGTAGGCGTCAACTGAATTAGAGTTTAAGTTTAATAAATTTCAACTTTTCTTCTTTAAACCTAAGAAAGCCTGTTTGTGCTGGTTTCTTTGCCTTATAATTGGAAAGTGGTGAGCAAGGATTCACCAAGGGGAGTTTAAAGATAAAACACTGTTACAGTAAGACCAGGTGAAGGCTGAAAGGGAACCCTAGACCTCTTTCTCACCTGGACCTAACAAGTGTTTACAATCATATTGACTTTTACTTCTGAGAAATAGCTATATGTAAGAACTCAGCTTGCTATTGCTTTTTACTTGAATTATACTGAATTAGGCACTGGTGGGATGCGAGATGGTATCTAATTTACATTGAATTACATAGTGATATTGTCACATTGAGTTCTGAAATATTTCATGCTAATATGCATAATCGAATCTGCAATTGGATGATATATTTTGATAACTTATCTAATATTAAACTAGCAATCACAGGTAATTGTTTTAATTTTGTATCTTGTATGACTTATCTGGCAAAATGACTAGGATATGAGGACACACTTCCAATGCAATTCAATTGGTGTTGGGACGAGGGAGTTAGAAACTAGGAAACTGTGCAGATAAACAAAGAAAGAACTTGCATTTATATTGCTTCTTACGCAACCTCAGCATGTCTCAAAGTGTTTTACAGCCAATTAAGTACTTTTTTTTGAAGTATCACTGTTGTGCTATAGGAAATGTAGCAGCCAATTTACACTCATCGAGGTCTAACAAACAGCAATGAGGTAATGGCCAGATAATCTGTTTTGGTGAAATTGTTTGTGGGATAAATATCGGTCAGGCCGCTGGGGGGGAGCTCCCCTGCTCTCCTTTGAAATAGGGTCATGGGATCTTTTACCTCCACCTGAGAGAGTAGATGGCGTGTCGGTTTAACGTCTCTTCTGAAAGGCGGCATATCCGACAGTGCAGCACTCTCTCAGTCCCTCAATGAAGTAGCCATATGGATCTTGTGCATTACCTCAACATGCTTTGGCCTAGCTTAGCCCAGGCAGCAGTTATTTTCAGTATGGATTTTTTTTTGCCTGACAAATTGTTTATGAGTCAGTATTTGTCTTTCCTGTAAAATACTTCCAAATTTTCAATTCAGCCGCTGAGATCAACTAACTCATCATAGACCTGGGAATATGCATGATAAAACCTGGGACCTTCTTGGTCTGTATAATTGAATTCCACACTGTCTTAAGCAGCCTAACCATTGCAAAATCTAATTGCTAATGTCTTAATTTAGATTTGTGCACCAGTTTTGTAAACCTTGTTCTTATGTAAAACCTTTATGATTGATGCTAGCTTTCTATTAATAATCTATGTGTTGGTATCAGTTCATTAAGGTGTGTCTCCATCACTTTGGAATTGTTGCTGTTGTCAATGCCAGATCTCGGTTTCAAAATCTTTTTATTTTCTTTGTTGTGAAATTTCTGCTCATTGAGATGATTGATGTTAGTGCTATGGAATAGAACACTTAAAATTTCAAACAATAGAATGTTCCATCTCTTTACAGCTCTGCTTGTGCAGTAGAGGAACAGTTAGTCAGTTAGCTGATCTGTGAGCTCTCTGCTGGTTCCTGTACTTCTGGGGTACCCCCTGGGAGTGACAGCAGATGGTGAACATGGCTGCACACCTTTAGGTGAGCTTATTCAAACAGCATCCACGATACTTTTCTTTACTAATTCCCTACCAATGCTGTTAGAAATATAGAAACAGAAAATTTACAGCAAGAAGGAAACCATTCGGCCCATCATGTCTGTGCCAGCCAAAAAAAGAACAATCCAACCTAATCCCACTTTCCAACTCTTGGTCCACAGCCCTGTAGGTTACGGCACTTCAACTGCATATCCAAGTATCTTTTAAATGCAATGAGACTTTTTGCCTTAACCACTTTTTCAGTCAGTGAGTTCCAGACCCCCACCATCCTTAGGGTGAAAGATTTTCTCCTCAACTCCCCTCTAATTCTTCTGCCAATAACTTTAAATCCATACCCCCTGGTTATTGACCTCTCTGCTAAGGGAAATAGGTCCTTCCTATCCACTCTATCTCGGCTCTTCATAATTTTGTACACCTCAAGTAAATCTCCCCTCAGCCTCTTCTATTCCAAAGAAAACAAAGCCAGCTTATCCAATCTTTCCTCATAGCTAAAATTCTCAATTTCTGGCAACAACTTCATAAATGTCCTCAGTACCCTCTCTAGTGCAATCGCATCCTTTCTGTAATGCAGTGACCAGAGCTGTAAGCAGTAATCCAGCTATGACCTAGCCAGTGTTTTATACAGTTCTGTTATAACCTCCCTGCTCTTATATTTTATGCCTTGGCCAATAAAGGAAAGTATTGCGTATGCACTTTTAATTACCTTACCTACGTGTCCTGTTACCTTCAGGGATCTGTGGACATGCACTTCAAAGTCCCTCTGCTCTTCTACATTTCTCAGTATCCGACCATTTATTGTGTATTCCATTGCCTTGTTTGCCCTTTCCAAATGCATTGCATCACTGTTGTTGGGAATGCCATTGCATTCCCGTGTCCTGTGTTGCTAAGAAGGTAGGGGGTTTAAATTTTTAATGTCCCAAGCTGAGTGCAGTTGATTGTAGAGTGATTGATTGTGCTCAGTCAATTTAAAAGGTCCTGAAATTTAAAGGAGGTTAGGGGCTGAAATTTATGGTCCTGCTGCATATTCCGTGGCGGGCAATAACAACGGTGGGCCGCATGTCGCAGAGCCGCCGCGATATTAAGCGTGATGGTTCATTTAAATAGCCGGGGTGGACTGCCCATCCTGGTTACGTGGAGGGGGTGGGCTGTCCGTCCCCGGCATTGGCGTCAGCCGCCTTTGCACAGACGCTGACGCCATTTTTAAAGGGCTTCAAACCCTGCATTTCAATTTAAATATTTAAAGACAGATTTATTGTAAAAATTGAAATAAATTGACCTTGCCTCTCTCCCACCAATAACCATAGATTTAATTACCTGCCCTCTCCCCCACAAAACACTTACCTTGTGCACCTTACCTTGTGCACCTGACCTTTGCACCCCCCCATCCACCAAAGTTCATCAACTTTACACTTTACCCCTTCCCACCCTCCCTTACACCAATGAGATTACTGTGACCCTGCTCACCCTCCTCCCGCATAGAGAAATTTACCTGCTCCCCCTTCCCCACCAGTGTTCCGCCTTGGTTACCTGGATGTGGATCCGAAGGCGTGGGAGGGCCGGCCACCCGCACCAATATTGCTCCGGGATGGATGACGGGATCGTGAAGGTTGTTTATTTAAATTAATTTACATGTTTAAATTGGGCTCCTGTTGCCGAGCGGTGGGGGGGTGACCGCCATGGGGCCTCACTGCCGCCAGCAATATCAGGCCAGGCCTTCCCGGCAGTGAAGCCCGTGGTGGGCCTCTGCCAGAGGCATTTTCCATCCCCACCACCACCCCCCCCGCCTCCCCCGCCCATCACCATGGCTCCTGACATCGGGGGATCTGTAAAATTCGTCCCTAAGTCTGATGGAGATAACTGGCTGTGCTCCATTGCTGCAGATTGACAACATGCCCCCAAACTCCTGCCCCCGCCATCACACCCCCCCCCCACCCCACTCCCCACACCAGGACAGGATGAATGTGGGTGGGATTACCACCACAGATGAAAATCTAGGCTGCAGTATCAGTCTCGAGCACCCCCAGGTAAGACCAAGCACCGGTTAAACTCATTAAATCACTAGTTTGTTACACTGGATCAATAGACCATTTGCAAAATTGCTGATTTAAAAAAAAATGCATTGGTAGATCGGACTATTTGTAGATAAAATGGGGAAAATGTACTTTTTTATGAATTATCTTTATCGAAATCCATTATTTTTGTTTTGACAGATGAATCAAGGAAACATGATCATATTCAGTGTATAGTTAATGTGCCACAGCTTGATCAATTGATAGCAGTTACACTAAAAGGAGTAATTTTACTTTATAACAACCAAGTAAGTCTGAGAACCATTACACACTTTTTCATTACATATTTAAGTAACTTAAGATGGCTGGCAAAACTCGTAGAATACAAATTTAAAATTTTAATGGATTATTTATTCAATCGTCCTCAACATGTAACATCAGTAATCTGCCATGCCAATATCAGTGAAAGTACATTATAGTATAGTAAAAGGAAGTGTCATTTGACTTAGATGCATTGATTTTGTCTCGTTGAAGCAAAAGATTCTTGAATATTGCTGAAAAGAGAGACATGTTGCTGAAGCTTTTCGTCTTGCACTCATCAGGACTAACGCAAGAATGCCAAATTTCAAACAATCACAACAATTTATACTACAGGAGAAAAGGGAGTGGATTGGTTGGCAAGTCGACTATGATTGGCCGAGGTGTTGCCATGGTGAAAGCAACGGGGAACTATAGGGCTGTATTTTATTAGCCCTCTGACGCCGGGGGTTGTGGCGGGAGCCTGGAAGATACTTCTGGGAGAGGCCTTCCATGGGCCTGACCACTGGGAAGGCCCTGCCCCATTTTACTGGTAGCGGCGGCGAGGCATCATGGCGGCTCCCCACTGCTCAACGACGGGGATCTAATTAGATGTTCAGAGATCCAAGGTGGAACACTGGTGGGAGAGGGGAGAGGAGTGAAGTTTTCAGGGCGGCGGGGAGCGGGGAAAACTCTTGCTATTGGTTGAGGGGATGGTAGGAAGGGGTGGAAGGTCAAAATTAATAAGGTTTGGCGGGGCAAATTTGGGATCGGATGAAAAGTTTTTTTTGGGGGGAGAGAGCAATAAATTGTTTGGTCATGGGGGTGCGGGGTGGGAAGGGGCTTCGATCTTTCATTAAATTTTAAAATTTAACTCTAACATCCATGTCACTTTACAAATCTTAATTACTTGTAAGGACTTGAAGCTCTTTAAAAATGGCGTTGGCACCTGTGTGGTGGCGCCAGACGCTGTTGCCAGGAACAGAATGCCAGCCCCCTCTATGTCATCGGGGACGGGCTGTCTGCCCCCTGCGCTAAATATCATGGCTGCTCATCGGTGTACATCTTGCGTGTGCGCACGCCATTTTTGAAGCTCGCCGCTGAGTTCGGCAGAGAGCTGTAAAAATCCAGCTGATAGGCTCCCAAGTATTTCAAAAAGGCGCAAAGCTTGAACATATCCCTTTTGTTTGTAGAGAACGGGTCCCTGCTTAGGAATGGATGTCGCTTCAAGCAAGTGTAAACGAGCCATGTTATGAGCTTGACTGATTAAATTTAACATTAAATTTCATTTAAGATAAATGTTAGATGTGATTCTGCGATAGGGTAGCACTTGCTGAACAATTCTGGGTGTGCTAATAGCTACACTAACAACCAATTTAAGATAATGAGTCAAGCTCATAATGTGGCTCATTTACACTTGCTTGAAGCGACAGCTATTCCTCCGCAGGGACCCGTTCTCTACAAACAAAAGGAATATGTTTAAGCCTTGTGCCTTTTTGAATTGCCCAGAAGCTTGGGGAGCCTGTAGTTCCCTGTTGCTTTCACCATGGCAACACCTCGGCAAATCACAGTCGACTTGCCAACAAATTAGTACCTTTTTATCCTGCAGTATAAATTGTTGTGATCGTTTAAAATTTGGTCTTCTTGCGTTTGTCCTGATGAGTGCAAGACGAAAACTTTCGGTAACATTTCTCTCTTTTCAGCAATATTCAAGTTCTTTACTACCAAGCAAAAGATTCTGCAGGCAAAGCATCTGTTTTATTCTACTGAGAAACACAGCCTTGGGTAAACCACTTTCTAACCACAGATTAGCATATTGGGGTAGTATGTATGCATGTCTATGTGTCACTTTTTGGTAAAATAGAACTCACCAAAGTCTGAACTCATTCTGGTTCTGTAATAGCCATTTCATGACCCAGCGTGTGGTGGGTTCTTGAAAGTTAGCAAAATGTGTTGGATTATCAGGGCATAGCTTGGCTCCGAGGAGATCAGGGATTTCATGTGATTTTCTCCTTCAAACAATTTGGTATAACTGGACTGGACTGCTTCACCTCAAAATGAAGGTATCATGCCTATTCATGAGTTGACAAAAAGTAGAATTTCAGCTGGGGTTCTTCTGATTTATCAGCATAATTTTGGATAATTAGTGGAAAGATTGAAGAAATGATATAAATGGCCATTCACACAATTTTTCTGGAGTTTCCACCAATGTTACAGTGGGGAATTGGAAAAACCCCTGTGAGTGGCTTAATTTTGAGCTGCTGGTTGTAAACTCCCTGTAAGTTCAGGTAATGGAAGTTCTTCCTATCCATATATAAAGCGGCTCTTGAACAACAATAATGGTACAGCATTCACCCACTTCGCCACTGGGGTACCTTAGTTGCTGTGTGAACTATCTACAGGATGCACCACAGTAACTCCCAAGGCTACTTTGACAGCACATCCAAGCTGTGAACTCCGCCATCTAGAAGACAAGGGCAGCAGATACATGGCAGCATGATACATTATCACTTCAAGTCACACGCCATCCTGACTTGATTATATCACTGTCCCTTCATTGTCGCTGGATCAGATTCCTGGAACTCCTTACCTAACAGCAATGCAGAAGCACCTTCATAAAACTGACTACAGTGGTTCAAGTAGAAAGCTCAGCATGTCATTCTCAGGCAACTAGGGATGGGCAATATATAACTGACCTCGCCAACATCCCCCACATCCTGAACATAAAGCTAATATTGAGCTGGACTCTGAGGAAGTGATAATTTTACTAACAAATCAGCATGAGTACAAATGCAAAGTCCTGTCTTGTAGTCATGATGATGTTTTCAATAAATAATTTGAACAGATTTCAGCGTCATGTTTCTCTAGGAGAGACATTTGTCGTGTCTTCTGAAGTATCAGTGCAGCAATCATTAGTTATTAATCTTAAGGTTAATTCTGAGAAAATTTCTAGCTGCACCAGACCTGGAAAATCCATTGTGCTGGTGATTTTTATTGTCTAAAAGTGATTTTGCAGAACAAAGGGTCTAAGTGTTTAAAAGGAAACATTGTTCTATGGGTATTGATGAACTTTCCACTGTAATCAATGTATTAAAATAAAAGTATCGTCTATTTGCATTTGCTTATTATTTAGCCCAGCACTGACAATATGTTCCAGAATGTGTTTTAAACTCACATGTGAGATGAAATTAGGCAAGACTTGATGAGTTATGTGTGATTTTCATTTATTGGATCTTTCACTTTCTTGAGAGAACTGCATATACTGTTGTCAGTGTGACACCCAGTATTTACATGTCAGGATATTTAATTACATATTTTCCATTATAATATTCAGAATATCATCGGATTACAAATTTTACACCATAATAATACATCATCTGTTAGATTTAATTTTCAGCTCATAATTCGTACTAGCAAATTTACGTATTAGCAAAATATATTAATCGTTTTTAGGTGATCTTATCTGTCAGAAGTAGTGGCTTTATCCAGGAAAAAGGTATTATCTTCACCTTTAGAATTGGGAATCGTATATAATATTGAGTACAATAGTAATCAGCATGTTTGCAATTATGGAAATTCACAATCAATGGTAATACTTGTCAAACCTCATAACGCAACTTACTATGTGCCCTTTGCCAAACACATGAATCAGACCTTAAGCCGACCCATATAGATAAGATGAAAAACCTTGACAGCCTTAAAGGACTTATTACAATCACCAGAGTTTAACTATATTTATCCTGGAATACTGAAAGAGAATAGGAAAGTTTGTGACCCACTGAGAACCACTGGAGAGGTTGGAAACAGGCCCAAGTGGTGTCTATATTAAAAAAGTAGGATAAAGCAAACTCAGACAACTAGAGACCCATTAGCCTCATTTGCATTCTGTGTAAAATAAAGCCTTTTACACTGTTGACCACACCATCCTCCTCCAGCATCTCTCCACCATTTTCCATCCAGGTGGGACTGCATTTGCCTCCATTCTTATCTAGCCAATTGCAGATAGAGAACCATCTGCAATGACTTCTCTACCTACCCCTGCACTGTTACGTCTGGTGTCCCCCAAGGATCTATCATTGAGTCCCACCCATTTCTCATCTACATGCTGTATTTCGGTCGCCTACCTGCCCCCGCTGATATTTTACCAGGTGGCAAATGGCCCGCGTGTCCAGGCCAATTGAGGCCTTTAAGTAGCCAATTAATTGTCACTTAAGGGACTTCTCTTGCCGCCAGTGGTATTTTACCAGTGACGGATGGGCACCTCAGCTCCTGGGGAGGCCGCTCATTAATACCTGGCGATCTCCTTGCTGTGTGGGGGGGGGGGTGGGTTGGGATGGCCCTCCTGATTGAGCATCCTGTGCCACAAGGTGGGTCACCCAAGCATCATGGGCCACTCCCGTTAAAACAAATTCACCTGCCCTGCTCTCCAACTTACCCCCTCGGCAGGGCCTAGCCGATTTTCCCCAGTGAGCCCTGACGCCACTTACCTGTTCCGAGGCCAGCGTCTGTCGTGGCTCCTCTCGCTGGATGCAGCCCCAGCAGTGGCCACCACTCCTGGTGGTGCTATTGGTACTGAAGAGCTGCTGGCCCTCTCGTCGGAACCTCTTGGAGGCGGGTCTTCCTGCCTCAGAGGGATGGAAGTCCTGACCGAGGCCAATTAAGGGCCTGGGTCATACAAAATAGCAGCGTGGCTTCCAGGCCCAGTGCAGGCGTGCTTGCCCCTGACTTTTCAGCTGGTAGGCGGAGCCAGTACCTCAACATTAAATTCCAGCCATTGTCTTCAGTCCCTGCAACAAAGTCAGTTCCCTAGCCATTGATTTCATCCCTCTCCCTGGCAACTGTCTTGAGGCTGAACCAGACAATTTGCAACCTTGGTGTCATGCTTGACTCCAAGCCGAACTTCTGACCTTATATCCGAGCCATCACCAAGACCGCCTATTTCTGTCTCTGTGTCATTGCTTGACTCTGACCCTGCCTGAGCTCATCTGCTGCTGAAGCCCTCCATGCCTTTGTTATCTCTAGACTTGACTATTCCAACGTACTCCTGGCCAGCCTCCCACATTCTATCCTCCGCAAACTTGAAGTCATCCAAAACTCTGTTGCCCGTGTCCTAACCTGCACTAAGTCCCATTCATCTATCATCCCTGTGCTCGATGACCAACATTGGCTCCTAGTTAAGTAACGCCTCATTTTTAAAATTCTAATCCTTGTTTTCAAATCCTTTGTGCCTCCCTATATCTGTAATCTTCTCCAGCCCTACAAACCTGAGATATTTGCACTGCTCCAATTCTGGGCTCTTGAGCATCTCTGATTTTATTTGTTCCACCATTGACAGCCGAGTCTTCAGCTGCCAAGGTGCTAACCTCTAGAATTTGCTCCCTAAACCTCTTCACTTCTTATCCTCTCTCTCTTTTCCACAGTGGCGCAGTGGTTAGCACCGCAGCCTCACAGCTCCCGCGACCCGGGTTCAATTCTGGGTACTGCCTGTGTGGAGTTTGCAAGTTCTCCCTGTGTCTGCGTGGGTTTCCTCCGGGTGCTCCGGTTTCCTCCCACAGGCCAAAGACTTGCAGGTTGATAGGTAAATTGGCCATTATAAATTGTCCCTAGCATAGGTAGGTGGTAGGGAAATATAAGGATAGGTGGGGATGTGGTAGGAATATGGAATTAGTGTAGGATTAGTATATAAATGGGTGGTTGATGGTCGGCACAGACTCGGTGGGCCGAAGGGCCTGTTTCAGTGCTGTATCTCTAAACTAAACTATAAACTAAACCTACCTCTTTGACCAAGCTTTTCGTCATCTGCCCTAATATCTCTTTATGCAGCTCAGCTTCAAATTTTATTTCATGGCGGTTCTGGGAAGCTCCTTAGGGCATTTTTCTACATTCGAGCTCTATGTAAGTACAAATTGTTGCTGGAATTAAACTGTACACTACTCAGGTCAGATTGTACCTTGTGTACTGTGACAGTTCTTGTCACCAAAACAGAAGGACGACATTCAAGCACCGGAGTCAGTGCAGAGGAGAGCCATGAGGCTGATCTAATATGAAAGGTATGAGTTATAAAGAAAGATTGGAGAATCAGCCTGAAGAAGAGGTATCTGATTCATGACTGTAAAGGGAGGTACATGATATTTAAAAGTATAGAAAAGGTAAATCCACTGTATTGAGAGTGGGCACAGCTTCAATCCAGACGGAGAGTAGGAGAAGTGAGCACAGGTTCAAACTCGTGAGAGGTAAATTTAGGACTGATATCGGAAAATTTTTCACCCAATTAAAAATTTGAACCTATTCTTCAAGGTGTGGCATATGACTCTGCCAACCTCAGTGAAAGGAATATTGAGATCGGGCCTGATGTTGCAAACAGATGTTTTCATTATTCCTGATGTAATGATCATTACCTCATCTGTGAATTTGGGATGCCATTTTGTATTTCTTTTCTATTGGATGCTGGTTTGCAACTAATTTGTTCACCATTCTCTGCAAATGTAATTATTCTGCATTACCGTGTGATTTCAACATTTTGGCCAGAGGAATATGATAATTGCCTGTTTCTTTCTGGAAGATGAATGAAGGTCTGACTGATAGGATGAGCCAAATGAGATGAATTACCTTTACTTATTTTTACTTCTTTATGCCCTTTTATTTCTTTCACCACCTATACATCGTTTTTTATTTAAAAAAGCAAATTCTTCTTTGTTTATTGACAATATGGAAGATTTTGTTTTCAATAATTGCTCTTAAGATGTGGTTTTGCACTGAAATGTTGAAAATCTGGTTCCTACTTTTTAATTTTCTGTATGATCCAGCAGTATTTGGAATTACTTTTTTAGATCATTCCAGGCATTTGAAATTCCTTTGAGTTATGTTCTTAGCTCACTGCATAATGCCTCAGGTAACATTCCTGAAGCAGCACATTAACCAGTCTGCTTAAAATAGCTGCTCAGTGGAATTTGAACCCAGAATTTAATAACTTAAACATCAGAATCTATTAATCCCTATTCTGGCTTCTGCAGCATTTCCTGGCTCTCTTAGTCTGTCCTGTTTTGTGTTGGCAGCACGTACCCACAATAGGCAGTATTTTATGCATCCCGCAGTGTCTCTGACTGCGGAACCGGAAGTTGGTGGCACTTCTGCTTCCGCCCTTTTTGCTGGTTCCCAAACAATCCCGTATTTAAATTTAAGTGCCGGCTTTGGGCACGGGAGATGTGCGATCATGCTGCAGGACGGATTTTCATTGGTGGAACCCACCGTCAATCTGCAAAGCATTGTTAATGACAGCTGTAAATTATTCTGCAGTGCAATGCTGGAGTTACAGGAGCCTACCCGCTCTTACATCTCACCTGGGACATCTTTTTCATCTTGCTTAAATCAAGGTTTTTTCCCCACTCTTACAGTCTCTCCCACCACAGCACCAACTCCCCATTATATTTGACTCCTCTTACCATTACCACCCACACCAGCACCATCGTGGCAACCAACAGGCTGTGTCTCTCCCCACGGTTTAGTGATGCCTTCCTGCAAGCTCTTTTCCGGGCCATCAGGAGAAGGAGGGAGGTCCTCTTCCCAAGGGATGTCTCAAAAGGCCCTCCCACCTGATCAAGGCGGCCTGGATGGAGCTGGCAGAGGAGATCTCGAACCGTGGGCTCACCCGTAGAACTTGGGTACAGTGTCAAAAATGTGTCAATGACTTGCTCAAATCTGCGAGGGTAAGTGATGTTGCCAAAACAGTACAAGTGTTTTGCAGTTGGCTCTGTGAGAGGGCGTTTATGACAGTGGGCAGTCATGCCATGTATTCGAATGTATGATCAGCCTTGGTGCCAAATACCACATGATTGTGCAGAATGTGTAAGTGTGGCATATGTTTGCTTGGATGCAGCATGCAAATGACAGTCCAGATTGAGTGATGTCGATGCATGTGAGGCATAATTTGATATCTCCTTAAATCAGCACTTTCTCCTGCAGGATAAACAGCCCCACAATCATTGTGAGTGGACCAAGACGGATGGAGGAGTGCCCGACTTTGGAATACTGACACCAGCAGAGGAGGAGGCAGCAGAGTTGGCTGGAGAGGAAGGAGGTAATTGCTAATGGTGAGCAGGCTCGTCAAGGCGTAAGGATGAAGTGTTAAATTTATTGTTGTAGCCATATGTGCACACAGGAGGAATTTGTGTTAAAGTATTGACCTCATGGTGTAATGATGCTTAATGTATCTCTTTGTTTTGCCACTGTAGGTGCCCGCACTGAGCCAGATGAACGCCATGAGGAACAAGACACTGCCTCTGGGGAAGATGCTGCCAATGCCTCAGAAGGTATACCATCACCTGCCTCTTCTTTCACCTCCACCAGTGCAGATACATCCACACAGTCCCTGGGGGGGTTTCTGATTAGAATTAGGGTCACAATCTGGCTGGCACGACACAGACATGTCCCAGCAGCTGAGGGAACACGTTCTAGCCAGGTCCCCTGACTATCGGAGGACTGCTGGGGACCAGGCCTTTGTTCAGCCTCATACTGATGATGATCCTCTGTTTGAGGTTACAAGAAGTCTGCTGAAACTAAAGAGAAATCATGGGGAAAATATGTTGGTGATGCCTGGGGTCATGCAAGGCTTTGCATGCGCCATGGAGGATGCCATGACGTCTGCCATGTCACAGGCATTTAAGCGTATGGCTTTCTCAGCTGAGAGTCTGGAGTTCTGTGGTGAGTCTGGTTGAGCTTTCGTGCTATATGCGATCTGACCTGCATTCTATTGCTGTGGCCATGGGCTGTATGCAGCAGTGGCTGAGCAAGAGGGGGAACCGGGACCTCCCTCCGGGTTCCCCTTCCCCTCAGGGAGGCAGGCAAGTGCCATTGTGCACCCAGATGGAGGAGGAGCACCAGCTGCCCCAGGGCCTTCCTCTCAGGACAGCCGCAGGGTCAGCAGTGTCTCTTCTTCCCCCTCGACATTAACCTCCAGCCTGCAAGACCACGGGGGATGTTCAAACACCAGTGCTGGAGACCCCCAGAACGATGGAGCCCTCAAGGCCCCATACCTCCTGAGGATACCCGCCACAGGCATCCAGGGCAACGGGGCAGCGCAATGAGCAGACTGCCTCCACCTCAGCTGCTAATATTGGGGTAGCACCCAGACATAGCGGCAGAAAAATTAAAATAAAGGAATTATGAGCACGACAGTGGCACAGGTGGTTATGATAGTGTAAAAATAAAGTATAATATTGTGAAATACATTTATTTGATTTACTTTTTCATACATTCTCATTGATCACTTGAAGTTAGCAATCTGAAGAAGATAATTATTTTTGATTTATGGCTGGCATGCATTTATGCTTTCAAAGGATTTTAAAGTATCACCATTGTGTTGTGTTGCTATAGTTGACTTTTGTGCCTTCAGTCTTCAATGACAGCTGCTTGTTTCATGAAGGTTTCTCACAGTATTCCTTAGCAACGTGCCTTCCAATGCAAGTTCTGTAGACTGTCTCTTACAAGCCCTGTATAGTAGCTGCTGCAACTCCATTGCAACCCAGATCAGTCTTGATGTACCAGTCTAATCAAAGTGCTGTAATGATGCAGCATCTTATGATCCAGGGGAAATGCCTGGATGCCAGACACTATTACCATGGAGACGCAGGTACTTTACAACGAAGTTCATAACGGAATGGGCGTTAAGCTCATCTCCAATGCAGGTGCAATTGTTGATATTACTCGAGGCATCCTTCCACATTACAGCAATGAAGCAGGTCTCAGGGGTATCTGAACATTCCCCAAGGTTGAATTTTCATACGTTTGAGCTTGAATTAGGGAAGTGCATCACTTTTTGTGGAAATGTTCAAAGATAATGTTCTCTCTGATGGCCCTTGCACATCTCTTCATGGTCCTACCATCCATAAAATTCTCCACATTAGTGTCCTCCTCTTCAGGCTCTTTATATTGATTTTCATCTAAAGTAGTATGCTGCTCCTGCTGTTACTCTGCATGCAAAATAGGTCCGCGTTGCATTGCCAGGTTGTGCAGTACAGAGCAGACACCGATTATTCGTGAGACCTTCTGTGGTGCGTACTGAATAGCCCCTCCAGACCTGTCAAGGTAGTGGAACAGCATTTTCAGCAAGCCTATCGTGTGGCACAATTCAGCATAGTGGCGCCTCATCAGACCCCTTTTCTATCCTGAGTGGTGTGAGACAGGGCTGTGTTCTCACACCTACACTGTTCGGGATCTTCTTCTCCCTACTGCTCCCACATGCATTCAAGTCTTCAGAAGAAGGAATTTTCCTCCCCACAAGATCAGATGGCAGGTTGTTCAACCTTGCCCGTCTAAGAGCGAAGACCAAAGTACGGAAGGTCTTCATCAGGGAACTCTTCTTTGTTGATGATGCTGCATTAACATCCCACACAGAAGAGTGTTTGCAGAGACTCATTGACAGGATTGCGGCTGCCTGCAATGAATTTGGCCTAACCATCAGCCTCAAGAAAACGAACATCATGGGACAGGATGGCAGGATCCCCAAGGACACATTGTACAGCGAGCTCATCACTGGTATCAGACCCACCGGCCGTCCATGTCTCCGCTTTAAAGATGTCTGTAAACGCGACATGAAGTCCTATGACATTGATCACAAGTCATGGGAGTCAGTTGCCAGTGATTGCCAGAGCTGGTGGACAGCCATAAAGGCGGGGCTAAAGAGTGGCGAGACAAAGAGACTTAGCAGTTGGCAGGAAAAAAGACAGAAGCACAAGGGGAGAGCCAACTGTGTAACAGCCCCGACAACCAATTTTATCTGCAACACCTGTGGAAGAGTCTGTCACTCTAAAATTGGGCTTTATAGCCACTCCAGGCACTGCTTCACAAACCACTGACCACCTCCAGGCGCTTACCCATTGTCTCTCGAGACAAGGAGCCCAAAGAAGCAGAAGAAGATCGTGTGTTTGATGATGGCTCTGGTAGATGAATGAGTGGCATTATATCTCTCTTCAGGTGCACTATGGGGATGGCACACTGGTGTCATTAACCATGTACAAAGGGGGTATCCCTTGTCACCCAGGATCCAGCCGTCAACTTGGACTGGTGCTTTAAAAATCCCTGGTTGCCGTGAGTCGCTCAAAACATTTGAGTCGTGACAGTTCCTTGGGAAGCGAGTACAGACCTGCAAGATTTTTCACATGTGATCATAAATCAGTTGAATGCTCAAAGACTTAAAGCCTTTGTGACGCACAAGTGCAGCTGACTGATGCCAGGGAGCTGTAATAGCTACATGGACGCAGGAGATCATTCTTGCATACTAGGAAATGAGCAAAGGTGCTGAAGGCCACTAATCTTGCTGCCTGGCTTTCCTCATCTACTGGGAAATAGATGAAATCACTGGCACAATAGAATATGGCATTGGTAACCTCTTTGATGCACCTATGAGTGGCAGTATGTGAGATGCCACATATGTCAGCCACTATGCCCTGGAAAGCATCACTAGCAAAGAAATTGAGTGTAGTGTAATCTTGAGGGCAACTGGCATGGGAATCCCACCAGAACCACAAGGTTGTAGCTCATGCTGAATGATTGCACAACTTCCAGTGACCAACTCACTTGACATCCTCAGACATCTCTGGCATTGACTCTCGGACATCTGAAGGTAGTTACTTCTTCTCCTGAGGATGCACTGATGCACCAGTGCCAGTCTTCTATAATGCCTTCCTTGGATGGCCTCATTCTGAGCAGCCTCCCCCTCTTGTGCTGCCTGCTGCAGGCATTGCAGCATCAACCACGGAGCTGCAAGAGCCCTCCTTAGTCACATCCTCTGCTCTTCTTCCCATGGTAGGAGAAAAATTGGTTGTTTGAGACCCATGTCTTTGCAGCTTTGCAAATGTTAAAAGAGACCAGCGTTAAAATTCACCCGCATTTGCCGATGAGCTGTACCACTGAAATAATGAGCAGATAGCTTTTAGGCGACTCATATTGCACACAGTCTGGTCCATTCACCCATCCTTGGTCTCCTCCCAATCAATTTGATATCCTTAAATAGCCACTTAGTTTACAGTAACATTTGGACAATCGAGGCAAGTTTCCCCACCTTCCAACCTTCTCCTGCCAACTTCCAGCCTGCATCCATCACCCTTGACCCCCCCACCTCCATCGTTACCTTACAGCTTTCATCTGTGACCCTTGAACCTCCCCAAGTTACCTTGGATCCCATAACTATAAACTTATACATACATCCCTCCCCCCTGTTCCTACACCCATGACCATCGAAATGCCTACTCTAGCCCTTTATACTCCAAAAATCAAACTAGAAATCATTGCAGAGTCCCGTTCCCCTCCCGATATCGAATACCTAACCCTTAGTCTTGACCTTCCTCCCTACTGAATTCACCTGTCCCCTGTGACTGTGACCGTTTCCTCTGCCAGCCATTACCCTGAATTTGCCCCACAGCAACCAGAGATGGACAGCACTCACCCCTCCCTTTAGGCCCATCATGACCACCACGCTATTCTTCTTTGCAAAACAACCCCACACCCACTGACAACTGCAGCATCAACAACACCTTGTACACACCCTGGACGCAATAACTTTCCTTCCACTGCTCCTCCAGGCACCCGAGACCCCATCCTATGCCTTCCCGGCAAATGAATCGCCCTTGCTGGTCCTGAGCCTGGAGCCAAACATCCATTTCAAGAAAGAAAGCCACTGAGACAACTGCACAAAGCCAACTGGTGCACACCACCTTTAAACGAATGTGAACCGGGTGCCACGAGATTCCTGTTCGCCGCTGACTTAACTTGGCAGATAGGACTTGAGTTGAAATACTTGTTGGGTAATGAGTATTCATTAAAGCTGTAACCTGCCACAGTATGGGGTGAACCTAATTACAAAACAAAAACCCGCATTGGGAAATAGAAATATCAGCTCATGCCTAATTAAGCCACCCCGCCTAATGAAAGCTGCCCTGATAGGCCCCATAAAATTCCCCCCAACATTTCCATCATATAATTAGAAGTGCATTACATGAACATATAAATAATTGTTAAGAATGTCTCTACCTTTTTTAGTCAATATGATGCTAATGAGTTAAGATAGCTGAATTGGTCTATTTTAGGCCACAATTACTGGAAAGCCCATACAGTTTAGTTTAGTTTAGAGATACAGCACTGAAACAGGCCCTTCGGCCCACCGAGTCTGTGCCGACCATCAACCACCCATTTATACTAATCCTACACTAATTCCATATTCCTACCACATCCCCACCTGTCCCTATATTTCCCTACCACCTACCTATACTAGGGGCAATTGCTAATGGCTAATTTACCTATCAACCTGCAAGTCTTTGGCTTGTGGGAGGAAACCGGAGCACCCGGAGGAAACCCACGCAGACACAGGGAGAACTTGCAAACTCCACACAGGCAGTACCCAGAATTGAACCCGGGTCGCTGGAGCTGTTTGGCTGCGGTGCTAACCACTGCGCCACTGTGCCCCCTTATTTTCCTTACAAAATATAATACCTCACACTTTTGTTGAAATTTATTTGCTAATTACAGGCCCAGTCTACAAGTTTATTAATGTCTTCTCCGTGGATTGCCACCTTAATGTGGTGGAGAGGCTTGTGTGCCCCGCTGATCCCTTGAGCGATGTCATCGGGAGCCCCTTGCTCCTGGTAGGGCCTCCCATGGCGCCAAGGTCAGGGGGGCAGCTGCCAGACAAAGTGCAGTTCAAACAATCCTCAATGGCAGAACAGGTGAAGATATACTATTCGTCTTATCAGCTGTGAAGGTGGAAGAAGGCTGTAGTGACAAGGAAGTCACAGTCATCGTGGTTTGATACGTCACTGAAATCTGATCACCAGTCTATCAAGATCGTGTGGACAATGATGGTGCCCCAAGGTCCCCCCATTAAACAAAGTCACAGACAGTATTCTACCAGGGTCCATCTGCCAAGTCCTGTGGTGATGGAGTAAAAACAAGAAATGCTGGAAATACTCAGCAGGTCTGGCAACATCTGTGGAGAGAGAAGCGGAGTTAACATTTCAGGTCAGTGACCCTTCATCAGAACTGGCAAATATTAGAAATGTAAAAGGGTTTAAGCAAGTAAATCGGGGGTGGGGCAAGAGTTAACAAAAGAGAAAGTGTTGATAGGACAAGGTCACAGAGAATAACTGACCAGAAGGTCATGGAGCAAAGGCAAACGGTATGTTACTGGTGTGCTGAAAAACAAAGGGTTAGTACGGAGAGCGTGTTAATTTGACAGAAAAATGAACAGCCCTGGCCCCAAGCGCAAACATGAAAAAAAACAGTGGGTAGGCACAGTAGAAACAAATAAAATAAACTAAAATAAAATAAATAAAAAATTAAAACGAAAAAATAACTAAAAATAAAAAGGGGTCTGTCATGCTCTGAAATTATGGAACTTAATTTTCAGTCCGGCAGGCTGTAGCATGCCTAATCAGTAAATGAGGTGCTGTTCCTCGAGCTTGCATTGATGTTCACTGGAACACTGCAGCAGTCCCAGGACAGAGATGTGGGCATGAGAGCAGGGGGGTGTTGAAATGGCAGATTTTCAGCATCTGCAGTATTTTGCTTTCATATTACTGTGGTAATGGAGGATTGGTGATGGGAAAAGAGCTGTGAATCTGGAAGTTCTTAGTCAAGATTCTGCACACAGGTGACAGATACATGAAGGTCATTGGACACATGTGTTGGGTCAGTGGTATCCTTGGGCAGCAGCATCTGTGAATGAGCAGTCCTCTCCAGGATACCCTCGGCTCATCCCAATGCGGAGGGGGCTAGAACAGGTGCCCTACAAATAGGCTGTCCCATTTTCTCCTGGCTGGGGAAACGCATCCAGTGGAATCACCAATTCTATGGTCAAAGGAAATTGTGCTAATGTCTTCTTGTAATTTTTTGCAGCCCTCCTCAATGTTGACTATTCCTTTCAACTTGGTGTTGTCTGCAAATTTTAAAGCTGTATTTTTGATTTCAAAATCTAAATTATTTCAGTTGTGAACAATAGTGGTGCCTGCATTGATCCCTGTGGGACACCACTTTCCACCTTCTACCACTCTGAATAGCTACCCGTTCCCCATACTCTCTGCTTTCAGTCTGTCAGCCAGCTAGCTACCCATTCTGCCACTTGTCCCACGACTCTGTGCTCTGATCTTATTCATTAGTCTATTATGTGGCACCTTATCAAAGGCCTTTTGGAAATCTAGATATATAACATCTACTGCATTACCCTTGTACCCTGTCTGTTACTTCTTCAAAAATTCTGTTAAGATAGGTCAATCAAGACTTCCCTTTTTGAAATTCATCTTGACTACTCATTATTGTATTTTTGGTTTCTAGATATGTTTCAATTTTCTTCCTTAGCAGGGATTCCATTATTTTTCCGACTACCAATCTTAAGCTGACTGGTCTATAGTTCCCTGAACATGCAAATATTTAAATTAGAAATTTGCTTTTTAGATTCTTTGTCAGCAATCACTTTGATTTTTCATTACAGTTTACAATTTGTTTTACAGATGAAGCTTCAGACAGATACTGACATTGGTGTGAGTATCTTATGTTTCCACTTAAATGAAAAGTGACAGCCATAAATACTGTCAGTGGATATATGCTGGTATAAATATGGTGTCCAGTACAAGAAATAAGTAATGTAACTGCCACTAAACTGCAGATTTCAATATTTGGCAAGCTTTATGCCTTTTAAGACATTTACATTCATTTTATTCAAATCTAAATTATTGATTGTGCAAATATACTATTTAGGATCTCTTCCTGATTGCAATTCAGTCCCATAGACACCAACAGCCCGAGTAGCCAGCCTTCATGTGTGAGCCTAAACATTTGATCACAACCGTGCTGACTTTGTGTTGGTGTCTACACTATTATTTTAACTTCCATGGTTGAGAGTAAAATTGTTCACTTCCAAGCACATTAACTTTATGACTTTCTCAGTGCATCCTGTTTGTTTGCTAAGAAAATGGGTAAGGGTACAAAGCTCAATACAAGTTTCATGAAAAGTATTTTTTTGCTGGCCCCTCTGGATTGAATGTAAACGTCAATAACGTCAGAGCTTAGCAGTACTCCAGTTTCTTTACGTCAGGCATTTATGCTGATGTGGGATGAATCTGCCAGAAATTTATAATGGGACTGTAGCATCTTCACTGGCAGGAGGGCGTAATTACAACATAATAAGTTTACACAGGTAGGGGGTAAATCTATACTCTTTCCCCCCCCCCCGGTAGGCTTGGAGATGGGAGAGCATGTAATCGGGTGGATTGGTGGTGGGAGGAGAGCCCACCACCTTCACACCTCCGCCGAAATTAAGTGGGCAACTAATGCCCAATTAAGGACTTCTTCCCGCTGCCGCAATTAGCCCAACGATGGGCGGGCCTGTTGCCGGATAGGAAGCACGGCAAGAAAAACTGTGTAGGTTGCTTGCTGGCTCTGGGGGTGGGGGCCTCATTAAAAGGCACTTAGTGCCTGAACGAGGAACCCGACATCAGGAAGGGGGGGGGGGGCCCGCTGAGAGCGACCCCCTACATCCCCCGCCCTTGCAACCCCTATCCCACGAAACGCCTCCTGCCCTGACCTACCTGTGGCCCGGGTCCAGTGCTGCCCCTTGTGTGGGCGCTCCACCACCAGCAGGAGCCGTCACCTCTGCGGTGGCGCTACTCAGTTAAAGAGCCTCTGATCTGTGGCCGGGGTCCTTGATTCGTGGAAGGCCCGCCGTTGTCCACTTAAGTGCCTAATTGTCACTTGATTCATCGGGCCTCCAACAGAAGGGGGAACGCGGGGTTCTCGCTGGTGCTTTTGCCAGAGGTTGAGACTCATCGCCCGAACAAAATCCCGGTTGCAGTTTCCATTATAAATCTGAACCTTGAAATGGAATGAAAAATGTTAATAGGAAGTGTGTGTAGATGTAAGATTTTATATGTGTTTATGTGTAATATATTATTCAATGTCTTGGTAGCTTTGTACCTGGAAATAAATATCAAATCCAGGGTTCAGGCCAAGCTGGGTTAAGACCAAGATGGTAATAACCCTTGTGAGGGAGTGGTTCAGGGGAAGGGGGAGGGGAGATTGAAAAGGACAGGCGAAGGGCATGAGGAAGGAAGGGGAGAGAAGGGTCAGAAGGATGGAGGAGCTGAATCAGAAGGGATTTGTTACAGTGCATCTTGTAGATGGTATACACTGCAGCTATTGTGCACCAGTGATGGAGGGAGTGAATGTTTAGGATGGTGAAGGGGTTGCCGATCAAGTAGGCTGCTTTGTCCTGGATAATGTTGAGCTTCTTGTGTATTTTTGGAACTACACTCATTCAGCTAATGGAGAGTGTTCCATCACACTACTGACTTGTGCCTTGTAGATGGTGGACAGGCTCTGAGAAGTTAGGAGGTGAGAGTTTGAGGAGGTGAGGCCACAGAATTCCCAGCCTCTGACCTCCTCTTCCAGCCATAGTATTTGTATGGCTAGTCCAATTAAGTTTCTGGTCATTGCTAATCCCCAACATGTTGATGGTGGGAAATTCAGTGATGGTAATGTCGTTGAATATTAAGAGAAGGTGTTTAGATTCTCTTGTTGGAGATGGTCATTGCCTGGCACTTGTGTGCTGTGATTGGTATTTGCCACTTATCAGCCCAAGCCTGAATATTGTCCAGATCCTGCTACATGCACGCACGGACTGCTTCGATATCTGAGGAGTCACAAACACTGTGCAGTAATCAGCGAACATCCCCAATTCTGACCTTTTGTTTGAGGGAAGTTCATTGATGAAGCAGCTGAAGCTGATTGGGCCTAGGACACTACCCTGAGAAACTCCTACAGCAATATTCTGGGGCTGAGATAATGGCCTCCAACAACCAGAACCATCTTCCTTTGTGCTAGGTATAGCTCCAACCAGTGGAGATGTTTCCCCCGATTCCTATTGAGTTCAGTTTTGTTAAGGCTCCTTGATGCTGCACTGATTCAAATGCTGCCTTGATGTCAAGGGCACTTGCTTTCATCTAACCTCTTGAACTCAGCTCTTTTTTCCAAGTTTGGACCAAGGCTGGAATGAGGTCTGGAGCTGAGTGGCCCTGGCAGAACCCAAACTGAGCATTGGTGAGCAGGTTATTGGTGAGTAAGTGCCACTTGATAGCAGTGTTGATGACGTCTTCCAGCACTTTGCTAATGATTGAGAGTATACTGATGGGGTGGTAATTGGCTTGCTTTTTGTGGACAGGCCATACCTGGATAATTTTCCACATTGTCGGGTAGGTGCCTTGGTTTTAGCTGTATAGGAACAGCTAGGCTAAGGGTGCGGCTGGCTGTGGAGTGCAGGTCTTCAGTACTACAACCAGGATGTTGTCTGGGGCTATAGCCTTTGCTGTATCCAGTGCTTTCATTCGTTTTTTGATATCCTGTAGAATTAATTGAATTGGCTGAAGACTGGCATCTATGATGGTGAGGATCTCAGGAGGAGGCCGAGATGGATCATCCACTTGGCACTTCTGGCTGAAGATGCTTGCAAATGCTTCAGCCTTGTCTTTTGAACTGGCATGTTGGGCTCCATCATCATTGAGGATGGGAATGTTTTTGGAACTTCCTCCTCCGGTGAGTTGTTTAAATGTCCATGACCATTCATGGTTGGATGTGGCAGGATTGCTGAGCTTTGATCAGATCCGTTGGTTGTAGGATCACTTAGCTCTGTCTATCACATGCTGCTTCTGCTGTTTAGCATGCATACAGTCCTGTTGTAGCTTCACCAAGTTAGCACCTCATTTTTAGGTGCTTTGGTTAACATTTGGGAATTATCAGATGTTTTTATACATGTGCCTTTTTACTTTAAATTTACTTTTATAGACAGAAAATGATGTCCAGATGCAAAGGTTAATTTATTGCTATTTTTAGTCTATTAACAGCTTCTGGGAAGCCACTACTGCTATTTATTTTAACAAAGGAATTTGATTGGATTGCTCAGAATAGTGTTTGAAGCTGTCACATAATCATTACACGAGTAATCTTCCTTCTCTGATTCAGTGTTAGATATTTGTCTTTTACCTTCAGAATATTTCTAGCCTATAGCAATGCATTACAAAAACCAAACATGTGGCAGAGTGCATTTTTGTTTTAACTGGTTCATAACTGGTTTAATTTCGTCATTGGCAAATCAGTGGAGAGGAATGAGGTAGTTTGTGATGGGGGCCAAAGGCAATGGCTTTGGCCTTCCCAATATTTAACTAGAGGAAATCATGGCTCACCCAGGACTGGATATCAGACACTCTGACAGCACAAGATGCAGTGAAGAGTTCAAGAGAGGTGGAGTCGGTATGATGAGTTGGCAAGATTGAAGGTGACTGTGAATATGGCTAGGAGAAGTTATATGGAGGAAATAGTTGAAGGAGGATGGTATGGCTGTAAAAACACAGGACTGAAGGCAAGATCAACTTTACCAAATTTTGTAGCTTGACATATATTTTCCTCATACTTGCAGGTGTAGACATGTCTGGTTCTAAGAACTTGGAAACTCCATAATTTTTAATTGTGTAAACTATTCAGAGCTCTGAGCTGTAGGTTCCTGTGTTCATTTTCTTTAGTGGTTACACACAAGCAAACCCTTCAAGCAGATGTGTAACATAATCCTTACACCAACATGAGAAAGAAAGAACTTCCATTATTATTTCACCTTTCATAACTTCAGGCCACACCAAAATGCTGCATAGTCAGTAAAGTATTTTTAAGTGTTATAATGTAATGCCAATTTTCCTTTTAAAATTTAGTTGTTGTCCACACCAGGTTTTTCAGTGTGCAGTCCCTTAAAAATTTTTGCACGGCTGTGCACTAACAGTATTTATCCCGGAGCAAGACATACATGACACCTTCCAGGCAGCTGTGCTGCCATACATCCACATAGTTTAGCGGGAACGTGACAACAGCAAATTTGCACAAGGCAAAGTCCCACAATGGCATTATGATAACCTCTGTCTTACTGATGTTGGTTGAGGGATAAATATTGAACAGGACATGGAAGAACTCCCGTGCTCTTCTTCAAATAGTTCTACGCCATCATTTAGTCCATCTGAGCCACCATGTGGGGACTCAGCTTTCTGCTTCATCACAATCTTTTGACTCTGAGGCCAGAGTGCTACTGCTGAATCAAGGTTGAACATCAAGATTTCAACTCAACGAGCAGGGTAATAGTAATAGTATTATGGATTATTTTCTGCTTAGCTTGCTCAAAATTTGTTTTTCATAGCATAGTTTGCCTGCTTAATTTAGAAATAAATGATTGTGCTCAGTGTTGACAAATGAGTAATCACTCTGTTCTATTAACTTTGGATAATGGTTGTTTGTAGATTACTACTCATTTATTTACTTTCATGTAGGATATTTCCCAGGTGACTGGCTGTGATTATCTTGGCCAGTTAAAACGAATTGTAACTGTCACTGAAACAAGTATTGTTATCTGGGATCATAAACCAAAGAGTAAAAATCAGGTAAACGTTCTTCTTTTGCCCTCTGAATGGATTATTGAGTTATTCATAGAATCCTAGAAATGACAACATACAATGGCATGATTTGGCACATGCCTGTACTCGTGCTAACTGCAAGTAGAGCCATCAGTTCTACTCATCCTACCACATTTTCCTAATCTTTCTCAATATACTTTTAGATTTTTCTTTTTTCAATACTTATTCAATTCCCATTTAAATTATGTTATTGTCTCTGCTCCAATAGTCACTTATGGTAAAGCATTCCAGGGGTATTTTGAAATTTGCTCGTTTCGGGGTTAGGTGGTGGGTGGAGTGACTAGGCATAAGACACCAGGTACCTCTTTTGATCCTACCCCCAGATGCCACCTGGAAGTAACAAGAGTTAAAAAAGACATGCTTTTGCATTGAGGGGCAGCACGCTGTTAAGACGGAGTAAATTGATTATGTGCACTTTGGAATTCAGTGTAACAAAATAGAATGTGCACTGACATGGCACTTTGATATTAATAAAGATTGGAATCATACAAGAAAGAATAGTGGTGGTGACATCTTCACTCAGCTGATAATGATTGGTCATGTAGGGGCAAAGATGTGGTTGGTTGGATAGCGGTTTGAGGAAATTTGAAAGAGAGGGAGGCAGGCTGTGGTGTCAAAGATAGATTTTGTTCCACAGAAGGAATATTTCAGTGATGACCTATGCTGTGGTGCCCCTTACGGTAAGTGTCCGTTGCTGCATCCTTCACTCCCTTCATGAAAATGGCATACAAGTCGATACCCACAGGGAATGCTTTACCTGCTCCTGAGAAACCCTGACTGTGGGTAAGGGATTGTGTGTGAGGGGTTGGGGGGGATCCGAATATCTGCTGGTGATCTGACCCTATGAGAAGAAATCCTGCTAACTTTGGACAGAACAGAAAAAAAAGACTTTAAAAAGTAGTTTTCCAGAAATCTTTATTCACAATCTCCAGACTCTTTTGTGTCAGGAACTCAAAACTTCTCCCTGACTCAGCTGATCTTGGCACCCACTGCAACTTACAAAACTCAGCCAGTTACCCAGAGGAAGCTTGCAGCTACTATGCCAGTGGCTGTTATCTGACATCTGTAAATCAGGCTAGTGAGAAATTGGTGGACTTGGTGAAGGCTCAAAAGGCATGAGGGAACTTGGAAGTATTTTACGATGCAAAATGGCAGAGATGACTTTCACCTTAATTTCTTTTCATAAGAAAGTTTTCAGGCTCTTTATGCATCGTTAATGCACAGAAAATGGCAAGGAAATGCAATCCCAGTATATTTTAGGCAAAAGGGTAGAGAGTAGCAGTGTGTCTTGAACAGCAAAATTCTCAGTGGAGTGGAAGATTGAAGAGATCCAGGGGTGTCGTTGCACAGATATCTAAAAATAGGATTGCAAGTACAAAAGGACACTAAAGGGACAAATTAGATTTTTTTTTTATACACAAGGGCATGAAGTACAAAAGCAAAGGGGAGACGATGAATATATACAAGTCATTGCAGTAAGGAAAGGATATTGTAGCCATGCGAGATTGCATCCGAGAATTACTAAGATAAAATCAGGGATAAGAGGACATATTTATGATGAGACTTAGCAAATGGCGCTTACTAAAGCAGAGAACATGAAAGGTGAATCCAACAGAAGCATTAAAAATTTTGATAAGATAAATATATATAGAATAGATTATTTCCACTGATTGATGAATCTGTAGCAAATGGACATGAACATGGAACAAATACTGGAAGCATAATGGGGAGGTAATAAGTTTTTTTCTTCTGAAGATTTGTTAGAATCTAGAATGCATTTCCACAAGTGGCTACTGAATGTAATTCAGTTACAATATTTAAAAGACAATTTATTTATTTAGAGATACAGCACTGAAACAGGCCCTTCGGCCCACCGAGTCTGTGCCGACCATCAACCACCCATTATACTAATCCTACATTAATCCATATTCCTACCCCATCCCCACCTTCCCTCAATTCCCCTACCTGTACTACGGGCAATTTATAATGGCCAATTTACCTATCAACCTGCAAGAGTTTGGCTGTGGGAGGAAACCGGAGCACCCGGCGAAAACCCACGCGGTCACAGGGAGAACTTGCAAACTCCGCACAGGCAGTACCCAGAATTGAACCCGGGTCGCTGGAGCTGTGAGGCAGCGTTGCTAACCACTGCGCCACTGTGCCGCCCCTTGTGCCACTGTGCTGCCCCTATTAGATAAACACTTGAAAAGAATATTAACTGGTGCAGGAAAATAAGAATTACAGTAGTTATTTCCATTGTGGTGTGAGCACTATTATAGATATAGTGCGGAATGGCCTGCTCCTGTGCTGAAATGTCTGTGATCTTGTGATCAGATCTGGCTGCGAATTCTCAGGAAGCAGCTGTAGTACAGGTGAAATTACATTTAATTTTCACCAGATTTCCTCTCTGCAAGAAGAAGTGTAGGATGTACATAACCATTAATTTGGCTACCTACTGCTTAGCTAACAGATTGCCTTAGATTCTTGCCCCATAGGAGACAATTAACTGCCATGACTCCCTAAATTTTTTCTGTGTTTAGAGAGAGGGGGTGAATTTCTGCAGGGTTCTCCCGTTTGTCCATCATAACTTTGATGGATGAGCTGAGGGAAGCACTGAAAAAATGTTGTAAATAATGTTTACTTAATTTTCCCAGTCTTTCCATTGCACCTCTACTGAAGTTGTGACAAATAAACAGGTGGATAATATTGCAATCCTCATACCTTTCCAAACAAAACTGTCTAGATCTAACTATAGCATGTGGCAACACCTTTGACAAATTCTTCCTGACCGTTGGTTTGATGGTACCTGCACCCTCCTAAATTTGTAATAACTTGGTCTGTTCCTAAACTGTGTGGAGGAATTTAAATGAAGTTCAAGGAGAGATTACTGATCTGATAAGTCTTTTTCAATTTTTTTTCAATGATACCTGTTCTTCAAACCTCTGAACTCACTCATCCTTCCTCACAGATCTTGTGGTTTTTGTTTCAGTAAGCTCAAAATGAACTAATGCAATAGCACAGGTGCTAACGCTTTATATAACACTGTAGGGAGAACCTTGTGTGGCATCACCTTTCTGCAGGTTTATGGAGATATTAGCATTTGCGTATTCTGTATTTATACTATTGACATTGATGTAATCAACGTCTGCTCATCTGACATCTTGGGCCCAATTTCAACTCTATACAAGTGTTTTGAATGGGCAAAAATCTGGTCTCTTGTCTTCGATGAGCCATAACTTTCTCCAGCTAAATGGTGGAACTGGCTTTAGGGGTTGAATGGCCTACTGTTCCCAAAACAGATGTTATTGTCTTCAGCCCCCCACCATCACATCTGTACCATTGCCACTGGTTCCAATCCCCCTCCCTGGCCGTTGTCTCGGGCTGCAACAGACTGCGTGCAATCAACCATGACATCCTGTTTCATCCCAAACAGAGCTTTCAGCCCCATGTCCTGTTTATCACAAAGACTGACCTCTTTCACTTCTGTAACATTGTCCACTTCCTTTCCTACCTTAGAAACCCACATTCATGCCTTTCATGATCTTCAGACTTGATGTCCTGGCCAGCCTCCCATTCCCCCACCCCTTAAACATTGTTGATGCAAAACTCTGCTGTATGTATGACTATCCTGCACCAAGTACTGCTCACTCACCACTCCTGTCCTCACTGACCTACTTTGGCTCCTAGTACTCCATGGCTTTAGATTTAAAATTCTCATCCTTGTGTTTAAATCTGTTTATTTCATATAATCACTTGTGCAACATACTTATTACGCTGATGGAAGTTTTTTTGATGTTGAATCTTATGCATTTTATTAAACCAGGTAAACAAAATTTAAACACACATGTTTGACGATGCTACATTGTTCTTTTTCGTCTTTACAAAATATACAAAACATCTGAACAGCTTTTAACTGATATTTACATTTTTCAACAGACAAACTTTTTTACTCTTAAACCTATGAAAAATATTTTACTTTGTATCTGTTCGGTGATCCTGTCTGAGTACATGAATGAAGATTGCTTGCTGATTGGGGATGATGCTGGGTTTTTGAATCAAATAATCGTGGGAAATGAAGACCTCAACCTCCAGAAATCCTTGGATAGTAATGCTTTGGAATCCCAGGTCTTGGATCCACGCCTTCTTCGTTAGTAGGTCATCACAAATATTTAGATAGTTCTTGTTTATCTTTGAGAAGTGGTGGGTTAATGATGGTTAGTTGCCAAAACTCTAAAAGAGTCAGGCTATTTTACGTAGCTTCTAAAATGTTGATTATAAATTCATATTTAGATGTTTCAGTAAGAACAGAGAAGATGGTAAAAGTGGGGGGGGTGTGGCATTGTTAATCAAGGAGAGTATTACAGCGACAGAAAGGACGTTTGAGGACTCGTCTACTGAGGTAGTATGGGCCGAGGTTAGAAACAGGAGAGGTGAGGTCACCCTGTTGGGAGTCTTTTATAGACCTCCAAATAGTTCCAGAGATGTAGAGGAAAGGATAGCGAAGATGATTCTCGACAGGGGCGAGAGTAACAGGGTAGTTGTTATGGGGGACTTTAACTTTCCAAATATCGACTGGAAATACTATAGTTCGAGTACTTTAGATGGGTCAGTTTTTGTCCAGTGTGTGCAGGAGGGTTTTCTGACACAGTATGTAGACAGGCCAACCAGGGGCGATGCCACATTGGATTTGGTACTGGGTAATGAACCCGGCCAGGTGTTAGATTTAGATGCAAGTGAGCACTTTGGTGATAGTGATCACAATTCAGTTAGGTTTACCTTAGCGATGGGCAGGGACAGGTATATACCGCAGGGCAAAAATTATAGCTGGGGGAAAGGAAATTATGATGCGATTAGGCAAGATTTAGGATGCGTAGGATGGGGAAGGAAACTGCAGGGGATGGGAACAATCGAAATGTGGAGCTTATTCAAGGAGCAGCTACTGCGTGTCCTTGATAAGTATGTACCTGTGAGGCAGGGAGGAAGTTGTCGAGCGAGGGAGCCGTGGTTTACTAAAGAAGTTGAAGCGCTTGTCAAGAGGAAGAAGAAGGCTTATGTTAGGATGAGACGTGAAGGCTCAGTTAGGGCGCTTGAGAGTTACAAGCTAGCCAGGAAGGATCTAAAGGGAGAGCTAAGAAGAGCAAGGAGAGGACACGAGAAGTCATTGGCGGATAGGATCAGGGAAAACCCGAAGGCTTTCTATAGGTATATCAGGAATAAAAGAATGACTAGAGTTAGATTAGGGCCAATCAAGGATAGTAGTGGGAAGTTGTGTGTGGAATCAGAGGAGATAGGGGAAGTGTTAAATGAATATTTTGCGTCAGTATTTACAGTAGAGAAAGAAAATGTTGTCGAGGAGAATACTGAGATTCAGGCTACTAGGCTAGATGGGATTGAGGTTCACAAGGAGGAGGTGTTATCAATTTTGGAAAGTGTGAAAATAGATAAGTCCCCTGGGCCAGATGGGATTTATCCTAGGATTCTCTGGGAAGCCAGGGAGGAGATTGCAGAGCCTTTGTCCTTGATCTTTATGTCGTCATTGTCGACAGGAATAGTGCCGGAAGACTGGAGGATAGCAAATGTTGTCCCCTTGTTCAAGAAGGGGAGTAGAGACAGCCCTGGTAGTTATAGACCTGTGAGCCTTACTTCGGTTGTGGGTAAAATGTTGGAAAAGGTTATAAGAGACAGGATTTATAATCATCTTGAAAAGAATAAGTTCATTAGCGATAGTCAGCACGGTTTTGTGACGGGTAGGTCGTGCCTCACAAACCTTATTGAGTTTTTCGAGAAGGTGACCAAACAGGTGGATGAGGGTAAAGCAGTGGATGTGGTGTATATGGATTTCAGTAAGGCGTTTGATAAGGTTCCCCATGGTAGGCTATTGCAGAAAATACGGAAGTATGGGGTTGAAGGTGATTTAGAGCTTTGGATCAGAAATTGGCTAGCTGAAAGAAGAAGGTGGTGGTTGATGGCAAATGTTCATCCTGGAGTTTAGTTACTAGTGGTGTACCGCAAGGATCTGTTTTGGGGCCACTGCTGTTTGTCATTTTTATAAATGACCTGGAAGAGGGTGTAGAAGGGTGGGTTAGTAAATTTGCGGATGACACTAAGGTCGGTGGAGTTGTGGATAGTGCCGAAGGATGTTGTAGGGTACAGAGGGACATAGATAGGCTGCAGAGCTGGGCTGAGAGATGGCAAATGGAGTTTAATGCGGAAAAGTGCGAGGTGATTCACTTTGGAAGGAGTAACAGGAATGCAGAGTACTGGGCTAATGGGAAGATTCTTGGTAGTGTAGATGAACAGAGAGATCTTGGTGTCCAGGTACATAAATCCCTGAAGGTTGCTACCCAGGTTAATAGGGCTGTTAAGAAGGCATATGGTGTGTTAGCTTTTATTAGTAGGGGGATCGAGTTTCGGAGCCACGAGGTCATGCTGCAGCTGTACAAAACTCTGATGAGACCGCACCTGGAGTATTGCGTGCAGTTCTGGTCACCACATTATAGGAAGGATGTGGAAGCTATGGAAAGGGTGCAGAGGAGATTTACTAGGATGTTGCCTGGTATGGAGGGAAGGTCTTACGAGGAAAGGCTGAGGGACTTGAGGTTGTTTTCGTTGGAGAGAAGGAGGAGGAGAGGTGACTTAATAGAGACATATAAGATAATCAGAGGGTTAGATAGGGTGG
Organism: Heterodontus francisci; assembly: GCF_036365525.1. Taxonomy (NCBI): domain Eukaryota; kingdom Metazoa; phylum Chordata; class Chondrichthyes; order Heterodontiformes; family Heterodontidae; genus Heterodontus; species Heterodontus francisci. Next base: position 100,231,730 of record NC_090383.1, on the reverse strand, counting down.
ATAGTGAGAGTCTTTTTCCTCGGATGGTGATGGCAAACACGAGGGGACATAGCTTTAAGTTGAGGGGTGATAGATATAGGACAGATATCAGAGGTAGTTTCTTTACTCAGAGAGTAGTAGGGGCGTGGAACGCCCTGCCTGCAACAGTAGTAGACTCGCCAACTTTAAGGGCATTTAAGTGGTCATTGGATAGACATATGGATGAAAATGGAATAGTGTAGGTCAGATGGTTTCACAGGTCGGCGCAACATCGAGGGCCGAAGGGCCTGTACTGCGCTGTAATGTTCTAATTCTAATATTGCAAGCTATGGGTTAGCATACTGACCTATCAAATATAGGGCCTGCACTGGAAATAAATCAATCAAACCCAGCTTTGTGAGAGGGGGTAAAAATCTGTTGTCCTTCATAAGATTAGAAAATAATTACAGATGAGAAGGATCATTTAATCTATATTAGTTTATTCATCCTGAAGCAGCCTACAACATCCCTTGTCCTCCTCACCCTGACCCACCCCATTCCATTGAAAAATCTAGATCTTACTTCAATGCATCCAGGGTTTGCATCTCCACCACACTGCTGGGGAGTCGGGTGCAGTCATGTGGTGGTTATGTTACTGGACTAGTAATTCGGAGGTCTGGACTAATACCATTACCGCTTCTTTAATGCTGCATCTGTATAAAATAGCCCTCCATCTTTGCTAGACACTCGCATATATATTAAAATTTTAAGTAAAAGAAGGTGGTTCTAAGTGGCAAATATGCACTACATTTTAGGAAGGTATGGCTGAATCTTTACTGCTTTGCCTGGCCTGGTAAAGTCATTAAACTTCTTGCAGTTTTCAGAACTTGCAGGGACCATGGAGGTGATACTTACTGCCACTACCACTCCTATTGTGTCTGTGCAGTTTGTTTTCATCCCAGTGCTGCAAATAGCATCAGGATCAATCATCAGTAGAACCATAGAAAAAGTACGGCACAGCAGGTGGCCATTCAGCCCGTCGTGTCTGTGCTGGTGTAAAACACAAGCCGCCCAATCTAATCCCACCTTCCAGCACCTGGTCCATGGCTTTGCAGGTTACAGCACTTCAGGTGCATGTCCAGACCAGATGACTTTCAGAATATGAAGGCATTTGAAGGGTGGACATCGAGAAGATGTTTCCATTTGCAGGGGAGACCAGAACTAGGGCTTATAACTATAATATAGTCACTAGTGAATTCAATAGGGAATTCAGGAGAAACTACCTAGAGAATGGTTAGAATGTTGAACAGCTGAGGCGACTAGCATAGCTGCATTTAAGGGGAAGCAAGATAAACACATGAGGGGCACGGAATAGAAGGATATGTTGATGGGGTTAGATGAAGAAGGGTGGGAAGAAGCTTGTGCAGAACATTAACACTGGCATGGAACTAATGGGCTGAATGGCCTGTTTAGTTGCAGTAGTATGCAATACTATGTGATCAGACAAGAAGATATTAGGAGGGGTGACCTTAGGCCTGGTCAAAGAGATGGGTTTTAAAGAGGAACTTAAAGTAGGGGAGGGATATGAAGAGATGGAGGGGTTTTCAGAGGGAATTCCAGAGCATGGTTGATGGTTGAAGGCACAGTTACCAATGGCGAGATGAAGGGAATGGGGGAATGCATAAAAAGCAGGAGTCTCAGGAATGGGGTGTTTGTATGGTTGTAGGAAATTTAAAAGTTAGGGAGGGCAAGGCCATGAAAGGATTTAAGTCTGAAGATGAGAATTTTAAATTTGCGGCATTGGGCGATGGGGAGCAAATGTCGTTCAGAAGGGCAGGTGGAGAGTGGGGGGGGTGGGCAGAGATGGGGGATGGCAGAGATGGATCAATTGGTTTCAGCACCATTTCTGCCAAAGTCTCAGAAAATTTGAGACTTTCTGCCCTGAACCCATTTTTCAGAGCGACTAAGTGTGCTTATCCAAAAAGAAAATTCACTCTGATGCCAGCCCCATTAAATTGCACACAGGCATTTAAATCCTTCAGCAGGCCAGCTCTGTTTTCATATTCACGCTACATTTGAATTTAACTGGCAAGATGTATGCACTAATTGGAAGCTCTGCTGCATTGCGCCTGTTTTGTAAAGCTGAAAATTAGCTGACTTCTGCACAAAACCAGCCGGAAGGTGGGTCCTGTTGTTGCAGGAGATGGGGTAAGGGGGTTGGGATCCGATCTCGAGGTAGAGGTGGGAATAGTGTGGCAGCAGGCCCTCGCAGTTTTTTTTATTCGTTTGTGGGATGTGGACGTCGCTGGCTAGGCCAGCAATTATTGCCCGTCCTTAATTGCCCTTGAGAAGGTGGTTGTGAGCTGCCTTCTTGAACCATTGCAACCCTTGGGCTGTAGGTACACCAACAGTGCTGTTAGTAAGGGAGAGCCTGGAGGAGCGCCTGTTCAGTTTTAGACAGAAATGCTGGTCACCTATTCAAAGGATTACTTTAAACCTGAATCAAGTGGGTTTTGAGTATCATAGGGATGTCCAAGATGCCCCCTGATTTTACTCTTCCGGTCACTTCCTTTTCAGGTAAGAAACAGGGAAGCAACAGTTCAAAATCAACCCCATACTATAAGTAACAGAAGTTTCCAAAAATCTATTGAAGCTTTTTTTTCAAATCAGAGGGCACTGATTTAAGGTAAATGGCAAAAGAACCAGAGGCGACATGAGGAAAAGCTTTTTTTACACAGCGAGTGGTTAGGATCTGGAATGCATTGCCTGAGAGTGTGGTGGAGGCAGATACAATCTTAGCTTTCAAAAGGAAATTGGATAATTATCTGTAGAGAAAAAAACATTGCAAGAATATGGGGAAAAGGCAGGGAAACGGGACTAGTGAAGTTGCTCTTGCAGAGAGCCGGCACAGACACAAAGGGCCGAATGGCCGCCTTCTGTGCTGTAACCTTTCTATGATTATGAACTTGCGAACTTGCCTGCAATAGTTTCAGGGTTATGGAAAACCTAGCAATAGTGTCCCATGAAAAAAGACTTCCATTTGTAGAGCGTCTTTCATGACCTCAGTACGTTCCAAAGCACTTTACAGCCATTGAAGCACTTTTGAAGTGTAGCCACTGTAATAGGAAATGTTACAGTCAATTTGGGTACAGCAAAGTCTCTCAAATAGCAATGTGATAATGACCAGATAATTGTTTTCGTGTTATAAAAGCAAAATACTGCAGATGCTGGAAATCTGAAATAAAAACAAGAAATGCTGGAAATACTCAGCAGGTCTGGCAGCATCTGTGGAGAGAGAAGCAGAGTTAACGTTTCAGGTCAGTGACCCTTCATCAGAACTGGCAAATGTCAGAAATGTAATAGGTTTTAAACAAATAAAGCGGGGGTGGGGAAAAAGATAACAAAAGGCAAGTCGTTGTTAGGACAGAGGGTCACAGAGAATAACTGACCAGAAGGTCGTGGAGCAAAGACAAACGGTATGTTAATCGTGTGCTGAAAGAAACGCATTAGTGCAGAGAGGATGTTAATTGACAGAAAAATGAACAGCTCTGGCCCAAAGCACAAACATGAAAAAAAACAGTGGGTAGACACATGGTAAAAAACAATGAACCATGAAACAAACTAAAATAAAATAAACAAATAAAAAGGAAAAAATAACTAAAAATAAAAAGGGGGGCCCATCATGCTCTGAAATTATTGAAGTCAGTGTTCAGTCCATCAGGCTGCAGCCTAATTGGTAAATGAGATGCTGTTCCTTGAGCTTGTGTTGATGTTCACTGGAACATTGCAGCAATCCCAGGACAGAGATGTAGGCATGAGAGCAGGGGGGTGTGTTGAAATGGCAAGCAACCGGAAACTCCGAGTCATGCTTATGGACTGAGTGGAGGTGTTCCACAAAGCGGTCACCCAATCTGCGTTTGGTCTCCCCAATGTCGAGGAGACCACATTGTGAGCACTGAGTACAGTATACTAAATTGAAAGAAGTACAAGTAAATCGCTGCTTCACCTAAAAGAGTTTGGGGCCTTGGGTAGTCAGGAGAGAGGAAGTAAAAAGGCAAGTATTACACCTGCAATTGCATGGGAAGGTGCCTTGGGAAGGGGACGAGGTGTTGGGGGTAATGGAGGAGTGGACCAGGGTGTCGTGGAGGAAACGATCCCTTCGGAATGCTGACAGGGGAGGGGAGAGGATGATGCGTTTGGTAGTGGCATCATGCTGAATGTGGCGGAAATGGCGGAGGATGATCCTTTGGAGGCTGGTGGGGTGGAAAGTGAGGAAAGGGGAACCCTGTTGCGGTTCTGGGAGGGAGGGTAAGGGGTGTGGGTAGAGGTGCCGGAAATGGGCCAGACACGGTTGAGGGCCCTGTCAACCACAGTGGGAGGGAATCCTTGGTTGAGGATAAAGGAAGACATATCAGAAGCGCTGTTGTGGATGGTTGCATCTTCAGAACAGATGTGTTGGAGACGGAGAAGTTATTTTAGTGTTGTTGGTTGAGAGACAAGTATTGGCCAGGACACCAGACAAGACTTCCTTGGTTTTCTTTGAAACAGTGCCACGAAATTCTTTACATCCACCTCCAAGGGCGGGCGGAGCCTTGGTTTAACATCATATCCAAAAGACAGCATCTCTGACAGTGTAGCACTCCTTTAGTACTGGACTAGAGGGTGAGCCTACATTTTGCATTCAGGTCACTGGAGTGGGACTTGAATCCACAATCTTCTGACTAAGACCCATGCTCATAATAGCTCTCTAATTGGTACGATAAGGAAAATACCCCAAAGCATGAATTTGAAGAACAAGACCTCTTTTAAAATACAGAATACCTTTCTGTTATAATTTTTTTTCTTTTTCAGCCCCATTGTGCGCCGGAAACTTCATAATGGTTGGGTGTTGAGAGTGAAGTATTTTGCACATTTGAACTGTTTTGCGTGCTGTTCTCCAGACAGCATTCACTCACTGGTCCTGGATGACATACGCAAGCTTGGAGACTGTCAGTGAGTTGCATAAATTCCTCCACAAAACTGTAAATTTCCTTCATAGAAATATGTAGCTGCACCTAGTATTCAGACATGTTAACTCTTGCGGATTTATTGTGAGAGACACGATTTTCTCAGTAAAGTTAAGCCTGTCTCGTGATTTCGTGAGAGAACTCAGAAATGTTTGGATTTTTCAGACACACATCCTTATTGGGAAAAGAGGCCTAAATACAAGTGCCCTCTGTGGCCACTTGTTTTTCTTTTTGTGAATAAGTTCAGCTCAGCGTGAGGGGCCCAGCCAATGTAGTCAGACCCACAGCTGGAAGCATGGCTTTTCTAGCAGCAGACAGAGGGTCGGTCCCCAGCACCACTCTCCAACAGTCTCCTGTGTGCGATTAGCAGTGATTTTGTTGGTTTAGAGTTTGGGGTTGAAGACCATCATGCTGTGCTGCCCAGAAGGTGCAGAGACTCCATTAAAGGGATTGACATGGTCAATATTTCTGGCAAGCAAACTAGAAAATTCTATTTACAAAACAGGTGCCACTGCTCAGCATGCAAATATGAGCTTTATTGTCAAAGAATTTGGAAAGCTCGAATCTGCCACTTTGGTCTGAAGTCGCTTGTTTCAGTGTTTGATTTTTTTTAAGGTTCTGTAAATTTATTTAAGATGATACTATTGTCAAAAGAAATTGTAACACTTTTACAATCCAATCTTGTGCAGGAGAAGAGAGTCAATGTGTGCAGATCCATGTTCGACAATGTAATAGCTATTTTGTTGCTAGCGGCAACGGGAGAAGGATCTTAAGTGGCCATTAACTGGCCTCTGGGCGCAAAGGTTGTCATCGGCCTTTCCTGCCCCCAGCAAAATCACCTGGTGACGGGGTGGTGACAGGTCCCCACCGCCCCTCACCACCTGTCGCAAGGATCTCCAAGAAGTGAAGAGCCAGCAAGCCTCGCTCTTTGCCGTGAAGGCCTCCAAGATCATCTTCCAGAGTCCACTCCATGGAGCAGGATGAGACGTGCTCGTGTTTCTTCTTCCAAAAGGTACACTGAGAAATCTCTGTGATCAGCAGTCTGAAGGAAGAGAACGGCTCGGTAACGTCATCGCAGTCTGACATACTAAGGATCAGCAAATCCTTTTATGCTCGGCTGTACGACGTGAAGCCTACAGACAGCATGGCCTCCCAGTCCTTCTTGTCATCTATCACAGAGATCTTTCTGTGGACAATTCGCTAACTCTGGACGAATCGCTAACTGTGGAAGAGCTGACAAAGGCCATCAGGTACTTTGAGACAAGTCATACTCCCAGAAGCGATGGCTTACTCGTTGAGTTGTATTCGACTCTGTGGGACTGGATCGGCCCAGACCTGATGGAAGTATACGAGAGTATGCTTCTGGCCAGCAGCCTGTCAGAATCCATGAGGAAAGGCATCATCACCCTCATCTACAAGCGGAAGGGGGAGAGGGCGGAAATCAGCAATTGGCGGCCCATCTCACTGTTTAATGTAGACTACAAGATTCTGTCCAAGGTGATTGCTAATCGGGTCAAGTCTGCTCTGGAGTTGGTGATCCACCCTGACCAGACCTGCACTGTACCCAGCGCTACTCAGGGATACGATCACCTATGTGCAGGACAGGGCGGTGGATACCTGCCTCATCAGCTTGGACCAGGAGAAGGCTTTTCTCAGGATATCGCACACCTGCATGATGGACGTGCTGTCCAAATGGGGTGGGAATCTGCAATCGGATCAAACTGCTGTGCACAAACATCAGTAGAGCAGTCTCAATCAATGGGTGGGAATCAGAAAGTTTCCCGATTAAATATGGAGTCAGACAGGGCTGACCTCTCTCCCTTGTCTTGATTGTTTGCTGTATCAAACTTTTTGTTGAGTCCATTAGGAAGGATGTGGGCATAAGAGGGGTGACAATCCCAGGCAGCGGAGGCACTCAGATCAAAGCCTCCCTGTACATGGACAATGTCGCCGTCTTCTGCTCGGATCTGCGGTCTGTTTGCAGACTGATGAGCATCTGCGACAAGATCGAACTGGCTTCGGGAGCCAAAGTAAATCTCGGCAAGAGTGAGGCCATGTTCTTTGAGAACTGGGCTGACTGATCCTTTGTTCCCTTCACCGTCAGGTCAGACTACCTGAAGGTACTGGAGATATGGTTTGGAGGGGCTGGGGCATGTGCCAAACATTGGAATGAGTGTATAGCCATGGTGAAACATGAACTGAGCACGCGGGAGCAGCATTCTCTCTCCATTGAGGGTAAGAACCTGGTCATCAGCTGTGAGGCGCTCACGTTGTTACTGTGTACAGTGCAGGTCTGGGCCATACCCCACTCCTGTGCCGTGGCGGTCACCCAAGCCATCTTCCGCTTTATCTGGAGATCAAAATGCCAGCAGGGACACGATGTTCAAATCTCTAGATTAAGGGGGAAAAACATACCCAATGTTGCCCTCATCCTGATGGCCACCTTTGTGTGTGGCTGCTTCAAGCTGTGCATAGAACCCCAGTACGCAAACACAGAGTGGCACTACGTGCTGAGGCTCTATCTGTCTCTGGTGTTGCAAAGGATGGGTCTGGCCTCATTGCCACGGAACACTCCAATCAGTTGGACTGTGCTGTACCACCTATCCTTCATGGAAAAGTTTGTGCAGAAAAACATCTTTGACCACCAATCCATCAGGCAATCGCCTGCACAGATTGTCCTCAAGGCCCTGCGGGAAAAGGAGATGGTGGATCCTGTAGGATGGTTGCCTGAGCAGAATGCCTTATTGCCAGAATTTTCAAACAAGCACCAAGACGTAGCTTGGCTGGTGGGGAGAAGGGCCATCCCTGTCAGACCCTTCCTGCATGCCAGGAGTCTCAGTGTCTCCGCACGCTGCCCTCGAGGTAGCTGCGGTGAGGAAGAGACCGTTGTCCACCTCCTTCTGCAATGTGCCTTAGCAAAACAGGTGTGGAAAGAGATGCAGTGGTTTTTGTCGAGGTTCATCCCAAGCAGCTCTGTAACACAGAACTCTGTGCCCTACGGGCTGTTCCCAGGGATTCACACCGAGATAAACATCAACTGTTGCTGGAGGACCAACTCGGTGAAAGACTCTCTTTGGTCTGCCCGAAACGTGCTGGTCTTCCAGTGCAAAGAGTGGTTCACGATCGAGTGTTGCAGACTGGCACATTCAAAGGTCCAGGACTACTTGCTGAGGGCCGCACTAAAGGTTGGGGCAGCCGACGCAAAGTTTCAATGGGGAAAGGCCACTGTGTAACGTCCTCCTGCCATAGTATATCGGGCTGGAACCAATGTAAAAACCTCTCGGGCTGTATGCACCAAAATATGTTTTTGCTGTGCAATGCAAGTGTTGATTGCATATAAAATGGAATGGCAAGAGTTGTGAGGCAACTCACGTTCCGTATCAAAGGAAACTGATTTCTTTTACACTTTCTGGAATGTCAAATTGGAACTGTTTTGTAATGTATTTTTTACAAATTTTTATGAATAAAGCATATTTTTGGAAAAAACGTTTTGGGGGTGAAAGGGCAAATAGTTATTGGAATTGTTATTGGGGGGGGGTGGGAAATGGGCATTAGAAATTTATTTGTTTAATTTTGGGGATAGTAAAATTAAAAATGTAAATTGGACGGCAGGGCTGCCTGCCCTTTAAGAATGGCAGCAATGCCTGCGCACAGGTAGCTGACGCCATTGCTGGGGACACTCAGCCCGCCCCCCTCCACGAGATTGGGGGGAGCGGGCCGTCCCGGCTATTTAAATGAGCCACCATGTTTGAGATTGTGGCTGCTCTTTGGCATGCTCGCCGCTGAGATCAGCGGCGGGTTCTTAAAATCCAGCCCCTGATCTGCACCAGGTAAAGTCTGTAGCATTTGAACAATAACAACAACTTGCATTTGTATAGCACCTTTAACATAGTAAATATCCCAAGGTGCTTCACAGGAGGGATTATCAAACAAAATTTGACACAAAGCCGCACAAGAAGATATTAGGAAAGATGAGCATCTTAAAGAAGAGAGGTATAGGGAGGGAATTCCAGAACTTGGGACCAAGGTAGCTGAAGGCGTGACTGGCAATGGTGGAGGAAGAAAATTGGGGATTCACAAGAGGCCAGAATTGCAGGAGCGCAGAGATCTGGGAGGGTTATAGGGCTGAAGGAGGTTAAAGAGGTAGGTAGAGGCGAGGGATTTGAAAGCAAGGATGAGAATTTTAAAATCAAGGCCTTGCCGGGCTGGGTTCATGTGGAATATTGTCAACAGGCCGCTATGTCACAGCTCTCGACAGCTGACTATAATGGGGATTGGCCAAGATCTGGAAGCAGGATTGCATCTGCCTTTGTGAGATTGAGGACACAGAGCCTAAAAATAGATTCGGAGAAAACAGAGACTTGTGACCATTATTATAGGATAAATACTCTCAACTACAAAAAATATTCCACTACATTTGTTATGGTTTTATAAATTTCATGTCAGTTGCTATTCTGTTGACATATTCTTTATCTCCAACTACAGGCCTATTCGAACACTTTCAATTCCACAAGGTGTTAATGCATTTGATTATTGTGTGAAAGCAAATACAATTGTTACTGGTGGTAAGTGCCAAATCAGATTTTGTTCAGAAGTTCTATCCTGCTTCAACAATATGTTGGTACATATTCTCATTGTATTTGATTAAAGATAGTGCAGGAATGTTATCAACTTGATCAATGTTAATTGTGGCTTGAAATATGTGGCTGATGAAAATTGCAATCTGAGATTTGTTAGGTAATTCCGAGTTTAATAACTACTGTGGGCTGTTATGTATTTTCAGCCCACTGAGTTCACTTTTCACTTTGTGTACATATTAAAGGGGCAGGAGTGACAATAATGCTAACACAATTAAAGATAAAAAGAAAAATAAACTGCAAATGCCAGAAATTTGAAATTATAGCACATAATTCTCAACATATTGAACAGTTCCATCAGCATGTGAAAAATGAAAAGATGGATTATTTTGTAACCAGTAATTTCTGGCACTTATGAGTTTTACAATTTCTATTGTGGTTTTGTGCTGTGCATTTACTAATAAAACAAATTAGAGCTGATTTTTTTCCAGTCCTCCCCTCATCCCACCTTGCCTGAATGCAAGTCAGGTGGCATGCACACTGAATTTTATGCTCTCGCCCTTGGCGAGTCTGAAGGTGGGGAGAGCATTTAATTGGGCAGGATTGTGACGGGTGGGGATCCCGCCACCTTCCCACATCCACTCCAATTAGTCCATGGTGGGAAGGCCCATGGACGGCCTTCCCACTCCGCCATTAATTGAGGCCCTTAAGTGGTCAATCAATGACCAGTTAAGGGCTTCATCCCCTTGCCACCAGTATTAGCCCAGTGGTGGGTTGCTTGCCGGCTCCCAGGGAGGGGTGGTGTCCCTCGTTCAAAGGCACAGTGCCTGATCAAGGAACCTAGCATCGGAGAGGGTGGGCTCCCTGTTGAGAGCCACCCTCCAGCCCTTGCTGCTGACCCCTCTACAGCCCTTTCCCTCATGAACTCCCCACCCTGCAAAACCCCTCCTGCCATGACTCACCTGTGGCCTCTTCCATTGACAATGTTAAGCCTCGGGTGGGTTTATTATTGGCAGTAGCCACCACTTACACGGTGGCGCTGCTCAGTAAAAGAGCTGCCGGCCTCTAATTGGCTGGCAGCTCTCAGCTGGAGTGACTTTTGTTGCCAGGGTCCTTAATCCTGGGGAAGGCCTGATGCTGCCCAATTAAGTCCCTGATTGGCATGTGATGCGGGCCTTCCTGAAAAGATTTGACACAGGGCTCTTGCCGACTCTTCAGCGGTGGCTGAGACTCCCATCGCCTAAGTAAAATACCACCCAAAATGTGCTCATGCGGAATACACCTGCATTTCTGTGTTGAGTCATACCATGGTCCTGATATTCTCCTATGCACAAAATGCCCCTTGCAGGGGTTTGCACGGAAAAGCAGGAAGGGACATTAAAATAAGGATAAGAATTTTAAAATTGAGGTGTTGCTGGAGTGAAGGTTAGTGAGTACAGGGGTGATGGATGCACAGGAGATGGTGCAAGTTAGGATGGGAGCAGCAGAGTTTTGAATGAGCTCAAGTTTACAGAAGGTGGTTGCTCAGTGAAGCAAAAACCTTGCTGCAAAAAGATGAGGGAATCTGGAACAACACCTGTTTGCATGTTTTTACAATAATTTGTAGTGTGCAATGAGGCTAGTGCACTCAAAGCACTGCTGTGGAATTGAGAGATCAGCATCAAGTGTGCTCTAGTATAACTTCAAAAATCTGCAGGTTTAGTGTCTTGCTGGAGAGGGGACGCAAAATAAGCATTGCACATTCGAATTTTCCCCTGTGTCTCTAGGCAAGCAAATTTTCAGTTTAAGTGCATATGATTCAAAAATTGAACATCTCGTATCTCATGTCTAGGAGAAGATAAAATTGTTCGTCTTTGGAATCCTAATATGTTCTCCAAACCAAAGGCATCGTTGTTTGGTCACAGCTGCATCATTACTGAGGTAGTAATCAATGAAGCAGACCAACATATCATTAGCCTCTCAACTGAAGGAGTGAGTGACTATTTCATGTTATTCTTGCTTTGATGGTTAGATGTTGCCAATGGTGCATTCGTTTCTGAGTCACTGTATAAAATGGAGAAGTTGCATGAAGGTACATTGACATTTCAGTGCAGTAATGAGGAAGTGTCACACTTTATTAGGTGCCATCTTTCAGTTGAGACATTAAACCAAGGTCTCATCTATCCTCTCGTATGGACTGAGTGAGTGCCTCTGGTGCCTGACCAATATTTATCTCTCAGCTAGCATCATCATAAACAGATAATCTGTTCATCTAATTCGTTGTTTATGGGATCTTGCTGAGTGCAAACTGGCCACACACTACCCTAAATTACAATAGTGACTTTGCTTCAAAGTGTGAAATGCTTTGGAATAGCCTATCATGAAAGCACTTTATAAATGCAAGCTATTCTATCCATTGCATATGAGTTTTGATATATGTGCCTGGTGTATCTGTATGACCACCCTTTTTTTCTCTATTTTTACAAACTTACAAAAATGCCTGTTTATCCCTCAGCCTTGAGTCTGTCTGATGTAGGGTACATACCTAAAACATCACAACCTGTTTTTTTCTCTTTACAGATGTTGACTGGATTGCTGTGTATCTACAGTGTTTTCAGTCATAATTCACACAAGTGCCTTGTACCAGCAAACATTTCCAACTATTTCCCTTTCAATGTTTGAAATGTTATTAAACATTCTAGCTAATATAACATAAAGGAAATTTACTTGTTGACTTAGGTGTTGGTTAGCTAGCTGGATTCAGAATTGACATGGCAAAAAGAAACAGATGATGAAAGAAAGCTCTACCTACAGACAGTGAAGAATGGAGTATGTAGAGTTATCTTCTGGATTCTCTAGTGATTGTAGACTATAGGGAGGAAGATGCTTATAACAATATAATAATATAATGTGTTTCAACAGCAAGCTATGGGGTGGGTAGGCACCAGAGGCACTCACTCAGTCCATACGAGAGGTGTTAAGAATTTCAAGATGAATTTTAATGTGAGCAATTCTGTCGGATTGGCAATTCTTGAAAAGGCCAATCCCATCAGGTCCATCCACAAAGTATTTGTTCTAGAGGAGGCACTGGAGGCAATAACAGGCACACAATTCTAAAATAAACATAGTGGGCAGGATTTTCATTTCCAGGACTGAATAGTTCAAAATGGTTACTTCAACTTGGAAGTTTCATCTGCGGTCAGAGCTTGAAAAGTGGATCCCAAATATTTGACAGGATGGTTTCACCATGTTGCTTTAGAAATGCAAGCAATCCCTCCTGCATTTCTTTTCTGTCCCGAACATAGCCAATGATGGTAAAAGATGAACATTTTCAGGTTAAATATTTTCTTCTCTTATTTTTGTGCATCACGTTTCTACTGTATTTATTTTTAGATGGAGAAGCTGTAGATCTCAAGAGAAATATGCAGCCGTAATAACCATGGACTGTAAGCTCGGCATGAACAACTCTATTTTTTACTTCAAATTATTTGCTAGTAGTAGTATCATGCTGCATTCACCTTTGTAGTTTCTAATGAACTGCATTGCTCTAATAATAACTTGTAAAATTTGAGTTAGTTTATCTACATTTGGAGTTGTTTTCTTCCGTGCTATTTATTTTTCCATTTTATTTGTGTAAGAATACAAACCAAAAAGAAATTAGAAATGCAACTGATGTCAGCTTCCAATCTATCTTTTCTCCACCCTAAAGATGTTCAGGGTCTGGGATGTTCAGACACTTGCTGTGCTGCAGGTCTTCACGATGGGTGAACGTAAAGCATATCAGCACTTCAATACAATGGTCTTTGACAGTAAAAATAAGAGATTAATTACTGGTAGGTTGCCAAGCTACAAAAATCAATCACAAATGAACAATTTGATAGTTGAATAATTCAGGTTACTTTCGTTCGTGTTCAGTTTAGAAATCATGGCCACAGATTCCTCAATACATGAGTGTTACCCCACAGTCAAAGTCATAATAGGTACATTACTCACCTCATGGAAGGGAAATTACTAGATCAAAATAATGCATTATTCAGGAACAATTTTCTAACTTTGTACTGCTGGCAAGCAGCTTCACCTGCTGGAAGCCCATATTGAAAATTTATGTGCACACTGAATATAATTTTCCTACTACGAACAGGTGAGAAAGGTGTCGAGGGTTCCCCCTCAGCCTTCACCTGGTCTTAGCGTAACAGGGTTTTATTTCAAACACACCGTGTTTTTAGCTCCCCCTTGGTGAATCCTTGTTCATTGCTTTCCAATTATGAGGCAAAGAAACCAGCACAGAAGGTTTTCTTAGGTTTAAAGAAGAAAGGTTGAAATTTATTAAACTTAAACTCTAATTCGGTTATTGACTACATATATATGACACGCCCACACTAGCATGCATATGCGATACAAACAGATAGAGACAGAACAGAGCAGAAGAAATAAAGTGGAAAAGTTTGAGGCAATCTCTGAAGAGGGTTTTGTTATGGATCTTCGGGCTAACTGTGGAGTCCTTGATTGTAGGTAGATCTTGCTTTTTGTTGGGGCTTAGTATTCTTCTTAAACCTTATTCGCTGTAGGAAACTTTTCTCTCTTAGGGTTCATGTGTCTTCAGTGGATTTGGAGTTCCGTGAGTAAGACATGGGAGCAGACAGGAGAGGCTGTGACGAGCCAGCCAGGAGAGGTCTTTTCAGTCCAGGAGCAAACAGACACTCTCAGTTCAAACTGTTTGTACAATTCAGAAAAACTCAGGTTGCCAACCAGGTTAGTCATGTGTCTAGCTGGTCTGACCACGCCTGTTTGTGGATTCTCTGCTCTTAGCCGACCCTGGAATGTCTCTTCTTACACAACATACCTGGTGCTCAAAGTCCATTGTGGGTTAAATTGGAGCAGGGAATAGCCGCTTTGTCCTTCCAAGCACTGGCTGTTAGTATGCAAAAATGTTTTTCCAGCCAAGGGCCTGGTGATTTTTTAACAAGTCCTTTCTTCACTTCAGCAACAGTTTGAAATTTAATGTCCATATGGTGAAATTAATATGCCTCATTCACGGCAGGTGGGGGTCTAGCATGACACCTACCATTCATATATATGATCAAAATATCAGTTTCAATGCATGAATTTCCAATATAAACTTGCAACACGTGAGCCTCTCTGAGAGAATGCAAATTATCTCTCAATTTTCCAGAAGAAATCTCTGCATTTGCTGAATAGAAGTTGGTATTAAATCTACTTCTCCAGAAAACCAGCTGGTGAAGGATAGAACTGGAGCCAATCTCTACACATTTTTATATTTATTTAGAGAGTTACAAATTACAAGCATACACCTCCTAAACCAACAAACATGGGTTCAGTCTGTGTCTATTTATATTGATTTAAGTGAATCACCAGTTAATGCCCAATACCTGCATACAGTTAAACACAATTAATATGCAATTAATATTCAGTAATTTCCAGCAATAGTCATTTTGTTTCCATACTGTCTTGAAGTAATACACCCCCATCTCCACAAATACCTACAAATAAACATTAAAACATTCTCTGTAGGAAACTGGTGTTGAACATTAAATTGTATATTAATGTAAGTTGCCTCAATGTGCACAAGAAAATAGGACTAAAGAACATAAATAGAAATTGAGAGCTAATTCCACAATCCTGTGCTCCCACTGGGCAGATGTCCTCGTAGAGAGTACAGCACGGTAGAACTGACACTTTAAAAAAAACTAGATCTAAACCTTATCAGCAAACCCTTTTTTATTCAAAGAATGATAAATGCTTAGAACGCCTAGAGTTTTCTCCTTTTTTGTTGACTTTATTTAATCATCTTAACATTTAAACATCTCTAATCTTAAAGCATAGTTCATCCCTTTTAAATTTAGGATTCTATTTACTTTTCTTTGTATTCTCTGTAATGCAAGACTTTTTGTATTCTGATCAAAATTTAATTATGGTTTGATTATTGCATTGTAAAACCTTAGCAGAATTTTTATAGAATTGTGACGGTATTTTCCTAACTCTGAACCTTGGGGAGTGCTCTGGCACAAAGCTCAAGGAAACTGGGCAGACCCATTTTTCCAGAACTGAACCATTTTAATTTGCCCTGTAATGTCGGGGTGGGGGCAGGTGGTGGAGGGGTACAACTGGAGCTGGTTCTCTGCCTATAATAGGTCCAAGTCTATGGCACCAATGCTGATGAGGCACAGGATGGTATTCCTACCCTCCCTCCTCAGTTTCCCGCAGGTACATACAAACATACAAATTAGGAGCAGGAGTAGGCCACACGGCCCTTCGTGCCTGCTCTGCCATTCAGTAAGTTCATGGCTGAACTGATTACTCCACAATTCCACCTACCCCCGATCACCTTCCACCCCCTTTGCTTATCAAGAACCTCTGCCTTAAAAATATTCAAAGACTCTGCTTCCACCGCCTTTTGAGGAAGAGAATTCCAAAGACTCACAATCCACTGAGAGAAAAAAATTTCTCCTAATCTCTGTCTTAAATGGGTGACCCCTTATTTTTAAACAGTGACCCCTATTTCTAGATTCTCCCTCAAGGGGAAACATCCTTTCCACAACCACCCTGTCAACTCCTCTTAGGATCTTATATGTTTCAATCAAGTCGCCTCTTACTCTTCTACATTCCAGCAGATACAAGCCTAGCCTGTCCAATCTTTCCTCGTAAGACAGCCCACCCATTCCAGGTATTAGTCTAGTGAACCTTCTCTGTTCTGCCTCCAACGCATTTAGATCCTTCTTTAAATAAGGAGACCAGTGCTGTACACAGTACTCCGGATGTGGTCTCAGCAATGCCCTGTATAGCTGAAGCATAACCTCCCTACCTTTGTATTTGTCATGCAGACCCCCATCTGCTAAGAATGAGGCACATTAATTTCCCCACATGGACATTACATTTCAATTTGTGGCTGGGAAGAAGAGAAGGCCTGTGACAAGGGGTTCCCTGGCCCCTGGCTGGAAAGACATTTTTGCATATTAACAGACAGTGTTTGGGAACAAAGGAGCTATTCCCCGCTCCAATACAATCCACAAACAGACGTGGTGAAACCAGTTAGTCACAGACTAACCTGCTTGGCAGTCTGGGTTTTTTTTTTCTGATTTGTACAGTTTTGAACTGAGAGCTGTCAGAAAGCAGAGTGCTCCTGGATTGAAAAAACCTCTCCTGGCTGGCTTGCCACAGCCTCTGCTATCTCATCCCATCTCTTTCTCATGGAACTGAATCCACTGAAGACACATGAACCCCAAGAGAGAAAAGTCTCCCACAGCTAACAAGGTTTAAGAAGAATACTGGGCCCCAACGAAAGGCAAAATCTACCTACAATCAGGGACGCTACAGTGTGCTCGAAGACGCGTAAATAAAACTCTTCAGATATTGCCTCAAACCTTTCCACTTTATTTCTTCTGCTCTTTTCTGTGTCTATTTGCATGTGTGTATCGCATATGCATGCCAACGTGGGCATGTCATGTATCCGTAGGTGTCAACCGAATTAGAGTTTAAGTTTAATAAATTTCAATCTTTCCTCTTTAAACCTAAAAAAACCTCTGTGTGTGTGATAGTTTCTTTGCCTTATAATTGGAAAGCGGTGAACAAGGATTCACCAAGGGGGAGCTAAAAACACGGTGTTTAAAATTAAACACTGTTACAGTAAGACTAGGTGAAGGCTGAAAGGGAACCCTAGACCTCTTTCTTATCTGGTCGTAACAGAAATTTGGGTGCTAGCATCCGGAATTGGCCCACAGACAAACGAGAGAAATTGGAAGTAGGAAGCCAAATTGTTCCCAATCAAAAAAGAGCAAGATTAATACAGATTTTCTTGTGGTTGTGTGTGCTTGAACACTAACATGTCTGCAACTAAAGCTAGTATCTCCCCAAGCCAGGGTGAAGTAACTTGGGATAAGTTAAAAGCACTGTCTTTGGAGGAGTTGAGGAAAATGGCTGAGCAATGTGGGATCACTGTACGTGGCAAGGCTAGGAAGTCTGAACTCTCAAGGCTAGTGGACAACCATTTTTCCCTTGAATCTGAAGAAGCAGATGCCGGATTAGAAGATTGGAACAAAGGAAACTTGAATTTGAGGAGAGGAAGAGAGAAAGAATATTCCGGAAGGAATGCAAAGAGAGAGATTTGAAACAGCTTGAGTTAACTAGGGGGGGCGACAGAGTAACCCCAGTGAAAGCCTGGCCAATATGGAGGAGCGTAATTCAGGGTTGGGTACAGAATTGTTAAAACTAGCTCAACTAATTCCAAAATTGAATGAGGAGGATGTGGAAGAATTTTTTGTGTCTTTTGAGAAACTGGCAAGGCAGCTAAAATGTCCAGCTGAGACCTAGGGCTGGATTTTACGTCGGGCGGGCGAGGGCCCTTAAGTGGCCGTTAATTGGCAACTTAAGGGCCTTGTTTGGGCTGAGGCGGGCGGCCGATTTTTGCGCCCACACCACCCGGCCCTGCATAAAGTGGGGCGGAGGCGGGAGTGGGTTGGGAAGGCCTCCCAGAGCCTCCCACTCCCTTTTACGCCATCCCCCCGCCACCATCCAGCTCGCTGGGGTGGCGTAAAATTCCGGCCTGGTCTCTTTCACTACAAAGCATGCTAACTGGAAAAGCCCATGAGGTTTATTCTCTGTTGCCAGATGAGAGTTCATCAAATTATGAACTGACCAAAAATGCTATCCTCGGGGCATATGAATTAGTATCCGAAGCCTATCGCCAAAAGTTTAGAACCCTCAAGAAGCAAGCTAATCAAACTTACCTGGAGTTTGAAAGAAGTAAGCAGCTGGCTTTTGACCAGTGGTTGAGGGCTCTCACAGTACAGTTCAGCTATGAGAATCTCAGAGAAGTAGTTCTGTTAGAGGAATTTATACACTCTTTCCCACTCTCCATAAAGACCCATGTAGAGGAGCAGCGGGTTCTGAGAGCCTGGCAAGCATCCATTCTAGCTGATCAGTTTCCTTTAATTTATGTCATTTTCCCAGGGAAGAACCTTTCCAAATCACACCCACCAATCCGAAAAGGACAAAAGGTGGGAAGGTGCTAGCAGCCAAAGCAGTCCTGGAAGAGAAAGGAAAGCAGGAGACACAGGGGGCCCTCCTCCAGCCAAAAAGGAAGGTGCTGTGAGCAAGAGTGAGACCCAGAGATCTGTGTGCTTCCATTGTAATAAACCAGGGCAATTAAAAGCTGACTGCTGGAAACTAAAGGGAAAACAGGGAGAGTTAATGAAGGGAACAACCGCTCAGTGAAGAAGGGAACCTGATGGAAAGCACAGCAGAACAAGCTGTGGCTTTAACTGCAGTAAAAGTGAGACCCAGGGAGTCTAACACTGCAAGTACAGGAAAATTTACTCGGTTTCCTGAGGGTTATCAGGGTTCTGTGTTTGAAGGGAGAGTAACCCCATAGTGATTCTCAGGGACACAGGGGCCACTAGATCTCTTTTACTGGGGAAAGGCCTGACCTTTCCCCACAGAGTGCAGTGAACACCAAAATGGTGGTGAATGGTATTGGAGGGCAGTGTATGCCTGTACCTGTACACCAGGTGCACCTGGAGTGCGAGCTAGTTTCGAGACCGGTGACCGTAGGGATTGTCCCTAGTTTGCTGGTGGATGGGGTTGACCTGCTCCCAGGTAATGATCTGGCGGGGGTGAAGGTGGTAGCCCCTCCATTAGTGAAAGCAAGACGACAGGAGGTCAGAGCGACAGGACAGTGGCGGGAGATGGACCCCTGCAGTTTCCCTGAATGTGTAGTGGATCAGACCATGATCAAATAAGCTCCCCCAGAGGAGACTGCATTGGCATTGCAGGCAGATGACCATGAGGGCTGCCTTTCCGAGACTTTCTTTGGAAAGTTGGAAGACTCAGGGAATGAATTAAATGAATCGTCCCTAGCTCAGCAAGCTGATCCAGTATAGCGACAGATAGCACAGGCTCCCCAATCTGAAAGTGAAGCACAGGGTGTCCCTGATTGCTACTATTTAAAGAATGAGGTACTGATCAGGAAATGGAAATGGAGTTCTCCTCACAGGCCTGAGAGCAAGGAGTGCACAGTAGTTCACCAGTTAGTGGTGCCGCAGAGGTACCGCAGAGAAATATTAAGAAGGGCACTCGAGACTACAGTGGTTGTACATGGCGGTATACGAAAGACCAGAGCCCGCACAAGACAGCAGTTTGACCGACCAAAGCTCCACAAAGATGTGGTGGAGTACTGCAGGATTTGCCACATGTGCCAGGTTGAGGGGAAACCCCAACCTAAAGTGAAACCTGCACCCCTAAGTCCCATACCGATATTAGGAGGACTCTCCAGCAGAGGGTTCGTGAACTGTAAGGGACCCCCACCGAGAACAAAAAAAGGACAGGCAGGCACAAGGCTGGCAAAAGTTTAGAAAGGGAAGGGGAAAAAATGACCAAGAGGAAAGGTTAAAGGAAATCTGGGAGGAATTCCAGATGGAAACCCCTACTGTCTGGTCAGCCAACCATGAGAAATGTGAAAAGTTAGACCCCACATCCTCCTACGTAAACGCAGACACAAGAAGCACCCCACCAGAGTAGCTAACAGCATTTACAGGAACCTTCAGAGACAAAGAAAGACCTCTAGTGGGCAGAGAAACTGTGAGGGTGATGTCTCACCTAGTCAAAGTGCCATAGAGGAGTGCAGTAGAGTCTGCTCAAATGCCTGCAGGCAGGAATGTCCCAGAGAACAAAGGGGAGATTAACAAAGAATCCTGCCCCCCCCCCCCCGTCAGAGAAAAAGGTAACCACCCATCCCCCTGAAGTCAAAAGCCTTCGCATGACTCAGCAAAGCACTGAAAGAGAGTTTAGGAGAGACCTGCCCAGTACTGACTCTCTTGGGGAAAAAGAAACTCTAATTTATGGCTAATTAAATCTAACCCCCCCTACTTTGGCAGACCTCAGCAGGAACCAAGACCCTAGGCAGTCATGGAAATGGACAAACTGAAGTAAAACCCCCAAAGAACCACATGTTTATTTGGATGCCAAAAAGGGGAAATTAAAGTAGCACTGGCACCAAGAAAGGGCAGTTTTAGTAAGTTTCAAGATTCATGAATGAATGGAAATAAATGAGAGAAATGCGTGGTTTTCTGGATCATATATTTTCTCTCAACTCTTTTAATGAAATGCGCTTTTCTCAAATCGCATTTCATTCCCCTGGGTGTGCAGGTGACATGCAGGCTCCCACCTGCCAAGAATGAGGCACAATAAGTTCACCACATGGACATTAAATTTCAACTTGTTGCTGGGAAGAAGAAAAGGCCTGTGACAAGGGATTGCCAGGCCCCTGGCTGGAAAGACATTTTCGCATTTTAACAGTGTTTGGGAACAAAGGAGTTATCCCCTGCTCCAATACAATCCACAAACAGACGTGGTCAAACCAGTTAGTCACATGACTAACCTGCTTGGCAGTCTGGGTTTTGTTTCTGAATTGTACAGTTTTGAACTGAGAGCCGGCAGAAAGCAAAATGCTGCTGGATTGAAAAGACCTCTCCTGGCTGACTCGCCACAGCTTCTCCTGTCTGCTCCCATCTCTTTCTCACGGAACTGAATCCACTGAAGACGCATGAACCCCAAGAGAGAAAAGTCTCCAACAGCGAACATGGTTTAAGAAGAATAAACGCAAAGTACTGCAGATGCTAGAAATCTGAAATAAAAACAAGGAATGCTGGGAATACTCACCAGGTCTGGCAGCATCAGTGGAGAGAGAGAAGCAGAGTTAACGTTAAAGGTCCTTGACCTGAAACGTTAACACTGCTTCTCTCTCCACAAAAGTTTAAGAAGAATACTGGGCCCCAACGAAAGGCAAGATCTACCTACAGTCAGCTCGAAGACCTGTAACAAAACCTCTTCAGATATTGCCTCAAACTTTTCCACTTTACTTCTTCTGCTCTTTTCTGTCTCTATTTGCATATGTGTATCACGTATGCATGCTAGCGGGGCGCATCGTGTATCCATAGGCGTCAACCAAATTAGAGTTTAAGTTTAATAAATTTCAATCTTTCTTCTTTAAACCTAAAAAAACCTGTGTGTGTGTGTGCTGGTTTCTTTGCCTTATAATTGGAAAGTGGTGAACAAGGATTCACCAAGGGGAGCTAACAACATGGTGTGTTTAAAATTAAACCCTGTTACAGTAAGACCAGGTGAAGGCTGAAAGGGAACCCTAGACCTCTTTCTCATCTGGTCATAACATATTCAATTCCCCTCGCGATAAACAATAACATTCTATTAGCTTTCCTAATTACGTGCTGTACCTGCATACTAACCTTTTGCGATTCATGCGCAAGGACACCCAGATCCCTCTGCATCTCAGTGCTCTGCAATCTCTCACCATTTAGATAATATGCTTCTTTTTTATTCTTCCTTCCAAAATGGACAATTTCACACTTGCCCACATTATACTCTATTTGCCAGGTCTTTCTCCACTCACTTAACCGATGTATATCCCTTTATGTCTGTTTCACAAGTTAATTTCCTACCTATCTTTGTGTCATCGGCAAATTTAGCAACCATACCGTCGGTCCCTTCATCTAAGTCATTTCTATAAATTGTAAAAAGTTGAATCCCCAGAAAATGACCCATTTATGCCTACTGTCTGTTTCCTGTTAGCTAGCCAATCTTCTATCCATGCCAATATGTTATCCCCTACACCATGAGCGTTTCATTTCTGCAATAACCTTTGAAGTGGCACCTTATCAAATGCCTTCTGGAAATCTAAATACAATACATCCACCTTTATCCACAGCACTTGTTACTCCCTCAAAGAACTCCAATAAATTGGTTAAACATGATTTCCTTTTCACAAATCCATGTTGACTCTGCCTGATTACCTTGAATTTTTCTAAATGCCCTGCTATAGCATCTTTAATAATAGCTTCTAACATTTTCCCTAGGAGATTTTCCCTCTGTCGGGATGTTCCCAAGGAAGCATGGCACTGTGTGCCACTCCTGATTCCCTCTTGACCAGAGGGTCTGTGGGGTCCAAAGAGCTGGCTGAAGTCAGCAGGTTATTTATTGGCCCCACTACCTCCAGCCAGGATATTTAGATCTAATCTAGAACTGGCTTTTGACCTCCGTCTGAGGAGGCTCAAAAGTCAGCCAAGTTTCGGTTTTCTTCCCTTTCCTCTGTGCCATGACTTTCCAGGGTGTGGGCCTGTTAATGGTCCCGAGCAGAATGTCCCAGTTCTCCTGTTCAGTGCTTGAGTAAGGGGATCGGTTGGAAAATCCACCTTATGCTCTTCTACTCTTACTACATATGTGGATTGGAAATATACATTAAATAAGACTTCATAGGAATAGGGATACTTGATGCTTTAGATTCACAAACCTTTAAGAGTGGGAGGATAAGTTGATAAAGCTGTAAAATAAGCTTATGGAATCTGTAGGTTGTAGAAATAATGGCATAGAGTCCAAAAGAAAAGAAGGAATTCGAAAACAGTGCAGATTATTGGTCAGATTGCAGTTGGAATATTGGAGGTGATGTTCAACTGCTGTCTGCCCCATTTGAGGGATCCAGCAGTTGAAAATGGCAAAGTAATAGTGCCCGCCAGTTGGATATACAAAGCGGCTGATTCACTTTTCAGGCAGGCCTTTAAATGGGGGCCCAGCACTCCTGCCTGAGACAGGTACGTGGCTGCTTGCTTCGACAAATCGGAGTTCTATGTCAATTTAGGAAGGAGCATGTTTGCAATTGTCAAGTTGTATGCTATTAAATAATGTATAAAAATATATTTTATTAAACATTTAAAATGTATTAAGAGATTATATATAAATATATTCCATGATGGATACACAGTTGCAAATATATACACTGTTAAAAATGTGTTTTTAAAATTTGTAGGGATATCTAATTGTGGAAAACCAATAATGCTGATCATTGGTCCATGCTAAGCATACACTACCTTCTCATTATGTAGTCACTATGGACCAATCATGTCCTGATTTCAACTCTGAAAAGCATATAAGGCAACTTTTATTGGACTTTACACCAACTTTTTGTTATTTTTAAACTGTTTTTCTCCACCTAGTTTTACCACTATTTTTCATTATTTTTCTTTTTTTTTCTTTTCTCTTCACCAGTTCCCAATCTACTCCATTGCATATTCCCCTACTAATTGTTTGTTTCTGATCCTCGGGCTCTAACTAAAATCCTTTGACCTGTCTCTTCTCCTGGAGCTCTGCCTCAGCTTCATCCTTGTCCCAGGCCAACTGTCTCTAGTCTCAATAATAGTGTGCACATGGACAGTAGGTGATAACCGGTTCAGCTGTATTTCTACACACATACATGTTGGATGAGATCCTGGAGGACTACACAAATGTGGAAGACCCTACTCCATTATGAATTAGCTAATATCATCAAAATTGTGGTGGGCAGGCAGGGGGTGGAGTGAACAGTTATAAAAATAAACTATTCCATCATTATTAATACAAACTATAGCTAATTCATGTAAATCAATGTGTGTATTTGCTTGATTATGCAGGTTCCAATACAATAGATATTGTACCTCTCATGTCTGCTGTACAGGACACTTTGCAGGTCCCCATTACACATGAAAAATCCATCAATGTTCTGCTCTATAGCAGAATTAATGGCTGGGCGGTATCCATTTGCAGTAAATCTATAATTAAGGTAAGTGTGTATGTTTATATGAGATTAGCATTTGAATCATAAAACATGGATTTTTAGGTTTCATGAACAAAGAAAAATACCTGTAGTGAGAAAAATCTCTAAACATTATCTTTAATGCTGCATCAAGGCGGCCTTTGTTGGGCTGTGTGCATGCGCTGGCACCAGCTGCCTCAGGGCAAACCAATCTGCAAGTATTAGGCCCCTTAAATACAAAATACACAGTCACACCAAAGATGTGCTACACTAATAATGTGGTTATGTGAGATTTTCAGAAAGTCATAACTTGCTTTTGTATAATGTTTAGCACATCCTACAGATGTCTGAAAGAATGCTCTAAAGACATTAAACGACATGAATCACTTTTGAAGTGCTGTCGCTATTGTCAATTCTAGTTATATTATCGTATGAATGACAGTGGTTTTTTTCGTCAGCTTTTAGGAATGTATTATTATTTTGTCTTGGACAGTGCTGGTAAGGTGACACTTATTGCCCACCCTTAGCTGCCCTGAGAAGGTGTTAGTGGCCCTTGTCCTTGAATTTCTTCAATACTTGTGATGCACCTCTCACAATATTGGCAATTCTGGAATTCTGACTCAATGACAATGAAGGAACAGGGAAATACGTCCCAGTAAGGATGGTATGTGACTTGGAGTCCCTTGATACTGTCAATAGAAAAAAGGAATAGATTACATCGGTGGAGGGAAAAAAGGAAGACTTGCATTTATTATAGTGCCATTCATGATCACAGAGCATCCCAAAGCGTTTTACAGCCAGTGAAGTACTTTTGAAGTGCAGCCATTGTTGTACTGCAGGAAATGCACCAGCCAGTTTGTGCACAGCAAACTCCCACAAACAGCTATGCCATAATGGCCACATAATCTGTCTTTGTGATATTGATTGAGATATAAATAATGGCCAGGGCACTGGGGATAACTTCCCTGCTCTTCTTCGAAATAGTGCCATGGGGTCTTTTATGTTCCCCTGAGAGGACAGACGGGGCCTCGGTTTGACATCCCATCCGAAAAACAGCACCTACAATAGTGCAGCAGTCAGTCAGGATTGGACTGGACTGTTAGCTTTGATTTTGAGCGCAAGTCCTGGAGTAGGACTTGAACGCACCTTCTGACTCAGAGGCAAGAGTGTGGCTGACAGACAAGCTGCTTTACTGTTTTTTAAACGGTTATGAAACAAAACTGAAGCCCAATGAGTGGCATTTGTCTGTATCATATGAAAGCTGGACTGAACTTTTACTACCTTTAGCAATTTCAGAATGAATGCTTACCCCATTTGCAGTTTCCCTGTCATGCAAGAAAGCAGCAGGAATGAGTTTAAGGTGTGAGTTAGGCTAAAAATGTTCAGCAGCGCACAAACTTCCGAATCACATCATCATATTGGTTAAGGAAATGCGAACCTTGTTACTGTTCCACTAGTTCAGTTTCCTAGTATATCCACAGAGATGTAAAACTACAAGGGGAAAGCACTTTCACAGCTACAATTTATTAGATTAGCCCATGAAATGTTGATAAAATATTTAGGAAATAACAAGTAAGCTGAAAGTCTGCATAATGTAGGAAATTGGATGTCAACAGGTTCTGAATTTGAAACCCATTCTTAGGTAAAGTTGAGACTCACTTCCTCTCTTTGAGTGGCTGTGCTAATTCACATTTAGAATGTAAGATAGAGCAGTACAATTTTCACCAGGGTTCGCCCAAACTGCTGCCAAAGCTCCAGTAGAAAGCAAAGAGAAATGCCTTGCTTTCCACTGATCTGTTGCCAAAATATTCCCATGGAAATTTCATCTGAGAATTTTGTGTGTGTGTGTGTGTGTGTGTGTGTGTGTGTGTGTGTGTGTGTGTGTGTGTGTGTGTGTGTGGTGGCGGTGGCGGAGTGGGGGGGGCAGGGAAGTACTAGTGGTGGTGAGGTGCAGGGTGACGTTTGAAAGCATGGGATGGTGAAAACTACCAGGTCTATTGTTTCTTTGCAAAAACAGTCACGAACAACAAAAATGGAATTGAATTTTTAAAAATTAACAAAAAAGCTGCAGAGAAAAGGAAGAGCTGAAATCTGATATGCAGTTTATAATGTCACCTTAGTGTTTTTCCTTTAAATAGAGAAAATAAAATGAAATGTTTACACATGCTTGAAAATACCTGGCAGCTTCAGAGTATAATGGGAATTTTTTTTACTGTTTATTATTCTTTGTAAAAGGGGGATTTGCTTTTGTTTTTAGCATTATAAGTAACAAAAAAAGCACTTTGGTTCTTTTTACAGGTGTGGGAGCTGCACACTGGGAAGAAAGTCTATCAAATTGCACATCCTCATGGGCACGCTATAGAGGTCACAGCTGCAGCAATAAATTCAAATGGAATACTCCTCGTCACTGGAGCAGCTGATGGTGTGTTATTTTTGGACTATTTTTGATTGGGAATGCACTTAGGGTGATTCCTCAGTTACTGTAAAAGACTGAACCCCTTTTCCATAGCAAAACCTTTAATCTCTCCCATCTTGTCGTTCTCCCGGGTATGGCTCTGATCGTCACCTCCTTAAGTCAAAGGTGCACAGGCTTCAGCATATCTGGACAAGCTGGTTTAGCCATCCATCATCAGATCTGGTTGAACTGCGTAATGAACGCAGTGGGCATTTCTCAACTCTAACCAAAACTATTCACTACTCCAGAACTATCCTGGAGAACAAAGATGTTGCTCAGCTTCTTCTCCCACTACCATTTATTTCTTTAAATCCTCTCCCCCTGCTTTCTGGACTGACACTCCAGTGCAGTACTGAGCAAGTGCTGCTCTGTCAAATCTGTCTTTCAGATGAAATGTTAAGTTGAGACCCTGTCTACTCTCTCAGGTGAATATAAAAGAACAAAAGGCATTCTTTGAAGAAGAGCAGGGGAGATCTCCCATTGTCCTGGCCAATACTTATCCTTCAACTACCATCAGTTGTAAAAACAAAATGGTCATTTGTCCCATTGCTGTTTGTAGGATCTTGCATAAGTTGACTGCTATGTTTCCCTACATTACAGCATTGACTTACACTTCAAAAAGTACTCCATTGACTGTGAAATGCTATGGGATATTCCAAGGTTATGAAGGCGCAATATAAATGCAGATATTTCTTCTTACTTCACCCTCACCTCAAACATAAGCACAAGAAGCTCATAGTCTTGTTTTTCACTAAAATAGTGACCATTCTTCCAGTTGCCTCTGCTGCTCACCCACTTCCCTTTTCCCACTCAGCAACAACTCCCTCCAAATTCCCCTCTGCTCTAGCCTTGAACTCACATCTTTTTCTAGTTTCTTTCCAATCTGCCCTCAGACCCTCTCTGAGCTCTTTTGGTTCATGACGTCTATATGATATTCGCTTGATGCCATTCCCAACAAATTACTCATCCTGACCACCACGCCAGCTGATATTTAATATTCCCTCTCCTAGGATACTGACTCCGTCGCTTTCAAATCCGACATCGCCATTCTCTGTTCAAAAAAATTAGACTACCATCCCTTTTGAATAGGTCTCTGTGAAGTGCCTTGGGTCGCCTTTATTTATTAAAGGTGCTAGATAAATGTGTTATTGGTATTGAATGAGTAACTGAGCTTCGAAAAGTCTCTTTATGGAATAACAATCTCAGTGTTTGGGCTGAATTTTATCGGCCCCTCGACGCTGCGGGTCACGGCATGGGAGCCAGTAAAATGCTGCAGGGAGAGGCCCGCCTCGACCTGCGACGTCGAGACGGGCCCGCCGCATTTTACCGGCGGCGGTGGGATCTCGGTGCGGCCACCCTGCTGCACGGCGGCGGCACCACAATCATCATATGGTAATGATTACTTACCTTTGCTGATTATGCAGCCCGCCGCTTCTCCACTGACACTTCCAGATTTTTCATTGAGCGGGCGGCCGTCATGTGCCATCCCGTTCACGATCTGAAAAGCCGGTGGGTCCTTACTCTGCATTAGATGGGGATTGCCTTGGCACGCCATATAGTTGATCCAGGAAAGCAGCTGATGTACCCATCAACACCACTCCATGCCCTGTTAGAAACCTTCGAACACATGTAGGGTTCAACTTTGTTTATCACATGGAAATAGGTATGGCTCATCCTACATTGTGTGTTCCTCTGCTTCTGAGGATCTGTATGCGCCAGAGGCAATATCAACAGGCAAGTGAGATCCACGTAGAGGCCTCCGGTCGTGAACAGCAGCCCCCAACGGGAGCTCGCCATTATGGTTGCCGTGCATCTACAGGCCCCACATAACATGCCACTGGATGTCTGAGCACCAGTATCAGAGGAGATTGCGCATGTTGAGAGGGGGGTAACACATCTCTGTGCCCTGCTCAAGGATGAGCTGCAGCCCATGGGCTCCAGTGGACATACCATGCCTTTTTCCTCATAATGGCAGCAGTTCTCAAGCCTGATACATCCGCAGCCTTTTAGGGGCCTACCAGACACCTTAGTGGGGTCACACATTCAGCAGTGCACCGCTGCATCAGGGAGGTCACCAATGCCCTGCACCAGAGGGCCAATGAGGATGTCCGCTTCAGGACAGACTCTCATAACCAGGCCCAGAGGGCCATTGGTTCTGGCACCATTGCCGGAGAACCATAGTTTATAATGTTCATAGACTGCACTCCTGTGGCCATCAGGCCTACTGCCAGGCTACCACCTACAGACGTCACCATTAAAGGAGCACTCTCAATCTAGGTGAAGCTGGTATGTGAACACCGCAGATGCTTGCAGCGAATGTGTGACTGCTTCTCAGGCAGCTGCCATGACACCTGGGTCTAGCGCCAGTCCCGGCTGCCACTGCTGTTCACTGAACTGGCTCAGATGGAGGGGTGGCTTCTTGGAGATAAGGGCTATCCTTTGCAGACATGGCTCCCCAACACCAGTGAGAGAATCCACCACTGCTACAGAGAAGAGATACAATGCCAGCCACTGAGCTACATGAGCCACCATTGAGCAGGAGATCGGCATGCTGAAAGAGTTCCTCCAATGCCTGTATGGATAGGGTGATGCCCTGTCCTACGGGCCGAAAAGGCCAGCTCCATTCTTCGCTGCTCTGCACAACTACACACCCAATAGGGGCCAGGCCTGGCATGATGAGGAGAGATGTCAACAGGATTCCTCCTTGGACTATGAGGACGCTGAGGACCTACAACATGAAAGATGCGTGAGAGGGCAGATGGCACCCAAGCTCTGCACTCAGGGCTAGCAGTGAGCTAGGGACGTACGGAAGTGGCTTATCGGACAAAGGCTGTCTGCTCCATAGGAATCGACATGAGCTCTGCAAGCCACACATCACCCTCGCTCACCTGCTGTGCACCAGTCTATATCTGCAGCGTCCCTGTGTAAACCATTGGAGGCAGCAGCTGACTGAGCCACTGAGTCTATGGAGATGCTCATGAGTAATGGTGGCAAGGCAAAGATGTCATTGCACACGTTGGTTCTCCTGAAGGGCCAATGGTGCAAAGGGATGTGACATTGGCGCTACATGCTGGCACACATCATTCACACAGAGAACAGGACACACTTGTTGGTGAGGAACATTTAGTGAAAGATGTATTTACATTGCTGTGACACCCATGTATTCCCATTTGTGTCAGTGTGTTCTCTGTAAACCTCTGGAATACCTTTTATGGTATATTTAAGTCTCACGTCCTGGAATATGCAAAATTAAGATTATTCACCCAGGTGCGGCACACTTACAAGAAGGAATGTTACACGTGAGTGGGAGAAGAGGATCGCAACCTCACAGGACACTGGGACACAGCAGGGTAAGTATGTGGCAGCAAAGCGGTAAGTGCTGCTGTAACTCAACAGGGCAGGCAGCATTTGTGGAGAGAGAAGCAGAGTTAACTTTCAGGTCTGTGAACTTGGTCAAGTTAACTCTGCTTCTCTCTCCATAAATGCTGCCTGATCTGCTGTATTTCTGCAGGCCTTTCTGCTTTGCTGCCATATTGACAGCAGCCCCACTGTTCAGTAGTCAGGTAAGTATTCTTTGACAGCTCTCAGGAAGCAGGTGCTGGGGCGCTTAAAATAGGGCTCCAGCACCTGCTGCACAACTGTCAAAGACTCACTGTGCCGAATGTCCCGCCTCTCCCCAAGTAATAAGGGGAGGGCGACTCGGGGCCATGATTCTAATGAGCTCCCGTGATTAATATCTCGGAGGCTCGGCGGCAGCCGGCGAATGCAGGCGTGCTACCGAGTTCAAAGGACGCCACCGCCAATAAAATTCAGCCCTTTATGTAGAACTGACAAAATTAAGTGTCTTTCACCAATGGTTAGTATTATTTATTCATATAACATGCCTATTTTTTCATTCTCCTTTGACCATAGGGTCAATGATAATTTGGGAATTTTTTACTGGAGATAAAATGAAAAGCTTTCCTCCAAGTGCAGAAAGCAGTGAAGAAGATCAACGCATTTCACAACTGTACTTTCTGAGTGATGATGAACCACAGTTAATACTTGCTTTCGGCTGGAAAACCAAGATCAAAATCATTCAGGTTTCTAAACTTTACCACTACATTAGTTTAGCTTTCCTGAATGATATAAAGATACCTGGGTCTGTTGTATGTAGGGTGCAGGAGAATCTACATATAAATATCTGGAGAGACTAGAGAAGCTGGAATTGTTTTCTTTAGAGCAGAGAAGGTGAAGGGACAATTTTATAGAGGTGTTCAAAATGATGTGGGGTTTTGATAGGGAGAAACTGTTTCAATTGGTTGGTGGGTCAGTAAACAGAGAACGCAGATTTAAAATAATTGGCAAAAATGCCAGGTAGGGGATGAGAATTGTTTATTACTCATTGAGTTGTTACAACCTGGAATGTCTTGTCTGAAAGGATGGTGGAAGCAGATTCAGTAGTAATGTTTAGAAGGGAATTGGATCGCTACTTAAAAGGAAAAATTTGCAGAGCTATGAAGAAAGGCGGGGTGGGGCTGTGGGCTAATTGGTAACTCTTTCAGAGAGCTGGCACAGGTACAATGGGTTGAATGGCCTCCTTCTCTGCTGTGTAATTCTACATAGGATGAAGTAATTTTAACTTGATATTTTCTCCTTTACTTCAGAAAGTAATTTTATGAATTTATGGAAGTACCTCTCCCGTGCCTTTCAAACATATGTGATTCTCCTTCTGACAAATCCCACAGGGGAATGTGTAAAAATGCATCTTTGATTCACCCTGTCAATTTTGTCCCCTCCTCTTCCCTTTCCTCATCTCCTAAAAATGCAGACCACTTGCTCAGGCACAGAGTTTTTTTTTTTGCCCTTTAATACCTTACCTTGCCCAAGAGGTCATTCATTATTCACGGATGAATTTTAACAGTAAATATTGGCAGGCTGTTCAACTGTGGGCACCATCACATCCGAGCATGATTTTATTTATTTTCAACATTGGCACATGCAAAATTCCAGCAGGAGCCACTGTATAGCAATCAAGATTATTATTGCTGATTTTTCTCCTCCCTGACCCAGGACACTGAAACTAATTATAGACCTTAGAAGTACTAGCAATGGCATAGAATTCTTTCTTCTCTCCAACTGTTAACCTGCTTCTGTGTAGAAGTTGTTGAGCCTGCAACATCACTGGAACAGTGAATAAAGTAGTTCTTTGGCTAATGCTGGAAATATCCAGATGATTACAGTGATACAGTTGGGAAAAAGTACAAAAGCTTGTGATCTTCACTGGTAAGTGTGTGTGTTTTAGTTGTGGACAGCCCCTGTCCCTTACAAGTATTTGACATATTTAAGTAATTGCCTTAGGGGAGAATCTCAACTTTATTAGTTGCTTGAACGTTCCAGCATCCATTCACGCATGTACTGAGTTTTACATAAAAGTCTTGACTTGAGCCTTGTAAATGATAGCCTTTTAGGAGTTAGGGAGCTGTTCTGTTTATGATCTAGGGCTATGTCTACGTAGTCCCAAAGTTGTTCTTAATGGTGCTGTCAGGCTGCTTTTGATTATTGCAGTCTTGCAAGAATGGTATTAGCCATGAGTATCTGGATGCAGGGTTGTGAGATGGCTAGGCAACAACTGGGCTACATCTGACAATGCTTTCAGTGCCTGACCACTTGCTGAATTCTTTGAGAGGCCTGGGGGAATGGGATAATATTCTCACAACTAAAGAGGCAACCTGTTATGATCCTTTTCCTGCAGTGCCAGGCACCCAAGCTGAATAATCAGTGATCCACATGAAAGCAGTCTATATGATACTTCCTACATGTGCTAAACCCACTCTTTCCAACCCAGTCTGTCAAATCTGACAATGATAGACTTGCAAAACTGGGTGCCCAAGCACTGGTCACAGAGAAATTCACAAAATTGAGGTTTTTGTGTTTTTCCATTTTTTTTTTCTATTGCGTATCCAGCATTTGCAATTTTTATCTTCCTTTCTGGGACAAAAGGAGTATATTTCCAATTTCATGTTCCCAGCAGGAAGTCTTCTCTGGCAGCCAGTCATGCTACACGTGACTTTCTGGCCATTAATTTTAAAGGGTTTGTAAATTATGTGCAGTGCATGCTCAAGTTTCTGATATGCACTATTGGGAGGGCAAGGTTGGAACCTTAGCCCTAATTAGTTACTTGAGGTGTGCCACAAATAAGGTAAAGTTCAGATATGAAATTCGCTGGGCATGGCTGTTGCAGAATCATGTGTGTAAACGGGTGATGTCTATAAGAATCAATATAGCTCCAATCCAGTGCTGCTGCTGTTATACTTGATGAAAACTAGTTTGTAGGTGCCCCTTTCCACAACAACCAATTGCAACAAGAATATTTTCTCTGGGTATCTCAGAAGATAGCATGCCTGTGTGATTATAATATGGATAGAACATGGCAGAATTTAGTTCCAACAGCTGGGATTGCATTTATATCCTCTGGTTATTTTGGTATTCACTTACATTAAAACCGAATTGAAGTTAACTTGTTGAAGCTTCATTAAATAAATAAGCAAGAAGCCTTAATAAAATGCATTCAATTTCTGATAGTCTTATTTTTCCAAAGGATAGACCAGATGAATCGAGTCTAGTAACTCTAGGACAATTTCCAGATGTAGTTGCTACAGTATATAACAGCAGTTTATTAACCAAGAAGCAATTGCAAGACATCAGTGGGCAGTATAATCCTGGGAAGAAGGTAAATATTAGTCATTTTATTGATGTTTTGTCATCTTATTGTGCAAATATTTTAGTGGCAGTGCCATATGCATTTTAGGATAACTTAATGTGCAATATTGAATGGGAATCATGTGCAGAGAATTATAAAACATTCCCAGTGCAGAACTTCACGTGTCTCAGCTCTTTAATCCATCGTATTGTGCCCCAGGAACAGGATATTAAGAACATGTAAATCAGTCCTAACCTAGTGGGTAGAAATTGGTTCATGTATGAAAAGTGGCATGAATCCAATGGCAGCAAGGACTGCTACACTGGAACTGATACGTGAGAGGACCACATGAAATTGGTCTTCTTCTATCACCAGAACAAGACCAGTGTGCAGGGGGAGCTGGTTGTGCCCCAGGAGGCAGTGTGCCAATTCTGGTGAGGATGAAGGTCAGCTGTTGGGACGCTGGCAGTGGGCCCATGGTAAGTCAGGGAGCTGGGGAGGAGGGAGGGATGGCAAGGGATTGATTAAGAAAGGGAAAATAGAGTACGAGAGTAAGTTTGCGGTGAACATAAAAACTGGCTGTAAAAGTTACTATCGGTATGTGAAGAGAAAAAGATTGGTGAAGACAAATGTAGGTTCCCTTATAGTGAGAAATAGGAGAATTTATTATGGGGAACAAAGAAATGGCTGACCAAATAAATGCATAATAATAAAAGCAAAATACTGTGGATGCTGGAAATCTGAAATAGAAGCAGGAAATGCTGGAAATACTCAGCAGGTCTGGCAGCATCTGTGGAGAGAGAAGCAGAGTTAACGTTTCAGGTCAGTGACCCTTCTTCAGAACTAAATGCATACTTTGGTTCTGTCTTCACAAAGATGGACACAAATAACATACCAGAAATGTTGAGGAACACAGGGTTTAGTGAGAGGGAGGAACTGAAGGAAATCAGTATTAGTAGAGAAATGGTGTTGGGGAAATTGATGGGATTGAAGGCCGATAAATCCCCAGGGCCTGATAATCTATATCCCAGAGTACTTAAGGAAATGGCCCTAGAAATAGTGGATGCATTGGTGGTCATCTTTCAAGATTCTATAGACTCTAGAACAGTTCCTACAGATTAGAGGGCAGCTAATGTAACCGCACTATTTAAAAAGGGAGGTAGAGAGAAAACAGGGAATTATAGACCAGTCAGCCTGACGTCAGTAGTGGGGAAAATTCTAGAGTCCATTATCAAAGATTTTATAGCAGAGCACTTGGAGAACAGTGGTAGAATCGGACAGAGTCAGCATGGATTTACGAAAGGGGAATCATGCTTGACAAATCTACCAGAATTCTTCGCGGATGTAACTAGTAGAGTTGATGAGGGGGAGCCAGTGGATGTGGTTTATTTGGACTTTCAGAAGGCTTTTGACAAAGTCCCACATAAGAGATTAGCGTGTAAAATTAAAGCGCATGGGATTGGGGGTAGTGTATTGCGATGGATAGAAAATTGGTTGGCAGACAGGAAACAAAGAGTAGGAATAAACGGGTCTTTTTCAGGCAGTGACTAGTGGGGTACCGCAGGGATCGGTGCAAGGACCCCAGCTATTCACAATATATATTAATGATTTAGATGAGGGAACTAAATGTAATATCTCCAAATTTGCAGATGACACAAAACTGGGTGGGAGGGTGAATTGTAAGGAGGATGCAAAGAGGCTTCAGGGTGATTTGGACAAGTTGAGTGAGTGGGCAAATGCATGGCAGATGAAGTATAATGTGGATAAATGTGAGGTTATCCACTTTGGTAGCAAAAACAGGAAGGCAGATTATTATCTGAACGGCTGTAAACTGAGAGAGGGGAATATGCAACGAGACCTGGGTGTTCTCGTACACCAGTCGCTGAAGGTAAGCATGCAGGTGCAACAGGTGATAAAAAAGGCAAATGGTATGTTGGCCTTCATAGCGAGAGGATTTGAGTACAGGAGCAGGGATGTCTTGCTGCAATTACACAGGGCCTTGGTGAGGCCACACCTGGAATATTGTTTGCAGTTTTGGTCTCTTTATCTGAGGAAGGATGTTCTTGCTATAGAGGGAGTGCAGCGAAGATTTATCAGACTGATTTCTGGAATGGTGGGACTGACATATGAGGAGAGATTGAGTCGGTTAGGATTATATTTGCTGGAGTTCAGAAGAATGAGGGGGATCTCATAGAAACTTATAAAATTCGAACAGACTTGACAGGACGGATGTTCCCGATGGTGGGGGAGTCCAGAACCAGAGGTCACAGTCTAAGGATATGGGGTAAACCTTTCAGGACTGAGATGAGGAGAAATTTCTTCACCCAGAGAGTGGTGAGCCTGTGGAATTCACTATAACAGAAAGCAGTTGAAGCCGAAACATTGTATGTTTTCAAGAAGGAGTTAGATATAGCTCTTGGGTCTAAAGGGATCAAACGGTATGGGGCGAAAGCAGGAACAGGTTACTGAGTTGGATGATCAACCATGATCGTAATGAATGGTGGAGCAGGCTCGAACGGCCGAATGGCCTACTCCTGCTCCTATTTTCTATGTTTCTCTGTTAAGTGATGGTTGGCAGCAGCCTGTGATTTCAATGTGGAACATTGGGGGGCAGCATACCTGCTCTTCCCAGTTCCAAATTCAAGCAAGTAATTTTTACTTGCCTTTTTGATAGTGATTCCGGTCTCCCACTCCACATCGCCCAACCCTCACCCCGTGACCACATTAAGGATCGCTGGCTTGGTTGCTTCAGGCCTGAAAAAACTGATCACAGCATGCACAGCACATGCTGCAGTTCGGCGTGATCCAATTTGTAAAACGGCCTGAAGCGGATGCTAGGCCCACCATTTGCATCTTTTTTTTCTTTTCTTTTTGGGCCTCCTTATCTCGAGAGACAATGGATACGCGCCTGGAGGTGGTCAGTGGTTTGTGAAGCAGCGCCTGGAGTGGCTATAAAGGCCAATTCTGGAGTGACAGGCTCTTCCACAGGTGCTGCAGAGAAATTTGTTTGTTGGGGCTGTTGCACAGTTGGCTCTCCCCTTGCGCCTCTGTCTTTTTTCCTGCCAACTACTAAGTCTCTTCGACTCGCCACAATTTAGCCCTGTCTTTATGGCTGCCCGCCAGCTCTGGCGAATGCTGGCAACTGACTCCCACGACTTGTGATCAATGTCACACGATTTCATGTCGCGTTTGCAGACGTCTTTATAACGGAGACATGGACGGCCGGTGGGTCTGATACCAGTGGCGAGCTCGCTGTACAATGTGTCTTTGGGGATCCTGCCATCTTCCATGCGGCTCACATGGCCAAGCCATCTCAAGCGCCGCTGACTCAGTAGTGTGTATAAGCTGGGGATGTTGGCCGCTTCAAGGACTTCTGTGTTGGAGATATAGTCCTGCCACCTGATGCCAAGTATTCTCCGAAGGCAGCGAAGATGGAATGAATTGAGACGTCGCTCTTGGCTGGCATACGTTGTCCAGGCCTCGCTGCCGTAGAGCAAGGTACTGAGGACACAGGCCTGATACACTCGGACTTTTGTGTTCCGTGTCAGTGCGCCATTTTCCCACACTCTCTTGGCCAGTCTGAACATAGCAGTGGAAGCCTTACCCATGCGCTTGTTGATTTCTGCATCTAGAGACAGGTTACTGGTGATAGTTGAGCCTAGGTAGGTGAACTCTTGAACCACTTCCAGAGCGTGGTCGCCAATATTGATGGATGGAGCATTTCTGACATCCTGCCCCATGATGTTCGTTTTCTTGAGGCTGATGGTTAGGCCAAATTCATTGCAGGCAGACGCAAACCTGTCAATGAGACTCTGCAGGCATTCTTCAGTGTGAGATGTTAAAGCAGCATCGTCAGCAAAGAGGAGTTCTCTGATGAGGACTTTCCGTACTTTGGACTTCGCTCTTAGACGGGCAAGGTTGAACAACCTGCCCCCTGATCTTGTGTGGAGGAAAATTCCTTCTTCAGAGGATTTGAACGCATGTGAAAGCAGCAGGGAGAAGAAAATCCCAAAAAGTGTGGGTGCGAGAACACAGCCCTGTTTCACACCACTCAGGATAGGAAAGGGCTCTGATGAGGAGCCACCATGTTGAATTGTGCCTTTCATATTGTCATGGAATGAGGTGATGATACTTAGTAGCTTTGGTGGACATCCGATCTTTTCTAGTAGTCTGAAGAGACCACGTCTGCTGACGAGGTCAAAGGCTTTGGTGAGATCAATGAAAGCAATGTAGAGGGGCATCTGTTGTTCACGGCATTTCTCCTGTATCTGACGAAGGGAGAACAGCATGTCAATAGTCGATCTCTCTGCACGAAAGCCACACTGTGCCTCAGGGTAGACGCGCTCGGCCAGCTTCTGGAGCCTGTTCAGAGCGACTCGAGCAAAGACTTTCCCCACTATGCTGAGCAGGGAGATTCCACGGTAGTTGTTGCAGTCACCGCGGTCACCTTTGTTTTTATAGAGGGTGATGATGTTGGCATCGCGCATGTCCTGGGGTACTGCTCCCTCGTCCCAGCACAGGCATAGCAGTTCATGTAGTGCTGAGAGTATAGCAGGCTTGGCACTCTTGATTATTTCAGGGGTAATGCTGTCCTTCCCAGGGGCTTTTCCGCTGGCTAGGGAATCAATGGCATCACTGAGTTCCGATTTGGTTGGCTGTATGTCCAGCTCATCCATGACTGGTAGAGGCTGGGCTGCATTGAGGGCAGTCTCAGTGACAGCATTCTCCCTGGAGTACAGTTCTAGGTAGTGCTCAACCCAGCGGTCCATCTGTTTGCGTTGGTCAGTGATTATGTCCCCCGATTTAGATTTGAGGGGGGTGATCTTCTTGATGGTTGGCCCAAGAGCTCTCTTCATGCCATCATACATTCCTCTGATGTTTCCGGTGTCTGAGGCCAGCTGAATATGACTGCATAGGTGTTGCCAGTAGTCGTTTGCGCAACGCCTAGCTGTTCTTTGTGCAGTACTTCTGGCTGCTTTAAGTGCTGCGGATGTTAAATCGCTGGGGGCTTTCTTGTAGTTCAAAAGTGCAATGCGCTTAGCGGCTATGACAGGTTCCAGCTCTTCATTATGAGATTGAAACCAGTCTGCATTTCTCTTCGCACTTTTGCCGTAGGTGGTCAAAGCTGACTCATAGATGGCGTCTCTGATGTGGGCCCACTTGGTCTCAGCATCCCCTGTGGGAGTGTTTTGAAGGGCTGTTACAAGTGAATTTAGAAATTTTTGTAACAGCTGTGGGTGAGAAATTCTGCTCGTGTTGATGCGCGGGTGGCCCTTCTGCTTGGAATGATGCAACTTCTTTGGTCTGAGTCTAACCTTGCTGCACACCAGGGAGTGGTCGGTGTCGCAGTCCGCACTGTGGAAGCTGCGTGTGATTTGAACACTGTTTAAGGCGGCTCGCCTTGTGACAATGAGGTCTAGCTGGTGCCAACGACGTGATCTTGGGTGCCTCCATGAAACCTGGTGACAGGGTTTAGTGTGAAAGAACGAGTTGGTGATGCAGAGGTTATGATAGGTACACAACTCAAGCAGTCTCTGCCCGTTCTCATTCATCCTTCCAACGCCATAGCGCCCAAGGCAGGAGGGCCATGAGTCATGGTCGGCCCCAACCCTGGCATTAAAGTCCCCCAGCAGGAATAGGTGTTCGGTGTTGGGGATGCTGCTAATGATGTTATGGAGTTGTTCATAGAACTGGTCTTTAGCTTCAGGTGTGGAACAGAGTGTTGGAGCATAGATGCTGAGTAGGTGTACTGGACCAGAGGTGGTGAGCAGTCGGATGGACAGTATGCGTTCCGAGCCATTTGAGGGAGGCTCTATCATGCTGAGCAAGGAGTTTCTGATGGCGAAGCCCACTCCATGCTGTCTTGGTTCTTCAGGATCCCTGCCCTGCCAGAAGAAGGTGTAGTCTTGCTCTGCTAGAGAGCCACTCGCGGGGAGGCGAGTCTCCTGAAGTGCTGCAATGTCCACATTGAGTCTACTGAGCTCGTTGTTAATGATGGCGGTCTTCCGAGAATCGTTGATTTGTGTAAGGTCTTCCGACAGGCCAGGACACATAGTTCTGACGTTCCAGCTTGCAAAGCGAAGGGCTGGTACCTTCTTTCCTTTTTTCATGTTGTTTGGTGCGGTGTATCAGTCCACCTTTCGGGCAATGACCCTGAGCTCCAAGCACCCATTGAAGCAGGCAGACTGTGGCGGGACAGAACCTTATTGACCGGGGGCTGCCCGGTTTGAGGCGGGCGGTAGCTGTCCAGTGAGGTGCAATGACCTCTCCCACCGACAAAGGCAACCCGTGGCGCCCAGTTTCTACGCCAATTTATCTGGACTTATAACCCGTAACTGCTGCCTTCCGTGTTGTTTCAGTCGCTGTGAGGCAACTATGGAGTGACCTCTCCATGGCGCATGCCTGGGCAAATTTATGGAGGTTGAGAGTTGCCCAGTCGTCAAAACCCCCCTCTCGGCCTTTCTGGTGGGGTCCAAAGGAGTGCAGGACACGACGTTTGGCACCAGTATGGCTGCAGGAACTGCCGGAAACATGCCAAAGGTGACACATGACCGCCTACGGGGTTCCGCTCCGGATTTTCTGTTAGGGTTTACTCCCTTAGCCTTGGTCTCTCCCGAGACGCCCACAAGGCAGTGGGGTTGTTGGGGCCCCTACACAGGT
Organism: Heterodontus francisci; assembly: GCF_036365525.1. NCBI lineage: Eukaryota > Metazoa > Chordata > Chondrichthyes > Heterodontiformes > Heterodontidae > Heterodontus > Heterodontus francisci. The sequence goes on along the minus strand of NC_090383.1, from coordinate 100,191,820 downwards.
GTAGGATGGTGCCGGTGGGAGGAGGGGATGCAAGGGGGAGGGGTAGAGGGAGGGGGTGGGGGGGGGTGCAGGGGAAGGGGGTGCGGGGTGAAGATGGTGCGAGGGGGGGCGGGCTGGGACGGGGTTGTGAGGGGGTGAGCTGAGAGGGTGGAGCAGGGAAGGGGACGGGGGTGGGGGGGGGGGGTGGAAGGGGGGTAAAGGTGGGGGGGAGGGGGGGGTGGAATCTGGTGCAGGTAATAAGCCATTTCCTCAGTGCCCACCATCGACGTCCGGAAAGCTCATCCACGTCCTTCGGGAGGTGAAGCATCATTTGGCAGACTTAGAGGTGATTACATTTGCTAAGGGTTTTTTTTTTTGCAGTGGTTTAAATAAAGGCATGCAGCATTGCCGACAGTGCGCTGCAGATGCTCTCCGAGCCATCTCCCGCGGGCGCTTTGAAGTTGCGGCCGGGGGGGCCGTTCGTGGATGTTTTGGGTGTTCGGGGCACCTTTTCCCAGGACTTCTCTCGGGTCCCGCAGTTCCTTCTTCACCTCAATGGACTTACCGCATGCCGTGGCTGCAGACACTCTGGACTGTGAAGACAGCAGGATCGGAGATTAAAGTATCGGCAGCTGTTCTCGTCAGTTTCATCCGGACCATTTGCATAGGCAGTAACATTCATTTCAGGCAGACACACAGGACGGCTAAGGGGTGTGCTAACCAATATGGCAACCAACACATTCCTTGTGTGTTTCAGTCACATGTGATAGGTAATATAAATTTGTAGGTCTTGTCCTATTTTGCACTTGAAAAATGAGCAGACCGAATTTCCATTTCACTCTTATTGTTCGTTTGATTACCTTTTCTTTAATTCCTAGGAACAAATTTATTGTTAGTTTTTGTGTATTAGATGTGGTTGTGAATTAACTAGTCAATTTATTATCATTTGTTTTACATTATTGCAGGACAATCCGACTCGCACAGGATTGCGTGGCATTGATATAATAAACATTAATGATGAAAATTTATTAGCAATTGGGTGGCTCAACCTCATCATGATATGGAGTCTCGAAATGGCAACCCTCCTGCAAATGTAAGCAAAACATAAGTTTCCTAAGTTGTTGAATATTCAAAGATTAACGCTAGATTTTTAAAGCAGAACCTCTAGAGATGTGTCAGTTTTTCATAGTGATATTTTAAAATGATGTAAATTTGACACATTTAAGAGCAGGTACCATTAAGACATTAATAATTATTGTATGGCCCACAGACAACATAAGGCATGAGATAGCAAACAATGTGTAACAGGAAACTCTTTTGACTGGATACTTTCCCAACCCACTTGTACTGATAAGTTGGGCTACCATGACTATTTTCTTTCTGAAAACCTTTTGCAAATTTGTAGCTAATTTTCACCTAGTCTGATGGGAAGGTTGAAATGGCAACACAGTAGCTGCTGCTTTTGTTCGCGACTGAATGGTGCCTTCGCCATCTTGGTTCAGTTCAGGACCTGGGTGGCCCATATGATAACCTGGATCTGGCACCAGCATTATTTAAGTAGGAGTCCTATCTTGCAGGTAGAACCCCATTGCAATTTCCAGGTGTTAACACAGGATGACCACTGAGGACAGGACCCACACAGAAAACTCAGCATTTCAGGAAGTTGAGTGTTTTTGGAGAGCTATTTAAAGATGACATTCACAGATAATGTGGCAAATCATAGGATCTGTTCTGGTAGGAATAATTGATTTCTCCTTGGTGCTGTATTTTTGTGGAGAAGCTGCATTTTGTGCCTATTCTCATCCTCTAGCAGCTGCAGTAGGGTACCCTGTCCTGCTGAAATAAAACAAGTTTATTAGCATGTGGCTGTTTCAAAGGCTTATAAATTAGTGTGAGGCATGCTGAGATTGTGACTTGAAGCAATCAGTGTGCAGCATGGGGAAGTGTATTAGAGCAGGAATGTGGCAGGAGGCTGATGTTCGCTGGCAAATTCAAGAAGAATGCATAGCTTTCCCTGTGCAGCCAGGTGACAACAATATGCTGGATGGCCCTTAAGGGCAATAGTAACTTCAGATAATGCAGCTGAAACATTAAGGAGGGTAGGCTTAGTGCCCATTGCTAATTAATGGAAAAGAGGGGTGTGAGAGTGGTGTGTTTGGTTGGGATGGGGAGGGGTGCAATGCAGAGATGGAAACTTAGCAAGAAGTAAATATTATTTTGGTTGAGTATGTCAGGTCATTAAACTTATTTCTCCCATTGCACCCATGTCCTGGGTTTGAGGCTGACTGCCTTGACATGCTCAGCTACCTCCCTCCAGGCATTTTGAAGTGTTCGCTATGGTATTCTTGCCCTATTGCGCAGGAAGAGGATGCCACTCTGCACGCTCACTTGCTCAACTAAAATTTCTGTGGCAAAGTCTGAAAATCTTGGCAACTTGTCTGTGTCATATCAACATTTTAGTTTGTGTTCCAACCCTGTGTCCAGAAAGAAGGACACCCTTGCTTGTGTCTCTTGATTTGGCATCCCAAGTACAAATCCAACCCACTGTGTCTTTGGATGCAGATACAGTGCATTTTGCCATTGAATACCAGGTGCCATCGAGTGCTATCATACACGCCAAATAGATATTACAGTGCTAGAAATCCAACCTGCTAATTAATGATTGTCCTCCAATTGTTGTATTCACCATAGAAAGCTTGAAACTTGAAGTTTACACAAAAATGGCTTTGGTCAACTCCGGTGCATTGTCCTTGCATCTGAAATGAGAACAATGGAAAATTGCCGCCTACTGTTCCATATCATTCACAAGTATTATAAGTAGCAGGGGTCCCAGGACTCATCCCTCCAGACCATGACTCTATTTTTTTCACAAACAGAGCATTTTCTATTTATTACTAAGTCAGTTCTCCATTCATATAATGTTTTTTGTGAATTATTGATGAGCTTTAAACTTCCTTACTAGCTTTACATTAACAACTTTTTTTTGGCATTAACTCAGGATGTGGGCTTTGCTGATATGTCCAAATTGAAAAGATAGTGGTGGGTCTTCTCTTCTAGAGCTGCTGTAGTCTGTGCTAAGGGTGCTCCCTCAATGCTAGGTAGGGAGTTCCTGAATTTTGATCCAGTGATGGTGAAAAAGAATAATCTATGTCCAAGTCAGGGCTGTTCTTAACTTGGAGAGGAACTTAAAGATGATGGTGTCTTCATGCATCTGCTGCTCTTGTCTTTCTGGGTGGAGAAATTGGGTTTTGGAGATGCAATCAAAGAAGCCATGACAATTTGCCGCAATGTATCCTGTTCATAGTACATGCTGCAATGTACGCCAGTGGTGGAGGGAATGGATGCTTAAGGTGGTAATGGAGTGCCCATCAAAAGGATTGTCATGTGAAACTTCTTTAGTGCTGTTATGGCTGCACCCATCCAAGCAAGTGCAAAATATATTATCATACTCCTTTCTTGTGCCTAATAGGTCATGGAGAGGCTTTAGGCAGTCAGGAGGCATGCAATTCACTGCCAGAACCCAGATATCAATCTGTTCTAGTACCCAAGGCATTTATGTGGTTGGTCCACATCTAGTTAATGATGAGAATGTGGTGATGTTAATGCTATTGATTGTCAAGGTGTTAGGCTGTCTCTTATTGGGAGATGGCCATTGTCTGGTACTTGTTGCTTGCCACTTAATCAACCCAAACCTGGATGCTGTGCAGGTCTTGCAGCATGTTGACATGAACTGCTTCCTTATCTGAGCAATTGTAAACATTGCTGAAGACTGTGCAGTCATCAGTGAACAGCCCCACTTTTGACCTTATGACATAGAGAAGACCATTGATGAAGAAGCTGTACATTCTTATGTCTAGGCTGCTAACCTGAAGAATGCCTGCACCAATGTCCTGCGGCTAAGATGATTGCTAACCAACAACTACAGCCATCTTCCTTTGTGGTAGGTGTGACTCCAGCTAAGGAAGGGTTTTCCCCCAATTACCATTGGGTTCAATTTTATTAGGGCCAGACTTGATTGAATTCTGCCATGATGTAAGGGGCAGTTACTCTCACGTCATCTTTTTAAAAACATTCAATTAAACTACACCAACTGGATTACCTAAGTCCACTCAGTTAGTATGCAGGAAACATATATATCAGGAAATTACAAGAGCACCCTGACAATTTTAGATCAGGAAAAGTTGCCTGTGATTTTTCGATATGCACACCTGACAGACGAGGCTTCCTGCTGTGTGGAAGATTTCCTTAAATCTGCTCTTACTTACCAATAATTGTTTGCTTTGGATTCTAGATTTAACGAAGATCAAATTTCAGAAACTGCAGATAGCGTTGGAGAGCAGGATTTTATGCAGGAAGTGAAGTCATCCATGGTTCAAATTGTCAAATATATACCCCTCAAAATGAAAAGGAATGAGATGGAAATTCCTGGGTAAATGTGCCAATTACTTCAAAATACCTTTTGATTCTTCTATTCTTGTATCATGTAAAACTGCTTGAGCATAAATGAAAGTCTTTGTCAGTTTGTTGGTAATATGTTTAGCACTCTGCAGTTTTTATTAGCACACGAATTGTTGACTTTTGATGGAATTCACCCCTTTAATGTCCTTATTCTCGATGTAATATTATAGGTTTCTATGCAAGAGTGAGGTAGAAGAATAGGATGGCATCCCTTGTTTGCACTTCTCTTTGTTATAATTGAAGATCCTTGATTTCACAGTCATTTACTTAGTCACTGTGAAAACACTGTGTGTTCATTGAAAAATCCAGGGGAAAGGGTGCCATTGAGAAACAAGATGGTTGTACAGTTCTGTTATATTTAGGTATTCAATTGGTATAGTTTGAATGAGATAGCATAGCTCAGATTATCAGATATGACTAAAGTTTATACACAAATGTTATAAACAGGTTTAGCAGCACTAAAGATGCCATTTGCAGCCAGTTTTCTGATTGTCATAATTGTCATAATCTCATTGTCATAATTGTGAGTTCCAGGCAACTGTGGAAGCAGCCCAGCATTCAATGCCATGATTTATGTCATCAGAACGTGTTCTTTTAATGTGAGTTTGGGAGGAGCACTCCTGCTCCTCCCAGCTCTGCATTCAAGTAAGTTGGGGGCCTGCCAGTCAATTAATGGCACAACGTGCTGCGCGAATTCAGCTCGTGGTCAGTAAAGCGCTGGGGCATTTGAATATCGAGTAAGGTTCTGAAAAACACACAGGACTCTAATTTGAATAGATTGATCTGTGCTCCTGCTGCTAGGGCCTCTACTTTATCCAATATAATGGGCAGTGCACCTGTGACTGGAAATGCGCACTTCCTACTTGCCAGATTGGGAGTTTAGCGGGCACTGCATAACCAAATTTCCGGAGCAGTATTTCTCAAGTCAGCTTTGCAGCTCGTGACCTGCGGCTGGCTTTGATGTTGCTCTGCCTTTTAAAATTCTTTCATGGGTTGTGAGTGTTGCTGGCAAGGCCGACATTTGCTGCATATCCCTAATTGCCCTTGAGAAGGTAGTGGTGGCCGCCTTCTGGAACCACTGCAGTCTGTGTAATGTAGGTACATCCACAGTGCTGCTAGGGAGGGAGTTCCAGGATTTTGATCCAGTGACAGTAAAGGAATGGTGATATAGTTCCAATGGAGGGGAACTTGCAGGTTTCCATGTGCCTGCTACCCTTGACCTTCTAGGTGGTAGCGGTCATGGGTTTGGAAGGTGCTGTCGAAGGTGCCTTGGCAATTTGCTTCTTTGTCTTCTTTACGTCCTGCCTCTTTTGCCTTGATGGTTTCAGCCTTTGCCTCTCCTTCATGCTCAGATGATTATCTCCAAGAATTTTACAGCTTAGCTCCGTGTATAGAAAGCTATCACTAATCTGCAACTGTGCTAGAAGGTTAATACAAAGAGCCTTTTGATCTTTCAAAGTGCCTGAATCTTCTGGTGAAACGCTTCATGATAAGAAGTACCTTCCAACATCTAACCTAGTTCTGTTCTTGCATTACTATGCTCATATCTTAAGAATGTATGGAATAGGAGCAGAAGTAGGCCATTTGGCCCCTCAAACCTGCTACACCATTTAATAAGGTCATGGCAGATCCTTGATCTTAAATTCACTTCCCTATTAGATCCCCTGGTCCTCCCTTACTTATCTAATTCAAATAAATTGTGCAGATAGGCATGGGCTGGATTTTATAGAGGCCTTGACGTCGGGATCCGTGGTTGGGGTGGGGGGCATGAAGATTGCCCCGGATGAGGTCCGCCACGGACCTCGACGCCGGCAGGGCCTGTCCCGATCTTGCCGGCAGCGGCGAGACCTCATGGCGGCCCCCCGCCCCCCCCCCCCCCCCCCCACCCCGGCTGCTCAGCAACAGGACCGTAATTTACATATTCAAATTCATTAACTTACCTGTTAATGAAGTTCCCGTCACCTCCTAAAGTGCCGCCACGATCCAGGGAATCGAGGCACCACACTGGTTGGTGGGGAGGAGGGGGAGCAGATTATGGAATCGTGGCAGCTCTTTGGCGTGCAGCCCGGGCATGCGGGCCGCCATTTTTTTCGGTCACTGCCAATTTCGGCAGCGGACCTATAGAAATCAGCCCACTGACTCTAATCCTCTCACTGTTTTACACATTGCAATCAAATCTCCTTTAAGTCAATGCTTTTCTATAATAAAAAGCCACAGTTCTCTAATCCTATCATGGAAAATAGCTGCTTTTAAACTAGTTATCAATGTAATGGCCTTTCTCCATTTATTTCTATGGTCTCGAGGCTGCCTACCATGTGAGGGGACCAAAACTGGGCACATTATTTAAAATAAGACTTCACCAAAGCCTTATACAAGAACAGTATAGAATTTTTTGTTTTATATTTATTCATTCTGGCAATAAATTTGAACTGTCTTATTTGCTTTAGCAATTGCTCAGGTCGTGAACCTTCAGAGATTCGTGTATTATAACGTCCAGGAATTTCTGCCACTCAACTACCTTGAACACTCAACCTTGGATAATGTACAGATGCTTGGGAACATAGGAACATTCAATGAGATCACAGCTGATCTGCGAGCTAACTCCACATACCTGCCTTTGTTCCCATATTCCTTAATACCTTTGGTTAGCAAAAATCAGTCAACCTCAGATTTAAAGTTTACAAGTGATCTAGCATCAATTGCTGTTTACAGAAGAGAGTTCCAAACTTCTATCATCCTTTGCATCCTAATTTCACTTCTGAAAGGTCTGACTCTAATTTTTAGACAACGCCCGCAGTCCTAGACTACCAACAAGTGCAAATAGTTTCTCTTTATCGACCCTATCTGTTCCCCTTAATATCTTAATAAGCGTTTGTCCTTACCCAACACAACACTACATTTATCTGGATTTCCAGCGAGGCAGATGGCCCAAATTGGAGCATGGCTAACAGGCAAGCTTCTTCTGGAGGAGTGACACACAACGACCGTTCATGGTTGAGCCTTAGGCCTCCCAGTTTGGGCATGTGCTGTGTTCATGCCATCAGTTACTTGCCTGAAAATGGGCCATAACCAGTTTCACAGAATTACACAGCAGAGGACGATGCCATTCAGTTCATCGTGTCTGAGCCAGTCCTTTGAGAGAGCTATCCAGTTAGTCCCACTCCCCTGCACTTCCCTCAGAACCCTACAAATTTCTCCTTTTCGAATCTATATCCAGTTTCTTTTAGAAAGTTAATATTTAAACAGCTTCCATCACCCTCTCATGGAAATGCATTCCAAAAATTGTAATAATTTGTGGCATTAAAATTTTCTCCTCATTTAACCTTGAATGTTTTTACCAATTATATTAAATCTGTAGCCTTTGGCTGCCGACCCTCATGCTATTTGAAACAAATTCTTCCTGTCTACTCTATCAAATCTCCTCATAATTTTGAACATCTCTGCTAAATCTCCCCTAAATCTTCTTTGCTGTAAGGAGAACAATCCCAGCTTCTCTAATCTCTCCACAAAACTGAAGTGTTTCATCCCTAATACCATTCTCATAAATCTCCTTTACACTCTTTCAAGGTTTTGACATCCTTCTTAAAGCATGGTGTCCAGAGTCGGACACAATAATACTAACCAGTGACTTATACTAAAATAAAAGCAAAATACTGCAGATGCTGGAAATCTGAAATAAAAACAAGAAATGCTGGAAATACTCAGCAGGTCTGGCAGCATCTGTGGAGAGAGAAGCAGAGTTAACGTTTCAGGTCAGTGACCCTTCATCAGAAGTCACCCTTTTATTTCAGTGATTTATACCCCTATTTCTACTGATCACCAGTCATGCTTAGTGCCTGCTCCTATTATTCTGAATTTCGACCCTTTTGATTTGAAAAAAGGCATTGTGATAAATTTCTCCAGACAGTAACTGGAGCCAAACAGATTTTAACTAATTGCCTGTGAAATTCACAATCCCACATAAGAACAATAACTTGCAATTCTATAGCACCTTTAACATACTATAACATGCCAAGGTGCTTTGCAGGGGCATCATCAAGCTCCTCCCTTTTAAACTCCCCCTCCAGATCAGGGTTTGGAGCCCATCCTGCAGTCAGAAATTGATCCTCCCCCCCTACACCTCCCACACGCTCGCACTAGGAACAGCAGGAGACTAACCTGTGACTGCAGACTCCTCCGGGGTGCTTCCTGCTTGACTGGAAGCCAAATCTGTCAAAGCAAAACTACGCATTCTGTGGAGTTAAAACTCCACAACATGCGGGGAACCCAGAACCCTCAGGTTTCACAATAGAAACTCTACCTGCCCGCCTATGCAGCCTGTCCCTGTCAAGATTCAACACAATGGCCGGAATTTTACAGCCCCTCAACAAGCGGGAGGAGGATGTAAAATTGAGAAGGAGGCAGTGGGGGCCGTTCCCAACCCCCTCGCACCCACCACCGCAGCAGTTTTCTACTGGACAGTAGCAACAGGAAATGGCCCACCAGCCCCAGGCCATTCACGGCCCTTAAGTGGCCAATTAACTGCCACTTAAGGGCCTCCTCCCACCACGGATACTTTACCCTCGGCAGCTGGATGGCAAAAATCCCAAGAACCCCGCCTTGTAAAACCAGGTAGACCTTCTTGCAGGCTGCGAGGGAGGTGGGGGGGGGTGCAATGGGGCCCTTCTGAAATGACACCCTTTGCCCCATGGAGGGCCACCCCTGATGCCCCAACCACCCCCAGCGCACAACACCCCCGCCCCCCCAACCCCCCACCCAACTGACCCCTCTTGCCTCGCCAGGGCCCAGCCAATTGTCCCCAGCGAGGCCCTAAAAACTTACCTGAGTTCCGGGGCTGTACTTCCTGTTACTCAAGGCCTGTTACCTGACCCAAACCCGACGGGACCTGATGACGTGTCGGGTTCGGGTCAGGTCGGGTCACACCTCCGGGTCCGGCATTCGGGCTCGGGTTGGGTCTGGCCGGATCAGACACGCTCCATCACCACCTCAGGCAAGTGACTTGAATGTTAATTTACCTTTTGGACTTTAAAGGCGATTTTGCTAGTTATTTTAAGCTTGTGCAAGTAAGGAACAAAGTGAAAAGCAGAAGGTAAGTTAACTGATGGTTGGGTCAGGTTGGGCTCGGGGTCGGATGCGGTTCTGTCGGGCTCGGGTCGGGTCTCATTTGCAGTTGCCTCCGATGGCTGGGTTTAGTCCCAGCTCCCGGTGGCGCTACTAGGACTTAGAGCTGCCAGCCCACTGATTGGCCAGCAGCTCCATTAGGCGGGACTTCCTGCCCCAAGGCAGTGGAAGTCCTGCCCAAGACTAATTAAGGGCCTAGGGAGTGAAAAATCCCAGTCTGGCTCCCCGTCCTTTCGGCCGGTGGGTGGGACCTCCTGCCCAACATAAAATTCAGTGTATTCACACCTAATCTGTACTAATGCTTTGTCTTTCAACACACCATTAACATATTGTTTGCCTGTTCTCCGTGACCTTTTGGTCAGCTATGTGGCCTGGTCCAATCTGCACCTTCTCCTTTGTTATCTCTTGCCCCACCCCCACCTCACTTGTTTATAATCTATGACTTTTCTAATATTTGTCAGTTCCGAAGAAGGGTCACTGACCGGAAACGTTAACTCTGCTTCTCTTTCCACAGATGCTGCCAGACCTGCTGAGTGATTCCAGCATTTCTTGTTTTTGTTTCAGATTTCCAGCATCCGCAGTATTTTGCTTTTATAAAATTCTGACCTATGTTTCTCATGAATGTTACACTTTCAGTATCACAATGCTGTAGTTTTTATAACTTCAATATTGTTCATGTTTTACTTTGTTGATGAATATTCTTTAGTTCTAAAATCACATTGTTTTATTCTTGTTGCAAACTCTGAGGAACTGGATCAGCAATTGATTCCTGTTACAAATGTGATTGAAAGTAGAACTCTAGTGGTTGACTGTCCTGCTTCAACATCATATCTGCTTTCCCCACAGGACAGTTACTGAGTTTCAGTCAAAGGCTTCAAGCATGATTTTAAATAAAATGTCAAAACTCAGCTTAATGTTTAAGGTAGGCCTTTATGTAAATCATTATATTATTAAGTTGCAAAGATTACAATTTATTTTTCTAAATGATGTTGTGACAGATTCTCCTGACTGAATAAGTAAGGGCTTCTCTTTCCATCCCCACACCTTCACCTCCAGAGTCTCCCAAGAATCCATTCTTGGCTACCACCTTTCCCTGACCTACAAGTTGTCCCTTGGTGATATCATCCACAAGGGGCCAGCTTCCGAACATGAGTAGAGGAGATACAACTCTACCTTTGTACCATTTCACGCAACCCCTCCACTACCTCTGCAATGTTTTTGACATCCAAATGTGCATCAGCTATGACTCCCTCCATGTACACATTAGTGAGACCAAAATCCTCTTGTATGGCCTTATCACTATCTTGATACACTCTCCATCAATCTCGGGGTGAGGTTTTGACTTGATACACTCTCCATCAGAAAGACCTGTTGCTTCCACCTTCATAACTTCACTTGTCTCTTCCCCCATCTCGGCCCACCTGCTGCTAAAACCTTCATCAGTGCTTTGTCTCGGCCAAACTCATGCCAAAAAGAGACAATAGGAAACAAAAGTATACTGAGAAGTGCAAGATAGTGACAGGTGTAAGAACCTCTAACACTAAGATCATCATCAAACCTGCTGACAGTGATGGTGCAGTTCTGAAATGCAGTGATCCAATACCTGTACCTGGCTGAGGCTGAACAGCAATCACCTGACTCCTCTTGCTGCCTTTCTCTGTAACATTGAGCCCAGTGCTGAACACCGCACCATAATTTCTTGGAATGACACTGATCTCATTTCTCCAATAGATGTACCTCCCATTGCCTGGAATCTCGCCATTTTCAAGCGCTGAGCTCATTTTTTCCATTCACTAGGCCAAACAATTGAAGCCATGAATGATCTGCATGATGTAGCTGCACATTGAAGATTGTGAGATTTCACATATAGGGCTGAATTTTACTAGCTTGTCGCTGATCTCAGTGGCAAGCTTCTAAGTTGGTGGCCTGCACGCACGGGCTTCACTCTACAGTGGCTCATTTACATGGCCAGTTTGGACCACCCAGCCCCGATGGCATGAGGGGTGGGCAGTATCAGTCTATGATTCTACTTCAGATTCGGAATGAATTGATCTTATTTAATAATTCATCAGCTACCTGGTTTTCTTCATTCATGGAATGAACTTTACTGATTAATCTTTATTCTATTGTTAATTTATCTGAATTATAAATATCTTGGGTTTATCAATGCAATGTGCTCATAGTTCCAAATATCAGTAAACTGTGTTGATTATCCAATTCAACCAAGTATTTCTAATTATGAGTTCGAATGTTTAAAATAGATGAAGAGCTTCTACAGATCTTTACAAAAAAATTATTTTGATAATTTGGCAAAGATATTTCTGGTAAAAGTCTTAGAAAGTACAAAATATTGCCTAATTTTAAGAATCAGATCAGTTGGCTATTTTGTATGTATAATTACATAAATCGTTAAAAACTTTGAATTGTTACAGTGCTCGAAAATTCAACATTTTAACTTTTTTTTCTGCAGTACGACAGCTATGCAGCTTCTGAATATAGTCAAACAGGTAGGTATTATTGGAGGGACAGTTTATTTGTTAATGCATTAAAATTTCTTAATCATTCAGTATAAATAGTTTGTATCCAAGTCACTGAATAACTATTGAAACAAAACATTTTTTTAAACAAAATTAAGCAGGCAGCACTGACTTTACAGCACAGAAACAGGCCATTTGACCCTGCTGGTCTCTGCCAGCATACATGCTGCACCAAGGCTCCTCCCACCCGATCTCATCAAATCCTATTAACATATTCTTCTAGCTCTTTCTCCTTCTTATACTTACCAAACTTCACCTTAAATGCATCTATATTATTTACCTCAACTACTTCTTGTGATCATAAATTCCTCATTCGAATTACTGTCTGATTAAAGAAGTTTCATCCGAATTCTTTATTTGATTTATTAGTGACTATTTTACATGTATGACCCCTAGTTTTGGATCCCCCTATAAGTGGAAATCTACACCTATCCTATATAACTCCACAATTTTAAAGATCTCTATGAGGTCCTTCCTCAGCCTTCAATTTTCTAGGGACAAGAGCCCCACTCTGTTCATCTTTTCCTGCTAAGTATAAACTCTATTTTGAAACTTCTCCAGTGCTACCAGTGTATCCTTTTTATAATATGGAGACCAGAAATATGCACAGTATTTTAAGTGGGGTCTAACCAAGGTTTGATACAAATTTAACAAATCTTCTGTTTTACGATTCTCTAGAAATGAACTTTAGTGTTTTGTTTGCTTTTTTATGGCCTTATTAACTTATGTTGCTACTTTTAGAGATTTGTGAATTTCTACTCTTTGCTCCTTTACCGATTTATACTCTTACTTTCCAAACAGTATGTGGCTTCCTTATTCTTCCTTCCCAAATGTAACACCTCATGTAACATCTATACTGAAATTAATTTGCAAATTAAATTTCTATTCCACCAGTTTATTAATGTTCTCTTTTACTGTGCCACAGTTTTCATCAGTATCAACTATAGTTTCCAATTTGACATCATCCACAAATTTTGAAATTGTATTTCTGATTTCCTAATCCTAATAATTTATGTAAATTGTGAACTTCAGTGGTTCTGGCACTGATTCTTGTGGAATACCATTTCCCACTTTTACCAGTCTGAATTGCTTCCCTTAGCTCCTACTCTCTCTTTTCTGTTACCAATTCTGCTATTTGTCCTAAGCTTAGTCACAAATCTACTTTGTGGTACCTTATCAAAGGCCTTTTGAAAATAAAAATATATTACATCTATTGCATTATCTTTCAGTTACATCAAAGAGTTCATTAAGGTTGGTCAAGCATGACCTTCCCACCACTGTTCTATCTCTTTGTTTGTCAGTCTTATTTTCCCTAGTTCCATCCTCATCCCTTCAAAATCAACTTTTTTCCAATCTATTCCATTGGTCTTATATATGTCCTGCTCCATCTTTACCTTAAACCTAATGATGTTCCCCTATGCTTAATTTTCATGTCTACTGTGGCTGATTTCCCAACTCCAGCAGTTTTCTTTCTTGCTGGGCTTCTTACATACTGTTTGAGAAAGGAGTCCTGTACATGTTGTAAAATTTCCATTCCCTTTCTGCATTACCTACTATGATTCACATTTAGTCGTCATTCAAACAATTTGACACTACTGCTTGGCTTTTTTATTAGCAATAGAAACATAGAAACATGGATCATTACAATAATACATTTCATATCCTCCAGACCACTGGATAAATGGCAAACATAGCAAACAATTCAAATTTTCAATGGGTAAAAAATATCACTATTACAATAGATCAAGAAATTATAGATCCGACATCTCTGAACATAAAACGGGCAAATTAATAGAATTATTAAAATGAATGAGAGTATTAAAATGAATGAGATTATTAAAAGCTTGTCTATCTATAACCATAGACTTATACACATTCCAAACGTCATGCTAACCTATCAAGTAACAGTTTTTGACATGCCATTAACTATCATTGAAACCTAATTAGAAAATGGGATATTTGTCAGTGCCAAGCAAAAATGAAGTGAAAGAAAACCCAACGTGGCGGGGCACAAAACAAATCATATGAGGAAATAATAGAGCAGTGGAGTTCTTGAACAGTAATGGGCTGCTTGCATGCAGTAGGTGCAAGGTGGCTTTCCACATTTCACACTGCTAGGGCACTCTTCCCACAGAATAGCAGTGCACCTCACCTATTAGGAGACAGTAGCCAGTCTGAAGCTATACAGTACCCTACACTTTTGATAGCATCTTCACCTAAGAGTTCTGTGCATGTTGAGCCTTGTCTCCTTTCCACAAGAAAAATGATCAATTTGTTACTCCTTGCAAACAACGTTTCTGCTATTTGCGTGGTATATGTTATCCACGATGGCTTGAAGTGTTCAGGTAGCGTAAAAGTTCATTGGAGAAATTACCTTCACACCCATGGAAAAAGCCAAAGACAGGCCTCCTCCGACATTCCCAGCAAATACTGCCTGAGCTAATAAATACAGGAACTGGGGTAAGGATGAATGCATACAAAACATAAGACACAGTCACACATCCCTTGTCTTGTTCCCTCAAGAACCGTGCTTCATCCTCAAGAGTGCCATGTGAAACTCCCAAAAGGAATTCCCAGCTTTCCCACTTTGATGTAAAGTGTTCAAAATAGATGGAACTGGAATTAAATGGTAGATTTTCAAAGGCCAAATTGATGACAAGATATACCTTGCTGCCAGGCCTGACTTGAAAAAAAGAATGTTTTAAAGTTTTACCATGCAAGAGCTGCAAAGGCTAATGCATCAGTAAAAATGCAGATAATGCAATAAATAAGCAAAAATACTGAACTTTCTGCCCAAAAATATGAAAAGAGCAACCTTTAAGATGCCTACTTCTGCAAGCTAGTGCATCCACAATTATTGTTGATTATTTTTATACACTGCCTTAGAAACTGATGAACTTTCTGTTTCTTTTTTAATTGATAGAGTTAAACCCAGCATTAGCACAAATCCCAGCTGAGGAACCTATCTTTGCACCATTGGCTATAACACAGCCTAATCCCATTCTGTTATCTGCACATCAAGATGGTTCCATTCAATTTTGGAGTACGGAGGTAATTAAAACACATAATGTGCACTATTTTTAGCTTTGAATTAGAAATCTGTAGTCAAACATTTACTGAATGCATGCTTCTGCTTTGCCCACTGGGAACACTTAGTGATATCACATGATCTTTCAATCATTAAAATTAATGGATAATTCCTTGAATGTACGTTTTTCCAGAATAAATTCACTTTGATAAAATCAAGTCTGCTATTCTTGGTTTAGTGGTTTCCTGAGCTTCCAGTCTGGGCCTAAATGTTGTTTGTAGCAATTGCTGATTCATGGTAAAGCTATCACTATCTGTTTGAAGCATGATAAAGGTAGGCTTGCCTCTTTTGGTCAAAATCAAAGAATATGTAAAGTGTCATCTCTGTTAACGATATCTCGTTAATTCCCTTTGGAATCATTCTTATCTTTGTGATTTAGGAAACAGGCATAAGAGAAATAAATTTTCAATATAATATCAATCAATAGTAACTCTCCCATTGCACGCAGTGAGTCAGAGGTTCTGCATTTAGGAGGAGCAGGGGTATCATTTGCCTAGGTCAGAAAAATAAATGGAGTTCTCCCCTCACAGGGATAAATGCACCTAGGTACTCTGTGCTTGTGTCAAGTGACTCAACATGGACCTGTAACAGAAAATTGGCCCTAATGTTTTTACATATACAAAGATTTCCTGCAGCATTGCTCACTTGTAAGTCAGCTGTTTTACAATGCCAAGTGTTATACCATGAAACCTTAATTTTAATCAGTAGTTTGTTCTCCCCCTCTCATTCTGCAAATGACATAAGGGAGATAAGGAGGTTTACAGCTGTAGCACCAGCTTATGAGGCTGGGACATGTTTGACTTACTGGCAATTTAATTCAGACTTCAAACAATGCTGGAGAACTGAATGCTTGTCAACTGCATGCTTAATTATTCAGTAACCAGCTGGAAACTTCATTCAATTTTAGGCAGGTGCCCAAATGAGCCATCCTTGTACAATAATAGTCCGCTCATTCGCATATTTTGATCTTGCTGCCAGGATGCTGAGGATGTGGGATAGAATTTTCAGTAAAGATAACAGGACTTTCTTGAAGTGGCGGGGACGTCGGCCAAGTAAAATTTATGTCCACCTGCAAGGCCTTAGTTTACATGTCATCCAAAAGAGGGTACCTCCATCAGTGCAGCACTCCCTTAGTCTGGCACTGGAGTACCAGCCTAGATTGTGTGTGCAAGTCACGGGAGTGGGATTGGAACCTACAGCTGTCTGACTCAGAGGTGAGAGTGCTACCACTGAGCCATGACTAACGGTTAAAAAAGAATTGATATTCAGATAGGGGCCCTAATTCTTTAGTATTTCAAGAAGCCGGGGAAGGGGTGGGGGCCTGTATATTGGATGCAGAGGTCTGAGGCCTTCTTTGTGCCCAATGAACCAAGCGCAGGGAAATTCAGATGGAAAATGCCAAGGGCGCCAGTAGCCTGAAGCACAAACATATATAAGTCTCATCAAGCAAGCCCTGTCACTCACTGCCCATTTTGCAAACGTAGCCCCTGCTGGCCTGCTGGCAGTGCATAATGAGATATCAAAGACTTTTTTTCCCCCATTATTTAAATTACGTTCATAGCATCTTTAATGTATGTAATTTTTGTATATATATTTCCATATATTATTAAAAAGCTCCCTTTCCACAAACATTTCTTCCCCCCCAACATTTTTCATGTGAAAATTTATAATAGAAAAAGTAGTTGCCTGTCAAAATTTGTTGATGACCCAACTGGATCACTCAAAATACTTATTGAAATATAATTGCCACATTTTCTCATACTTCACATGATTACATTTACCCACTGAATTTGTTTGTGTATCTTTTAATACCTTGATCAAAGATTTTAATTTAAGGTCTTAACATGTTGGGCTTTATTGTGGACCGGTAAGAGATGATAGGGATGGTTCCCCCCTTTTCACCTCTCAACTAACGGAAGACAGTGGGCTGCACTTTATTTAAACAATGCCAGTCCGCCTGCATGGACCACACGTCACGGAGCCGCTGCGATATTAAACATGGCAGTTCATTTAAATGGATGTGGAGGGGGTAGGCAATCCATCCCCGGCAATGACATCAGCTGCCTTAGCGTAGGCGCTGACACCATTTTTAAAGGGCTTCGAACCCCATTGTTACATTTACATTTTTAAAGGAGGACGGTGGTTAAAAAATTACATTAATTGATCTTGCCCCCTCCCACCATCCCCCCCCCCAACAAGCAAAGATTTAATTCCTTGCCATCTTCCCCTCCCAAAATACTTTCTGCATCTGACCATCCACCCCCCCCCCGAAGCTCATAAATTTTAATCTTTCCCCCTTCCCACTATCCCCTACACCAATGACATAACTCTGACACCACTCCCCCCCTCCCCTACTTGCTGTGCCCTCCCCACCAGTGTTCTGCCTCGGATCCCTGGATGGGGATCTGAAAGCGCAGGAGTGCCGGCCACCGGCACCAATATCGCTCCGGAATGGACAGCAGGAGTGGGTAGGTAATTTATTCGTTCATTTGAATTATTTAACATATGCAAATTAGCTCCTGTCGCCGAGCGTTTTTGGGGAACCACCATGAGGCCTCGCCACTGCCAGCAATATCGGGCCGGGCCTTCCTGGTATCGACGCCCATGGCGGGCCTCTGCCGGAGGTATTTTCCAGCCTCCCCCCCAACCTCCGTACCTGCCCCCATATGGGGGTGAAAATCCTGCCCATAAGTCGAATATGATATGGGGAACTGGTTTGGTTGTTAGTAGAATTTAACTTACTTGTTTCCTGTTAGCATGTTTACAGTTTTTTCCATTCATCAGTGCTACAGAATTTATTCAGTACTAAATGTTTTGTTTCGCAACAGCACCATCTACAGTCTTACATGAATGTTTCCATATCTATCTCCTGCTGCCCTTGTCCTTCGAGGTGGTTGAGTTTGCAGATTTGGAAGGTTCTGTTGGAGCAGCCTTGGTGCGAGATGATGTACACTGCTGCCACTGTGTGCCTCTGGTGGAAAGAGTGAATGTTTAAAATGCTGGATGGGGTGCCAGCCAAGTGGGTTACATTGTCCTGGATGGTGTTGGAGCTGCATTATACATACAGGTGCAGAGTATTCCATCACATTCCTTAGTGTGCCTTGTAGAAGGTGGAAAGGCTCTGAGGAGTCAGGAGGTGAGTCACTTGCTGCAGTATACCTAGCCTCTGACCTGCTCTTGTAGCCACAGTATTTATGTGGCTGGTCCAGTTAAGTTTCTGGTCAAGTCCACTGCACCATTTGGCATCCAAAAATGAGACTGTGCAATCAGCACGTACAGATTCCACTCTGAAACTAGCAGCTTTGGAGTATGTGCCCATATAGGCTGGGTGGGTGGGAGTCCTGGGACCTGGCCTCCTCAAGCAAACCTTTTAAAGGAAGGTAACACATTTAGTTGGTGATAAAAGTCTTTGGCCCCAACAAGCCTCAGGAATGCACAAGTGCTGCGATACAATCATCCTGACCTCTGCTATTGATCCCCCTGAGGTTTCCAGGTTCAGAAGGAGTTCACCGGATTTGCATAACTTTGGTGGGTTGGCTGTTTATCAGGGCACCAAAGCCCCACTCCACAGACAAAGCAGTCAGAAAGTCCGGCGAAGAATCCTGATTTGTAGGGGAGGCAGTGTCTGCCCTCTCCCCCAACCCCCACCCATGACTTCTAGAAGAACAACTTTGGAACTCTCAGAATCCCATACAAAATGGGGTCAGCATAAGATCTATCAAAAAATAATTATTGGGATTTGGGTTCTCCTGACCATGCTGGCAATTGTTGCTCATCCTTAGTTGTCCTTGAGAAGGTGGTGCCGGGCCGCATTCGTGAACTGCTGCAGTCCATGTGATGAAGGCTCTCCCACAGTGCTGTTATATGGGGAGTTCCAGGATTTTGACCCAGTGATAACGAAGTAATGGTGATGTATGTCCAACTCAGGATTGTGTGTGATATGAAGAGAAACACAGTGTTCCCAGGCACCAGCTGCCCTTGGCCTTCTATGGGGTGAAGGCCGCAGGTTTGGGTACATTTTTCTACCTCCAGTAGGAGACGGACGGAATTCCTGAGGAATTTAATTCCCAACATGTTTTGTGATACAAAATTCTGTCATCTTTCTTTTACAGGGTAAACAATTGGAGAAGATCTTGCCTACCATACAGTTTTCCAGTCCAATCACTGCAGTCTATGTAGATGATAATGCTGCTAAACTTTTTGCTGGCAATCAGAGTAAGTGGATTCTTTTTTCCCAGTTATTGTTATAGAGGGAGTGATCTGCTATATTTGTTTTAAACAAATGCATTTTGTCTAGGTCATCAGCCTGCCTCAATGTTAGGTGAAGTGACAGATATGATAGCCTCGATAGTAATAGGGTTTTGGACACACTACCACATTCCCCGCACCCTCCCTGCCCTCCTTGGGGCCAATGGGTTTTCTGCACCTGTCACTGTCCCATAGGCTTTGAATTGGGGTCAAGGCCACAGGTGGGTGAAGCCCACAGTTGCATACTGTTCAGTCAGCCCTCAGTGAAAATAACAATGCTGGCAGGGAAGCAGGAGAGCTGCACCATTCAAAATTAATTTATAATGCTCTTCATTTTTCTGTTTTTACTTGTAGTTGTCACTGGCAATTGTTGCCTATTATTAGTTAGCTTGAGAAGGTGGAATATCTTTAAAACCAGCCTAATCCAAAAGACAGCTATCTATTTGTCTAGTGAAAAGAAAGGTATGCTGTAAATTAGAGGCAAATTGGTGAACTGGACACATGCAAGGACAAATCAGATCTAAGCAGAAGTACTTTTACTCATGTAAAGGAAATAGTTCTAAGGATAATGGACCAGTATCAAGCTCAGATAAGGCAATGAAAGCCGCAGTTCAAGCACCAAAGATTTATTAGAGAAGAAAATAGTAAACAGCTGTATGAGCAGAAGCAAGAATTTAGTTTGATACGTTGGGAATCAGAGAGCCATTAATGACTGTGTAGGGCTGTTGAAGGATTCCTCAGGGTTGATCCAGGTGGTTTCCCTGAATTTTGCAAAGATAGCAGTCTTCACTGCACAAATAATATGAGTTATTGATAATGTGTTTTACAGTTGAGTGTAAGGTTGAAAGTGGCAAATGGGATGCGGATATAGTCAGAGATGAATAAGGGGTCTCAAGACATATCAGTTCCAGATGGCATTTACCCGAGGGTGTTGAAAGAAATGGGAACTGTACTTAGGAACACTATACTCATGTACTGAACAATATACTAGTAGCTTGAATTGTTCTCATGGACAATAGGTAGGCCTATGTAGAATAAGTAAGAAGCGGAAAATTATCCGCTTGTTGGCAACTTCAGTTATAAACAATTTGCTAGACAGGATCATTAAAGGTATACATTATGACTACCTTGATAGAGAAGGATTATTAGTGATTTCTCAGCATGTGTTTGGTGGTGGCATCACGCTGGAGGTAGCAGAAATGGTGGGGGTTGATCTGTTGAATATGCAGGTTGGTGGGCTGGAAGGTAAGGACAAGGGGAACCTTATTATGGTTCTGGGAGGGAAGGGAAGGGGTGAAAGTAGAAGTGCTGGAAATGCCTCCATGTCTCTGCCCCCATTTTGTTTCCATTTTCTTTGCAGGTTTTAGTTTTACTCTCATTTTGCTCTTGTTTTTGCTTTTTGGTGGCAGCTGTTCAACATTCTGCCATTCACACCTCCTCCAGACACACCTTTTGTTTCTTCACTTGTCCCATTTCCACTCCCTGTACTTATAAAGACATATTTTTTGCAACAGTGTCCTGTTTTCCTTTCGGTAACTGGCACTTTCTTTCAGAGGTTAGGACAGCTAGTTTTTCAAATGGTTGCAGTGAGTCCCTTGAAGAATATCTGTAGCGTGTTTACATTTTAACAGAACTACCTACATTTTTGATGACATAAGCTGTGTAATTTTTTTTATTCGTTCCTGGGATATGGGCATCGCTGGCTAGACCAGCATTTATTGCCCATCCCTAATTGCCCTTGAGAAGGTGGTGTTAGAAAGGGACTTCCTGGATTTTAACCCAGTGACAGTGAAGGAACGGCGATATAGTTCCAAATCAGGATGATAGGTTGGATTTTACGTCGGGCAGACAGGAGCTGGCCACCAATGTAAAAGTCAGTGGCGAAACCACTTCCGCCTAGCCCGGGGATCCGTCCCACATTTTACGGGTCCCCAGGCTTTAATTGTTCCGAGGCAAGACTTCCACCCGCTTGAGCAATCATCGGTCCAGCAGCTCTTAGACCCAGCAGCGCCAGCGGGAGCTGTGGCCACTGCTGGGACTGCAGCCCAACCGAAGACATGCAGGTAAGTTTGGTTTGCCTTGCCGGGGGTAATCGGTCGGGCCCCGGCAAGGCAAGAGAGGTCGTTTGGGGAAAAGGGGGGCGTCTTGGGTCCTGGGGGTGGTTGGGGAAGCAGGGGCGGCCCTTAATCGGGCACCCTGTGCCCGTTTGTCAGAGCCCACCCCTGGGACGCTGAGAGGCCACCAGCTTTCACTGGGTGGCCTTTCCCGGCTCCAGGACACCCACTTGCCACGGGTAAAATCCCCGTGGAAGCAGGCGAAGACCCTTAAGTGGCTGATAATTGGCAACTTAAGGGCCTGGATAGGGCTGGGGCAGGCGGCCCATTTTACGCCCCACCTGCCTTACGTAAATAAAAGCAAAATACTGTGGATGCTGGAAATCTGAAATAAAAACAAGAAATGCTGGATCCACTCAGCAGGTCTGGCAGCATCTGTGGAAAGAGAAGCAGAGTTAATGTTTCAGGTCAGTGACCCTTCATCGGACTGCCCTACGTAAAGCGTGGCGGAGGCGGGAGCGGGTCGGGAAGGCCTCCCGGAGCCTGACGCTCTATTTTATGCCACCCCCGCCCACCCCCCCAGCCACCATCTGGCTCACTGGGGTGGCATAAAATTCCGGCCGATGTGTGGCTTGGAGGGGAACTTGCAGGTGGTGGTGTTCCCATGTGTCTGCTGCCCTTGTCCTTCTAGATGGTAGAGGTCCTGGGTTTGGAAGGTGCTGTCGAAGGACCCTTGGTGTGGTGCTGCAGTGCATCTTGTGGATGGTACACACTGCTGCCACTGTGTGTCGGTGGTGGAAGGAGTGAATGTTTGTAGATGGGGTGCCAATCAAGTGGGCTGCTTTGTCCTGGATGGTGTCGAGCTTCTTGAGTGTTGTTGGAGCTGCACCCATCTAGGCAAGTGGAGAGTATTCCATCACACTCCTGACTTGTGCCATGTAGATGGTGGACAAGCTTTGGGGAGTAAGGAGATGAGTTACTCGCCACAGGATTCCTAGCCTCTGACCTGCTGTTGTAGCCACGGTATTTATGTGGCTACTCCAGTTCAGTTTCTAGTCAATGGTAACCCCCAGGATTTTGATGGTTGGGGATTCAGCAAAGGTAATGCCATTGAATGTCAAGGGGAGATGGTTAGATTCTCTCTTGTTGGAGATGGTCATTGCCTGGCACTTGTGTGGCACGAATGTTACTTGCCACTTATCAGCCCAAACCTGGATATTGTCGAGGTCTTACTGCATTTCTACATGGACTGCTTCAGTATCCGAGGAGTCGCAAATGGTGCTGAACATTGTGCAATCATCAGCGAACATCCCCACTTCTGACCTTATGTTTGAAGGAAGGTCATTGATGAAGCAGCTGAAGATGGTTGGTCCTAGGACAGTACCCTGAGGAACTCCTGCCGTGATCTCCTGGAGCTGAGATGATTGACCTCCAACAATCACAACCATCTTCCTTTGTGCTAGGTATGACTCCAATCAGCGGAGAGTTTTCCCCCTGATTCCCATTGACTCCAGTTTTGCTAGGGCTCCTTGATGCCATACTCGGTCAAATGCTGCCTTGATGTCAAGGGCAGTCACTCTCACCACACCAACACAAGTGGTTTTAGCATTATCACTCTTACTTGTGTGTCCCTACCAGTTTTATTCTTGACCAATGCAGAAGAGGTGGAAACAATCACTTTTAATAAATTTCAGCTCCAATTATCTGGTTGAACTTATTTTTGAAGAGAAAGCACAATGCCCTCGGGAGTGATGTATTAGATTTATATGGCAGGAAGCTTCTGTCCTCAATGTGAGTGCAGAAGTGCGGCAACAAAGCACGCTGGAAGGAAACAAGGTTAAGATCTGGGTTTCATTATAGAACTGCACCTTTTTAAAAAGAAACTTTGGAATATGAACCTTAGAACTAGCTTTTTCAAATGTTCCATCTGGTTAACAGCTTGACACTGAAGAATAGCTGCTTGGGGACAGTATACCATTGCATTTAGAACATGCACTCTGGAGTTCAAAAGCTTATACTCTCAAAATTAAACAATATATGTTTTCATGCAGGAGGATACATAATAATCTGGGATATTACAGCATTTCTGGATGATCCATACTTATCAAATAAGGTACATTTCATGGTTTCAAATGTTATTTGGGAATTTAGAGACCAATATTATTCAATGAGAAATTGTTGATTGAGAAAAAAAGAACAGCCAACAGTTCATGTACAGTTTGAACTATGTCTGCCCAATTCAATCTCCTGTGGAAAATGCTAACCCTAGGTAACCCTTTCAAGAGGTTAAAACTTTGTGAAACTTTTCTCTGACCACAACAATCATTGAGCAAGATTCATGTGTAGAAATCAAACATGACCTGCTACATTATTCAATCCTAAACACTCATACTTTCCAGTGATAACTGGGATATAGGCCAGAATTTTATGTTGGACGGGAGGCCCCACCCACTGGCTGTAAAGTCGGGGATGGGCCTGGGGAGCCACACAGGGATTTTTCGCTCCGCAGGCCCTTAATTGGCCTTGGGCAGGACTTCCACCTCTCTGAGGCAGGAAGTCCTGCCTAACGGAGTTGCCGGCCAATCAGTGGGCCAGCAGCTCTTAGTCCCAAAAGTGCCACCGGGAGCGGTGCCACTGCTGGGACTACAACCAGCCATGGGAAGATAGAGGAAGGACGGCCCCAGAACAACGGTAGGGTTTTGGGGCCTCACCAGGGACAATTGGCTGGGCCCCGGCGAGACTTGGTGGTGGGGGGTGGGAGTGTTGTGTGGTTGAGGCTTTGGGGACAGTCCTCCATTGGGCACAGGGTGCCCAATCAGGAGGGCCCCACCCAGTCCACAAGAAGTTGCCAGGTTTTACCTGGCAGTGTTCTTGGGGCCTTTGCCGTCCGCCTGCCGTGGGTAAAATACCCACGGCGGCAGGAGGAGGCCCTTAAGTGGCAGTTAATTGGGCTGGGGCAGGAGGGCCATTTCATGCTGTCGCTGCCCCTCGTAAAATTGCTGCAGGGCGGGAAGGCATCAGGTACGGCCCTCCCCCCACTTCCCACTCAATTTTACATTCCCCCCCACCCCCCCCCCCCCCAACCACCAGCCCACTCATTGGAGGAGCTGTAGAATTCCGGCCATCGACTAGGCAATTCTGTTGTAATTTGCAACATTTAGTGAAATGTTAATTTATTCAAAATCAGATGAATGTTCTTCAAAAAAAATTGTATAACAGTGTAATTTTCTGACTTTGTAGTCACCTACTAGGAGCAGAAATTTAGAAACATGCTATGTGTGATTTTCCAATATGCATTCCCTATGGGCAAGGCTGCCCACTGGGAATGAAAAAAACAGAACATTTCCCCTTAAGTTTTTAGAATTTTGCAATAATACTTAATATCTGTTTATTTGTTTTGAAATATGCTATATAAATGAAAGTCTTCCCATTTTCCATTGAATTTTTCCCCTGGAGCTGGCTTATGCTGACCTTTTGGTTCCACATGTGCCAAATGCCCTCTGGTACGTCACCCAGTGTTAGTGGACTCACAGCTGCGTCCAATTTTTTTCTTCATCTGTTGTTGACTGACTGCATGAACCACTTAATATAAATCAGGAATGGAAATCTGTCTAGGGGTATTGAGGCCCATGGTGCCTTAGCTGAGAGTGACTAACTTCAGATATTAGGAATTAAACCAAAGTAGTCAGTGAATTGGATCAACTGAGCTGTTTGGGTATTGTCATTGTCGCAAGTTAGTCTTCAATTTTTACCTTGGTGGTTAAAATCATGATGGATCCTCATCACAGTAGCATTAAACCACTGGTGCTGCAGAGGAGCTAGAAAATAACTTGAGTGCCATGTGTGCATTTGGCTTCACTTGCAGTAAATTGTTGGGTAAATTCACCAAACCCATGCACTGTGGAGAAAAAAACCCAAAGAGTGCATGGGTATGAGAATTCATGTTTCACTAACTTCTGCTCTGCACTCTTTTTGAGCACAGAGTCAGTGAATCTAAACATAATGATTTGATATAATTAACCTTCCATTACTTTAGCTTCACAGTTAATACCAGATACCAAATTGTTGTGTAATGAAATATAAGTAGCTGAATAACAGGCAAGCTCATCTTTCATAGTATTTACACATTTTATTACAATACAAAGTTGAAACAATTACTGAAAATTAATTTGTGAGAAATGTAGTTTGATTTAATACATTGAATTGGAAGCAATACCAACTTGAAAGCAACAGTGCTTTGGGAAACCATATCTGCAAAAAGGAGTCTTGCAGTGTAAAAATGCAGCAATAAACACCAGCAGAAATTACACAATAAAGATATTGTAGCCGTTAAATGATATTCTCAACTGAACCTATCTAATCAAAGAAACATAAATTGATCTTTTAACAGAAGCAACACGAAGTGGGAAGTAACTATGAAAAATGCTGAATATACTGTAGAATTTATGATATAGTCATTTACACTGAAACAAGAAACAAAGACATGAATAATTATTCATCTTTTCTTCAAATTTCTGTATCCAACAGCTTTGAAGCTATGTATGCTCATATTTACTCCATTTTTACAGGATTCTGTCAATCGCCTAATTAGCTGGAGAGCACATAATTTGCAAATCGTGAGCCTGGTCTATTTGGACGAAACATTTGTTGTTGTTTCTGCATCCACAGATTGTTCTGTCAGGTATATAATAGGATTGATATATACATAAAGCTTTATTGACATTTTTTCAACCAGTCAGCACTTGTACCTTTTGTATGTTTTCATGATTTTGGTGTCAGGTTAAGCAGGTTTTTCAACCAGTCAGCACTTGTACCTTTTGTATGTTTTCATGATTTTGGTGTCAGGTTAAGCAGGTTAAGTGTTTCATGTTACTCTTCATGCGTAACCTTTTTAAAATCTACATACATCGATATCTATTTAAAAATCTTCTATCCATGCACTTTTTAAAATGTATTCTTAAGCTGTGGGTGTTGCTAGCAAGGCTGGCATTTATTTCCCTTCCCTCGATGTCCTGAGAATGTGGTGGTTGACCTCCTTCTCGAAAGGGTACAAGCAGTTTGATACAACAGATTGGTTTGCTAGATCACTTCAGACACAGTGTGGTGTGTGACTGGAGCTACATACAAGCCAGACTGGAAAAGAATGACAGGTTTCCTTCCCTAAAGGATATTAGTGAACCAGTTAGATTTTTGCAAAATTACTATCTCCTGCCGACAGTGGCACTGCAGCACCTCAGTTTTACATTTCTGATCTCATCAGCCTTTAATGCTGAGAAAGACGAATACGCCAAACAACTCTACTGCTGTAATTTTTGCTCTTAACTGTAAGTAATAATATAAAATGAAAATATATAAAACTAAGGACCAAATGTATAACTTTAAAATGGGTCTAAATTATATCTGCGTTCGCTGGTTCACATGTTCTTCATCCTTTAACTGCTTCACCTAAGGACTGCACTTCGTCTTCACTCCCTATGTTCAACTCCTTGGGAGATCAACTAGTTATATATTAAAAATCTTGCTTCTGGTGTGCACTTTCAGTAAGGGCAGTTCTTACTTCCTTAACACCTACCTTTCATACCATTTCCATCACACTGCTTCTGTCACATCTGTCTGTCATTAAAAACTTGCCTATTTATTATATTTTTCTCTAATTGAGTCCTTCTACTTCATCCGTCTCCTTCCCATACCAGGGTGCTATTGGGGCAGTGCCACCTCATCAGAGCTAACAAGTGAGAGAAAGTGGAGGGAGGGCGTTATCTGTGCAGGCCTTGCACTCACTCAGGGAGAGGCAACCTGTCATGGGTCTCATTCACCCTGGTTTAAGGGTACCCGTTGAGGAGGAGGAACTGCATAGAGAAAGGGAGGTCCAGGCACTGGTAGGTGCACCCAGCAACTTTGGGACCCATGCTTCGGGGTCGTGGTGCTGGAGAAGGACACAGAGCAGCACATCAACAGCTTCCTGTGCGCAGAAGAAGCTACCCTCGCCAGAGTGGGTCTAATGGCCAATGCTCAAATACCTGCAGATGTTGGAGCGCCAGTTTGTATGATGGCTCAGTCTCTCCAGGGAGGCTGTCACTGATCTGTGTTCCATGATGCAGGATGAGCTGAGCCCTGTGGGACTCAGCGGACACCCAATGCCAGTGTTGCTGAAGGTTACCATGGCACTGAACTTCTACTCCACCCGATCATTCCAGGAATCAATTGGAGATATGTGTGGTGTTACAAGAGTTTTGTTTTGGTGTTGAAAACTTAGAATTCTGTGTTTTTAAAAGTGAGGATAGGATTTTTCTGTGGACATTGATTGCTGGAACTTGGTGGGTTTGAACTAAGTGAAATACACAGACTGCAAGGCACCTGTTATGACAGATCAAGATTTATGATTGTCCTGTGATTTGATTGTCGAAGTTAGTTTCACTTTTGGTTTGTGAAAAGACCAGTGAGTTGGACAAGGAGCAGGCATTTGAAATCTGGCTGTGACCTGCCTGGAAACCAGAGAAAAGGCCTCTCTGTAAAGGAAGCTTGCATTTCTTGAAAAGTGGCATCCGACTATTTGACTCTGGGACACCTCACCATACAGAAAACATCCAGAACATGATAAACTCAATCATTTTATTTTTTCCTTTTTATTCCTAAGAAACAGTTGTAAACCAAAAATCCTTTTTCCCGGTTAACCGTTTTTTTAAATATATGTATGGCTGCATGAGGGCTGGGAAGAATAAAGAGTTTCAAAAAATCTTTATATATATATATATATATATATATATATATATATATATAGATTTATCTCATTAGTAGTTAAGACTTATTATTTCTTTTCTAATAAATAGTTAATGTTGTTGTTGTTTGAAGAAACCTGGTTTGGTGTGCTTTATTCTGGGGGACAAAATTGAGCTGGTGGAGCCCTTCAGTATG
This sequence comes from Heterodontus francisci, assembly GCF_036365525.1. Taxonomy (NCBI): domain Eukaryota; kingdom Metazoa; phylum Chordata; class Chondrichthyes; order Heterodontiformes; family Heterodontidae; genus Heterodontus; species Heterodontus francisci. The sequence goes on along the minus strand of NC_090383.1, from coordinate 100,163,420 downwards.
CCCCAGTGAGGATCTCGTGTATCATGGTGGTATGCTGTGCACTGCACAACCTGGCGCTACAGAGCAGGGAAGGATTGACCAGTGAGGATATCGTGGAGTGTGATGCCTGTTGGATGATGAGGATGTGGAGGAGAATGCTGCCCAGGAAGTGCCAGATGAAGGACCCCCAGGGACAGCAGAAAAGCACCTGGCCTCCAACAGTCCTGCGACTGGCAGTGGCTTCGGCTGTCACAGCCTCCAACAGCTATTTAGGTGTGTCTGTGATGTGCTCACCAGGCTGTGTGCCTGAATCTAAATGTGAATGAATACCCACTGACATGTATCTATGCTGATGGAGAGTGAGGGGGAATTATGTGACTGTGCACCCTCTGAGGCTTCCTCCTCCTCCTCAGAGGTGGCCAGCTGTCCCTCAATCTCTCCAGCTCTATGTTCTTGTTGATGAGCGTGGCCTGCATGAGAGAACAGATAGATTGAAAGGTTATGGGTTTCCAATCGCGACATTCCAACGACCCCTGTTGTGGACCTTCATGTTGTTATGACAGTGCTTGGATATTTTTAAAGTTTTTTTTTGAGGACTCATGTATTTTAGAATTATGGACATTGTTTTATTTGGGAAAACTGAAAAGGATCCCATGGATTTTTTTAAAAAGAGGTCATCGGAAGGTCTTTTGGACTTGGTTTGTAAACAACTCTTACTGGAAGTCACCTGTCTTCAGATAAATACCCAGCAGGGGCTTTTTTACTTAGAGGAGATGTTTACAGAGAAGTGACAGGTCAGGATTTATAGGGGTCAGGAGGCTTGACTCTTGTGATTGGTTTCGTTTTGGACTGTGAGTTGGGGTGTGGAGTGTTTTGAAAGGAGTTTAAAAAATCAACCTGCCGAGGTCCAAACCCCAGCTCAGCCTTTTCCATTTCTTTGAAGATGTCTGCCAGCTTTTCCATCTCTCTGAGAAGCTCTTAGACGCGAGGGTAAGAAATAGAGAAATTGATGCTGCATTCCTCCTGAAAGGCCTGCCAGAAACCCCTGTTGCCGCATTTCTGCTGGAAAGCCTGCCAAACTGATCTTCAACATCGCCTGAAAAGAACTGTTCTAGAAATATCCCAGTGACAGCCGGCTACATGTATTTGGGATGCTAAACCAAAAAGGGACAACTGACATCTTTCCATAATCTCTTTTTTTCGTCAATAATTAGCAAGTATTTGGCCAAAGTATTCTTTTTTGTCTATTTTTTGGTTAACCAGTGTGTGTGTGTGTGTGTGTGTGTGTATGGGGCGAAGGTAAAAGGGAACTTTTATATTTCACTCTGTGTTAATGCTTTGCTTCGTTACTGGCTAGGTCTTGTTTTGTAATAAACTGATATTTTATTGTTTATTAAAGAAACCTGGTTGGTGTATTCTGGGATAAAAATAGACTCTATGATTGACTGTATCGGTAACTGGGCAAACATTTAAATATACTTTGTGACCTGTGGAGAATTGGAATGAGAAAAAACAATGCACTCCTCCTGCCTCAGTCATAACAATGTATCCAGTGGTTGACACATGAGCATCATGGCTCGTTTATGTCCAAGACATCCTCACTCACTCTCGGGTGGGTACCCCGTCTCGCCATCCACTATTCCTTGCCAGTTTCATTACTTCCTCTTCCATTGGGCTCAGGATGTGCAAATAAGGCACACCACCACTGGTCTTGGCCTGCACCTTTCGGTTGCGCACTGTTTTGTTCTGCAAACACAAAGGGGAACAACGTTATTCTGCCAGTGGAGACGAGCACAACAGCTATGCTGGTAGTAGTCCAGCAGCCCATGATGGGGGCAGACGAATGCCTCCCCCATGCAGCCACCCTCGAGGTACTTTGTGGGGAATGCAATGACAAACGCTCACCTCTCTCTGAGATGCAGCCATGCCTCAGGCAGCATTTCCTGCTGCCTTACCTCATTGCTCATGATTGGGTGGTCTCCCCTCTCCATTAAATGCATCCTCTTGCTCTGCCACGTGCAAGGCCCAAAGGTTCGAAAATGTATGAAGTACTCACCTTTGCAGACTGGATTAGGTCATTGACCTGCTTCCAGCACTGGATCCTGGTCTTGGGGCTGACCCCACAGGTGCTGACTTCCTCTGCTATCTCCACCCAGGCTTGCTTGGTCGGGCGGGCTGGTCTCCTCCTCCTCATGTCCCTTGGGAAGAGGACGTTCCCTTGCAGCCTCCATGAGAGCCTGAACCATGGGGTCACCTGGGGTCTTCCTTCAGCCATGGTAGTTGGGCCTACTTTCCTTCACTGGAGCCTTCCAAAGATAAATGCAGTAGTGAATGCAGGGCTGGCAGCCCATTAAAAATGGCCACAGCACCTGTCACGGCATCACCTGATTCCACCTTTGCCACCTCCCCTCCATCCTCCGTCCTCTTAATGGACTGAACTACTAAGAAATATAGATCTGTCGAATTTCTGTTTGCCTGACATGTCTCTCCCCATAAAACATTTTCCCTCCCTTTTTGTTCTTTCTGTTCAGGTAGCGGGTGGTGTGGTGAAATAGGGAAGGAGACATAACATGACATAGGCTGCATTATCCACTGGTAGGTGCAGGAAGCACCTGGGTGGGGGAATGGTTGAACCAGAGTCACACGCTTGCTTTCAATTGACAGGAATACAGAGCAATCTTTAGGTCACTAGTGGCAGCTGCAAACAGGTTTTGGATTGTGGGAGGAGGAAGAGATCTGGCCAGTACCAGAAAGCAATATGAAAGGTGTGGAGTTCTAACCACCTTGCTACACAGCTGCACCCCAGCTCTACATCCTGGTTTCTTTCCCTTGCTCTCAACCCTCGATCCTAATCTTCCCTTTGATCGCCTGTCACCTTCTCTCACTAATTTTCGTCTCAATTCATTACTTTTTCCTGGAAATCACAGCTGAGTTTAAGAACTTGTTATGTGGGGGATTGTGACACGAACCTGCATCCTATTAATTTTTGTCACATGCTTTGGAGTGCAGTGAGACAGTACCATCTCTGCAGCTCATTTTCTTGGCAACCCATGCAACTGGTCTATTGTTGAAAAGAAAAGTATTAAAAGGGGCGGTGATTGACTGTTTTAATGTTATTCAGGGTTTGGTATGCACCGAATGGACATTACATCGGATACTTTGGACAACACAGTTCTTTGATCTTTTCGAACCCCAGTGAGTTTGTTTTACCCTGTGACATAACTGAAGCACCTGTGGAAAGCAAGTCAAAGAAATCTGACGGGAGTGACCAGTTGGACTATCCCCTGATGTTGGATTGGGACAGGTGAGATGGGAAATATTAATTGAATTTGGTTGCACCAAATTGTAATGTTGAACTCTACAGAAATCACAGGTTGGATCTTCAGAGCCTGGCTGCGAGCTCAAAAAATGGAAAGAGCCACACGATCTGAAGGTGGGAGGCTGTCCATCCCCGACAATGGTGTCAGCTGCCTGTGTGCAGGCGCTGGGCCATTTTTAAAGGGCAGTCAGTCCTTCTGGCATATTTATATTTTTAAAGATCCCCCAAAATTAAATAAATAAATTTCTTATGCCCTTCCACCCCCCACCTGTGATAACAATTGCAATAACTATTTGCCCCTCCCCCCCAAAAAACACTGATCTTTAACATCTGACCTCCCCCCCCACCCCCCAAACTGCACAAAGTTTAAGGTTCAATCCTTCCCACCATCCCCTACACCCATTACCTTTATTTGACCCTGTTCCCCCCTCCCCACCGCACGAACAAACTTGCCTCCTCCTCCCACCCCACCAGTGTGGCACAACGTTTCCCTGGACGGGTACCTGAAGGCGCAGGAGTGCCTGCTACCACGTTGAAGATCGCAGCAGGCCCTCAAGATTGGAGATAAATGTATTTAAAATTATTAATTTTATTGATTTGCATATTTAAATTGTGGTCCCAGCGACAGGTGTGCCGGCACGGAGCCTCACCGCCGCCGTGTGGATCGGGCCAGGCCCTGCCGGCATCGAGGTTCGTGGCGGGCATCATCCAGAGCCATTTTCAGGCGTTTCCCCCCCCCACCCAACCACAGATCACGGGCTTGTTAAAATCCAGCCCCACATCTTTTTAACATGAAAACTCTGATAGAAATGCGTATTGATTCATAAAATGTAATTATTTTGTGCCTTTTATGGTATGCATATGCAATCTGAAGTATGTTAATGCCTAATAATGTGAAAATAGCCTCACAGTGTGGTATGTGATTCGTCTGTGTGGTCTACATGTAAAACCAGGCAAAGGAAGTAAGAAACAGTGGCCAGAAGCTTGACTCCATAGTGCCCAGTTTTTGGTCCCACAAGTGCCATTTCTGGTGCTAGCCATGCCAGTTGCCATTTTGGTGAAGGTGTTGAGAAGTATGCAGGGCGCATCCACCAGAAGTGTGCAGCAGAGCAGGCAGATCATAATGTCAATCAACAAGCAATGCTGGTTTGACAGCAGCGTTGCCATTTTGGAGCTCAACACTTCAGCTAATGCCCTGTTTTAACATTGCACAACTGAGCACGCATTCAGCAGCGGAAAGACCCTCGCCCCGCCCCCAACCAGTGCTATTTAAAGGGTAAGCTGCTGATAGATTTCTACTGGTTGTTGTTGTGATTATAGATGTTTTGCGGTTTCTGAAGTTTTTTAAAGTTGCTAAAGTATAAAGGGAGTTGTCTGGCAGGTGCTGTAGAAATTTATTCTCACATCAAGCCTTCTGCACAAATCATTTGCTCCAGATATGGCTGCAATAATGCATCCTCCTCGGACTACAGCATGACAGGGAAAATAAGTAGAGGTGACATGGAGCAAGATAAGCTGCTGGAAAGGGGGAGAGGAAGAAGTAGAGAAGGGCTCTCAGCAGAAGGCCATATCCGTCCAGGGTGCTCAGGGAACAATTATCCTGCCTCAGTCTCAGTGAGGAACAGTGTGTCAGACATCTCCACTTCAGTAAGGACATCATCACTGAAATCTGCCATCTGCTCCAGCCACTACAGCGACATCAAAGCAGGGCGAAGCTGGCATTGCCAATGGCTATGAAGGTGACTGTGGCCATGAACATTTATGCGCTTGGCTTTTTTCAGGCTGAAACAGGCGATATTTGCAACATCTCCCAGTTTGTCATCCCATGTTGCATACTGAGACTCTGTAGGAGAGCTGAATGAATACATTTCATTCTCTTTGGCCAGAGAGAAGCAGGCGGAGAAAGCATGTAGCTTTGCAAGGATTCCAGGCTTTCCCATGGTGCAGGGTGCCATTGACTGCATGTACATTGCTTTGTAGATGCTGCATGTCCATTCTGAGATATACGGCAACCAAGAAGGATTCCGTCCCCTCAGTGTCCAGCTGATGTGCTACCATACACAGCGTATCATGCAAGTCAATACCCGGTATCCTGGCATCAGTCATGATGTCTTAATTCTGTGGAACTCCGCTGTGCCATCTGAATTTGAGTCACCGTGAGGAAGCATTGCTCTGGAGGAGCTCTGCAGTACTCAGCAGAGCGAGTGTTACAATTCATGATGGTCTGCTGCAGGTTGCACAACCTCGCTATCATAAGGGCACAGTCCTTACTAGCAGCTATGTGGCAAGCAGCTGAGGAGGAGGAGGCAACGAACACAGCCCCTTTCTGACTGGGCTGTCTGTGATTAACTCATCTGACTGCAATACCAGCCACCCTATTCACCAACAATCCCACACCTGACCTTCCCTGTCACTTAGCATCACAGCATCCACTCGGCCACAATGCAAAAATAAAAGCCACCACAGACTAAACATTCCAAACCAAATTTATAAATCAAACTATGCTATTTGCATACAATCATCAACTAATCACTGGTTTGCATTCCTCCTGTTTTGCATTCGCTTAATGCCTGTATTCTGTGTGGCTTTGCCTGTCCTAGTGCTCCTAAGCAGTACTACCCCAGTGGCTGCAGCATGGCTGGCGGAAGGCTTTCAATGGGGGAGACTACACATGGCCTTGCAAGATGACCTCAAGCGGCTCGTGCCCTAGAAGGCTTGGCTTTGAACCTCCCCAAGGTTGCAAGGACTCACCAGAATTATTAAAATCTAGGCTTACCCTGGAAATTATGGCAAGATCACCCAATTCACTTCCAGTGAGTGCAAATGCTATCCCACCATTATCCCACTTGGGTTTTACCTAACAGGAAAGTATACTTTTGCTTTATTGTCAGAAAGAAAATGTTTTTAAAGCCCCAGGTGTTATTTTCTCCCTTTATTGTGTTCAATGTAATTGAAGTTAAAGTGACCACTGAATATACCATACACCTTTAATTTTACTCAGCTAAGATGATAAATGAATATTATCCAATGTAATTTATTTTTAATTGCTTTATGATTAGATGGAAGCCATTTGATCGAGAAGCATATTACATAAAGCAGATGCAACAGCGGAAAGTTCTCGACGTGGATCATGATAAGAAATTATTTAAATCAGTGACTATACCTAGGGTAGGGATGATTCTTTATTTTAACATAATACACTGGTGCTACATAAGTGCTCCTCCAGGCCCTACAAGGAAACCTCAGGTCTCACCAGCCCTGGGCTTCTCTCCCTCTCCCTATCCCCCTCCGCTAGCTGCTAGCACTATTGGAATTCCCCACTCCTGAAAACGTATCCTAGTGTCAGGGGCTGTTTGTTCCCTCTAGTGGGCAGCTATGGCTGTTTTTCCCCCCTAATTTTAACAGCTGGGCAGTCACTTCCTACCAACTTTCAGACCAGTTTCGTTGGAAGTCTGCCAGGGGCCTGTTAATGAGGTTCAGATATTAAACTTGGCTGGGGCTTCCTCACTGACATATCTGGAGGGACTGAATGGTTGCTAGTCCATGTTCCTGCTTGGGACTTAAAACTGAGCCCCCGATTTGAATCAGCTAGGCTGAGAAATACTTCCGAAAATATGACTACAACAAGCAAATTTAATTAGCTATCAAGAAACAAAGCTGCAATTAAACACTTATAACCAACTGTTTCCACAAGATGCTTGTAGTTGAATTGAATAGCATGACCCTTCTAGCGCAGGCAAACTAATTGTTGCACCTTTATATTAGAATATAAGTGAGTACTAGGAGATAGAGGTGAAAATGTGGAATTAAGGTGAGTTACTGGGACTGTTTGAAGCTAGAAAGGCATTAACAATCAAAACTGAAGAGAAAGAGGGTGGGGTGAAGGCAGTAACATGTATAACCTTGATTTTGAGTGGGACAAAATCACAAATTCCCCACTTTAGGAATGCGAAAAGAAGGTGGATGGAACAGAGGAGGGAGAGTGGAAAATTGTAATTTAGAGTTGCTTCTCCAGACCAGGATTATTTTAAAGTAACATGCAGATTCTGCTAGGAAGAAGTCTTGAGATTTTCAAGTCCAGATTTCCCAGTGAACAACCAGATCAGCCACATGCCAGATACGTGTAAGCTGTGACCCAGGGATAGCTGTTGTAACGTGCAGCAATGTAGGGACAAGCCCATTAAAGGTGAACACTTAATGCAGTTATGAAGGTGATCAAGAGAATGGTAGGGCAGAGAAGATGGAGATTGAAATTTGAGAATTAGGCAGTAGTTGTTTCCAAGAACAGAAAGAAAAAGTGGGGGACGTTTGGCTGTTGAGAATGCGTAGAAGGCAGAAGATGAGAGTTTGAGAAAGCTTTGCAAGTGATAGAGATCTCAGCTTGAACAGATTGGAGGAGGGTGCACCCCTGAAATAAGTGCTAAATCAATTCTTTTCTCAAAATATATAGATGACTTGGATTTAGGCATAGGGAGTACAAATTCAAAATTTGCTGACAATACAAAAGTAGACGATTTGGCAAACAGCGAGGCAGACTGTAAAAGGAGAAAAAAATAGGTTAGCAGAATAGGCAGAGTGTAATTTAATGTGGAGAAGTGTGAGTTATTACATTTTCAGAGAAAAATTAAGTAGTTTGTGAACAGTGATTATTTTCAAGATTTCTGTGCTATCTACCTGCATGACTTGGACAGAAATGAATTGAGAATTTTTTTGTTCCACTACGTACTTCTCAAAATTGCACAATACAAGTGAGTTTATATTCATATATATGTGGTTAATGACACATCACTCGGCCTTGGAGATACTGTACCATATATGACCTTTTCATGGATTATGGTTTGCTCCCCTTCAGTGGCAGATGTTTTTGAAGATGCAATTTAGCTCTCACCTTACATTGCTCTACAATAATAATATCTACAATAAAATTCATGGGCATTATCTCATTATAGTGAAGATGCAGTTATCAACTTCTTTAATGTGGACATTTTACAAATATATTGACAACCTATTGAAATTCTTAGCCAGGGCTAAATTGTGGCGAGTCGAAGAGACTTAGTAGTTGGCAGGAAAAAAGACAGAGGCGCAAGGGGAGAGCCAACTGTGCAACAGCCCCAACAAACAAATTTCTCTGCAGCACCTGTGGAAGAGCCTGTCACTCCAGAATTGGCCTTTATAGCCACTCCAGGCGCTGCTTCACAAACCACTGACCACCTCCAGGCGCGTATCCATTGTCTCTCGAGATAAGGAGGCCCAAAAGAATTGAAATTCTTGATTTAATTTTAATTTAAGTGAGAATTATTTTGGTTACATAACATTCTATTTAATATATCAATGAGGGATAAGCAAAAAAAGCATAACATAGGCCATAATTTCTGGTTACAGAATTATTGGTAAAAAGGTAGAAAAATGGTTTATTGAATTCAAATAATTTACTAAATATTTTGCAATGACAAAGAACATGGACATGATGCAACGTAGATTCACAAGGATGTCATCAGGGAAGAGGGAACATAGTCAAGATGAGACTTGAAAGAAATAGGGCAATATTCACTCTAGCCTGGAAGGCTAAGGAGGGGTGTCTAATTGAAGTTTGAGGGAGTAGCTAAGTGTTAACTTCGCTCAGTTCTGAGTCAGAATGTGTGGGCTCAGGCCCCTCTTAAGACTTTGTACATCATTTAGGCTGATAGTTCAATGTAGTACTACTGATTTGCATCATTGTTGGAGGTGTTGCGGGCCTTTGGTGAGTTGGGAGCACAACTGCGGCGAGTAACTTACCTCCTGACTCCCCAAAGCCTGTCCACCATCTACAAGGCATAAGTGAGGAGTGTGATGGAATACTCTCCACTTGCCTGGATGGGTGCAGCTCCAACAACACTCAACACCATCCAAGACAAAGCAGCCCGCTTGATTGGCACACCATCTACAAACATTCACTCCCTCCAGCACCGACGCACAGTGGCAGCAGTGTTAACCATCTACAAGATGCACTGCAGCAATGCACCAAGGCTCCTTAGACAGCACCTTCCAAATCAGCGACCTCTACCAACTAGAAGGACAAGGGCAGCAAATGCATGGGAACACCACCACCTGCAAGTTCCCCTCCAAGACACACACCATCCTGACTTGGAACTATATCGCCATTCCTTCACTGTCGCTGGGTCAAAATCCTGGAACTCCCTTCCTAACAGCACTGTGGGTGTACCTACCCTACATGGACTGCAGCGGTTCAAGAAGGAAGCTCACCACCACTTTCTCAAGGGCAATGAGGGATGGGCAATAAATGCTGGCATAGCCAGCAACGTCCACATCCCATGAATGAATAAAAAAAAAATTCCCTTCCTTCTCAGGCCACGGAGGTCAGTAATACCCAACAGAGCTTACTGATCTGGGTGAGGAAGGGATGTGACATGCTCTCTCTACCCTCTAGAAATAGGAAGAGGTTGCAGAAGCCACTTGGAATATTTAAAAAAAGATATTTATATCCTTCCCTGATCTTTGGTGGGGTGGGGGGGGTTCAGTCCTTGATTCCAGCCTGGATTCTTAGGTGGGTCAATTTCAACTGAGTGTTCGGGAGGTATGCCTGTTCGTACCGGGCACATTTTGTTAAAACTATGCATGGGAACTCCAGATTTAGGGAGTACCTGCAGCCCCACCCCCACTTATATTGATGGCCTTATAGGGATGGACAGAGGGTCCAACTTCACAAGACAAATCAAGAACTCATCCACTGTACCTGGGTCCTAGTCAAGTTTGCGGGCTTTCTGGCAGACTCTCACCAAACTTAAAGTGGGATACCACAAGAGTGGCTCAAAATGTCGAACCCAACAAAATATTAGAATTTGTGGAAATTGCAAGGAAGTGGGATTAGAGCAGAGCTAGCAATAGACAGATATGAATGGTTTCTCACTGTTCAAATTTCTGTGATTCTGTAATCTGGATAGAAATATGGAGCTTCAAATGTTCAAAAGCTACATTTTGTTGAAAAATCCTGTTACAGGCTGAACCTAAGCTAAAGCTCTTTCTATTTGATATTTTTCAAGTTAAAGTGATGTCTTGCAGAAAGAAATGCTTATCTACTTTTGATGTCTAAAGTGTTCAGATCTAAGTTTTGGTTTCTTCACTGATGATGAAACCCCACCTAAATTGGTGACTTGGTTCAACAAATAGAACTTCATTGTAATATAAAAAATAAACAAGTAGTTCTCTTTCCTCCCTAACCCCATGATGGTAAATGCACTATTTATATAAGTGAACCAGACCAGGCAGCTGCAGATTTGATCCCTCAACTGTATCTGATTTCAGTCAGTCTGTTGGTAAAACACATAAATTAATGTATCTACATGAAAGGGTACCTTCCCCAGAAAGTGGTTACAGGGAAAAGGTTATTTAAAGTTTTAAAAAAATGTTTTAAATTCTTATGTGGTAGTCAGCCCACCAAAAGAGTTTGCTATATCTACAGTAGTACTGTTAACTCAATAAGCAGTGAGGAGATTCTTGTAGCCAATGGCATATTTCATTATCTAACCTTGGAGACCTCAAAAGACATTTGGCTTAATCAGGAGCTTATTTTCTGATGCTGTGTTGACATCCAATGCTATTTTCAGTAGTTCTGTTCCTATAGTCCTTTTGTTCACAGGTTTAGTTGCTTTCCCTCATCATTCAATTTCCAATCATTTAGACATGTCGTAAGCTTAGTAAATAACAGTGAATAAAGGTGCAATTAATGATTCACTTCTGTTTGATTACCAACAGCTCAAATCACATCCAATGGAAAGTTCTATATCGGGTACTAGAGCAATGGGTGCTGTATTTCGAGCTCTTCCTGTGTACAATGTAAGTTAATACATATTATTGTTTTTAACAGAGGAAATAAAGTGCTTGATAAGCTAACAAATGAAATCTAATAAATAAGACTTTAGCTGCAAATATAAAATATAATGCAAAGCCACTGAGGTACCAATATGAATACTGCAGTTTAAAAAAACGAAGTCCCTTTGTATCTATTAGAATTATTTCTGTTGAAAATATAAAAGCACTGACTTTTTTATGCACCCCTTAATTTTTGAGCCTCATCTGCCAATGTAGGTACTGATTCAGCATTAAATATAACTTCAATTATTTTTCACACCTACAAGTAAATTTAAAAAGAGGGGATTAGAGGTACATTTCTTTCGAAATTCCTCTTACTGATTCCCAGGGATGAGGAAGAGTTCTTCTACAGCTAGGAGCAGAGGCAGATGCATCTGCATTAACGGAAGGCTCAGCAAACCCACTCAAGGAGCTGCAGTGTAGCTCACATCACAGTTACTTGTGCATCACTGAAGAATTGTGTCATCATCGCTTACAGTTCACCAAGGAGGGTGATAAAGAATTGCTGTCTCTTGCAGCCACATCTCCAAATCTACTCAATAGCTGGAATAGATCTGCCCTGAAAGTCATGGCTGACTTTAACTTCTATGTAATTGGCTCTTATGAAGTTTCCAGTAGTAACATTTATCAGGTTACAGTGCACCACTGCAAACATCAGCTCAATAATGCATTGATGCACAGGATTTAATGGGACCAATTTTCCTGACACCTTCCATCGGAACATGCTGCACCTTGTCAGACTGAGCTGTTCCTATCTTTTGTGGACCAGAGAGGCCTACAGCTGGAGGAGGAGCCGTTGGCCTCTGGAAAATTTTGTTGTTTTGGAGAATAGCAGCCAAAAGACCTCCAAGCCCAAAGATTTACTAGTTCCCTAAAAGTAAAAGTAGGACAGTTACCTGCTGCACCATCTTGTCTTGCTGACTGGCCCTCTCAGATCCTCCAGATGCAAGGACCACCTCCAACCTTCTTGGGCTAGCAAAGAAAATGGGCGCCTCTTGGATATAACCAGAGGAAATTGAAGCATTATCTTGATGAGTACAGAATCTAAAAGCTTCAATGGAAAGAACAGATAATTAGTCACATGTCTGTAGAAGGACATAAACAGAGCAGACTATGGATCGGCAATCAGAAAGTTAGTCCTAGTAGATGTTGCCTTACAGCTGACTAGGGTCTCCCAAATTCTGGAATAATTGTGCACAACTATCAGCAGAGGACCCTTTGTGCATGAAAGGGAAAGACAAGGGCCAGAACGGGGCCATGGAAGATGGAGACAATTAAGCCTGGAGCTATTGGCTCCACTGGATGACAAATCCGAACTGCAGTAAAGAACCTATACTCTTAATACTTGGTAGCTTGCACAACACAAGCCTTCCCTGCATCTTACTCACGATGAATTGCTGCAATAACCACAAATTGCATCACTATTCCTCACCCACAACACACTTGCAATCATATTCTGAAGCAGAAATTTGTGTATGATAAAGAAAATACCAGCACAAAGTTTAAACCAAATTCTTAAAATATATTTTTGTGGAATTGTGGTATGTTATATGCATTACTCATGTTATTTTATCTCCACCTCTTCCCCTTTGTGGCAATGTATTGTGAAGTGTCTCCTACTAACTAAACTACTACTTCTTTGTAACAATGTGCGGGGAATGTGTCCTCATAACTAATCCAGCACTCCTCTAGGTGCTACCCTAGTAGGAGCAAGAAGTAAATAGGCTGGTTCCTGGAGAACCCTGAAGGATTGCTGGGATAGGGTGACTTGTTCCCTCTTTCTGTAGAATCATAAGATAGGGACATAGATACAAGAAAAATAGTAATGACAATTGTTAGAAAAGACATTGACTAGGCCATTGTTGTACTGTGTACAATTCTGGATGCCCCATTATAAAAAGGTCATTATAACCATAGTGTACAGGATCCACCTAGATGATGACAATGACAGGAATTTATCATTGTGAGAAAAGACTTGAGAGACTGGGATATCCCCAATGAAACAGAAAAGCCTAAAAACAGATTTAATAAGTTAAAAAAAAAAATGTAGGGTTTTAAATAGAAAAAAATAAGGAAAGACTATTTCCTTTGGTTTGGTAATCAATAAGCAATTAAAAATTCTCACTAGGAGAGAGAATAGCAGATATTTCTTTACTCCAAGGCTTGTTAGAGCACAGAATGCTTTGTCACAGGGAATAGTTGGGGCAGAAACTACTGTATCTTTTGAAGGGGACATTGGATAGATATTTGAAACAGCTGAAGATGCAAAGCTATTGGAAGAGCACTGGCAGTGGGATTAGTTTTTATTTTCTCTTGAAAACAGCCAGATCAGACATAATGGGCCGAATCGCCCCCTACTGCTTTGTAGTCTTCTATGTTTATATCGTTCTGTGCAACTGCAGACACATCGTTTAATGCTTTGGAGACTTCCTTGCTTTCCAGGTCTGCATGGGTTATTTGGGTTGGGCAGCTGGGTGGCATGGATAAGTCTCCCAAACATAGCCAGCAACATAAGGGGAAGGGTAGGGACTCCAGACTCCTGAGACTTCAAATCTCAAACTGTTAATTTTGTTTTAGAGCATTGATAATGAATATAATGCAGACACTATTTTTCATGGTTTTACTGACATAGGGTGTCGACACCCTATCAGATTCTATGGCTCAGTGTTTATCAAGGTGGAGGGAGATCAACTTGGAAGTGGCTGCCTTAAACTCTTAGTTGGAGTTTGCAATTGAATAAAATGCATTTGAAACTTTTAAACATTGAGTTCCTCTGAGATTAATGCTCTTGGACTGCACGCTTCCCACTATCTATGCATTTAATTTCACGAGAGAGACCAAGTTCCATATTTCACTTGAAGAGCTTTGACTCATCATATAGTTTCCTTAGTTTTAGTCCCTTCAAAAAGCATCCTGTACAAACAAGATAAATATAAATGATGGAATAAAGTGTTTACCTTTTAGAAATAGACAGTGACAATAAATGTAGCGAAGTGAAAATTTCCACAGACAACTTATTATTCTTGGGTAGTTAGCTTTCTGAAATCATGGAGAAATGAGGTACAATCACAGAGTAGATGGAGGGATGCAAAGGTTGAAGGCTGCAATTCAGTCTCCAGGATGGGGGGGTTGTGGGCTGGGGAGAAAGTACTTACTCTATTTTATTTTTCAATGTATCATCTCCTCCACAGATCGATCCTTTATTCCGGGTAGGTCCATTTGAGGGCATTTCGGTTCGTCGAGGAGAAGGTGGTCATGATTCCCTCCATAACATTTTTGCAGGAGAAAGAAAAGGCATCACTGCGAATGTTAAAAAGGTAAGTAATTCTGAGTAATCAGCAAGAGTGAAATTGACAAAAAGGTCATTTTATTTCTCAAAGCCTATGTTTACAAATACTTGCGCATATTATTAATATACCACTGCTAATTGGACAGTTTAAACCAGTCATCACTCCAAACTAGTTGAGATTGCTTGTTATTTTTATATGGATTGTGATGGCTTGTGCTTTAAAATGAAAAAGCATGTACTATCGCATCCAGTTTCAGAATGACACTAAACATTCCCCTGCCCTGCAGACTGTGATGTATGAGAAATTCCAACAAAAGGAAATTCCGCAAAAATAAGTATTTAAAATACAAGCACGTTTAGGGTTGATGCAAGGTTGTTCAGACTTCACCCCAATTCAAAATGTAAAGTATATCTGTGTGCAAAGTTATCTAAATTGAATTTACCCAAGTAGTTTGAAGCTGCCATTGGAAACAAAAAAAATCTTGCATTTATATAGCACCTTTCACAAACTCATGACATCCTGAAGCACCTTAGTCATTGAATTACTTTTGAAGCCACTGTTGTAATTTCGGAAAAGCGACAGCCAGTTTATGTACTGGGTACACAAACAACAGTGAGATGATGACCAAACAATCTGTTTTAGTGATATTAGCTGGGGTATTAATATTGGCCAGGACACACAGAATCAGATAAACATGAAAAGGTTACAGCATAGAAGAAGGCCATTCAGCCCATCAAGCCTGCAATGACTCTCTGCAAGAGCAATTTAGCTATTCCCACTCCCCTGTTCTTTCCCCATAGCTCTGCAATATTTTTCTGTTCAGGTGCTTATTCAATTTCCTTTTGAGAATCACAAATGAATCTGCCTCCACTGTCTTTCAGACAGTGCATTTCAGATCGTAACCACTCACTGCATGAAACAATTTTTCCTCATGTCACCTTTGATTCCTTTAAATCTGTCTTCTAGTTCTCGTCCCTTCTGCCAGTGGGGTCAGTTTCTCTCTGTCTACTCTATCTTGATTTTGAACACATCTTTGAAAGCTCCTAACAACCTTCTCTTCTGTAAAGAGAACAACTAGCTTCTCCAGCTAGTCCACATAACTGAAGTCCCTCATCCTTGGAACCATTCTCGTAAATCTTTTCTGCATGCTCTCTAAAACTTTCACATCCTTCTTAAAGTGCAATGCCCAGAATTGAACACAATACTCCAGTTGAGACCAAATCAGTATTTTTTATAAAGTTTCATCATAGCTTCCTTGCTTTTGTACTTTATTCCTCTATTTATAAAGCCAGGATCTCATTTGCCTTTTTAACCACTTTCTCAACCTGTTCTTCCACCTTCAACAATTTGTGCACAATATACCCCCAGGTCTCTCTGTTCCTGCACCCCTGTACCCTTTAGTTTATATTGCTTCTCCTCATTCTTCCTACCAAAATGTATCAATTTGTAGTTCTCAGTGTTAAATTTCATCTGCGACGTGTCTGCCCAAGCCACCAGCCTAGGTCCTCATGAAGTCTATCACTGTCTTCCTCACAGTTCACTATACTTCCATGTTTTGTGTCATCTGAAATGTTGAAATTGTGCCCTGCAGACTAAAGTCTAAGTCGTTAATATATATCAAGGAAAGCAGTGGTTGTAGTACCGACCCCTGGGGAATCCCACTCTATACCTTCCTCAAGTCCAATAAACAACTGTTTGCCACTACTCTCTGTTTCCTGTCATCCATGCTGGCTTTCCTTAATTATTCCACACTTGAGCAAGTGACTGTTAATTTTATCCTGGATTCTCATTTCTGAAAGCCTTCCCACAACTGAGGTTAAACTGCTCTGTAGTTTCTGGGTTTATCCGTACATCCTTTTTTGAACAAGGGTGTAGAATTTGCAATTCTTCAGTCCTTTGGCAGCACCCCAGTATCTAAAAAGGATTGGAAGATTATGGCCAGTACCTCTGCAATTTCCACCCTTACTTCCCTCAGCATCCTCTGGTCCTGGTGACTTATCAACTTTAAGTACAGCCAGCATTTCTAGTATCTCCGCTTTATTAATTTTTAGCCAGTATTTCAACCACCTTCTTTTCACTATGACTTTGGCAGTATCTTCTTCCTTAGTAAAAAACAGATGCAAAGTACTCATTGTAGCACCTTAGCCATGCCCTCTGCCTCCACGTGTAGATCTTTTTTGGTCTCTAATCAGTCCCATCCCTCCTCTTGCTACCTTTTTACATCTTACATAGAAGACTTCTGGATTCCCTTTTATGTTAGCTGCCAATCACTTCTCATACTCTCTGTTTGCCCCTTTATTTCCTTTTTCATATCCCCTCTGAGCTTTCTTTGTTCAGCCTGATTCTCACTTGTATTATCAACCTGACTTCTGTCATATGCAGTCTTTTCTGCTTCATCTTACTCTCTTTTGTTATCCAGGGAGCTCTGGTTTTGCGTGCCCTACATTTAATGTACCTCGACCAAACCCAAACTATCTCCTCTTTAAGGCAGCCCATTGTTCATCTACAGTTTGCCTGCTAATCTTTGATTCCAATTTGCTCAAGACAGATGCATTCACAACCCTCTGAAAACGGCCCTCCTCCAATTAAGTATTCTTACTCTAGATTGCTGCTTGTCCTTTTCCATAGCTAATCTATAGCTTTTGATACTATGATCACTGTTCCCTAAGTTTCCCCTTTTAACATTTGATCCATTAACCCACTTCATTCCCCAAAACCAGATCCAGCAATGTCTCCTTCCTCATTGGGCTGGCAACATACTGATGTAGAAAATTCTCCTCAACACACTGCAGAAATTCTTCCTCCTCTCTGCCCTTTACACTGTCACTATCCCAGTCTAAATTAGGATAATTGAAGGCCCCACTATCACTATAGTTCGTGCATCACTCTGTAATTTTCCTGCAAATTTGCTCCTCTATAACTTTCTTACTGGTTGCTGGCCTATGGAATACACCCAGTAGTGTAATAGCATCTCTATTGTTTGTTAACTCTAACTAAATAGAGTCTGTACTTGACCTCTCCAGGACATCCTCTCTCGCAATGTAATATTCTCCTTATTCAGTACTTCCACCCCTCCTCCTTTCTTTCCTTCCCAATTTTTCCTGAACATGTTATATCCAGAATATTTAGCACCCAGTCCTGCCCTTTTTTGAAATAAAAACAGAAAGTGCTAGAAATACTCAGCAGGTCAGGCAGCATCTATGGGGAGAGAAGCAGAGTTAACATTTCAGGTCTGTGACCTTTCATCAAGCCCTTTTTTGAGCCAGGTCTCTGTTATTGCTGTAACATCATATTCCTGCCTGGCTATTTGCAGCTGCAGCTCACCAATTTTATTTATCACACTTTCTGCATTTATATACATGTGCTATAAATCTAATTTAGACCTTATTGTATTCCCTCTTAGTCTGACCCCACCTTGCTATTTCTTGTCCTAATGCTATCTGTCTCTCCCAATCCTTTGTGCACCTTGTTTCTACTTTTTAATGGTATTTCCTGGTTCCTGTTCCCCTACATAATTAGTTTAAACCCTCTCCAACAGCAAAACTCCTCACAAGGCTCTATTGAGGTGCAAGCCATTCGGCCCGTAGAGGTCCCACATCCACAGAACTGATCCCAGTGTCCCAGGAATCTAAAGCTCTCCCTCCTGCACCATCTCTCTAACCACGCATTCATCTGCTATATCTTCCTATTTCTATATTCACGAGCGAGGGACACTGGGAGTAATCCGAAGATTACAACCTTTCAGGTTCTGATTATTAATTTCATTCCAAGCTCTCTCAAACCTGCCAGCAGTACCTCATCCCTCTTTCTTTCTTGGTCAGGCTGTTCACCTTCTCCCCTCGGAATGTTCTGCAGATGCTCAGTGACATCCTGGGCCCTGGCACCAGGGAGGCAGTGTACATCCTGGAATCATGTCTACGGTTGCAGAAACACCTGTTCGTTCCCCAAGCGTTGTGAATCTGTGGAATTCACTACCCCAGAGTGCGGTGGATGCCGGGACATTGAGTAAATTTAAGGAGGAGATAGACAGATTTTTAATAAGTAATGGATTGAAGGATTATGGAGAACGGGCAGGAAATTGGAGTTGAGGCCGAGATGAGATCAGCCATGATCGTATTGAATGGCAGAGCAGGCTCGAGGGGCTGAATTGCCTACTCCTTATCCTAGTTCTTGTGTTCTTATGAGCAAACTGTGCTGCTGTGGAATCTGGCTGCACTGCCCCAAGGAACCATCACCCTCACTAGTATTCTGAATACTGGTTAGACAGTGAGATGCATGCAGGGGACTCCAGCACTACCTGCCTGGTCCTCCTTTACTGTCTGGTGGTCACCTATTCTCTCTTTGCCTGCACACTCTTAAGCTGTGGGGTGACCACTTCCAGACATGAGCTATCCACGTAGCTCTTAGACTCATGGATGCACTGCAGTGACGCAGTTGCTACTCAAGCTCTGATCCCCAGAGCTTGAACTCCTCCAGCTGATGACACTTCCTGCACATGTGGTTACCCAGGACATGCCAAGAATCCTGGAGTTCCCACATGGAATAGGATGTGCATTTCTATGGGTCTGTGGTGCCCTCCCGTGCCTCTTTTAGACTAAAGGCCAGCTCGGGTCTCCAAACAAAACCTGACCCAAGCCCGACTGAACCACATCCGACCCCAAGCCCGACTCGGCCCGAGTCCTTCCATTGTTTCCCACGCCTGACCCGACCCGACCCGACCATCAGTTAACCTACCTTCCATTTTTCACTTTGTTGCTGATCTGCACAAGCTTAAAATAGCTAACAAAACCACCTTTCTAGTCCAAAAATTACATTAACTGTGAAACCACTTACCTGAGGTTGTGATAGAGCGTGTCCGACCCGACCTGACCTGACCCGAGCCCGAATGCCGGACATGGAAATCTGACCCGACCCAAGCCCGACACATGTTGTTGGGTCCCATCGGGTTCGGGTTGGGTAGCCGGCCTTTATTGTAGACTATTAACTAACTTACAAGAAATAAACTTAAGACTTAAAAAAAACACTCAACAGCGACTCCCCAAACAGCTTCTTCCCTTATGCTGAGGCCACATTAGGTGTTTTTTTAACATACTCACTAACACTCGTGCTCCTTTACCTCTGGGCTCTCTTTTTTTCCTGCTGTCCTTTATCATAGCTCCCTTTCTCACTGCTTTATCGCAGGTCCACTTGCACTCACACTGAGAAGAATTCCTCTGCTGTTCTACAAATAGTTACATCCACTTGAGAGGGCAGATATGGGGCTGGACTTTGATTATGGAGGCGGAAACAGGAACCAGGTCTGGTTTTGGGTCTGAAACCTGCCTCATCTGGGAAGCTGATTCAGATTGCAGTTTTCAAATGGGAAAGCCCTTAATTGCTATGGAGACGGGTTTCCTGTCCTCCAAGAGCCAGTGGGATTGAAAATGGCAGTGGGTCAAATCAAGTAGACTCTCCATGGCAGCCATCACTGAGGCTGCTGGTTGTCCTGAGGGAGAGATCTGCATTCCACAGTGCCAGAGGTAAGTGAGATGTCACAGGGGAGCTGGAGGCCTGGCACTAGAGGCAGGGCAGACCCTCGCTTCATCAGTGGAGCCACATGGATCTAACGCTGGAGACCATGAGTGAGAGGAGAGAGGTCCTCTTCCCAAAGGGTGGCAGGAGGAGGCTACCTCATATGTAGCAGGTGCACCTCTCTGTTCTGTGTTATCCCCCTCCGTCCCCCTCTTCCTCCTCCTCCTCACCTCCTGATTCCCCCAATGTGCTGTATCCTTCCAGGGCCTCACTGTCCTTAAGGTCCATACCTCTCTGGCAGGCCATGTTATGGAGAGTGCAGCAGACCACCACAATGACAGAGACCCTTAAAGGAGGGTATTGGAGGGTGCCACCTGACTGATCCAGGCACCAGAATCCCAATTTCACAAACCCAATGGCCTGCTCAATGGTTAGCCTGCTGAGCAGATGGCATTGGTTGTGTCACCTCTGGGTCTCCTATTGAGGAGTCAGTAGCCATCTCTTTAAGGTATTTCCCTTGTCCCCTTGGATCCATCCATGCACTTTGGGGATGGAGTGAAGGACCGAGGCAGCCTGTACTGGCAGAGGATGAAGGAGTTATGGCAGCTGCCAGGAAAGCGAGTGCACACATGGAGGAAGCTCTTGTTGTGGCCGCAGACCAGTTGGACGTTAAGGGAGGGAAGCCCTTCCTGTTGAAGGATCTCACTGGCCAGTCGCTGGGCCTTGATGGTCACATGGGCGCAAGCGATGATGGTCTGCACCTGGGTGAATCCAGAAATGGCAGCTGAACCCAATGGCCTTTGTGCTAGCACAGGCCCATCTGTGTAAAAGTAGATGTAGTCCCTGCCCTCCTGAAAAGGGCATCCGTGACCTGCCTGATGGCCTAATGTGATGCTGACTGTGAGATGCCACCGAGGTCCACAGCTGATCACTGGAATGACTTGATTGTGTAGTAGTTCAGGGCAACAGAAACCTTGATGGCTGCAGGTCATGGGGGCCAGGAGGCCTCAGCTCGGTGTGGATCAGACACACAGGACCGAGACCATCTGCCTGGATAGGTACAGCCCCCTATGGAACAGGTACTCTGTCATTTGCAGGTAGCTGACTGTTGGGTGGTAGACCTTATGTCTTGTGTAGCGCCTTCTTCCCCATGCAGCCCCCCGCTGTGCTTCTCTGGCTGCCTGCCGTGCAGGAGGTTACGTCTATTGCAACTCATCGTAGCTGCTCTGTCCAATGTCAGAGTTGCCTGTTCTCATCTGAACTCTCTCAGATGGACTTTGTACGTTCACTAGGCCTTTCTCTGCCAACCCTAGCTACCCCTGTGATGCCAATGGGCTCACGTCCCTCTCTGGTTTCCTGCAACTTACCAATGAGAAATTCATCTCTTCCAGCTGCAGCAAAAGCTACACTGAGGCACATCTGAAGCAGCAGAGCTTTATTCGCTTTCTTCTTTGTCAATGAGCCCTTCCAAACTGTTCATGTCTTCACAACCTTGTCATATTTCCCCCCATGGCGTATTTCCTGTTAAAAATTGTGAACTGATACTGACAAGCCTGTTAATGAGCTCAACAGGCAATTAAATAGAAGTGTGCGCCCAACCTGTTCCCTTGCTGCTGGCACCCCTTTTAAAATGGTGTCGCTTTCTGGAGATGGTGGGTCCCAGTGCTGACCTCCATCAACGTGATCTTCAAATTGCGCTCGCCCACGCACCCGCACTCAGCGGGCTTTGAAAATCTGGCCCTTGGTCTCAGTTTAACATCTCATCCAAAAGACTGCACCTTCAATAGTGCAGCACTCCCTCAGTTCTGTACTCGAGTGCCAGACTTGATTTTGTGTCAATTCTCTGGAGTTTGGTTTGAATCCACAATCTTCTGACTTAAATACGAGAGTACTACCATTGAGCTAATGCTTGAGCAAGTAGTATACATCTGTTAAGAGTATAATCCAGACAGTGCAAAATGTAACTTTATAAGCTTTATTGTTAATCTCTGTAATGTAAGCAGAGAGGTAATTGTCCTGCCATCTTTTTGATACTAAATCTTTACTGACTTTCAGATACTGCCAAAACATAAAATGCTGGAAATACACAGCAGCTCCATCAGCATCTGTAAAAAGCCAGGTTAATGTTTTGAGCGTGGATCTTTCCTTAGAGTTTAAAAAACATAAATATCTTTTCAGCAACCTTTCCAAAGTGTTTTTCCAGCCTTGCTGAGATGCTTGTTTGTCTTTTGGTTTTCTTTGATAACGTGTTAACCTGCCTTTTTTCCTTACAGATGTTGATGGTCCTGGTGTATATCTCTTGGGCTTTCTCTCTGCTACTTACCCCATTCCTCCAAAAATAAATTGAGCTCAATGTCTTTGAGAAACTATATTACGCTAAATTTTCCACTTTAGTGATTCTGGCACAGAGTAGTGCACACAGGAACACATTTCAGCATATTTGCAAGAATGATCACAAACCAAGAAGCAATCTGTCCAATCTTCTGAACATTTAAATTAACAACTCCTCCTTGTTTTTTCTACAGCCTTTGACAGGATCGACTGCGCCAACTCCCATCAATGCCTCTCTTCCATTGTCCAGCTCAGTGGGATTGCCCTGGGTTGCTTCCACTCTTAACTATCCAAGATTGCTCTAGCAAGAGCATTTCCAACAATGACATCTCTTCCTGCTCCACCCCCACCTCTTCCTCATGTGCATAATGCCCCTTGGTAACATCATCCAAAGATTACAGGTCAGGTCCCACATGTATACTGACAACACCTAGCTCTACCTCTTCATCACCTCTCTCAATCTCCTCCAACGTCATTGTGTTATAGAGTCATAAAGTCATAGAGTTATACAGCACAGATAAAAGCCCTCTGGCCCACCGTGCCCATGCCAGCCATCAAGCCTATTTATTATAATACCATTTTCCAGCACTAGGCCTATAGCTTTGTATGCTATGGTGTTTTAAGTGCTCATCTAAATACTTCTTAAATGTTGTGAGGGTTCCTGTCTCTACCACCCCTTCAGGCAGTGTGTTCCAGATTCCAACCACTCTCTGGGTGAAATTTTTTTTCTTCAAATCCCCACTAAAGCTCCTGCCCTTTACCTTAAATCTATGCCCCCTGGTTATTGACATCTCCGCTAAGGGAAAATGTTTCTTCCTATCTACCCTATCTATGCTCCTCAATTTTGTATACCTCAATCATGTCCCCCCTCAGCCTTCTCTGCTCTTAGGTAAACAACCCTAGCCTATCCATAGCTGAAATGCTCTGGGCCAGGCAACATCCTGGTGAATCACCTCTGCACCCTCTCCAGTGCAATCGCAACCTTCCTATAATGTGGCGACCAGAACTGTACACAGTAATCTAGCTGTTGCCTAACTAGCGTTTTATACAGCTCCATCATAACCTCCCTGCTCTTATATTCTATGCCTCGGCTAATAAAAGCAAGTATTCCATATGCCTTATGTTGTCAGACTGCTTGTCAGCCATCCAGTCTTAACCCTCCAGTTAAAGTTTGGGAAGACCAGGCCTCGCCACAAACAACATACCATCGCCAACGATTTGATCTCCTTCCCCAGCCACTGCCTCAGATTCAGCCAGACTGTTTGCAACCTTGGTATCCTATTTGACCCCAAGTTGATCTTCCAACCCCATATTCTCTTCATCACAAAGACCACCCACTACCACATCCATAACATTATTAGGCTTATGTTAGCAATATCACTTGTAGCAGTCATAGGACTGTTTGCTTTTAGCTATGGAAATGTAACACTGATTCAGGAAATGACTCCATTTTGTGATTTGGAACTTTATCATACACCAGGTTATATTATACCTAGTTCCAAAGTGCTTGGCCAGATGGCGGCTGTGGATAAAAATGTTTCAACAACAGATGTTCTGCATCTTGATGAGCATGAACAAAGGATACAAAAGTTTTGAAGTGTTTCTTAAAAATACACTTAAGGGAGTAATTTTAAGGCTTCGATCTCAACTCATATTTTTTGCCTTACAGGAATCTAAGACTCTCAACCCTATTAAGACTTGCCACATTTTCAATGCTAGTCCTACTCCACCAGCTTACGTTATGCTTTGAAAATAGAAGTTGTTGCGGGCACTCTTCATTCATGACAAGTGGTTCTCAGGTGTTTTAGGAGAGCAAACTGAATATGTTCTATGTAGGATAAAAGGACTGCATAGTTAAATTAGTTGGTATCATTTAGCTCAATTGAAGTAAAGCAACTGTGCAATGCATTACTCTGTTATGTCTGCTATTTACCAACATACTTTCCTAGAATAGATTTGAGATATGGTTATGGTAAGAAAAAGAGGTGATAATTTTGCAGATAATCAGTTTAATGCCGACCTACTGCTATGTGAATCATATCAGCTTCATGCATTTAGATGATAATAGCACGGGTTCATCTTTAAAGGCAGAGATTTAGCAAAGCCAAAAAAATTAATTCAATTCTTGTGGGATTGATCGAATTAACTTTAGGCGGGAAAATTTGCTGAATTGTTACAACATAATTACCGGGATCTTTTAGTTACACTCAGACCAAGCTTCAACAGCAACAGCCCAATGAAAAGTATCTTTATCATCATGAACATTATCATATTGATGTTATACTGAAGCATGAGAGAGGTATCAGACAGCATTCAGAATGGTGGCAAGCAGACTTTTGAAAAGTGTGGTTACAAATCTAATGTGCATTATCCTAAATGCACACTTACTGACTGAATAAATGTGGATCGTTTACATGGCGAATACAGTCGCACTTTTACTGTTGGCTCCAGGCAAGATACCCTTGGAAGAATATTGTAACATTATCTGGACTGTCCAGGAGAAAAAGGCACCAAATTGGGCTGAACATTTTAGAAGAAGTCAGTTTCCATCTCGGATGGTGTGAAGTCAGCATACTGGGAGGATTCACTATGACCTAGATTTGAAAGACTGGCTTAGAGAAGAAAACAAAGCAACTGAGAAGAACAAACAGTTTTTATTTATTGTGACAACTGGAATATAAAGGGTAAATAAATTAAAGTGCTAGTTTCCCAACACAGGGCCGCTATCTGTGAGACAGTGTGGGACCTCACAAAATTTATCTTGTATACACAAGAAAATTTACCTTACTCTATATAGTAGGAAACCAAAACCAACCATCCTGCGACCCTGTCAGGCACATAGATATGTTCCCTCAGGAAAGCAAACCATAAATACTCCTCAAAAGACTGAAGGAATCATGGTCTGCAACACAGAATCACCACAGAAACCCTAACTGGGCGTAAATGCTGAAAGCACCCAACAGATCTCAAATCTAAGGTGCTCTTCTTGAATCCTATCTGGAAACACTACATAGTCATTCTGATGCAACTGATCTGGAAGGAAACCTGTGCTTTGCTGAAGATCTCATTATATCTGTCAGCTCTCTTCCCCAATCCACCATAATAAAAGAACTCCCAGATGTGCTCAGCACAACTGGATTCAGAGCCGAGCATAGAAGATTATCATTAGATGGTTAGCATTCTTCACAAGAGAGAAGTTTAGTTCTTCCATCAAGTAATAAGCAAATTCCAATTCACTCTGCAGAATGTTCAGGTATCTGCCACGAATACTGTGCTTAGCTCGGCTTAGACGGGGGAGTCTGAAAATTAGGCCTTTACCGTCAAGTAACCGAGGAGAATTGAACAAAATTTGAGGAAAAACCATCACAATTACCACTTGTAGTAAGATATAGAGAACCAGTTCAAAGCAATGTACCAAATATACTACACCCCAATTAAATTTATCCCTTCCTAAAATAAAAGCAAAATACTGCAGATGCTGGAAATCTGAAATAAAATCAGAAAGTGCTGGACAGATCATTCAGCGTCAGAGAGGGGAACAGCACTTTGATTTTTATTTCATCTCTTCTTGTTGGATGAATGCTAGAGAGGATGCACCACATTGCTAGTGTTTCTGATCCTCCTGCAAATCTAACCTTACTGGGCAGAGATCCAGGATTTCACAATTGTTGTGACTAGCATTGAGTTCACTTCAGACCCATCTTCCTGTTGGCTATGTTTATTCCAAGAATGTTGCCTAAAATAGAAAAAATGCCACAAGTCTCAGCATTAACCACAAAAAGAAGATGCATTGTCTTGTAATGGTAAAAACCTATACTCTCGCCATAAATGTGGATTATGTAACTGTGGAGCGCAGCTCAGTTGGAACACATTATGTATGGTCTTCATCTAGAACTAGGAACCTACCAAGCATTCCTTCCCTGGAGATTCAAAAATGACTTGATTAACTTCATGACAGTCCACCAGATAATGGAACAGTATGAAGCAAAACAAAATTGGGAGTATGCCACCCCTTTACCCAGACACAAAATAATCCCGTCCAACAACAGCCCCCAGAATAAGTGTACCTTTATGTGACCATCAATCCTGTGGCAATCTGTAGTGTGTACAATAGCTGTACAAATAAGCACAAATGTATGACAATGATATTAATATGCCAAAATAAAAGCAAAATACTGCAGATGCTGGAAATCTGAAATAAAAACAAGAAATGCTGGGAATACTCAGCAGATCTGGCAGCATCTGTGGAGAGAGAAGCAGAGTTAACGTTTCAGGTCAGTGACCCTTCATCAGAACTGAGTCCTGAAACGTTAACTCTGCTTCTCACTCCACAGATTCTGCCAGACCTGCTGAGTATTTCCAAAATTTCTTGTTTCTATACTAATATGCCGGTAGTGTATCATTTTGTTTTTATAAAAAAAATCCAAGAGTTTTTTACCTTGACTGCTGATTGTTAAATGTTTAACTGTTTTATTATTTAGATTGTAATTTATTTACTTGTAAAGATTAGCTGTTGCTCATTTAAAATTCTTCTTTTTTTTAAATTTCACTGTAAATATTTTGTGCAAAGCTTTTGTAAATGACAATTGATGTTAGCTGAAATGAAATATCCCAGTGAAGAAAAACCCTATTACAAACAGCTTTCAGAGTTAGGAGGACCTGTCCATGTAAGGATGCCCCAAAGGTTGGTATGCTAAAGGAGTCATTTCAATTAAAGGTTGAACAGATGCTATTTCCAAACCTTTCCTCCCATCCCTTCCACCGTAAGAAGAGACAGAAACACATCTGTGGAGGCAGAAGGGGACAGTAAGCATTTACTTAATAAGCCACTGTCTCAATAATGGGAATCCTGCATTAACTTTTTAACCATCAATTTCCATACATAGCCTTTCCTTCAGCTATTAAAGTGGTTAATTCAAAGGAAATATTTTGATAGCATAAACTAAAAGAATAAATAATTCAGGCTTAGAAAGAGCATGACTGTCTTTATTTACTCTTTTACCACCATCTCCACACATCGCATCTAATTGTATTCATTATTCTTTGAAATATATTTTTTATCATATGTATAGAGAATCATGGAGTTCAGATCTGAGTAACTTAGTGGGGGGTGGGGGAAGTGATGCCATTTGAGGTAATGTTTTAATTGGTTGAGATAAATGTTAACAGTTCATAATAGAAAAGATGCAGTTGCTAATAAGTTAAATATGAAACTTGTCTGAAATAAAGCTGTGAGAATATCCTATTTGTTTCAGTCTTTTGGAAAAAGCAAGGAAACTTACAAACCCTCACAAGATAGGAGTCACACCATTCTATTTGAACTCCGATCAGATACATGCTAGGAAATTCTGCTAGCTTCTCAGCATGTTATCAATATACTTGGTAGCCCCACCATCACTCTTGTAGGGAAAAAGTATCCAGCTGATGGCTTGGCTTCTGAGACAAGTTGAGGCCTTAAAATAAAATCTGAAATGTGGGAATTAAACGGATCAAAAAATAATTCAATCAGTAAATGTAATCATGTCGCAAAATACATTTTTTTTATGTTTTTAGTTTGTTAAAAACCTTTATTAGATATTAAAGGCCCAATTTTAACCTCCCGTGAAGCGGGAATAAAGTGGGCAAGTGGTTAAAATGACAGGTGCTTCCAGCTGTGTTCTCGCTGTATTCAGCATGCTGTTATTTTAACACCACTGATTTCGATATTGACAAAGGTATGCACCACAGGCAGATGGGGGTCTTCATTAATCTGTAAAAGTCTAATTGTTATGCCTTTATTAGGATCCACCACAGTTTTAACCCTGGGTTCTGCAAGTCACACAGTGCCAGATCTACCAGTGCCACCTGATGGCCTGAAGAGATTCAATAAATTTGAATTCTTAACTTTGCTTTCTTCTGGGCTACACATGAAAACCTTTGGCCTTCCCTCACCATGATCCTCACCTGACATCTATTTTTGCCCACTTACCTTAGTGTTTGGGGACTATTCTGCAGGTCCCTGGTGGCAGATGCCTGTCGTTTGTAATCTCATTCCCCACAACCTCTCTGGTTCTGGGTATGGGGGGAAATTGGGCCTTGGGAAGGGGTGAATTGATAGGTGGTAGGAGAGAGCCATGCGGGGGGCTGCAAGAAGATCAGGCCTCATGTCGGGGGAAAGCAATCAGTGGCCAGAGTGGGTGCAAGGAGCACATTGGAGACCATTATGTCTTGTTAGTTCCATAGGAAGATGATACTCTCTCAGTATCCATTACAAAACCTCACAGCTCCAGCGACCCGGGTTCAATTCTGGGTACTGCCTGTGTGGAGTTTGCAAGTTCTCCCTGTGTCTGCGTGGGTTTCCTCCGGGTGCTCCGGTTTCCTCCCACATGCCAAAGACTTGCAGGTTGATAGGTAAATTGGTCATTAGCAATTGCCCCTAGTATAGGTCGGTGGTAGGGAAATATAGGGACAGGTGGGGATGTGGTAGGAATATGGGATTAGTGTAGGATTAGTATAAATGGGTGGTTGATGGTCGGCGCGGACTCAGTGGGCTGAAGGGCCTGTTTCAGTGCTGTATCTCTAAACTAAACTAAACTAAACTAAAACATGGTGCATGATGTGCCCATCCAAATCCATGCTTGAGTCAGCTGCTGGTTAACATGTAAGTAATCTCGGGTAACTCACCTTTCTGCTTTTACCATCCTTTACTACTTATGTCTCCCTCTCTTATCACCTCCTCCACGTCTCTGTTGTGCCAATCAATTACATAACTTGTTAACTACTTCACTTCTATTTCCTTCACACTTTCCTTGTTAATCTCCCCTGCTCCTTTACTTTTTTTTCTCTTTTCATTTCCTTTTTCTCTCCTGTTCTTTCCTTAACCTTCTGTTTTTATATTTCTCTTCCATTTGTCTCTATGTTCCTCTTTGATTTACCTCAGTTATGTGGATAAGTTGGAGAAGCTGGGGCTGTTCTCCTTGGAGAAGAAAAGGTTAAGAGGAGATTTGATCGATAAGTTCAAAATCATGAGGGGTCTGGGTAGAGTAGATAGGGAGGAGCTGTTCCCATTGGCAGATGAATTCAGAACCAGAGAACACCAATTTAAGGTGATTGGCAAAAGAAGCAATGGCGACATGAGGGAAAACTTTTTTTACGTAGTGAGTGGTTAGGATCTGGAATGCACTGCCTGAGAGTGTGGTGGAGGCAGATTCAACTGAGGCCTTCAAAAGAGAACTGGATAATTATCTGAGGAGAAAAAATTTGCAGGGCCACGTGGAAAAGACAAGGGAGTGGAACTAAGTGAGTTGATTTTGCAGAGAGCTGGCACAGACACAACAGGCCGAATAGCCTCCTTCTGTGCCGCAACAAATCCTTGATTTCTTGCAGAATTTGCAATAATGAATGGTGAAGAAGCAGGGAGGCAGGTGAAGGAGAATGGGCTGAGTTCCTGATGCCGAGATTAAGAATGCAGCCCAAAGAGCAGCAAGGGGAATGGCTGTGGCCACTGATGTTCACTTTGGCATGCGAGGAAGTTAATGTGGCTGCAAAGAGAAAGGTGACAATTTCCTATGATTGTCCCAACACACTTGCAGCATTGTCCACAAGAGTAATCTTTAATTCCTGAAGACTCCAGGAAAATCTTGAAGTGTTGGCAATCCCAGATGAACCCAAAACATCAAAGCCTTTTACGCACCGTAGGAGAGCTTCCTTGTAGGAGCAACTCACCAATATAGAAAGTAAATAGGTTATTAAAACACACTGGTTGTCAAATGGTAGCTGGGATTTAGGCAAACTACACCCAATATCCTGTGCCAGGGTATCTCAGTTACTAGTAGGCAAAACATTTCAGGTATTGTCGTTTATGTCAGGAAAAGGAGGGTATTGAAATACTGGAGATCCTGGTGCAACCCAGCATTGATCCTGACACAATCCAACACTGATCTTGGTACAACTCAACATTGATCCTGATACAACACAACCCGATCCTGTTATAATCTAACAAGAGGTTTTTGCTCATGCAAACCACTTAAGGGCCCATGCCCACCTCCACGGGTATTTTACGGTAACTGCCGGCCTCTCTGCGCCCTGGGGGGCATGGTACTCGGGCACAGGATGCCTGATTGAGGGCCTCCCAACCCAGGACCCAATACGCCCCCCTCCCCCCAAACGACCACTCCAGCCTCACCAGGGAAGGACCAATCTGCCTGGTGAGGCAAGCCCAACTTACCTTCACTCCTGGATCTATCTGGCTAGCTGGGCTGCAGTCCCAGCAGTGACCACTGCTCCCAGTGGCGCTGCTGGGACTAAGAGCTGCCAGCCCACTGATCGGCCAGCAGCTCACTGAGGTGGGACTTCGTCCCTCAAGCGGGTAGAAGTCCCGCCTGGGGACAATTAAAGCCTGGAGACCTGTAAAATGCGGGACGGATCCCCAGGCTAGGCGGAAGCGGGTTCACCACCGACCTTTACGTCGGTGGCAAATTCCCATCCACCTAAGGTAATATCCAGCCCCTGGTCTTTGACAAAATAAGGAGCAGTCCAGTGAGGGAGCCAGAGATAGGGAGACCTGGCAGTAGCAGTGGCGGCTGATAAATCAGAGTGAAGGAAGAGTGGACATTCCACGGAGATTTCCAAAAAAATAAGGAGTCAGAGGATAGCAGCTAGGTGATTAGTTGGTGAGTTTTTAAGGTTTTATTCCTCTCTAATTTGGGGCTGTGGTTTAAACAAGCACCAGAAAACTATAAAGTACTGTATTAAATTTACTGCTTAGATTAATTAATAAAATTCCAATAGAGGTAAGTATAACAGTAACTGAATTAATAACAGTATGAGCACAGAGCAGATCTAGAGGCATTAATTAAATTTAATAGTTTATGCAAGGCACTAACCAGATTATAAAAGATGGAAGAGTTTTTTTTTATTCTTTCATGAGATGTGGGCATCACTGGCAAGGCCAGCATTTGTTGCCCATCCCTAATTGCTCTTGACAGCTGAGTGGCTTGCTAGGCCATTTCAGAGGGCAGTTAAGAGTCAACCATTGCTGTGGGTCTGCAGTCACGTGTAGGCCAGACCAGGTAAGGACATTAGTGAACCAGATGCGTCTTTAAGACAATCAATGATAGTTTCATGGCAGTATTACTGAGACTAGCTTTCAATTCCAGATTTTTTAAATAATTAATTCCAACAGCTGTGTTGGTGGGATTTGAACCTGCATCCCCAGGACATTAGCCTGAGCCTCTAGATTATTAGTTCAGTGACATTACTACCACACCACTATCTTAGATCATCAATGAGCAGCTGAGACCTGTTGCTTGCAAATCCTGCACCATGTGGGAACTTCAAGAAACTTCATATGTATTGTGGTTGGGCGGGGTGGGGGGGGGGGGGGGGGGAGGGCACGTGTATAGGAAATATCTCCAGCTGCTTGATCTTGAGCTCAGGATTTCTGCTGAGGGGCAGCTGCAGTCACTGCAGAGCATCAGGGATCAGGAGATTTTCCTGGAGAGTTAAGGACGGTAGATGGGTGGCCGTCCGGGAGAGTAGGAAGTAAAGCAAGAGGTGCCGGAGTCTTCGGGGCATATGCCACTCTCAAACTCAGTTTTGGAGACTGCTGGGACTGATGACACCTTGAAGGAGTTCCCGTAACGGTCATCATGAGTACCGCATGGTGTGTTGCCTCCCTGGTGCCAGGGTAAAGGACCTCATGGAGAGGGTGCATAATATTCTGCAAGGGGAAGGGAGTGAGCCAGAAGTTGTGGTACACTGTCATGGAACTGTGTTTTTTCCTCCTCTGTTTAAAACAGTGTGCCTTTAAAAACTAAGGGGGCACAGTGTGCCAGCTGCACCTGTTTCCTAGGCCACAGCAGGAGAGAGGGGAGGTCACATGGTGTATTGTAACTTTTGACTGTATGTAAAAAACTGGCAAAAACCAGCCTGAACTGGAGTCCAGCAAAGCATGCTTCACTGAAAGGAAGGATCCCTCTCTTTTAGCAGGGAAATCTACATTTATCTTCAGGCTCTGTATTGCCTAAGGAGAGAAAAACAACCTTGGAAAAAAGAACATTTGCCTTCAAGATTGACTGTCTGTCATTTGTTTGTGTTTGCTGGAATTCTCAGTAAAGTTTCGACTGAAAAATTACCAATTTCAGAATCCAAATAGACCTGTGGTTATAACCTTGTTAAAGGAACTGTGTGACACCTGCTGCAACCGAAGTACTTTGAAAGCTTATCCATTATAGACTGTCAAATTCGCCTGGAGACTTCAAGTGGCATCTGATTGTTCTAATCTAGAACACCTCAACAACCAGGAACATAACTCACTAGCACTTAGAACCCAGCTACTTATTTTATTCCTAAGAAATACTATTTTTAAAACCAGTTAACCATTGATTTTTGAATGTATGTGTGTCAATGGGAGAGTTAGGATAAATAAGAAGTTTAACGGTCTTGAGACATATGTTTATCTCAATTGTGTTTAAGATTTAGTTTATTAATAAATAGTTAAGTTGTTGTCGAAAGATATTTGGTTTGGTCTGTTTTATTCTGGGGGTTACTAAAGCGTTTAATTTGGCTAATTTCCGGTGAAAACTTTAATAATATGCTGTGACCTGTGGAGTATTGGGACTGAAGTAATAGTGCATTGCTCTCGCCTCAGTCGTAATATCACATCGGTACTAACGATATAGAGAGGGCAAGTATTGCGGTTCTACAGTCAGATTTTCAGGAGCTAGGAAGGAAGTTAAAAAGTAAGACCTCAAAGGTTATAATCTCTGGATTACTCTCAGTGCCACATGCTAGTGAGAGTAAAAATAGGAAGATAGGGAGGGTCAATGCAAGGCTTGAGGCATGGTTCAGGAGGGAGTGCTTCAGATTGTTGGGACATTGGGATCAGTTCTGGGCAGGAAGCACCTAATCAAAAGGGGCAGATTGCATCTCAACAGGACTGGGACTAATGTCCTCGTGGGGAGGTTCATGAGTGTGGTTGGGGAGGGTTTAAACTAAATTGGCAAGGGGATGGATACCAGCATATAGATGTAGAAAAGAGGAATAAGGTACATAAAGAAGTGAAAGTGCTGGATATTACTAAAGAAGGAATTAGTACCACATTATATAGGAGCATACTAAGAAGGAACACAAAGACAGGTTTATAATGCATGTATGTAAATACACAAAGTGTGGTGAATAAGATTGGTGAGTTCCAAGCACAAATAGCCGTGTGGGAATATGATGTAGTGGTAACAACTGAAACATGGCTTAAAATGGTCAGGACTGGGCACTTAATATTCAAGGATACAAAGTATTCAGAAAAGATAGGGAAGAAAAAAGGGAGGCGAGGTGGTAGTACTGATTAGGGAAAACATTGTAGTGTTGGAAAGACAGCGTGTCCTTGAGGGGGCAAAGACAGAATCCATTTGGTTAGAGTTGAGAAGCAAAAGGGGATGATATTGGGGGTATTCCACAGGCTCCCAAATAGTGATAGAGATATAGAGGAGCAAATCTGCAGGGAATCACAGAGATGAGCAAGAACTATAGAGTGGGGTACTTTAATTACCCAAATACTGATTGGGATAATGTTAGATTGAAGGGAAAGCAGGGGGAGGAATTTCTGAAATATGTTCAGGAGAACTTCCTTGGCCAGTATGTTCTCAGTCCAACTAGGAAGGAGGCATTGCTGGATCTGGTGCTGAGGTATCAAGAGGACCAAGTGTCTGTAAATTTAAATTAGCAATGAAGATGAGCAAGGAACAATCCAGAGTAGAAATTTTAAATTAGAAAAGGGCTAACTTCAATGGGATCAGAGGAGATCTAGCCAGGGTAAAATGGAACCAAAGATTAACAGAAAAACTGTGACTGAATAATGAGAGATCTTTAAGGAGGAGATGATTCAGGTACAGGCTAAGTATATTCCAATAAGGGCAAAAAGTAAGGGAACCAAAGCCAGGGCTCCTTGGCTAATTAAGGAAGTTAAGGATGGTATCAAATTGAAAGAAAGACTGCAAAGATTAGTGATAGGCCAGAAGATTGGGAAAACTTTAGAAACCAGTGAACGATGGCTAAAAAAATAAAGAGGAAGAATTAATGTATGAGTAAACTAGCAAGAAATATAAAAACTGACAGTACAAGTTTCTACAAATATATGAAAAGGAAAAGCTTAGCTAAAGTAAGGATGAGACTGGGGAATTATGAATGGGAAACAAGGAAATGGCAGAGTTATTGAACAGGTCACAGTAGAAAACACAAAAAGCATCCCAAGAATAGTAGAAAATTAAGAGACAAAAGGGAGGGAGGAACTTTAAACAATCACTATTATTAGAGCAAAAGTACTAGGGAAAAAAAAGGACTAAAGGTGACAAGTCCCCAGGACCTGATGGCCTGCATCCTAGGGTCCTCAAAGAAGTACTGCAGAGAAAGTGGATGCATTGGTTATAATCTTCCAAAATTCCCCAGATTCTGGAAGGCCCCAGTAGATTGGAAAACCACAAATGTAACACCGCTATTCAAAAAAGGAGGGAGATATCAGCCTGTTAGCCTAACATCTGTCATTGGGAAAATGCTGGAATCCATTAATAAGGAAGTAGTAACAGGACATTTAGAAAATCATAATACAATCAGGCAGAATCAACATGGTTTTATGAAAGAGAAATCATGTTTGACAAATTTATTAGAGTTCTTTGAGGATGTAACAAGCAGGGTGGATAAAGGAGAACCAGTAGATGTGGAGTATTTGGATTTCCAAAAAGCATTTGATATGATGCCACATAAAAAGTGGAAGCAGAGATGATGAATGATTTGAAAAGGAAATTGGATGGGCACAATAATCTTGCAAGGCTATGGGAATACAGGTGGGTAATGGGACTGATTGGATTGCTGCTACTGAGAGCTGCATGGACTAGATGGGCTGAATAGCCTCCTTCTGTGCCATTATGACTCTATGATCCTGATACAATCCAAACCTGATCCTGATACAACCCAACCACGATAGTAATATAATCCAACACTGATCCCAATACAATCCAACACTGATCCTGATATAATCCAATGCTGATCAGGATATAAGCCAACACTGATCCTGTTATAATCAAACACTGATCCTGATATCCAACACTGATCTGGATATAATCCAATACTGATCCTTATTCAATCCAGCACTGATCCTAATACAATCCAGCACTGATCTTGATATAATCTAATACTGATCTGGATACAATACAGCACTGATCGAGATATAATCCAACACTGATCCTGATACAGCCCAACACTGATCCTGTTACAACCCAACACTGATCCTGATACAATCCAGCACTGATCTTGATATAATCTCATACTGATCTGGATACAATACAGCACTGATCCAGATATAATCCAACACTGATCCTGATACAGCCCAACACTGATCCTGGTACAACCCAACACTGATCCTGATACAGCCCAACACTGATCCTGATACAACCCAACACTGATCCTGATACAATCCAGCACTGATCCTGATACAATCCAGCACTGATCCGGATATAATCCAAAACTGATCCTGATACAATCCAGCACTGATCCTGATATAACCCAATACTGATCCAATCCAGCACTGATCCGGATATAATCCAATACTGATCCTGATCCAATCCAGCACTGATCCTGATATAATCCAACACTGAACTGGATATAATCCAATACTGCTCCTGATACAATCCAATAACGATCCTGATACAACCAAATACTGATCCTGATAAATCCAGCACTGATCCTGATATAATCCAATACAGGATACCTTTAAGAAGCATGACGGAATCTCTGCAGATTGTAACTTGCACACTTCTTCAAATGACAGAATGTTTATTGCCTGAAGACTATTTCTGGTCACATGCATTCTGCAAGTAGCGAAGAGAAAGGGTCGAAAGGGAGAGCAAGTAGGTCCTGGGTTTGTGCTAGCTGCACATTGACAGGAGCTGCAGCCAGAACCCCTCTGCGGAAATAACAGTGAGCAGCACAACAGGTGAGAGCAGTTTCTACCCTTCACCCACTTCCTCATTGCCCCCTTGCTGCTGCTCCATTCTACCCACAAGCTTTTTCAATCACATTCCGCATTGGTTCTATCTGAAATGGACCAACAAGTCAATGATGAAAACACCTTTGACTTTTAGCCCCACTGCTTACAGCCAGGAGGAAATACTTGGGCGCTTCTTATATGTTACCTTCATGGGAAAAAACAGAAACATGGGGCTGGATTTTACCTTAGGCGGACGGGAATTCGCCACCGACGTGAAAGTCGGAGGTAAACCTGCTTCCGCCTAGCCCGGGGATCCATCCTGCATTTTACAGGTCCCCAGGCTTTAATTGTCCTGAGGCGGGGCTTCCACCCACTTGAGGGAGGAAGTCCCGCCCGAGGGAAGTCCTGCCTCAGTGAGCTGCCAGTCAATCAGCAGGCCGGCAGCTCTTAGTCCCAGCAGCGGGAGCGGTGGCCACTGCTGGGACTGCAGCACAGCCAATGCCATCGATCCAGGATGGGGTAAGTAGGGATTGCCTCACCAGGGGGATTGGTCCTTCCTTGGTGAGGCTGGAGTGGTCGTTTTAGGGGGGGCGGCGTCTTGGGTCCTGGGGGTGGGTTGGGAGGTGGGGTCGGCCCTCAATCAGGCACCCTGTGCCCGATTGCCATGACCCCCACCCCGGGGCATGGAAAGGCAGGCAGCTATCGCTGGGCAGCCTTTCACATCCCCAGCACGCCCGTTTGCCATGGGTAAAATAACTGTGGAGGTGGGTGAGGGCCCTTAATTGGATGTTAAGTGGCCACTTAAGGGCCTTGATTGGTCTCGGGCAGGCCGATTCCCACCCCTCTGCCCGACTCCGTAAACTTGTCTGGGGGCGGAAGCAGGGTGGGTACGCCTCCCGGAGCTTCCCAATCAATTTTACGCCATCCCCACACCACCATCCGACCTGCTGGGGCGGCATAGAATTCTGCCCATGTGCCGGAATTTTACCGTGGGTGGACGGGAGCTGGACTCTGACGTAAAAGTTGGTGGGGATCCCGCTTCCGCCTAGCCTGGGGATTTGTTCCGTATTTTAGGGTCCCCGGGAGCGGTGGCCACTGCTGGGACTGCAGCCCAGCCGAAGATTGAAGAAGACGTGGAGCCGCGAGGAAAGGTAAGTTTTGGTTGCCTCACCGGGGGAAAATTTGTTGGGCCCCAGTGAGGCAAGGGTGGTAGGTTGGGGGGAAGGTGGGGCTTGTTGGGTGCTGGGGATGGTTGAGGTAGCAAGGGCAGCCCTCCATCGGGCACCCTGTGCCCAATGAGCAGGGCCCCCACCCTCCGCCCGGGACGTTCAGCAGCCACCTGGTTTTCCCAGGCGGCATTTCCCTGCTCCAAGGCGCCCGCTTGCCATGCGTAAAATCCACGTGGAGGTGGGTGAAGGCCCTTAAGTGGCTGTTAAGGGCCTTGATTGGCCTGGGGCGGGCAGGTCGTTTTCGCCGCCGCCACCGCCCTATTTAAAGAGTGGCAGAGGCGGGAGTGGGTTGGGAAAGCCTCCCAGACCATCCCGCTCGATTTTACGCACCCCCTCCCCCCACCCCCGCCACCATCCAGCTCGTTGGGGTGGCATAAAATTACGGCCATGGCACTTGGCCTGATAGTACTGTAGCTTCCCATATTACCTCACTGTGCGCTCGGGTTTTAAACCATTGCCGGCTCTCCAGGACTGTCAGCTGGGGCTGTTATCGAGCTGGAGAAGGGGCAGAAAGAAGCTATTGTAGAGCGTTATATCTTGTGTTTCCCAGAGCTTCTTAATTAATAACACTTTAGACACAGATACTGGAGTTTTCATCATGTTGTCTCACATCTCTCTGGCAGAATGATACAATGCGTGTTTGGTACACAGGTTGTAGTGCAGTAGTAAGTGAGTGATAAGACATTCTAAAGATATATATATATATACACGAACATATGCTTGAACAATGCAGATCCTAAGTCATTTTGAATAATACAACTATATAACATCACTTTTTTTTTAAATGTCCTTTTATTGTTAACATAACTTTTCCAAATATTTTTTCATTTTCTTTTGGCTTGACTATAGAACATTTACAATCAACTTTTACTAATAAACTTGTAATTATGGACTCTTTATTCACAATATCATTCCGGTGGCAAGATGTTGTGCCTCCATCTCATGGATTTGGTTGTCGTCATCCCTGTCTGTGATGAGTTGGCACACCGAACTGGCGGTGTTGTACATGTTGCTCCTAGTGTTGTAGAAGTTGTGTTTGATGTTGGTGATGTTGTCAATGTTGCACCGCTTGTTAGTGATGTTGTTGGTGACCTTCTCTGCTTTACCAGTTCTGGTGTAGGCCGAATATGGACTCTGTTCCTTTTCATCTGCTTACCGGTTTCAGTCTCGATGATGTATGATCTTGGAGTCTCAGCTTTACCAACAACTTTTGCTGGGTTCCAGATTTTCAGGATTGGGTCCTATACTTGCACAATTTGTCCTTTCATCAGCTCAGGCAGTGATTTGTTATGTTTGTTGAAATGTTGACGTCCTTCTTCCTGTGGATCAGTGATTTGTCATCTTACTTCCTCATGGTCATTTGGAGAATGAATCTTGCTTCGCCAGGTTGTCTTGTATTTGGTGTTACTCAACAGTTCTGCAGTCAATTTCATGTGGGCCTTGAGAGATGTAGCTTGGAGTGATAATAAAGCAAGGTTTAGGCCTTCCTTTGTCTCCTGACATTTTATGAGCGTCTTCTTGACTGTCTGGGCGTGCCTTTCTATAAAACCGTGTCCCCTTGGGTAATGTGGTGAAAAGGTTATGATGTTGAATCCATATTGTTCAGCAAACGCCTTAAACGCTCTAGAGGTGAATTGGGTTCCATTATCACATATCACCCTTTCTGGAATCCCTTGCTCAGCAAACAGGACTTGTACTGCTGCCATGATTGTTGTAGGTCACAACTCTTTTACCTTTCTGATGAATGGAAACTTTGAGTAATAGCCTGCTACAATAAGATACCATTTTTGGCTGTGCGTGAATAAGTTGGCTCCCACTAAAGGCCTGCTCGGGTCGGCAAATGAAACCTGACCCGAGCCCGACAGAACCACATCCGACCCGAGCCTGACCCAGCCCAAGTCCTTTCATTTTTTCCCACGCTCGACCCGACCAAACCACTGGAATGTTCAGTTAACCCACCTTCCGTTTTTCACTTTTTAAGCTTGTGCAGATAAGCAACAAAGACTGTTACTGGACTTGAAAGGTTGTTTAAAAAGTACATTAAGATTGGAGCCACGTACCGGAGGTGGTGATAGAGTGTGTCCAACTTGGCCTGACCTGACCCAAGCCCGAATGCTGGACCCAGAAGAGCCATTCTGTAACTCCCACAGTATGCCATGGCCTGGGTGGTACCTCACTAACCATCATCTCCTCTTTAGGCTATGTATTTCTGTACTTCTGGCATACACTGCATGTAGATACCGTTTTCCAATGTCTTTGTAGATGCCTATCCAGTACACAGCTAATCTGGTTCTCAGCTTACACTTCTCCATTCCCATGTGGCCTTCATATATCTTCTGGAGAAGTTCTCTCTGCATCATTTTGGGTACGATGATTCTGGATCCGGCCAGCAGAACACCATCTTCAAGAAAGTGTCATCTCTGATTGACCAATACTGCTGTATTGCTGGTTATGCTTGTTGCATCTTATCCGACCATCCCTGAATTACTTGCTGAGAAAGCATCTGTAACTCTTCATCTTTACTGGTCTCATCCCTGATTTGACTCAATTTCAGTGGTGTTACGTTCACTAGGTGATGTATCTTTATACCTAAATCTTTTATCTTGTGTTTTTCTTGTGGCGACAGATGAGATAAGGTATCCACTCGCACCATTTCTCTTCCTGGCTTGTATTTCAGAGTGAGATCGTGACTCTGAAACCTGAAGAGTACCCTCTGTAGTCTTTCTGGTGCTCTACGCACGTTCTTCTTGTAGATCTGTTCTAGTGGACAATCACTCTCCACTATGAATTTTCTCCCATAGAGATATCTATGGAATTTTTCACATCCATACACCTCTGCCCAAAGCTTTCTTTCTATGTTGGCGTGTTTGATCTCAGCTGATTTTTGAGCTTTGGATGCAGATGCTATTGGCTTTCCTTCTTGTACCAGGGCCGCACCCAGTCTTTTCGTAGAACTATGTACTTGCAGAGTGATTGTAGTATGACAGACTTGTCTCCTTGTATATTACTTCTTTGAATTTACTGAAACTCCTCTCATGTGACTCTGACCAATGGTATTCAACATCTTCTCTCATCAGCTCTCGTAGGTTTGCTGTGTGCTCTGACTTGTGAGGTATGAAAGAGCTCATGTAGTGGATCAAGCCAAGAAAACTTATCAGCTCTTTCTTGTCCCTCGGAGCTTCCATCTCAGAGACAGTTGTGACTTTTTCAGGACTCGATTTGGTTTCATCAAGTGTGTACACCATTGCAAAGAACTAGCATTCCATCACCTTTGCAAAGCATTTGTCTGCATTTAGGCCAATCCCAGTTTTTCAGGTTCTTTCCATGGCTTCATATAGATGGCAGTTATGGTCTTTCTCATCTACACCGTAGATCTGGATATCATCAGCTATGGCAATTGCTCCTTTGGATCCCTTGTATGTCTCATCTATTTTCTGCTGGAACACATCCTGGCTCACTTTAAGGTCAAAGGATAGACACAGGAATTTGCACCGTCCCAAGGGTTTGTTGAATGTTGTTAACAGCAAAGATTCCTCATCAAGATTCTCGTTCCAGTAGCCATTTCTGGCATCAAGCTTGCTGAAACCTTTGCCCCTGCCAGTGCTGGAGAGATCTCTTCCAGTGTTTGAGTAGGGTGTGATTCCTCTTTATTGCTTGGGTCAGGCAAACTCCCCACCTGCCAAGATTGAGGCACATGAACATTAAAACTTAAAATTGCAAGCCCTGACTGCAAGGACAGTAGCATAGTACCAGACAATGTTTAAATAATAGGGACCCAGTAGTTGCGTCCCCAATACACAGAAGTGATCAGACCAGTTTTAGTCACATGACTAACTGGCTGTTGCAGAGTTTTGAACTGAGAGTTTTAAAATGGAGAAAGCAGGATTTGAACTGAGACAAAGCCATGTGCTCATGGAGTGAAGATCTCTCCTGGAACTGAAGCAAGAATTACAGCCTCTCCTGTGCCTGCTTCCATCTCCTTCTCATGGAACTGAATCTTGTGAAAACACATGAAACTCAAAGAGGGAAAGGTTTCCTACATGAATAAGGTTTTAAGAAAACTACTGGGCTCTAATGAAATGCAAGACCATATCTTCAATCAAGCACTACAACGAGTTCAAGAAACAGTAATGTGATATTGCCTCTAACTGTTCTACTTATCTTTTCTTCTGCTCTTTTTTGTCCCTATTTGCACGTGTGTATTGAGTGTGCATGCTAGCGTGGGCGTGTCGTATATCTGTAGGCGTTAACCGTATTAGAGGTTAAGTTTAAAGTTTAATAAATTTCATCTTTCTTCCACAGAAAGCCTGTCTGTACTCATTTTCTTGCCTTATAATTGGAAAGTCATGAACAAGGATTCAGAAAGTGGGAGCTCAAAACACAGTGTGTTTAAAATTAAACCCGGTTACAATAAGATCAGGTAATGACAGCAAAAGACCCCTAGACACATTTCTTACCTGGTCAAAACACTTGATTAAGATCTTTGGGATCCAGGCAAATTTGCAGCCATTCAATTGGCTTCTCTCTCAGTACGATGGAATTTACCCAACGCGGTTCTGTGACTCTGGCAAACACTTTATTTTCTTCCATCTCTTGGCGATCTCTTTCAAGCTTTCCTTTCAGCTCTATTGGTACTTTATGTAGGGGCTGAATCACTTGTTTCTTCTCTGGGTCAATAGTGATGTGATACTCAAAATCTTCAACGTATCCAACCGTCTTATCAAAACACTCTGGATACATTTGGACCAAGCCTTCCTTGCTTCTGATTAGAAGGCCTTTTCAATGGGTGTGCTACCTTCAACCTTCATTGATGCCTCCTTCACAACATATTTTACCGAGATCGGTGCAGCTCTTCGCAACTGCTCAATCCCAGGATAGCTGGACCATCTGTTTCAGTGGTGTAGAAAATACAGTTAACACCTTTTTCTTTGTGCATCCCTTTGATTTGGGTTGTTCCCAGCTGTCGATTCTCAGTTGCACCATATGCTGTCAGCACGATGTTGCTCGGCTTCAGAGCATTTTTCTTTGGGTAACCATGCTCTTTCAAATTTTCAGGAAAGATCTTCAGGTATACTCTGAGCAGGATGATGTCTTGTGGTTCCCAGAGCTTCTTAAATAATCACACTTTATCATAGATACTGGAGCTTGCATCATGTTTTCTCACATCTCTCCATTTGTGGTGGAATGATGCAATGTGTATTGGTACAAAGGTTGCAGAAGTGAGTGATGTGGCATTGTAAAAATACATATACATACACTTGTAATTCCTAAGTCATTTTGGATAATACAACTGTTTAACATCTAGAACGGTCCCTGCAGTTTGGTAGGTAGCAACTGTAACCCCACTGTTCAAGAAAGGAGGGAGAGAGGAACCAGGAACTTCCGGCCAGTTAGCCTGAGAAAATGCTGGAATTTATTGTTAAGGACATGGTAATAGGGTAACTGAAAAATCACATGCCCGGATTTTTCTGTGAGCGGTGAAGGAACAGTTTTCAGTGTTCACCTCCGGTATAGATGAACACAGACCTTTAGCGGGCTTGTCAGCAGAGAAATTTGCTCTCTGGTTGAATCTGGTGCCCATGCAGGAGATCTCTGCGTCTGTGAGAAGGTCAAGCAGTGGTGAGGCTTTTCAACCAAGTGGATTGAAGATTCCTCAAAGCGCCACGCAGACTTCGAGAAGTAAAAACAGGAAATAAAAATTACATTTAAATAATTGTACAGGAAGCAAAATAAAGATTGGGGCATGTTTTAATTTTTTTTCTTAAAACCTGCAACATTAATTTTCTTCTGAGGAAATGAGACTCCACACTTATAAAATTAATTTTCCGGGCCAGAGACATTCAGCAGTTACTACACTGTTAAAGACTCAGTTACTCCTGATAAATCAAGCCCTAACTTCTTCCACTTTTTCAGTTTTTAGAGCAATATTAGTGGGTAATTAACCTAAGTCCATACCATGACAGTGATTTCTGTGTAGATACCATTGGTGAAGACTACAACTGCGCAGCCTGCGAAGGAGCAGGGTATCACTGACAGCAACTTCAGATTTCCGAATTTAATAGTGCATATACGAACACCCAGAAGTTGCTATCAGTTTTATCCAGGAGTAACAGTAAGAGTTGACAGCCTCACTGTTATTACTACAGCAAAATCTGGGCCATGGGCTGAATTTAGTGGGGCCGGTGGGAGTCCCAATGCCAGGCCAAAAAGATGAGGGGAACCACGACTTGGCCCTTTGGAGCCCCACCCAGCACAATTCAATGGTACTCGGGCAATAAACTGCCCAGTGCCAGGGTCCCCATTGTTTTAAGGATGGGGATCCCGCCTCCAAGCGCTGGCAGCTAAGTAGTATTGGCAGCGCCGCTGGTAGTGGTGGTCACTGCCAGTACTACAAGAGGCCTGGGACCAGGCCCATTGCTGTAGCCCTGGACCCCAAGTAAGTGTGGTGGGGTCACCAGGGCCAGTCCGGCAAGCACCGGCGAGGGTGGTCACTCGGAGGGCTTGGTTAGCAGAGTGGTGGCCTTTGCTGCTTGAGCCTTGTGTGGGCCACAGATTGGCCATGGAGGAGGCCCCCCCCCAACCCCACGCGGAGGCCGCCTTGTTTTACTAGGCGACCTCCCTGTGTGTTGGAGGTTACCACTGCCACTAGTGTGATTCCAGCAGCGGCAGGAAAAGGCCCTTATGTGGCTATTAATTGGCCACGTAAGGGTCTCAATTGGCCTCTGGGCGGGAAGGCCATCTTTGGCCTTTCCTGCCCCTGAATTAATTGCAGAGTGACAGGAAGGCAACAGGGACTCTGTCCCCTCCCGCCTTCCATCGCTATTATATGGGTCCCTCCCTGCCCCAACCGCCTCCCATCTTGCGGGGGGCCCATTAAATTCTGCCCAATATGTTGTTATACAAGATTAGGGCTCATGGGATTTGAGGTAATGTATTAGCACGGATTGAGAATTGGTTAATAGACAGAAAAGAGTACAATAAATGGGTCATTTTCAGGATGGTAGGGTGTAACTAGTGGGGTTCTGCAAGGATCAGAGCTTGAGCCTCAGCCATTAAAATCTTTATAGTGACTTAGATAAGGGGCTATATCTAATTTATCTAAGTTTGTTGTCAATACAAAACAATGACTGGAATTTTATACCCCTGTTCCCCCCCACCCCAGGAGTGGGCTGGGAGACGGGGGCGGGGGGGCGTAAAATAGAGTGAGAGGT
Organism: Heterodontus francisci; assembly: GCF_036365525.1. Lineage (NCBI taxonomy): Eukaryota > Metazoa > Chordata > Chondrichthyes > Heterodontiformes > Heterodontidae > Heterodontus > Heterodontus francisci. The sequence goes on along the minus strand of NC_090383.1, from coordinate 100,118,721 downwards.
GGGGGGTGCCATTCATGTCACCTACCCACGCCTGCTGCTATTTTGCCAGTAGCAGGGGAGGTGGCAAATGGCCTGCCCACCCCATACCAATTGAGACCCTTATGTGGCCAATTAATTGCCATTTAAGGTCTTCCTCCCAACTGTTGCTGGTATCTTACTAGTGGCGGACAGGCACTTCAGCACCTCAGGAGCTGCCTATAAATACCTGGCGGCCTTGTTGTGGGGTGGATAGTGAGGCCCTCCTGATCAGGCACCCTGTTTCCCACAGAGGGCCTCTCCAAGCAGTATGGGCTGCTCCGGCTAAATCTACCCCCTTGCCCTAGACTCTGACACCCACTGCCCTCACTGGGGCCCAGTCGATTGTCCCTGGTGAGGCCCAAACCCCACTTACCTTCCTGAAGGGCGATATGCATCGTTCTCTTCTTGCTTGGGTACATTCTGAGCAGTGGCCATTGCTCCCAGAGGTGCTGCTCGGGCTGTGGACCTGCCAGCTCTCTGATTGGCTGGCAGCTCTTGGAGGCTAGACTTCCTGCCTCAGAGGGGCGGAAGTCCTGACCGAAACCAGTTAAGAGTCTGGGCCACGAAACATTGCTGCGTGGCTTCCAGGCCCTGTGGAGGCGGGCTCTCCCCCGACTTTTTAGCCGGTGGGCAGAGCCACTGCCTCAATGTAAAATTCCGGCCAAGTGGGAAAGTAAGCTGTGAGGAGGATGGAGAAAGGTTGTAAAGGGATATAGACAGATTGTGTGATTGGGCAAGAAGATAATGGAGTATAATGTGAAGATATATGAAATTGTCCACTTTGAGAGGAAACACAGAACATTTAAAAAGTGAACTTGAGTAAATGTTGATATTCAGAGGGATTTGGGTGCCCTTGTAGACAAATCACAGAAAGTTAACATGCAGGTACAGCAAACAATTAGGAAGGAAAATGGTATATTAGCCTTTATTGCAAGGGGCTTGGAGTCTAAGTGTAAGGAAGTCTTGCTGCAACTGTGTACAGTTTTGGTCTTCTTACCTAAGGAAGGATATACTTGCCTTAAAGATTCATTAGATTGACTCCAGAGATGAGAGGGTTGTCGTATTAGGAAAGATTGAGTAGAATGGACCTATATTCTCAAGAGTTTAGAAAATGAGAGGTGATCTGTTTGAAACATATAAAATTCTTACAGGACTTGACAGGAGGCTGTATCACCTGGCTGAAGCCTCTAGCACTGGGGGTCATAGCCTTAGGATAAGGGATTGGCCATTTCAGACAAGTGAAGAGAAAATTCTTCACTTAAAGGGTTGTGGATGCTCAGTTAATGAATATATAAAGACTGAGATCACTAGGTTTTTGAGCGCTAAGGAAATGAAGGGATATGGGAATAAGGTGGAAAATTGGAATTGATGAAGTTCAACCAAGAAGTTCAACCATGATCTTACTGAATGGCGGAGCAGGCTCGAGGACCCGTATGGCCTATGGCCTACTGCTGCTCCTAGTTCTTATGATCTTAAATCAGGGCAGATCAGTGTTCCAGAATATGCAGCCAAAGTTTCCTGTCTCTGTTGCATAATTGAGGTCCCTGCGTCCTTATAACATCACTCACAGAGACTTTCACCCCCTTCTCCTCCCCTTCTCTGCTATTTTAGATGTTATTAAACATGTACAATTTTGTGGAAAGTAACATTCAAATTGTGGCATTATATAGGCATAATGGTGATTTTGAGCGTAAAAGAGGAGATTCGGGCATGTGATTTCCGTGAACAATAGAGTCATAGAGTAGTACAGCATAGAAACAGGCCCTTCAGCCCACCGCGTCCATGCCGACCATAATGCCTATCTGTACTAATCCCACCTGCCTGCATTAATCCTATATCCCTCTATGCCTTGCTCATTCAAGTACCTGTCCAGATGCCTCTTAATGAGATGTTTTCTTCTGTACCCAAGAATCCTTCACTGGCACCAACCACTGTTCATAACATAGCTCTGCCTCCCATTGTAAAGAGCAGTTAGCCCCAATTTCCTTAATGAACTTAATGCTCACTGACCTACATTAGCACCTCAATTTTCAAATTCTTATCCTCGTTTTCAAATCCCCTCTTGGCTTCATGCCTCCCTATCCCTGTAATCTCCTCCAGCACTACAACCCTCTGAGATAACTGCACTCCACTAATTCTGGCCTCCTGCACATCACCGATTTTAATCCCTCCACCACTCGTGGCCATGCCTTCAGCTGCCAGAGCCCTAAACTCTGACTTTCCCTACCTAAACCTCTCCGCTTTCCTCCTTTAAGATGCCCCTTAAAACTTATTTCATTGACCAAGCTTTAGCTCATCTCTCCATAAATCCTCTTATATGGCTCGGTGTCAAATTTTATTTGATAATGCTCCTGTGAAATGCCTTGAGGCATTATGCTATATTAAAGGCACTATATAAATGGCAAGTTGTTGTTGTTGTTGTTGTTTCCCAGCAGCTGTACCGTTATGCAGAGAAATCCATGTGTGCCGGTCCTGAGGTCAGCTGATAGGAAGGTAAATCATTGCTTTAGGCAGTTGAGGATGTCTCCAGAATTTGCAGCTGGACGTGGAGAATTCTTTTATGATTTCCAGGCCTTTTTGGGGGAGACATTTGCTCCTCCTAGTGTTCCACAGCAGAACACAAATTTTTGGACCAACATCTGCAGAAAGACAGAGAAGCTGTAAAATGGTATTTCCCATGCACCCCTCCCCCCACCATGTTTTAGTTTTAGTTTTAGTTTAGTTTTAGAGATACAGCACTGAAACAGGCCCTTCGGCCCACCGAGTCTGTGCCGACCATCAACCACCCATTTATACTAATCCTACACTTATCCCCTATTCCTATCACATCCCCACCTGTCCCTATATATTTCCCTACCACCTACCTATACTAGGGGCAATTTATAATGGCCAATTAACCTATCAACCTGCAAGTCTTTGGCTTGTGGGAGGAAACCGGAGCACCCGGAGGAAACCCACGCAGACACAGGGAGAACTTGCAAACTCCGCACAGGCAGTACCCAGAATCGAACCCGGGTCCCTGGAGCTGTGAGGCTGCGGTGCTAACCACTGCGCCACTGTGCCGCCCCAAATGATGGGTAAGGAGAGGCCAGAGAAGATACAGAGGGTGAAAGTTATATAAGGACCTCTCAGAGGAGTAGTTTGTACGCAGACTGTGCTTTATTAAGGAAACAATTAAGCACATCTGCAGGAAACCTTGAAGCTGTGGTCCACCTCACACAAGTAAAGGTCATCACAGCCCTCAGTATCTACAGATGGGAACCTTTCCGAGCATCAACCAACAATTTCTGCTGTGCGGGCCAGGGAGCTGTCAGGGCCTGATTTTGACAGGCCGCAGGTGGTCTATACCAAAGGGCATCTAACTTTATGCAATATGGGTTGTCACCTGCAAAGCAAAGGGACATGGTTATTAAAATGGTATCAGCCCCCCAGAGTGTAGAGGGCCATTCATACCATGCATGTGGTGCTGAAGGCCCATAAGGCACTGCCACTTTCATAATCAGGAAATTCTTGCACTCTTTGAATGCACAGATCATCAGTAATTCCTCTCTTAGGACTCTCCACGTTAATGTCGAGCATCCGACAAGCTGCCACGATGCCTTCATTCTCCAACATTCAGCATTCACCAACTCTGCCATGAATTGCTGACGGCAATATCGACAATGAGAGTTTTTATTGTCGTAAAATGCCAATTTTGCCAATCCGGGAAATTCTACCCCAGGAGGGCTGCAAGAGGTTACAAAGATAGGCAGGCACAAGGAATGAAGGAATGTAAACATAAGGATAAGAATTTTAAATTAGAAGCATTGGGGCCAATCCAGGTCAGCGAGGACAGGAGTGAGGGGTGCGCAGGACTTGATGTGGGATACAGTACAAGCAGGAGATTTTGGTTAACTCGACGATTATAGAACATGCAGGATGGGTATTTGACCAAGACAGCATCAGTATAGAAACCAACAATGTGTCCAAACCTGCTGCGCAATGATGTATACTGAGTATGGCAAACACATTATTTGAAAGTGCATCAACATGCCGTGGTCTTGAATTCACAACCTGCGATATCTGTTGTTCTTTTCCTGGTTGGCTTACTTTCCCAGGGTATCATTGATGGAGCCCACATTGCTCTAATGGGCCCTTAATTGATGCAGCACTATATAGTAATAGAAAAGAGATCCATGTAATCAGTGTTCAGCTTGAGTGTGATCATCAGCGCTGCAAACATGTATCTTTATACCTATTTCCCTTCCCGCTCCTGGAATCCTTTCATTCTAAGGCAGTCTAGTGGGCTAAAGGGGTTAAATTATGTAGCCAGATTGCATAAGCTTGCATTCCCTTGAGTCTCGAAGATTAAGGAGTAATTGAGGTTTTACGGTGATTAAAGGATTTGACAGAGGAGATAGAACCTATTTCCTCTGGTGGGTTGAGTCCGGAACAAGGGGGCATAACCTTAAAATTAGAGCCAGGCCATTCAGGGGTGATGTGAAGAAGCACCTCATCACACAAAGTGTGGTGGAATCTGGAACTCTCTTCCCCCCCCCCCCCCACCCCCACCTCAAAAGAAAATGCTGTTGAGACTGCATCAATTGAAGATTTTGAAACCAAGATTGATAGATTTTTGTTAGGCAAGGGCATTAAGGATTACAGAATGAGGACAGATAGATGAAGTTAAGATATAGATCATCCCTGTTCTAATTGAATGGCAGAACAGGCTGGAGGCTCTGAATGACCTACTCCTGTACCTATGTTCTTAACCAAATTTCAGGATTCTGCCTGTACATCCAACTGATTGTTAGGGGCCAAGAATGCACTTTTCAGCAATTGCTGATGATCTTTGTTGTATGATCACTTCAAGAGTGATGGTCCTTTAAGAACTCAGTATGCTAATGAGCTAAGTACCAGGACATAGTCACGTGACTGGAGGCCATAGTCACTCTACAAATGTAACATCCTAGACAAAGGATGTTTGCTCTGTATTGTATATGCTAGTTTAGCTGTTAATAAACTATTTAGAGATCTTCAAAGAAACTGGAATCCACGTACCTCATTGTGTTGCGTAAGACAACACAAAAAACACATGACAATCTCTGTGCAGTTTCCAAAGCACAATACTGTAGAGAGGTACAGTGAGCCTAACCCTTGTATTAAATGTTATATTTATTTTGAATATCTTGGTTAATCCGGATTGTGCATATGCAATACCTCTCTGCCCTCTTTCCCCAATGTTTTATACAAGTCACTACCCCTGATTGTCGTAGCTCTGTTGGCACGTTGGGCTGGATTTTGTGTAAGAGGCAGGGCTCCTGATGCCAAGCCGAAACGGCAACGGGAACCCTGCCTCTGCATTTTCGTGGCCCCCAGAGTGATCCTGCAGTATTTTTAAATGTAAGTTTCAGGAGGCAGGATCACTGCTCCTTTAAAAACAGGGATCCTGCCTCCATGAGCTTTTAGCCAATCAGAGGGCCAGCAGCTCAGCTGTATTGGCAGCTCCACCGGGAGCAGTGGCCACTACTGGTATTGCAGAAGCCTTAGACCCAGGCCCAGCAGTGGATCCCCGGACTCAAGGTAAGTGAGGCTCGGTCACCAGGGCCAGTCCAGAAGGCCCCGGTGAGGGGGTGGTCTTGCAGTCCAGGGGGAGGGGGTCCTAGGGGAGTGAATTGTTTCCGGTGGGGGTCCTCTGTGGGTCACAAATTGCCCACGGAGGAGGGAACCCCCTCCCCAAGCTCACAGGGAGGGCACCTCATTTTCCAAGGTGTCCTCCCTGCAAGGCGGAGTTCCCCCATCACTCCCCGCCACTGGTAAGATCTCAGCGGCAGTGGGGCGAGAAGAAGCCCCTAATTGGCCAATAGGCCATTAAAGGGACTCAGTTTGCCCCGGGGCAGGAAGGCCATAGTCGGCCTCTCCCGGCCCCTGGGAAGATCGCTGGGTGATGGGCCGTTCACCTCGCCACCACCCCCCACTTTGTCGCCACCCATCGCGAATCTCCGTGGCCCCCCACCCCCGGCTCTGATCCTGCCTTGGGGGGGTGCCCATAAAATCCAGCCCACTGATTGAGATCAGCTAACTGAATAGAAACCAAAAATTAAACATGGAGGCTTCTGGTCTCTCTTGCTAGCCTATACAGCCAATTAACATCTTATATAGCTGGGTGTCAGTCTTGTTTGATAAGTGTCTTGGGGCATTTTACTACATTAAAGGCACTATAAAAATAAATATAAATGTAAATGTTGTTCTTGCTGGTCTTTTTGACTTAGCGTTGCATTTACCAACTGAGTAATTCATTGAAGTTTGTTTTGAGAACTGACAAGATCCTGAACTCCAACATTTTAATTCAAGAGTGAAACTTATGATCATGTGCACTTGCTGGTTGGTTGAGAACACGTTACACTAGGCTATTGTTAAAAATGTTTATTGTCTTATATTTCAGATACAGCTCTTCTGCCATGACTTGTTCAAATCATCAAAAGTTCTTCAGTGACTGTATGACACCAGTAAGTATCTATAAGCAAGACAGTTGGTATGATCTTAGTTCTTTGCTAGTGGGAAGCCCATGGTTTTAACTAATCCCACTCTTTCAGTGTGCTCATCGCACTTTACGTCCACAAAGGCCTTTTCAGACAATCTCAAGATTAACAGACCATCTTTAGGTGTTGCCTCCTGTTAATGATTCATTGTGGCCTGAAAGCAGAAACATAGGTCAGGATTTTGCAGCTCTCCCCACCCTCCCCCCTGCCCAAAGTTGGAGTTGGGGGTGGGGAGCACAGAGTATCGCGATGGGTGGCAGGGGGGAGGCGGTGGGGCAGACAGCCCATTGCCTCCCCGTCGCCCAGTGATCTTCCCGGGGGCAAGATAGGCCAATGATGATCTTCCCACCCAGAGGCCATTTGAGACCCCAAAGTGGCCTATTAACAGCCAATTAGGTGCCTCTTCCCACCGCCACTGGGATCTTACCAATGGTGGGAGGGGGTCCACCGCACGGGGAGGACACCTTGTAAAATGAGGCGCTCTACCTCCGGGCTTTCGGGGGTCCCTCCTCTGTGTGCAATTTGTGGCCCACGGAGGACCGCCACCGGGAGAAACTTTACTCCCTGGGGCCCTCCTCCTCCTGGACTGAATGACCACTCCCCATCACGCCCTTGCCGGGGCCTTCCAGACTGACCCCGTGGACTATGCCTCACTTACCTCTGTTCTGGGGTTCCAGCACTGAGCCAGGGTCCAAGGCCTCTGCAGTACCGGCAGTGGCCACTACTCCCACTGGTGCTGCTGATACTGCTGAGCTGCTGGCTCTCTGTTTGGCTGGCAGCTCTTGGAGGCAGGATCCCTGTTCCTTTAAAATCTGTCAAGGGATAGGGATCCCGCCTCCTAAAAACGTTGGTTCGTTCTGGGGAGGGGCACAAAAAGGCAGAAGCAGGGTTCCCCCTGCCTTTTCGGCCTGGCGCCGGCAGCCCCGCCTCCAGCACAAAATCCAGCCCATAATATGGGTGGCGTGGTTCTGAGGAAACATGAAACAATCATGTTAGTCAGGCATTTGTATACCCTAGTAGAGTCACTGGAAATGCTGACCCATTTAAAAAGAATTTATTTATACATTCTCAGGTAATACATCGCTGACAATGTATCACTCATCCCCAGTTGCCCCGAGTAGCTGGTGGTGGGCGGTAGAATAGGCAGCTGGGTATGAAAAATCTACAAAGCAGCTTATGGACTCATAAACAGCTGATAACTTTCCCACCCCATACAGCATGATAACTTTTTTGAACAGGAAAAGGCCATTAGGCCTAATAAACATGTATCTTATTTGGAGATGTGGCTGGTACCATTTTAAAAGAAGTCTAACTCTGGCCGCCAAAAGCGTCTACCTGCTTCTGTCAGAAAGCCCCTTTTTATACGTTAATGGGGTTCTCGGGCCCCAATAGCCTTTTGGACTTAGGGTACCTCCTATGCAGCCGACCTGCCTGGTATCCCTTCATTAAGATTCATTCATCCCTCCCCTCTAACACTTTAGATAGTGGAATTCTGATGGGGCATTTCAACAACTTACGTTTTCTTTAAAAGTCTTTTCTTAAATTGCTATTAGACTACTGGATCATCCAATATGTAACGCATGCATATTGTATATATTCCCACTATCATGCATGTATACACAATAGAAAAAAAGTCACAGTTAATCCAGTGCACTTTTTGTGTGATACTCAACTCATCGTCTCAAGTTGTCCTTTCAAGCAACAGATCTGTAACCACCGGCATATCACGATAGTATTACACAGCTAAAAATGTGCTTGCCAAATATAACCCAAGTTTAGAAGGACAACAGAGCTGAAATTCCGCAGATATTTGCTAGTCTCCTGCTGTAAGTCGCAAGTGGTTTTGCTGTTCCCTTGAGGGTTTCATTGGTAAAACAATGGGAGACTGAAGGACACCCCCCACAGAATTTCAGCCCCAACAACTTCCTTCAAGAGAACATAGGTCCAAAGTTTTACACACTCTCCATTATGAAGAAGGGCTTTTGGCCCATCGTGCCTCTGCTGGCTCTTTGAAAGTGCTATCCAGTTAGTTCCCCTTATGGAATGCTAGTGACAGCGGTGGGTACATGTCTATAGTAAATGTTCACACTGATCATAAGATTCAGCCTGACAAAAGTAGTTAATAGCCATTTCCAAAAGAACATACTGAATATATCAAGCTTCCTTTGTCTGTAATAGCTATTGTCACCAATGATACATTCCACCACCTATAACTAACTGAACTCTCCATTTATCTGGAATCCTTTCTAACCTTGTGCTATCCTTGTCAATCATCTTCCAGTGGATTTCATTTGAGAACATCGTTCTGAACTAGTTCAATGAATGGGAAGACAGATAATCAACCAGGTGGTTGATGAACTTTACAGCAAAGGCATTCTGAACATCGAAGAAAAAGATTTGATTCTGGGAACAGCACTATCTCAGGAGAAAGCGATGTTGATTCTTGGGTACATGGAGAACAAGGAGACAGCTGCATGCAATCTCATTTTGGACTACCTCAAGCACTACGACCAATATTTCTTTGAGGACCTGAAATGGACAAGTGGGTGAGAGCATTTCCAACACATAAAAATGAGAATGTAATCATTGCCAAGTCTAGTATTTTTACATGTATTAATATTTTAGTTTCCTACCAATTATTTTCTCTGTTTATATATTCACGCCATCACTAAGACCATCTATTGCAGGGTTGTCCAACCTTTTTGTACATTACAATTACAATTTTTGTCTTACATGGCTGGGGGGGGTGGGGGGGGTGGGGCTACTGAGACAATTTTGGAAAGATAAAGGCATTAATAATTTATCTTACTATTAATCAAAACATTGGCATCTTCCAGGATTACTACTCCATGGTCATTCTCTGGATTGTGACCTGAGAGAACACCCCTAGACTCTGATCATCTAAATTCTATTTCTTTGTCTGTCCCAATAGACTCTACTTCTTCTTACTTCCTGGCAGGAAAGCATGAAAAAATTCCCAACAAATTTTCATCTCCGCGTCCTATTGCACTTAGTTTCCTTTGCTGTCAATACTGTTTTTGCTTTGTTATTCTCTGCTATGTCCTAGTTTAACTTATTGAGCCATGTTTCACCTGCATGCACAAACTGACTGTTGCCCTGCACCGAAGATCTCCCACCTCTGTACTTTCCTCCCTCCTTGTCTCACGGTACTCCTCTCCTGTTCAGCCTCTGTTGTTTCTTCACCTCTCTTAGCCCCACAGCCTCATTTACTACCTCATCTCTCTGTTACCTCAGAAGCAGGTTACTCTGCTCCTCAACACCACCTGTTTCTCTTCAAAATATCTGCTTCCTCGGTTATGACTCCTTATCCACAACCTTACTGCAGAGGAGTGTGTCAACATTCCAGGCCTTATGTAATGATGGAAATGCTTCCCCCTCATAGACCACCCCTCCCAACCTATTTTCTCATTTTACTACATCCATCCTCCAAATCATGACAGTGACATGGCTAACATCTGAAATCCCACCTTGACCTAATCTCTTATTTTTCCACCTCTTAATCCACATTTGAACATGTCATTTTCTTGTAGACCTGCCCACGCCTACTCAAAAATTCTCCTTATCTATCATCTGTCTAAGCCCTGTTATTTTTCTGGCTGAAATAGCCTCTCTCACGCCCATGCTTAATCGCTGCAGTGAGCAACTCCTTATTTCAGTGATATCAATCTTCATCATAACTCCCCTTTTTTGTCCTCTTCAAAATCTCATTATCACAAAGGAGCTTGAGATCTCAGACAACCTTCTCATCTCTCTTTTCTATACATCCAGAAAGACTAAACTTATTCTTCTCGCACTTTCTTCTTAGTCCTTCTCCAAGTTCTCAACTTATAATCTTTGCTTCCTTTGATCTTCTGCATAACTGTCTTGCATCAGCTTTAAATGCTCTCAGCCTCACTACATTTCAGATCATCTCTCATCCTCACTACTCCACCAGTATAACAACTTGCTCTGTCATACCCTGTACATTTGCCATACTGCTCGCAACCTCTGTTTGACTCTGAGCTGAGCATCCAACCCCACATCCTCTCCATCACAAGGAACACCTACTTACAGCTTTGTAACAAATCCATGCCCATCTTTCCCTCAACTCCACAGCACTGAAATGGCCCTAATCAAAGTCACAAATGACATCCATTATGCATCATCCATCATCCTCTCAACATGTCTGCAGCCTTTGACACAGTTGACCACGCCATCCCCCTTTGTTGCCTTTCCTCCGTTATCCAGCTCGGAGGGACTGTCTTCACCTGGTTCCACAATAGTAGCCAGAGAATCTCCTGCAATGGCTTCTCTTCCTGTCCCCACACCATTTACAGACATGTGATCATCCCTGCCTAATCTTCCATTATGTAAAACATCTGCACCTCCAAATTCAAGCCTTTTCCTTGTTGTCTGTTACACCAATGTCCATCTGACAATTTAGGAGGAAGAATCACTCTGTGTACTGATATTGAAAATGCATTTATGCACATTTGCTTCATCAGTATTTCTAGCAATCCAGAAATACAATTTTTTTGACTTCGCTACAACCATAGACAAAAAGCTACCTTCATGAATGTATGTACAGTGTCAAAACACACAGAAACCAGAGCAATTCTTCCCTTATTATGGTAAAATGTGCTCTAACTACTTGCAAACTAAGTAACTAATTCATTTTTTCCATTTTGTCCACGAAGGCAAAATAACCAGCATCAAAAAATACACAGAGAAGGATGTCGAAATGATCGCAGAAGATTTAAGGAACCTCTATCTCTCTTCAGCTTTTCAAAAGTTTAATCCCCTTGGTGAGGAAATAGACATCATTTTCGATTTAGAAACCACATTCTCTAATGCTGTGTTCTGGAAAAAAAATACAAACAACCGCACGATAGGCCAACTAATGTTCCAGGATCTATTGGGTGAACTAAGGAACCTCACAGTGATTGAAGGTGAAGCTGGCAAAGGCAACTCTTCTGAAGAGGATTGCATCTCTCTGGGCTTCTGGAAAGCACCTCTCACTCAATTGTTTTAAATTGGTTTTCTTTATTAGCCTCAGGAGTATGCAGAAGGTTCTGTATGAAAGCATCTGTGAACAGTTGCTTAGGGAACTATATAACCTGGATAGTTTGATGTTCATGAAAACTATAGGGCTCCTGGAACAAAATGTGCTCTTCTGTTTGGATGGTTTTGATGAGTTTAAGCCCCAGGACTACCTTGAGACTGCCAGGCTTTTCACAAAGAATGCCCAGTACACGCAATGTTGGTTTTAATAACACAGACTGAGTCCCTGAGCCAGGTTCGAAGCTATGCTGATCTCTTAGTGAAAATAGGAAACCTAAGTTACAACAGTGCTCAAATGCTGATTGAAAATGTACTGGAGGAATCCTTGGCCAAGAGTTTGTTGAACCAACTTGAGCAATCATGCACGATGAAGGAGATGACGAAGACTCCACTCTTCATAGTAATCGCATGCGCCATTCAAATGGGAGATGATAACTTCATTCCAAAGACACAAACAGCATTGTTCCATACCTTGCACAAGCTAATGATCAATAAAAATCACTACAAAACCAGAGACTTGCCAGAAGAATAGGTCATTGAGAGCATAAAGCATTGTGGAGACTTGGCTTTGGATGGATTCTTTAAGTCTAAATTTGATTTTAATATAGCAGACTGTCATTTCAGAAGGAGGAAAGGCTGCTGTTGGCTGCAGGCCTCCTGAATAAATATGCTGTGCAAAGACTTCAGCCATTTTACCGAATCTTCCACAAATCTTTTCAGGAGTACACAGCAGGCAGGAGATTACATGAACTGCCGACATCTAGCTCAGCGACAGAGGTTTCCAAAGGGCAGATGTACTTACAGAAAATAAGTACTATTTCACACATCACCTTCAAATACCAGAATCTACTTCTGTTAACCTGTGAATCATCCAAAGATGCTGCAGCTGAAGTAATCAAGCACATTACAAATGTTAAGGACCATGGAACACTCTTACAGTTTATAGATGAATACCAGGAGATTGTGAATGAAGAAACACAGATGCAAAGTTCAGAGGAAGTGGAGAAACTTAAACTTGAACGTTGCCTGACCTTTGTCGATGAAAGCCGTTCTGAATCTGCTCTAGCTACAGAGTTTGAGATCTTTCTTCAGGGCAAAATACTCCATATCAATTCTCATTATAATGCAGATTACCTCTTCTACTTCTTTGAACATTTGCCAACCTGTTTAAGAGCTTTAGATCTCATTCAGCTTGGGTTTTCTGGAAACTCCTCTTCTTCAAATGGAAATGAAATCAAAAAACCTGAGAGTGAAAATCAATTGCAGCCTGTAACTCAGACCCTAATACCTGAACCAGCCATTAAACTTTTCTATGAAACACCCTGGAATCAGACTTTTAACATATTGCAAGTCACCTTGAGAGATTCTCCAGGCATGAAGCCAAAGGAGATCAAATGCATTGGGAAAATCTGTTGCTCTGCCTTGTCTTTAATGCTACATATAAGCAAGAGTGAAGGAATCACAGGAAAACTCCATAAAATTCTGAATACTTGTGCACAGAATGTTCAGGATCTAATTATTGAATTCACACCATTAATTGAGGAAGATGAACAACAGATAGTAAAGATGTCCCAATTGAAAACATTGCAGTTGAATGATCTCCAAATAGAACAAAGAGAAGGTAATCCAGCAAACAGATTGTTCTGCGAGTCTTCTCCCTTCCTCTCCTGAAGATGCTTACACATGCCTGGGTATGGCTCCACGGGCACTGGAAACTCTGGTTCCTTTGCAAGTGGCTATTTTTCATGTGTGAAATTAGACTTAGAGATTTTCAGGAGGCTGTTTGACTATGGGGCATCTTCTCCTATTCCAGTATCCACTCATGAGCACTTTCCAGCAAGGGTCTGATAACAATTAGGAACAGGTATGGGATATAATCAGCAACAGGAATCTGGATGAGGTTTTTCCCCTTAATAACTGGGTGATTCAGAAAATATAGAAGCATCTATTTTTTTAAAATTCGTTCATGGAATGTGGGCGTCACCGGCTAGGCCAGCATTTGTTGCCCATCCCTAATTGCCCTTGAACTGAGTGGCTTGCTGGACCATTTCAGAGGGCATTTAAGAGTCAACCACCTTGCTGTGGGTCTGGAGTCACATGTAGGCCAGACCAGGTAAGGAAGGCAGATTTCCTTCCCTAAAGGACATTAGTGAACCAGATGGGTTTATACAACAAGCGACAGTGGTTTCATGGTCAGCATTAGACCAACTTTTAATTCCAGATTTTTATTAATTGAATTCGAATTTCACCATCTCCCGTCGTGGGATTCGAACTCACGTCCCCAGAGCATTGGCCTGGGCCTCTGGATTACTTGTCCAGTGACATTACCACTGCGCCACCGCCTCCCCATCTATTATGCAAATTGCAACCTGCAAAGTTGTTTTCTAGATATCTGACAATGTAAGTACCATTATAAAACAGTTAGTTAAAAGGGGCAGCTGTAATTGATTGAACATTTATAATTTTGATCTTATTCCTATGATTTTTGATATTGAGCAAGTATTAATTGCAGCTGAGATGTGATTTGAGTGTAATATAGGCATCATATATAAAGTAACACCACAGCACAAAGTGTCCCCACCATCGGAACTATTTCTGAACTCTTTCTTTCTTCCCACTTTTTCTTTCAGGAGGATTCATTGATGGGATGCATTGCTTGAAAAACATTGAAAAACTACTACGAGAAAATGTGAAAATGAATGACACTGATGTTAAAAAAAAAAGGTATTGGCGCATTTGCTTAATCAAAATGATTTTTAGTGGTCCAAAGAATTATATTGTTGTTATCCTGTCCAGTAATTTTAGTGCGGTTTTAGGAATTTGTTACTCAAACCAAAATTTTATTGGTCACGAAGGGCTACAGCAGCATTAGTCAACTTGATCCAGTTTTGCATGCGGTGGACATTATAGCGACTAACAGCAAATAACATTCAACATTTCAAAGGATGGCAATCATGGGTCACCTTGTTTATTTCTGAACCACCCACTATTCATGTACATAGCTGGTGTCAGACTGTTTCAGAATGAAGCACGGAATCAAGAACGGCAATGTTTATCAGTGTATTGTTGACTGAAACCTTAGTTGACGCATGTGAACAGGTTAAATCTGTGTTGGCTCCACACAGTCAAACAGAAACATTCGAATTGTCAAATAATTTCTCAGTTCCTTCCTGCATAGAACTTAATGTAATGCAATTGTACATCATTTACAAAGGAATAGATGTAAAAAGATCTGGTGTATCTATTATATAAATTGCAACCAGAAAAGTTGATTTTTGACTATCAAAATACAATGGTCAACCCATCCTCCAGTTCAACTACTTTGCCTCCACTGAGACGTGTATTAGTAGATGCTCAGTGTTGGAGCAGAAGCTTTCTCAGCTCCAGGATAACATTATACCTCAGAGGCCAAGGTACAAACTTCCTTCCTGCCCTTGAGCCAGAGGTAGACTCCGAATGCATGTGGATGAATGAAGCAAGTGCACATCTCTGAAATTTGAAGTGCTGCTTTGTATGCATGTCGAAAAATGTAATGGGGTTTTTTTTGAAGTCAGAATACCACTGTGTGGATCAAATGTAAGACAGCTTGAATCCTAAAAAGGGTATTCAGTCCCTCCATCCTACTAGCTCCACAGACTACATTAGTCTGCTGTATCATGGATTACACCCCATCCATTTAATCTCTTGAGATAAAGTGCTCCCTGTTCCCAAATATCAAGTAAAAGTCTAGAATATCTCCACATTTCCACTTTTCAGCCTTTTTCTAGAGTTTCACAGACAACATTTCATCCTTGTCCCAGCAGCACAAGCAACTTGGTGTAATATTAACTTTCAGTGATAGGGTAAAATGAGCAATATAGGATCGGCCACTCATTATACGCACTGCCTGATTTTTTTTTCATTACGGACAGTCGATCTGATGTCACCCATTTGACATTATCGCCAAAGGTTAAAGTTACCCACTTTCTTGAATCCCATGGAGCATTTGATCTTTTCAATCTAACTCCCCCATCATCATTACCTATATTTCATCAGGCCAATGTTAACCCTATCCTCCCGACGGAAGACAGGTGGGTGGGGGGGTGGGGGGGGGGGAGCAGTTAAAATCACTGATGGATCTTGCCTACTAAGCATGTGCTGTATTTCTACAGGTTCCTAACTTAACCTGGTGTTCCAAGCAAGCAAGAGGCACACCCACTAGAAGCCAGAGGGGTCCTTCTTTTAATATGCAGATTGAATTCCAATAACGTCATTAGGGCCTGACTGCAATTTTAACTGGAGGTACATGGAGTGAAGCCAATCCTTAGGTCCCTGGCAACAATCACCTGCCACCTGACAAGCCACTCCTGCCTGCTGGCCAGCTACTTTTGGCCGCTGGTGTCGGATGGAAGATTCGGATGAGAAATAGAAATCTCTCAGAATGCACAATGCCAAGGTTGGGTTGGTTTCTCATTGGTCTCAGCTCCCATTGGCAATAGTCCCACCCCATGTTAAAATTGGGGCTTATAAGTTAGGCAGAGGCACTGTATGTGCCTTATTCTCATCAGTTCTTGAAGGATAACACAATGGCAGTAAATCTGAAAACTCAGTGCCAGTGTTGAATTACGGGCAGCTTTTTATTGTTGTCTTATGTCTGCTGGAGTTAAAGTGTTGCTTTTTCTTAACTTATTTTGCATTTTCTTTTTTAAAAAAACAAGCCGAAAGCCTGAAGAACTTCAGCTGTATCTCAGTGTTCCATCTATCCCAGCTGGCAGGTCTTGGAAGTGGAATTGAGCAACTTGTGGCAGAATTAAGTAGTGGCATCTGCAGCCTCCAAGAAATTAAACTGGCCGCCTGCTGTCTGACAGAAAGAGCTGTCATAACACTTGGTCCATAGTTTTTTTTATTGTGTTTCTTCCCTATTTCCGTTAATATTTGAATATTCACATTCAAGTAGTAAGTCCTAATGGAATCTTCAAGGAAGACTGGCTTGGAGGAGTTGCTGTGGCTTTCATTCCAATTTTGTCCTTTCATTCCTTCCTCCCTTCCTTAAATTGGCAACTCTTGCTTGGTAGTAGCATCATTCTCGCTGCTAAGTCCATGGTCATTCTTCACATGTTAACACGGGAAGTGAAGGGTGGACATTCGTCTGGAGTTACATGGGCTCCCTGGCTTAATTCCAGTAGGCAGTGTAATAAAATTAGGCAGAGAACCGTTTAGCCAACTCCCTGCAATATAAATTGTCCTCCTTTTCAAGAAGATATTCCTGCCTGTTTCAGTTATTGCATTGTCTCTTTTAATTCGCAGCTCAAAATCTCCACAATTTACAAACATTGACAGTACTTGCTTTATCAGGAAATAATCTAGCAGAGGAAGCAGTCAACGCAGTCAGTCAACTAGGTAAGCAAGACAATTAATTCATCACATTTTCAATTAGGTGGCTGATCTCTTGTGGCATTGCTCACAGATTAGTCTGAGATTGGAGAATGGTTGCTAAATATGGATGGAGCTATGATTAACATGGCTTGTTTATTTCAAGCCCATAGTCATGTACTCCATCTGGGGAAGTGGTTAAAATTGGTTTATCCTGAGGTCAGTTGGAGGCTAATTATAGAATCATAGATTAGTACAGCACAGAAAGGGGTCATTCGGCCCATTAAGTCTGCGCTGGCTCTTTTGAACAGCAATCCAGTTCGTCCAACTCCCCACTCCTTCACCATATCATTGCTGAGTGAAATTTCTGTAGATTGGAAGCTGCCAATAAATCTCTGGCTCCTGTCCTTGGAGAGAGGAGATGTCAGGAAAGCAAGCTGGAAGTCACTGGGTTTCTTCCTCTCTTTCTCTGCTATAATTTTAAGATTCCGAAGTTTGATGATTTGAGGTGTGATGTCTGAAATATGGTGCATGCATGTATAGTTTTTATAGTTGGCATATTTGTATATAAACTGGAGATGTGTAACAAAATCTTTACTTTTTTTCCTGCAGTTGACCAGCTAACAGTTGTCTCAGATTTAAAGGTGCTGATGTTGCCTTTTGGACACAATGTCAACAGTTGCCTTGGAAAACTGGCAATCCAGCTGAAAAGCCTAACAAATGTGACAAAGCTAGGTCTGCAGAAATGGAGTCTGACTGACCTAGACCTTAACTTACTGGGTAAGTTAAATTCCCAGGGCCCAAACTTCCAAACAGGCTTTCATGGTCTAAAGTACTGTGTATCATGAATCAGTATCAAAAGATAAACCTGAAGGATGAAAGAACTAATGTTTGGATTAGAGATACAGCACTGAAACAGGCCCTTCGGCCCACCGAGTCTGTGCCGAACATCAACCACCCATTTATACTAATCCTACACTAATCCCATATTCCTACCAAACATCCCCACCTGTCCCTATATTTCCCTACCACCTACCTATACTAGTGACAATTTATAATGGCCAATTTTACCTATCAACCTGCAAGTCTTTTGGCTTGTGGGAGGAAACCGGAGCACCCGGAGAAAACCCACGCAGACACAGGGAGAACTTGCAAACTCCACACAGGCAGTACCCGGAATCGAACCCGGGTCCCTGGAGCTATGAGGCTGCAGTGCTAACCACTGCGCCACTGTGCCAATGTAGCCATTGTTAACTAAAAAAAGTGCAATGAAGTTAACACACATCAAAACGTATACCAATTCATCAATAATTGGAGCATGTTTCAGTGTTAACGTAAAAAAGGAAAAAAAAGACTTGCATTTATTTGGCGCCTATCATGACCATAGGCTATCACAAAGCACTTTACAGCCAAAGAAGTACTTTTGCAGTGTAGTCACTATGTAATGTAGGAAATGTGGCAGCCAATTTGTGCACAGCAAGCTCCCACAAACAGCAATGCGATAATGACCAGATAATCTGTTTTTGTTATGTAGATTGAGGGATAAATACTGGACGAGCCATCTGGTATAACTCCCCTGCTCTTTATTGTATTCCATATTTTAGAAGTTTGTCATTTACATCTGTTAATGGAAACAAGGTGACAAATTGCCTCTAGGATGGGCAGGAAGTTATATTGGGTTGGAGCAATTGGTGAGTAGAATTCCCCAGGAATCAGATTGACAATTTGGATTCTGAAGCATTTAGGCAATTTGGTTAAATTTTCAGATGATACCAACATGGGAGAAGCAGCTGAATCTGAGGAGACAGATTGGAAACTTCAAAATGAGTTAATCAATTTTTGACAAATTATTCTCGTGTAAAGCACCTTGGGCCTTTTCCTACAACAACAATTTGCATTAATATAACACTTTTAAACATATGCAATGTCCCAAGCATTTCACAGAAATGTTATCAAACAAAATTTGACACCGAGCTACATAATAGATATTAGGAGAGATGACCAAATGCTTGGTCAAAGAGATAAGTTTTAAGGAGTGTCTTAAGGGAGGAGAAAGATAAGAAGGAAGACAGAGAGGTGTAGGGAATGAATTCCAAAGCTTAGTGCCTCAGCAGCTGAAGGCACGGCCACCAATAGTGGAGTGATTAAAATAAAAGCAAAATACTGCGGATGCTGGAAATCTGAAATAAAAATCGAAAGTGCTGGAAATACTTAGCAGATCTGGCAGCATCTGTGGAGAGAGAAGCAGAGTTAATGTTTCAGATCAGTGATCCTTTCATCAGAACAGGCAAAGGTTAGAAATGTAATAGGTTTTAAGAAAATAAAGTGCAGGTGGGGGAAAAGAGAACAAAAGGGAAGGTGTGTGATAGAATAGAGGGCCAGAGAGATTAACTAACAAGGAGATCATGGGGCAAAGGTAAAGAGTGTGCTAATGGTGTGGTGAAAGACAAAGCATTAGTGCAGAGAGAGTGTTAATGACAGAATAATGAGCAGCCCTAGCCAAAAGCACAAACATGAAAAAATCAGTAGGCAGGCACATGGAGTGATTAAAATTGGGGATGCTCAAGCAGACAGAATTGGAGAAGCCCAAATATCTCGCAGGGTTGTAGGGGTGGGAGGTTACAGAAATAGGAAGAGGTGAGGCTATGGAGGAAAGCAAGGATGAGAATTTTTAAACTGAGGCATTGCTGAATCAGGAGCCAATGTAGGTCAACATTTTCTATTTTGGTTTCAGATTCCTAGCAGACTTATCATTTTATCTACTACTTGTTGAATTTCTTTTCCTCAGCTTCCTTGGTCATCAACAGACATCTGGAAAACCTTCAGTGTTTGGACCTGGCAGAGAATTCTGTGACCACCAAAGGCTGGATTGCATTTTTTGGAGCCCTGAGATCCAGTGAAACAGGCGGCCTTTTCAGGTTGACATCCTTAGATTTTAGCAGCCAGATGGAATTACATCCTGAAGCACTCCTGGTGAAAGAGTTTGTTCAGTGGATAGTAAGCCTCCATTTCATCCAGGAAGCTGTACTAATGAAATGGATGTTTGATGAAAATGACCTGAATATGAGTAAGAATGCAAAAACAACCCAAAAAAGAGAATTTCAGTTAAGGCTTACAGAAACATGCAAGTGACAGAACAAGTCATGATCAGGAAGTGGATTTGAAGTGTCTGTCAATTTTGTTCTGCTTTACTGTAAAAAAGAACTATTTTTTCACTAATTAAAATGTTGTCTTTTTATTATAATTTAAATAAATTATTGGGTCTAAATGGGCCTTAGGAACATAGGAAGGCACGTATGAACAGGAGTAGGCCATTCGTCCCCGCAAGCCTGTTATACCAGGGCTGATCTGTATTTAACTCCATCTACCTGCTTTGTTCCATAACCCTTAATACACTTACATGACAAAAATCTTTCAGTCTCAGTTTTGTAACTTTCAATTGACTTAGCCTCAACAGCTTTTGGGGGACAGAGTTCCAGATGACCACTACCCATTGTGTGGAGAAATGCCACCTGACATCAACCCTGAATGGCCTAGTTCTAATTTTAAAGAATTGCCCCCCTCGTTTTGGACTCTCCCACCGGAGGAAATAGTTTCTCTCCGTTCACCCTGTCAACTCCTTGAAACATCTCAATTAGATCTCCCCTTAATCTTGTAAACTAAAGGGAATACAAACCTAGTTTATGCAACTTGTTCTCATAATTTAACCTTAGGTACGGGCTGTGAATTTTGACAGTGTTTCAGTCCCACACTGGGCACAAGACAGGCTTCAGGTAGCGATAGCCTGATGTATATGTACATCAGACACTCCGCTCTACAATGTCAACAACATGTTGATCGCAGCAAATCCTTCCATTTAGAGAGATCTGTTCCCTGCAATTAGGAATTTTCCAAAAACTTTTTGTGTAGGATAAGCATTCAGTGTACATTTTTTTGACAAATCAGATCCACAGCACTCTGTTCTGAAGTAGGGTGGCTGGAGCCATTGGGCCCCAGGGGTCGACTGCAGGAGGAGATGCGACCAACTATAGAAGAATGGGGAGAACTGCGTGAATAAGAAGATAGGTGATAAAAATGTCCCCTTCTTGAGGCACCTGCAGTCGTGTGGTTCCTCTCTACCAGGTAAAGAATATGATAAAATGTGAATTGGAGCACCAACTTAGGACTGCAAAGAACTGAGGGCCAGTGATTGTGTGCTCCAGGTGGGGGAATGTGCATTTGTAAGTCGACCCTCACGTACAAAACAGCGAGATGTAGTAGAATTGGGAGCGTGCAGGGAGCATTGCAAGCAGCAATAGAGCACCCAGTGGGACATTCCTGGGGGAGCCCCTGTTGAAAAAACTGTGTACCACAACTTACATACTGTGGGGTGCAATTTCTGCTTTGGGTACAATTGACAAGCTGGGTGCAAACTGCGCTTAAAATTGCGTTGGTTTTCCAAAGTTTCCACCTGAGCTCATTTGCATAATCACAAACATGAGTTTTTTTATGAACCAGTGCACTCGGGCAGCATAATAGAACATAATTGTTTCATTTTTGCGTTAAAATATATTGCTCGGATCTATAGAGTGGTAATCTGGTGCAGTTTTCTTAATACAGCTGAAAATTTATCACAAAAATAAGCATTTTTAATAACGTGATTTTAAATAACCGAAAATGATTTTTAAAAAAACTATACAAAACCATTTATACAAGAGCAAAATACTGTGGATGCTGGAAATCTGAAATAAAAACGGAAAATGCTGGGAATACTCAGCGTGTCTGTGGAGAGAGAAACAGAATTAACGTTTCAGATCTGTGAGCTTTCGCTGCGCATTCAACAGGAAAAAACTGAGTATTTTTGTGGGTTTTTTAAAATGACTTTTATCGTGAAAATCCCGGCAAGTGATGTGAGTGTCCCATTTTGCTGTGTCAGTCAGCGGGAAGAAGGTTTTGAGTTGCACCAATGGGCAAATAACATAGCTACAGCAGTAACTCACAACTTGCTTCAAACTGGCACCCGGCGGCCGTGTCATGTCCTTTTGTTGCATCACTTCATGTTTAGTTTCCCGGACCATCTCCCTTTAATAATTTCCCGCCCCCTCTCCTGTATATCTATCTGTACGACCTGTCTCTGCATTTCAACATTCATTTCATTTCCTTTGTTTTAACCCCTTTCTTGCTACCCTCGTTCTGTTTTTTGTTGTTGTTCTCCTTCACTGCTGGCCCTCTCCACTTTAATCTCCAGTTTCAGTTTTCTACATTATGCTTTCTTATTCTGTGCCGGCTATACGGTGCCACTCTCGCCTCCCCGTGTCTTTTAATTTCTGCCCTTGCTGCTGGCTCATCCGCTCTGTTAGCCCCGGTACGCTCAGCATCGCCGCCCCGGGTGCTCCCGGTGACAGTGACAGCTCGCAAAGGCGGATGAGAGAGAGAGCGCCGCGAACAAGCCGAGCCGCACCAGCACAGCGGATCGTCTGCAGCACTGGGCCAAGTGCGGAGAAAGCGCAGTGTGTCCCCTCAACCTCCTCCTCCCTCCTCTTCCTCGGCCAGGATCGCCAATGCCAACCATGATGGTCAGTCCCAATGCTTCTCTCTGAATGCGAGAGCAGCCTCTGTTTGCTTTACTTATATTCTCAGATTTAAGGAAGAGAAGGGGAAGGTGTGCAGATGCGAAGAGGGAGGAGAGCCTGATCCTGGGGCTTAGCTGAGGAGCTTGCACTGAGCAGGCGGTTGCGGGCGTTTCACAAATACTGCAGTGAAAATGCACGGGACAGCTTTGACCTTCGGGCTCGTGTAGGATTTCAATTTTTAAAAAAGGGGGGGAAATAAAGGGAAAGGAGACCCATCTGGAATTCCCTTGGCGTGGACAACTTTAGCTGGCTTGTTTCCTTGTAGGATGTGCAGCAACTCACCTTCCAGCCAGGACGATCAAAGACAATGTAAATTTCTATCATATATGTTTTACCAGGCAGTGAGAGACCGCAAACCTGTGTGGATGCTAGAGGACATGAGGACTATGGAATCATTTTACTGGGAAGAGAATACCAGCCTGCGCACTTACTCACCTTCAGAAGCCCTCCTGTATGCAGTGGTCCACAATCATCTACCCTATGCACAATACCTGTTATCTCATTATCAGGACGAGGCACTCGAGGTACCTGGAGATCGTTTCTGCTGTTGCCCATCATCTGCCCCTCATCTCGCCTTGGCAGTCCGGTATGACCGCAAGGACATACTGGGCCTGATCCTTAAGATAACCAATCAACTCCCTGGCTTTAAGTCCTACATCAACAGGAAGGGCTGCTTCCACATAGAAGATGGAAAGACGCCTTTACATTTAGCCTGTGAGCTGCTGAGAGCGGAGACTGTTCTAATGTTGCTGGGCAGTGGAGCTTCACCCAAGATTGTAGACAGCAAAGGGCTAACTCCTCTGGATGTCATCTTAGAGCAACTCCGGGTGTCAAAGATCAACGTGGAGTCCAAAAAGCTGTGCATCGATCAGCTGCTGCTCTTCATGTCAAGTCTCCAGTTTAAAATGAAAAGGGTTTTAGAAGACAATCCGAATGAATGGAATGGGCTTTTGGGAGAAGAGAAATACAACTACCTGTGCGGGAAAGCACCCGCCACTTTATTCCTCATATCTATGCAAGGCATTTTAAAATGCCTTCCACCATCCAGATTTCCAGCCAGCATCAAAGAATTGCCCATACCACAGTCCTTAAAGCCCTTACCTTTAGGAACTTCGTCATTCCACTATGTGGACGTCCTGTAGCATTCATTCATTCATTCCTCAAGACAGATTGTCCCTAAAAGGGATTTTTTTTTGAACGTGAATTAATTGTTGCTACCGGAGCATGCTGTTGCATCAAATACAAAATAGTCCTCTAAAGATACTGCATGGCGTGTAATTTTTGATATATTGTATAGTTTGGTCATCCCTCAACACGTCTTAAAATACTGACGTTGAAACAGATCAGGAGCATGACACAGTTAACTGACAGATTAAAGCACTTAAAAAAAAAATACCATGCGCAGAGAATGCTGAATAAAATTGCAAGCCTTGCAATATTTGGCTGCTTAAATGACAAATTGGCAGAACTTAGATCAAGAAGAAAACTGCAATTCAATTCTAAATAATTGCATGACATCTTCAATGTAGTAGCTGGATGCTAGCTATACATTTCTGCAAATATAGTGATGGAATTCTAGTTATACTGTTTTGGATTTCTCAAATCGCATAGGCCGTGGGTTAATATAACGATGCACAGTGAAGGATAAATGCGCGAGGATTCATTTCGGCTGTGAATGAGCATGGGTCCATGGGTTAATAAACTAAGTTCCATAGAGAAACACGAGTAAAATATTAGGACGAACATTTTTTTAGCTGAGAAAATGAAGTCAAATAAATAAACGTGCATGTTTAATATATGTTAAAATATTAAAATTATTCAGCGGTAGAGCCTCTATATATATATAAAGTGTAATTAGTACCAAAGTTTACTTATTTATATGCCAACAAACTTTTCGCAAGTGTTTCTTTCTTTCTTTGGCCTCCTTGTCGAGAGAGACAACGGATAAGCGCCTGGAGGTGGTCATGGTTTGTGAAATAAAAACAAAAAATGCTGGAACCACTCAGCAGGTCTGGCAGCATCTGTGAAAAGAGAAGCAGAGTTAACGTTTCGGGTCAGTGACCCTTCATCGGACACTGACCGGAAACGTCAACTCTGCTTCTCTTTTCACAGATGCTGCCAGACCTGCTGAGTGGTTCCAGCATTTCTTGTTTTTATTTCAGATTTCCAGCATCCGGAGTATTTTGCTTTTATTCATGGTTTGTGAAGCAGCGCCTGGAGTGGCTATAAAGGCCAATTCTAGAGTGACAGACTCTTTCACAGGTGCTGCAGAAAAAATTGGTTGTCGGGGCTGTTACACAGTTGGCTCTCTCATTGCGCTTCTGTCTTTTTTCCTGCCAACTGCTAAGTCTCTTCGACTCGCCACTCTTTAGCCCCGCCTTTATGGCTGTCCACCAGCTCTGGCAATCACTGGCAACTGACTCCCACGACTTGTGGTCAATGTCACAGGACTTCATGTCACGTTTGCAGACGCCTTTAAAGCGGAGACATAGACGGCTGGTGGGTCTGATAGCAGTGACGAGCTCGCTGTACAATGTGTCCTTGGGATTCCTGCCATCTCAAGCGCCACTGGCTAGGTAGGGTTTTATGCTGGGGATGTTGGCTGCCTCGATGACTTCTGTGTTGGAGATACGGTCCTGCCACCTGATGCCAAGGATTCTCTGGAGACAGCAAAGATGGAATGAATTGAGACGTCGCTCTTGGCTGACATACATTGTCCAGGCCTCGCTGCCATACAGCAAGGTACTGAGGACACAGGCTTGATGCACACATGTTTTCCGTGTCAGTGCGCCATTTTCCCAGACACTCTTGGCCAGTCTGAACATAGCAGCAGAAGCCTTTCCCATGCGCTTGTTGATTTCTTCATTGAGAGACAGGTCACTGGTAATAGTTGAGCCTAGGTAGGTAAACTCTTGAACCACTTCCAGAGCGTGGTCACCGATATTGATGGATGGAGCATTTCTGACATCCTGTACCATGATGTTCGTTTTCTTGAGACTGATGGTTAGGCCAAATTCATTGCAGGCAGCCGCAATCCTGTTGATGAGTCTCTGCAGACATTCTTTTTTTTTTAGAGATATAGCACTGAAACAGGCCCTTCGGCCCACCGAGACTGTGCCGAACATCAACCACCCATTTATACTAATCCTACACTAATCCCATATTCCTACCACATCCCCACCTGTCCCTATATTTCCCTACCACCTACCTATACTAGGGGCAATTTATAATGGCCAATTTACCTATCAACCTGCAAGTCTTTGGCATGTGGGAGGAAACCGGAGCACCCGGAGGAAACCCACGCAGACACAGGGAGAACTTGCAAACTCCACACAGGCAGTACCCAGAATTGAACCCGGGTCGCTGGATCTGCGGTGAGGCTGTGGTGCTAACCACTGCGCCACTGTGCCGCCCTTCTGTGTGGGATGTTAATGCAGCATCGTCAGAAAAGAGGAGTTCCCTGATGAGGACCTTCTGTACTTTCTTCTTCGCTCTAAGATGGGTAAGGTTGAACAACCTCCCATCCGACCTTGTGTGGAGGAAAATTCCTCCTTCTGAAGACTTGAACGCATGTGAGAGCAGCAGTGAGAAGAAGATCCCAAACAGTGTAGGTGCGAGAACACAGCCACTCAGGATAGGAAAGGGGTCTGATGAGGCACTGCGATGCTGAATTATGCCTTTCATATCGTCATGGAATGAGGTGATGATATTTAGTAGCTTTGGTGGACATCCGATCTTTGCTAGTAGTCTGAAGATGGATGAGCTGGACAAACAGCCAACAAAATTGGAATTCAGTGATGCCATTGATTCTCTAGCCAGTGAAAAAGCCCATGGAAAGGATGGCATTACCCCTGAAATAATCAAGAGTGCCAAGCCTGCTATACACTCAGCACTCCATGAACTGCTTTGCCTGTGCTGAGATGAGGGAGCAGTACCACAGGACATGCGCGATCCCAATATCATCACCCTCTATAAGAACAAGGGTGACCGCAGTGACTGCAACAACTAACGTGGAATCTCCCTGCTCAGTATAGTGGGGAAAGTCTTCGCACGAGTCGCTTTAAACAGACTCCAGAAGCTGGCTGAGTGTGTCTACCCTGAGGCACAGTGCGGCTTTCGAGCAGAGAGATCTACCTTTGACATGCTGTTCTCCCTTTGCCAGCTACAAGAGAAATGCTGCAAACAACAGATGCCCCTCTATGTTACTTTCATTGATCTCACCAAAACCTTTGACCTCGTCAGCAGATGTGGGCTCTTCAGACTTTCGCAAATGTACAAGTTCCCATTATTCAGGACCTTAATAATTCTTACAACATGGTGCATTTAACGGAGATTTTTATTTATTTATTTTCAGATATTGTACCCGGGTCCCTGGAGCTGTGAGGCTGCGGTGCTAACCACTGCGCCACTGTGTGAAACTTTTAATCATGTATATTTGTTTATTAAATATAAAAAGTACAGTTAAATATTTATTGCAACAGTACAGATGTGTTATCCAATATTTTCGTCATTAGCTAAACATGATTAATTGTGAATCCAGATATGGCTAATAGTATTTCTGGTTAGCAAATGAAAAATGAGTATTCAACACCATCATTGGGCATGTGATCTTAATACTTACTAATATGGCCGCATGCATATGTATTTTAACCTCTCTATGCGTTTGTTGAGATAAAAAGATAAAAGCAGAGTGTGCGAGTGTTGATCATCATGACTGCTGTAACAACAACAACTTATATTTGCATGGCACCTTAATGTGATAAAGCATCCCAAGGCACTTCACAGCCATGTTATAAAGCAAATTTGACACAATTTGACATAAGAAGCTATTAGGACAGATGACCAAAAAGCTTGGTCAAAGATGTAGGTTTTAAGGAGCTTCTTAAATGAGGAAACAGAGGTAGTGAGGCAGAGAGGTTTAGAGAGGGGATTAGAGCCTTGGTTGTTGAAGGCACAGCCACCAATTGCGGAGTGATTAAAATTGGGAATGCTCAAGAGGCCAGAATTAGAGGAACGCAGGTATCACAGAGGGCTGTGGGGCTGGAGGAGATGACAGAGATAGGGAGGATTAAGGCCATGGAGGTTACTGAAATGTTTGTTAAATAACTATACGGATGCAAAGTATATTTACCTGTATTGTATGAGTGTATGAAAGGCGTTTTCTGCTAAATTTAATACATGTATCTAAAGCAGTGTTGCTGCAGCCACATCTGTGTCTAGTCAGCAATTTATATTGGACAACACTGCAGTAAAGCATTTGTAATTATAAGTGCATGTGTAAGTATGAACATCTTTTGTATTACTGATATGCATAAGTGCAGAATGAGTTTATTTAAAAAGTAATAAATAAGACAAAATTCTGATAAATGTCTCGGTTAGTATTTTAAAGTTCAAATGGAAACTCGTCCAGCAATGTGACATTTTGTATATTTGTGTGTTCAGAATGGGGTTGCTGCTGCACCTGTCACTGGAACTATTTTGCATAACTGTTGATTATTAAATATCACTATATCAAATGACTGTGATGCCATAGATGGTGAGCAAATGCATGGAAATGACAATTCTGCTGTTCTTGGCCGGGTGCTCCGGTTTCCTCCCACAAGCCAAAGACTTGCAGGTTGGTAGGTAAATTGGCCATTATAAATTGCCCCTAGTATAGGTAGGTGGTAGGCAAATATAGGGACAGGTGGGGATGTGGTAGGAATATGGGATTAGTGTAGGATTAGTATAAATGGGTGGTTGATGGTCGGCACAGACTCGGTGTGCCGAAGGGCCTATTTCAGTGCTGTATCTCTAAACTAAACTAAAACTAAACTAAATCCTGTGCACTGTGACACTGAAACAAATGCCAATTTCACAGCAAAAAGCTACTTAGAAAAGTACAGGAGCAAAAAAGACAGTAACCGAGCTATCCCAAAAGTTAATACCCTTCTAGGGCCAACTCCATCAAATCTCTTTCAGTTTGTTCATTTCTTCATCGGTGTTATCTTCTTCCCAGAGGGTTGACTGCCATGGATCTCCACCTCTGTCTGCTCTGTGCTGCCCTTACACATTCCGCATAGATCAACTGCATCCAGTCCATTATATCCTTCGTCCATTTTCTCCTCTGCTTCCCTCTCCCACGTTTACTGTCAGTGTTTACTTCTAATAATTGTCTCTGTCTACCTTCTGCTCTAATGAGACTGAAATATTGTGTCTTTCTCCCTTTGATGTTATGCACTAATTTCCTCTTTTCTCCAGCCATTTACAGCACTTTCTCATTGTTTTTTTCTGTCTATGTAGGATATGCGGAACATCCCCCTATATGTCCCCATCTCAAATGCATTCAGCTTATCAATAGTCTCTTTGTTTGTTGTCCATGTCTCCAAGGCATGTAACATAGATGACAAAATGTAGCACCTCAGCATTCTTTTCCTAAGATTCAGATTCAGTTTCTTCGATGTTAATACATCCTTTATTCTGGCAAAGTTGGTCTTAACTATCTCAGTTCTCCTTCAGATCTCACAATCACATCTACCTTTGCCTGTGATAATCTGCCCAAGGTATGTGAAACTTTTCACTTGTTTCAGGACTTGTCATTTACTGCAATTTTCACTTCCGGGGTTATATCCCTGTTTATCACCATTGTCTTGGTCCTCTTCACATTCATTCTTAATCCATGTTCCATATTCCTTGCATTCACTTTGTTTGCAATTTCCTGTAGTGCCTCTTCTGACTCTGTAACCAGTGCAGTGTCATCTGCATATCTCAAGTTGTTGATGTTCAACCCAACAATGTTGCAATGTGTTGACGAGGGCAGCCCAAACTCGGAAATATCTATCCAATTCTCCTTTAAAGTTTTGCTTTCATTTCCTTCCTGGGTAGTAAATTCCATGCCTGCACACACCTTCTGCATAAAATAGTTGAACCTGAACTATCTATTCCAACCTTGAACCCATGTCCACTTGTTCTAAAGTTTGTGGCAATCTTCAAAGTCCACTTTACCTGTTCCCTTACAAATATTGAATATTTCAATAATACTTCACCTGAGCCTTTTTTTCCTCTCTTGACTAAACAGTTCCAGGCTCTTCACCCTCTCCTCACATCCCAGATGTCTTAAGCTGGTATTTGCACCGCTCTCAGGGTCTGGATATCCCTGCTGTGATACAGTTACTGGAATCGTTCATAATACTCTATGTGTGTTTGTACCAATGGCTGGTACAACCTAAACATCACTTCCCAAAATTTGTTCTCCATTCCTCTGGCTATAGACCGAGTTAACTTTCTTTATTGTGATGCACACCATGTTTTTGATTTCAGTGAACTATCCACCAATACCTAGTGACCTGTCTTCTTGGATTTGGTAGAAGCTCTGTTACTCTAGCATTAACTCTGCAGATTTAAAGTGCAATTTTAACAAAAATTTGAATCATTTTGGCCCTTATATCTTTTTTTATTCATTCATTCATGGGATGTGAGCATCGTTGGCTAGGCCAGCATTTATTGCCCATCCCTAATTGCCCTTGAGATGGTGATGGTGAGATGCCATCTTGAACTGCTGCAGTCTATGTGGGGTAGGTACACCCACTGTGCTATTAGGATGGGAGTTCCAGGATTTTGACCCAACAACAGTGAAGGAACAGCGATATAGTTCCAAATCAGGATGGCGTGTGGCTTGGAAGGGAACTTGCAGATGGTGTTGTTCCCATGCATCTGCTGCCCTTGTCCTTCTAGGTGGTAGGGGTCGTGGGACTGGAAGGTGCTTTCTAGGGAGCCTTGGTGCGTTGTTGCAGTACATCTTGTAGATGGTACACACTGCTGCCACTGTGCGTCGGTGGTGGAGGGAGTGAATGTTTGTAAATGGGGTGCCAATCAAGCGGGCTGCTTTGTCCTGGATGATGTCAAGCTTCTTGAGTGTTGTTGGAGCTGCACCCATCCAGGCAAGTGGAGAGTATTCCATCACACTCCTGACTTGTGCCTTGTAGATGATGAGCAGTAGAGCATGGCTACCCGACCCGAACCCGACGGGACCTGACAACATGTGTTGGGTTCAGGTCGGGTCGCTCTTCTGGGTCCGGCTTTCGGGCTTGGGTCGGGACAGGCCGGGTCGGACAAACTCTATAACCACCTTCGGTCCGTAGCTCCAATCTTAATGTACTTTTTAAACAACCTTTCAAGTCCAGTTACAGTTTTAAATAAAAACAACAAATGCTGGAAATACTCTGGCAGCATCTGTGGAGAGAGAAGCAGAGTTAACGTTTCAGGTCAGTGACCCTTCATCAGAACTGTTGCAGTTTTTGTTGCTTATCTGCACAAGTTTAAAAAGTGAAAAACAGAAGCTAGGTTAACTGAACATTCTGGTGTTCAGGTCAGGTGTGGGAAAAAATGAAAGGACTCAGGTCAGGTTGGACGCGGGTCGGATGTGGTTCTGTCGGGCTTGGGTCGGGTTTCATTTGCAGATCCGAGCTGGCCTTTAGTGGGCAGGCTTTGGGGAGTCAGGAGGTCAGTTACTCGCCGCAGGATTCCTAGCCTCTGACCTGCTCTTGTAGCCATGGTATTTATATGGCTACTCCAGTTCAGTTTCTGGTCAATGGTCACCCCCAGTATGTTGATAGTGGGGGATTCAGCGATCATCATGCCATTGAACGTAAAGGGGAGGTGGTTAGATTTTCTCTTGTTGGAGATGGTCATTGCCTGGCACTTGTGTGGCGCAAATGTTACTTGCCACTTATCAGCCCGAGCCTGGATATTGTCCTGGTCTTGCTGCATTTCTACATGGACTGCTTCAGTATCTGAATGGTGCTGAACATTATGCAATCATCAGCGAACATCCCCACTTCTGACCTTATGATTGAAGGAAGGTCATTGATGAAGCAGCTGAAGATGGTTGGGCTTAGGACACTACCCTGAGGAACTCCTGCAGTGATGGCCTGGAGCTCAGATGATTGACCTCCAACAACCACAACCATCTTCCTTTGCGTTAGGTATGACTCCAACCAGCGGAGAAATTTCCCCCGATTCCCATTGACTTCAATTTTGCTAGGGCTCCTTGATGCCATACTCAGTCAAATGCTGCCTTGATGTCACTCTCTTGAGTTCAGCTCTTTTGTCCATGTTTGGACCAAGGATGTAATGAGGTCAGGAGCTGAATGGCCCTGGCAGAACCCAAACTGAGCAGGTTATTGCTAAGCAATTGCTGCTTGATAGCACTGTCAATGACACCTTCCATCACTTTACTGATGATTGAGAGTTGACTGATGGGGCAGTAATTGGCTAGGTTGGACTTGTCCTGCTTTTTGTGTACAGGACATACTTGGGCAATTTTCCACATTGCGGGGTAGATGCCAGTGTTGTAGCTGTCCTGGAAAAGCTTGGCTGGGGCACGGCAAGTTCTGGAGCACAAAGTCTTCAGTACTATTGCCGGAATGTTGTCAGGACCCATAGCCTTTGCAGTATCCAATGCCTTCAGTCATTTCTTGATATCACGCGGAGTGAATTGAATTGGCTGAATACTGGCATCTGTGATGCTGGGGACCTCAGGAGCAGGCCGAGATGGATCGTCCACTCGGCACTTCTGGCTGAAGATTGTTGCAAATACTTCAGCCTTATCTTTTGCACTGATTTGCTGGGCTCCCCCATAATTGAGGATGGGGATATTTGTGAAGTCTGCTCCTCCAGTTAGTTGTTTAATTGTCCACCACCATTCATGACTGGATGTGGCAGGACTGCAGAGCTTAGATCTGATTCGTTGTTTATGGGATTGCTTAGTTCAATCTATCGCATGCTGCTTATGCAGTTAGGAACGCAAGTAGTCCTGGATTATAGCTTCACCAGGTTGAAACCTCATTCTGAGCTACACCAGGTGCTGTTCCTGCCATGCCCTTCTGCCCTCCTCATTGAACCAGGGTTGGCCTCCCGGCTTGATGGTAATGGTAGAGTGGGGGATATGCTGGGCTATGAGGTTACAGATTGTGTTTGACTACAATTCTGCTGCTGCTGATGGCCTACAGTGCCTCATTGATGCCCAATTTTGCATTGCTAGATCTGTTCGATACCTATCCCATTTAGCATGGTGGTAGTGCCAAACAATGTGAAGGCAGGACTTCGTCTCCACAAGCACTGTGCGGTAGTCACTCCTACCAATAATTGTCATGGACAGATGCATCTGCGGCAGGCAGATTGGTGAGGATGAGGTCAAGTATGTTTTTCATTTTTGTTGGTTCTCTCAGTACCTGCTGCAGACCCAGTCTAGCAGCTATGTCCTTTAGGACTCGGCCAGTTCGGTCAGTCGTGGTGCTACCGAGCCACTCTTGGTGATGGACATTGAAGTCCCCCACCCAGAGTACATTCTGCACCCTTGCCACTCAGTGCTTCTTCCAAGTGGTGATCAACATGGAAGAGTACTGATTCATCACTTGAGGGAGGGCAGTAGGTGGTCATCAGCAGGAAGTTTCCTTGCCCATGTTTGACCTGATGCCATGAGACTTCATGGGGTCCAGAGTCGATATTGAGGACTCCCAGAGCAACTCCCTCCTGACTGTATAGCACCGGTGGGACAGGACATACCCAGGGATGGTGATGGTGGTGTCTGGGACATTGTCTACATGGTACAAATCTGTGGGTATGATTGTGTCAGGCTGTTGCTTGACTGGTCTGTGGGACAGCTCTCCCAACTTTGGCACAAGCCCCCAGATGTTAGTAAAGAGGACTTTGCAGGGTCGACAGGGTTGGGTTTGCTGTTGTTGTTTCCGGTGCCTAGGTCAATGCCAGGTGGTCCGTCTGGTTTCATTCTTTATTGACTGCATAGCGGTTAGATACAACTGAGTGGCTTGCTCGGCCATTTCAGCGGGCATTTAAGAGACAATCACATTGATGTGGGTCTGGTGTCACATGTAGCCCAGGACAGGTAAGGACAGCAGATTTCCTTCTCTAAAGGGCATTAGTGAACCAGATGGGTTTTTATAACAATCAACAATGGTTTCATGGCCATCATTAGACCAGTTTTTTAAATTCCTGATTTATAAATTGAATTCAGTTTCCACCTTCTGCTGTGGTGGGATTTGCACCCTCGTCCCAAGAGCAATACCATGGGTCTCTGGGTTACTAGTCCAGTGACATCACTACTACGCCACCGTTTCCCCACAATCTAGTGGGCATTCTACTGGATCTCCTGTTATAATGTTTCCAGGAGACCAGTAGAACCCCCCAAGGAATTTTCAGGATCTTTGTTTCCAGTTACTCTATTTTTATTCCATTTATTTCTCTTTATCGTTATCTTAACTTCATTTGACTTTTTCTGTCTAATCTAACCTTGACTGATTGGTGCCTATGGCCATTACTGATTTTTTTTTCTGTTTCATGTTTCTCTTAAGCTTTTTGGAGGTGGAAGACCTTTCAAGAACATGGGATTTGCATAACTGAAAATGACTGTGAATTTATATATATATTTATCACCCATTTAAAAATTCAAAGAGAGAAGATTGACTTGGTCACTTTATATATATATACATACACATAACCAGGCCAAACTCTGTTAGATTAATAAAGTCATTGGCAGCTCTCAGCCCTTAACATTTTCACTCAAGTAATCTCATTGAATTTCATATTTTGCTTTGATCTGTCAATAGAAATGACTATGGGCTATATTCGCAAACACTTAGTAGCCTAGATTTTGCAGTTGTAATGACAGCAAACCTGTAAGCATTCATCATCATTGCAACTGTGAAACTGACAGCAGCATCTGGTGTCTGCACAAATGAAGTTAAACTCCTCTGCAGGATGCACAGTTGAAGACCCCACAGATGGAAATCTTTAGAAATCCCTTCAATTCAGGTGAACTTCCACTTTTTACTCTCTAATCTCACTGTAAAGGCCACTGAAAAAGCTATGCCTTGTGAATAAGGTGTAACTGGGTTTTTCATGGCATACTAAGTACTAATTACTGATGAACAACCTCTCTGGCCCTGAAATACTAATTTTATATTTGTAGACTGTCAAATTTTTGCACTATGATAAAAATCCCATTGGCTTTTAATGTTACAATTTTTAAAAGCTAGTTTATGCTTTTTCAGGTTTTACCTTCATCCCATGTATCTGTCCCACTCTTTAGTCTGCTCTCTTTAAAATGATTAAAATGTGAGGATAATCTGTGAATTTTACTTCCTGGTTTTCTGTCTATGAGAATTCTTCAATGTGATCGGATGCTTAGACTGCTTGGTGAGACCACTGTTCTGGATGCTGGAAACACACTTAAGTTGGCACCAGAATCAAATAAATACTGGGAAAGGTGAAATCCATGCCACAGAGATAGCTTGATCTTTGTGGGCAGCTTTCTTTGAGGTCAGCAGTGAACGCCATCACTTTGCTGCTGATTGCAAAATCTGGGCCAATGCATCCATATGGCATTCCTTTGCTCACTATTTCAGCAGAGCCATTAATCTTGTTAAAATATATGGGTTAGAGCATGCATTAAAACAGTAGGTTCTGGACTGTTAAGTAGTTTAATCAGTAGTAATTTCTAGGTTGCAATAAATGGTTTACTGGCCAATTTGTTTCACGCATACTTATACTAAAAACCTGATAAAACTGGTCATTTGGCAAGCCTGACAGAATATAAAATTCGATATCATAACTTGCATAAATAAATAATGCAAAATTAACATTAGGTATCTTCAATCCACGGTATACATTTTATTGCCAAAAATGTTTTGGATTCATGTTGTCTGTTCCAGCAACAACAACATGCATTTTTATAGTGAATTTAATGTAATAAAACATCCCAAAGCACTTCACGGGAGCATTATAAAGCAAAATTTGACACTAAGCCACATTAAGAGACATTAGTGCAGATGGCCAATAGCTTGGTCAAAGAGGTAGGTTTTAAGGAGTGTCCTAAAGGAAGGAAAAGAGAGATAAAGAGGCAGAGAGGTTTAAGAAAGGAATTCCAAAATGTGGGGCCTAGGCAGCTGAAGGTGTGGCCAGCAGTGGTGGAGCAATTAAAGTCCCGGAATGCTTAAGAGACCAGGATTAGATGAGCGTGGAAATCTTGGAGGATTCTGGAGCTAGAAGAGACCACAAAGATGAGGAGGGGTGAGGTCATGGAGGAATTTGAAAACAAGGGTAAGAATTTTAAAATCAAGGTGTTGCTTGATCGGGAACTAATGTAGGTCAGTGAGTACACAGGCCATGGGTGAACGGGATGGTGTGAGTAAGGGCTTGGGCAGCAGTACTTTGAATGCCCTCAAGTTTACAGAGGGTAGAATATGGCAGGCTGGCCAGGAGTGTGTTGGAATAGACAAGTCTAAAGGTAACAAAGGCATGAATTAGGGTTTCAGCGTCAGATGAGCTCAGATAGGGGTGGAGTCAGGTGATGTTATGGAGATGGAAATAAATGGTCCTTGTGAGGGTGCGGGTATACGGTCGGAAGCTCATCTTGGGGTCAGATATGACACCGAGGTTGCTAATAGTTTGCTTCAACCTCAGAGAGTTGCCAGGTGGAGGGATGGAGTAGGTAGCTAGGGAATGGAGTTTGTGGCCAAGAACGAAAACAATGGGCAGATTATGTTCTGCCCAGAGGTGGGGGTGGGGGAGGCAGGGGGAAGCAAAATGGCAGGAGGCGCCGTCCTGACTGGAGCATTTAATGGCCACTTAAGGGCATCCTTCCATCTTTACTTCAATTCTGTGGAAGACGGAGGGGCCCGCCGCAGTGGTGAGATGCCGCCAGGTAAAGTCTGGTGGCCTCCTAGCAGGATTGGGGAGGGTCACTTCTTTAGGGGCAATCCATGGACCCTGGAGGGCCCCCTCGCCGGCGATGCCACCTGCCTCCCCCACCACCCCCCACCCCGGAAGACCCCCCCCACCAACCCCTGCCAGGACCTGCCTGAATTACCTCAGCCACCCTAACCCCACTTTCCTCTCCCGGGTCTTCTCCTGTCTTCATACTGCAGGGCCTCCTGCAGTACCAGCAGTGGTCACCATTCCCAGTGGCACTGCTGGTACTGCAGAGCTACCGGCCTTCCACTTGGCTGGCAGCTCTTAGAGGTGGGAGCTTGTCCCTTAAAGGGATTGCCTGCCCACAATGGAATAGCAATGGGGGTCCTACGGAGGACTGAGGTGGGGTCTTCCACTCACCTTCTGGCCCGCTGACAGGCCCCAATGGTTTTGTTCTTCATAATATTTAATTAGAGAAAATTTTTGCTCATGCAGTACTGGATGTCAGACAAGCAGTCTGAAAATTTAACAACAGTGGAGGAGTTAAGAAGGTGGTGGTGAGGTAGAGCTAGGTGTCATATGAACATATTAATTAGGAGTAGGCCATTCAGCCCCTCGAGCCTGCTCCACCATTTGATAACTCAGTCTTGAATATATTCAATGACCCAGCCTCTACTGCTCTCTGCGGAAGCAAATTCCAGACTAACAACCCTCTGGGAAAAAAAAAATTCTCCTCATCTCCGTCTTAAATGGCGGATCCATTATTTTTAATCTGTGTCCCCTAGTTCTAATCTCACCCATAAGCGGAAACATCCTTTCAGCATCCACCCTGTCAAGTCCCCTCAGTGTCTTATATGTTTCAATAAGATCACGTCTCATTCTTCTAAACTCCTATGGGTATAGGCCCAACTTGTTCAATCTTTCTTCTTAAGATAAACCCTTCATCCCAGGAATCAGTCGAATAAACCTTCTCTGAACTGCTTCTAATGCAATTTTATCCTTTCTTTACTAAGGAGACCAAAACTGCACACAGGAATCCAGATGTGGTCTCACTTAAGCCCTGTACAGCTGTAGCAAAACTTTCCTACTTTTACACTTGATTCCTCTTGCATTAAACGACAATGTTCCATTTTACTTCCTAATCACTTGCTGTACCTGCACACTTACTTTTGGTGACTCATGGACCAGGACACCCAGATTCTTCTGTTTTGCAGAGTTCTGAAGTCTCTCTCCCTTTCCATTCTTCCTGCCAAAGTGGACAAGTTCACATTTTCCTACATTATACTCCATCTGCCAAATTTTTGCCCGCTTACCTAACCTATCTACATCCCTTTGTAGAATCTTTGGGCTGAATTTTATTAGCGCACCACACATCATGGCGGCGCGCTTTGAACTTGGTGGCGTTCTGACACGGAAGCATCGCTGCTGAGCCCCCGTGATATTTCGCGTGGGGGCTCATTTAAATGGACGGTGCGGAGCAGCCGCCCCCGATGATGGACGGCGTGCGGTGCCACTGTGCAGGCGCAGGCGCCATTTTTAAAGGGCTTCGAGCCCTTTGAAGCAATTTAAATGTTTAAAGCGACAGACTCGTTTACAAATTGAAATAAAAATCTGTTCACACCTGCAGTCCCTCTCCCATCCCCGCAATGAATAAACAGTTAATTTTTTGCCCTATCCCCTCCAAAAAAGTGAGTTCCCCCTATGGAGTTCCAAAGGTGCGTGAGTTGCGGCCAGTGGCCGTAAAATCGGCACGGGACAGCCGCTGGGACCAGGTAGGTTAATCTGCATGTTTATTCCATTCATTTTAATATTTAAATGAAGGCCTCACCACTGGGTGATGGGGGGTGCGGGGGTGGGGAAGGACGCACCAAGGCCTCGCCGCTGCTGGTGTGATTCTGTTAATATGTGGTGGGTCTTCTCTGCATCGTGGGTCGTGGAGGGCTGCTCCTGCAAGTATTTTATGGGCACCTCCCCTCCCCCACCACAATTGTATGTTTTTTCTTTCAGCTGGATGCTATCTCTAACTTCCTTAGTTAGCCACTAGTTAGGATAGTGCATCCTTCTCCTAGAGTCTTTCTTTCTCAATTGAATATACCTTTGCTGAGATAATATCTCCTTAAATTTCTACCACTGCTTCTCTACTGCCCTATCTTTTAACCTAATTTCCCAGTACACTTTGGCCAACTCTGTCTTCATACCCTTGTAATTGCCTTTATTTAAGTTTAAAATACTAGTCTTAGACCACACTTCTTACCCTCAATCTGAATGTGAAATTCTATCATGTTATGATGACTGTTGCCTCGAGGGCTCATTTGCTATGAGGTCATTAAATTAGTCCTATCTCATTGAATGTTACCAGGTCTAGAATGGCTTTCTCCCTGGTTGGCACTAGAACTACAAATTTGTCTTGAATACACTCTATGAACTCATTTTCCAGCCGACCTTTGCCAATCACCCAATCAGTATGTAGATTAAAATATTCCATGGTTATTGCAGTACCTTTCTTGCAAGCCACCTTTATTTCTTTCTGTATACTCTGTCCTACAGTGTAGCTACTGTTCGGGGAGCTATAAACTACTCCTGCAAGTGACTTCTTTCCTTTGCTATTTCTTATCTCTAACCAAAGTGATTCTACATCTTGATCTTTTGAACTAAGCCTGCATATGAAAACTAACAATGTGTTTTTGGGATGATGTCGCTGAAGGGCAGTATGTAGATGAGAAATAGGAGGGGACCAAAGATAGATCCTTGGAGACACCAGAGTTAATGGTGCGGGAGCGGGAAGAGAAGCCATTGCAAGTGATATTCTGGCTACGATTAGATTAGAATGGAACCAACCAAGTGCAATCGAGCCAGCTGGAGGACAGTGGAGAAGTGTTGGAGGAGGAAGGTATGATCAACCATGTCAAAGGCTGCAGACTGATCAAGAAGGAGAGATACTTAACCTTCATTATAGTTGCATAGGATGTCAGGTGTGACTTTGGTAAGAGCCTTTTCGGTACTGTGGAAGGCAGGGAAGTATCATTTTGGGAGGGAAGGTGCCATTGCCCCTCAGCCAGGTTTCCATCAAGGGCATGATGTGAACGCAGTCATCTACAGTAAGTTCATGGATGGCAAGGACCTTTTTTAAAAATTCATTTGTGGGATGTGGGCATGGCTGACTAGGCCAGCATTTATTGCCCATCCCTAATTGCCCTTGAACTCAGTGGCTTGCTAGGCCATTTCAGAAAGCATTTAAGAGTCGACCACATTGCTGTGGGTCTGGAGTCACATACAGGCCAGACCAGGTAAGTAAGTGTATTTAAATGTATTGATTTTATCGATTATCAACAGCAGGGGGGCCACCACACAGCCTCGCTGTGGCCGGGAGGATTGGGCCGGGCCCTGCCGGCGTCGAGGTCCGTGGGGGACCTCATCCAGATCCATCGTCAGGCCCCACCCCCAACATGGATCACAACGTCGAGGGCTTCTTAAAATCCAGCCCACTGTCAGAATCCACAGGATTCACAGTGGGTGGGCTCAGCTAGACAGGATGGAGATTGGCAAGATTAGCCCGCATTGGGTACGCTGGGCATGAAGAGCTGTGAGAGCAGAATTGGGCAATTGGGGTTACAAATGCTGAGTGCCTCAATGAGCCCTCCTGGAGATGGCATAGAGGGAAGCTGTAGGCTTACCTAAGGGAGTCAAGCCTAGGACAGTGCCAAAACAGCAGGAAGGTCAAAGAGTACTGAAAGTTTGGGGTAGGGATTTGGGATCCCTACCTGAGTGTACCTGAGACGGGAGAAGTGAAATGACAATAGAATAGAGGGGTCTAGAAGGGGTAAAAAGAAAAGAAGTAAAAAAGGGGGAGAAAAATGTGGAAATAAAGTGATGGGCTGGGATCCAGAGTGGCAGCCAAAATGCACACGCGAATGGACACAGGGAAAACTCAAATTAAATAAATCTGTTAACATAGCAGTTATTAGAGTACCTAAAAACAGACAGGAGGCAATAGGAGCCCAGAGTCAAAGTCAAGTTCCAGTGGTGGGATAATGCTGATGTTGTAGGGTGGAGTCAGCATGGAACATCGATGAACAGTTGTCTGAGTTCGGAGATAGGTATAGCGAGTGAAGTGCTGAAGCCATTTGAGGATAGAGTATCAGGAAATGCTATAGAGATTAGGAACAAAACTGAGATGCACCCACGCCATAATCAGTGGGACTGTGCACTCGGAGCGAGAAGCTACCCATAGATTTTCCAACAAACTCAGAGTAAACCGAAAGACTAATGCATTGTATCATGAGAAGAGACAGAACAGAACTCTACATCACGACGAGATCCTGGTTACAGATTTATATTGGGAGAATTATTTCCTCACAGAGAGTAATGGAAAATCAGAGAAGCAACAATCCAGGAAGCTTTCATATTTGGAGATATGGAAGGGACATGTCTCCAACCCATCTTCTCAACAGCGGTCCCAATAACACTTTTCTGATTTTTTACCCTTGTATTTCCTTAGTAACGTTACTATATTTTTATCCTGGTTCCTCAACATTATGAAAAGAAAAGCACAAAAACAATGAAGCTATTGTAATGTTTTACTAATGAATAAATAATTATATTGGTTATGTGTGATTAAGACAGGCATACACCAAATTGCTGATCTGGTGACACTGTAACATACCCACATATCGGGTGCACATACCAATTTTGGTCTATGCACCCTCTGGCATTCAAACTTTAAATTAATCAACTAACATGTTATTAATGAAGCATTAGAACACATAGCTCCTCTTTATTATCAATTTTTACTGTTACTTGTTTTCTCATATAGACAAATGAGAGAAAACATACAATAATTTAAAAAAACAATTTCCTACCAATTTCTCCTTGGATCACTATTCATTTGTGAGGAAGGATTAGAGAAACATGTGTTTTTCAGTCTGGAAAGAAGGTATCTGAGAGGTAATCTTATTAGGGAATATAAGATTGTTCAGGGTATATAAAAAGTTATCCCTGAATATCATTTTAAATAAACTATGGCAATAGAATTCAGGGACACAGGTGCAAATTTAATCAAAGGTTATTTTAGGACTGTATCAGGAAATGTTTCTTCACACAAAGAGTGATCAATGTATGGAATGGATTTCCTGATGGAGTAGTGGAAGAAAAACCATGGAGTAAGTTAAGAAATAATAAGATGCTATAGCAACAGGCCATTACAATTCCTTTGGATAGTGGAATTAAGATGGGCCAAATGGCTTAACTCAACCACAATTGTGATCTTGTGAATCAAAAGAACAGTAGGAAAAATACATGCTTTGCTCATGTTCCCGCACCACCACACCCGCCCACCACCCCTCCCCTCCCCCGATAACACTATAAAGTGTACTTCTCTTACAACATAACCTAAGCCTGTGTCTAAGTGCTATCTGAATGAAAGGAGCAAATGTGGTTACAGGCTGCTGTTGCTTTACTTTAAATTTGTTCTCGGGATTTGGGCAGTCCAGTAAGGCTATATTTAATGTCAATCACTTGTTGCTCTGAGGAGGTGATGGTGTAACTTCTTCTCTTCTTAATCTTCTTTGCCCTAACAAAAAGATCATCTTGTGGTAATAGTGCTCCTACAATGGTGAAATTAGAGAATTCCAGAATTTTGACTCAGAAATGTTGAAGAAGTGACAATATATGCTGAAATCAGCAATGTGTGTTACTAAGTGGAGGACTTGGGAGTGTTGGCTTTTCACACACTCTTTTTGATCTCAGAGTACTCACAATTGATTAACATGTAATAGACTAGAGTAGCTACATTTTAGCTTTGAACCACTGACACTCTGTCCTTAAAGGTACCTCGCACTCGTAAAGATACCTCTTACACCTGCTAAGTAAACGTTCTTAATGAAGAAAAACAGAGGAAATAAAAGTTTTCTGATTAATACAGAAAAACTAAGAAAAGCTGATACATTTACCAAATCCAAAAGGGTTGTGAGGATGCTGGGAGGTTTCCCCAGCTATTATGCAGCCTCTCTTTATGTGGGAAAATACTATGACGTTAGATGAACGGATAGCAGAAAAGAAACATGTGGTCCAAGGAGGCAAAGTAATTCTGAAAGCTGACTATAATGAATAGATTTCATCCAATTAAAACAGATGAAGATAAGTGTGTGATCTGCAGCATTAGCTGCATCACTGTTAAATTACACAAGTGAGAAGATGAAGGAGGAATTAGTTGTCAAAAATTGCAAACATACAGTTAGCTGAGAAGCTTGAGGCTCACAAAACAATCTTACAAGCAGAATTCCAACAGCCAGTGGATGAGGAGGTCTGAAATAAGAAAGTTGTCTTTGCTAAAAGACAGCAGAGCTTATCTCATGAAATGCTGGAATTCACACAGTTAAACCAGAAGAGCTAACCACACAAGAGGTTAGAACACAGTTGACACAAAAGGAATTGTAAGTTTTTAACCTAGAAACTTCCCTGTAATCAAAGAATAGTTGATCAGGAGCTGATTAATTGGGCCTGTGTTGTAACCCTCTATGTTTTCTATGTATAAAACATGACTCCATATAATGTGCA
This sequence comes from Heterodontus francisci, assembly GCF_036365525.1. Lineage (NCBI taxonomy): Eukaryota > Metazoa > Chordata > Chondrichthyes > Heterodontiformes > Heterodontidae > Heterodontus > Heterodontus francisci. Next base: position 100,075,913 of record NC_090383.1, on the reverse strand, counting down.
ATTTCAGTGAACATCACTAGAGGACACCATTGCCCTTTCAAAATTCTGTTTACAGTTTAATTTGAAACTGTAACAGCAAAAGATCAGTCTGAAGCCACGTGGTTAGCAATAATTTTGCACCATATCCAAAATCATTAAGAGATAAATATGTCCTTGACCGCCATGCAAATACAGCTATGTTTCATAGTTTAGGTGCACCATTCTCACTTCCTTCATTATCACTCCTGTCCTCAAGAAACCCAATCTTAATGTCCTTATTCTCTCCCACTATTGCCCTATTGCCAACCTTCCCTTTCTTTCCAAACATGTTGTTGCCAACTTTCTCACCACTTCTTATTCAAGACCATCCAATTGGATTTTCCAGCCAGTCTACAGTCCTGGTCCAGGTCACAAACAATACCTTGTGCAATAAACAAGGGCTGTCTGCCTCTTTTCATATTCCTCGAGCTCTCTGGTGCTTTCAACAATATTGATCATTCAATCTCCTCCAGTCTCTCCCTTCTGCAGTCCATCTTTATCACCTGGTTCTGGTAATACTTGTTGCAACATAGGCAATAAATAGCCTCCAAAAGTTTCTCATCTTCTGCCTACATGACATCTCAAGGATACATCCTTGGTCCTCTTCCTTTCAACATTTACATTTCCTCTCGACAAGGACCTCCAGCTCTACCTTTCTGCCTCCTCCATTATACAAAGGCTGTTGCTTTACACTCCATTTGTCTATCGAACAATGAGACCTGAATGTAATTAGGATTATTAGTTTGGGTGGAGGGTGAATGTCAACATTGATTGATTAGGCTGACTGGCCTGTCTCCATGTTGTAACTTCAATGTATAAAACCCAACAATAGATAATATGCAACTTCAGTGAACAGCACTAAAGGGACTAGAATGAGACACAGACTACTGGGTGTCAGTGGCAGCAAACCTATCAGTTATGCCACTTGCACCACCTGGAGGGAGATGGCAGTGGCACTGAATTTCAACTCTCTGACCTCCAAATGCCACAAGAAGTTTAATGACCTCACAAGGCCATTCAAGGTAGTGCACTTTCCCTTATCTTCCTTGGCCACCTTAGGCAGCAGTACACTCTGCATCCTCTAAAAGGAACACTTGTACAAATAACTCTTCACAAAGCACTTTGGTTAAGGGGTTTCTAACCTGGCATCTTGCAAGAAGGCATATCCACTAACAGCAATTACTTACTTGCATAGACCTAAATGCATAAGCCTTTAACAGGCTGGTACCCCGATATCTCTGACTCCAGCTCTTGGCACACACTCCTCAACTGCTGACTTTCCCCACATTTACTGAATTTCTTGCATCACAAATTGATACACAATTCCTGCAATAGGCCATTCTTAGTTTCTACTCTCCCTTCCTTCAGACCAACCGCAGCAATGGGAGGCGGGTGTGGGGGGTGCACAGGGTGGGTGTGGGTGGCAGAGTAGAAGGAAGATAATGATGATGAGGAGAAATAACAGATATACTTGACCCTCATTGTCAATTATGATAATCAGAAGGAAGGTAAGGAAGATGTTGAAGAAGCGGGAAATAAAGAAGCTGAAGGGGCGGCACAGTGGCGCAATGGTTAGCACCGCAGCCTCACAGCTCCAGCGACCTGGGTTCGGTTCTGGGTCCTGCCTGTGCGGAGTTTGCAAGTTCTCCCTGTGACCGTGTGGGTTTCCACTGGGTGCTCCGGTTTCCTCCCACAGCCAAAGACTTGCAGGTTGCTAGGTAAATTGGCCGCTGTAAATTGCCCCTAGTGTAGGTAGGTGGTAGGAGAATTAAGGGAAGATGGGGATGTGGTAGGGAATATGGGATTAATGTAGGATTAGTATAAATGGGTGGTTGATGGTCAGCACAGACTCAGTGGGCCAAAGGGCCTGTTTCAGTGCTGTATCTCTCTATGAATTTGGACTCAAGCTCACCCATTATTTACTACAAAGATCGCTCACCCTGCTTTACTCTGCCAGAATATTTCACCTCAACCCCTGCATGACTTTTTTCTCACTCACATGCTCCAGGTCAAATACTTTCACCATAGTGGCGAACTGCATTGTATTACTGAGACTATGATACTGGGAGATTGAGAGAGCATGAGGGAGCTTGAGAGGTGGGTGAGGATGTTCCACCTTCTCAGAGGTTGCTGAGGAAAAGGCTCTCTATGGCTTCAGAGTAGAGGGACATCGGAATTTGTGGATATTCACCTGAAAAGAAGGATTTTTGACGAACATCACAACTATGTGGAGACATTGCCTCATGAGGGGATTCCAAATCTGTGTTCCAGGTAAAAGAGTTAGAGAAATGACACGTTTTAGAGAGCCATTGAACCACAGTGAAAACTTGCCATTCTATTTAGGACATAAGGCTGTTTGATGAAGGGGCCCCAACGGTGTCAACGTGAAAAGGAGAAGCCTGCAGATGTCTTACCTTGGCTGCCCTCAACAAATCATTAAGCCTTTTATGGCACTGTTCTGCTGTCTTGAGGGTAAGAGAGATAGCACTCAGAGCCACTGGTATCACCTTCCACCTGACTCTGCTGACTGAATTTGGAGGCCTCCTTCCCTGTGAGCCCAGCAGTATCTGTAGATTGGCATCTGAAAATTCCAGATTTGCCCTTTTCTACCACCACAAGCCTTCCTTGTGACTCACCACTTTGTGAAGTTGCAGTCATTATGAAGACTTGAGAAATAACAAGGGAATCCTTTAGTAAGAAATTACTGTAGCTGAGCATTCTGATTAAAGCTTAAGGAGGAAACAGACCACTTACCTGCTGCGCCTCCAAAAGTCTGCATTAAATCCTGTAGCAATGATTTGCCAATCTCCCCTGCATTGATTTACTCTCAGGTTACATTGGCGTGGTTCTCCTGATCCAACAGTCAATACTGAAATGAACAGGATTCTGCAGAGTTCAGGGACACAATCTGCTGGCAGGCAGAAATCCTGCTGCATTACTGCAGCACAAATGACAATGCACATTTTGGGGGGGCCAACGTATATTGCAGAAATGAAAGATGTGATAGGTTATAGAAGATAAAACCTTCACAAAAATTGCAGGTTGCTTTAGAACACAAAATAAAGGCTGGTGTCTGGGAAATATGTTAAAATAGTGCATTCATGAATAAATGAATTGTGCTCCAGTGTGAGAGGATACAAGTACGTGTGTAGTCCTCCACAAAACAATCCTTAATCTCTGCCTAAGAGACACTTTGTAAACGGTGAAAAGTAAAATCAGTAAGAGAATCGTTAAAACTCCTGTGCCTCTCTTAAAAACTGACTGAAGAGCAGGCTGGTTACAGGCAGATCTGTTTCCTTCCATTTTGAGCTGTATATTGCAACTGGGGGAGATGATAAAAAGACAATGGGAGAGGTTGGCTGCCTTTGTACCCACCTTTTGTGTCTAAAATTCAGATTGTGTGTGGGGGAGGGGGTGGGGTGGTGGTGTGTCGGGGCATCCAGGCATGATCGCCCTCGCCCAATTCTCCCTGAAGTGTCTGGGGCACTCACCTAAAATCCATGTTAGGCTTCTTGAATCATGGACCTGATGCCTGGTTTGGTACCCCGTTGCCAAATTCGGCAGAAGCTAGATTTACTGTGGCCGAACCAGTTGTTGTGAAAGGAAGTTCAGATACATTTTGTTGTTCTTTTTAATGTGGATTCAGGAGGAGCAATACAACAGGGCCCCTGTCAACCTGTACTCCCGCTGCCCTCACCTGCCCCAACCATGCGTTCTCCACCCCCCACCGCACCACCCCCACCACCTGCAGGAGTTATTTGTGGCCAACACAGTGCCAAGCTGGCTGATTTCTCCATGGGGTGAGCTGCACTGGGACATCCAAATGGTGCCTGCAGCTCGCCGATTTCATGGAAATGATGCTCGAGACCCAATTTGGTGCAAGCCTCAGGCCTATGTCCAGGGGCAGTTGGGGTCCAGGCGAGCCACCCATTTCACCCTGGGCACTGCCACAAAATCAAATTTTAAATTGAAATGAATGAATAATGGCGTGGATCATGACGAGTTAGAAGGTGCACTGAGGTATAACCTTGCTCCAAATGGCCATTCGAAATGGGCAGTAGGGAATCACAGCCTGTTTTTCACACTCTTCGATTTTCTTTTCCTTTGCTTCAAAATGAATTTACTGTTTAATAACAATAGGGGTGTTTATGTCATACTGGAGATACGATCAAGGCCATTGATACACAATAAAAAGTCAAATCTATTTTTGTTAAATGGTATCTGGGATTTTAACTGGTACTTTGTGGGTAGACTCAATTATTCTTTGAAAAATACATTCCTTTACCTTAATATTTATCATTAGCAATTTTAAGCTGAGATTACATCACAATATGTTATACAGCTGTACCAGTTAAAGTTAAATATCTGAAGCCTGAAAATACTGGGTTTAGGGAGGGCATCAGTTAGCAATTGTGCTTTTATGAGGGCAGAAACTTTTGATTGGGCTGATATATGCCACAGACGTGCCCTGGCGTAAATTCTGTTGAGTTCTCGGGTGCTCTGAAGAATCCTTCCTCCCAGTAGTAACTCCTACTGACCAGAGGGTCCACAGAGACCCAAGGAACAGGCGAATAAAATGTAGTTAGGCTTCCTCTTTAATGTTTTGCCTCCCCCACCTCAGGATTTTGCATTGAATTTGGGACTATTGGCAGTCAGAACATCCCAAAAAACATTGGCACACTTGCAAAGCATGGAATGAGGAAAGGCTATCCAGAACGTCAAACTCATCCCTTTCACAGTTTCTCTTTTAACGACTTTACCCCAACTCGTTTCACCTGCTGCGGAACATGCTGAAAAGCTGCTCTTTCTTTCAACCCATCCAAAGATAAATCAAGCACAACTCCAGAATATCTATCCATCTGTACAATTTACATTATTAATTCCTGGTTGGTTGCCTTCCTTGGCATTACATTTCTGTGCTCCCAGCAGCTTAGGAACTATCATGATGTGTCATGTATTATTGAGCAATCTTTTGCCTGCTTCCCCTTATAAATCAAATATAGAACATGAGACTGACTTAACAATCTCATGTTTTTACTTCATTCTTCAGTTTGAAGATAAACTTCATGTTGTTTTAATAAGGGAATGTTTTGAGGGTTTTCTCATCAATAAAATCTCAAAATAAACAGATCTGGGCCAGTGATCATGAAGAATAATTTACAAATGTTGTCTTTGTTCAGTGCAAGTTAACGATCTGAAAGCATGGCTTTGAAAATGTGAGAATGGTTTATTTAAACTCCCCTAAACTAAAGTGGCAAGAAAAACTCTGGCAGCTGATCGGATTGGAAAAGCTGACAGAGTCACTGTCTACTCTGCCTATTGAAATGTCCATGGTTAATGCTTACAGAGGATTGGTTTGAGTTGATCTGTGAAGGCGAATCCCTGAGCTCTCTCTTCTTTCTTCATGCCTTTGTGCTTTTGAGTTGACCTGCCAACATTTATCAGCATAATGCCATTACTCACATAGACAATATCCCCTTGTTCCTCTATAATTATCATTAATATGGAAGGCGATAACTTAAAAAAATACGTTGATGGAATTGAAAGCAGCCCTTTCTGGACTTTCACATAGATCAGAAAGGCTGGTAAAAATCTGATTTTGGCTTAAATTTTAAACCAAAACCAGGATGGCTACTGAATGACAAAGATATTTGTTACTCCTCAGGCTTATGACACCTCTTCCCCTGTCCACCAGTGCTGCAGAGGATCGTTACATTGACAAGCACATGAAGACAAGGATAAGAACTGAGAAAGCCGTTGTCGTACTTAAAGGAAGATTCGAGTGTCTGGATGGGCTCAGAGGTTCCCTTACAATATGCGCCTGGCTTTATCTTGTGAATTGGGGTAGTATGTTGTGTGCTTCACAACTTTGCAGTCAGAAAGGACTGATAATGGATATCCCAAAAGATGCCAGAGAGTCTGTGATGACAGTGGTGATGCTGTAGAGTCAGTCCACAAAGAACAGAAAGCAAGTTCTGTGGCTGCTAGATATCTGAAAGGCAGACTCAATTGACACATCTTCACAGAGGACATGACCATTATTATTTGGAAGTTTCAGCCCAACAAAGATCTGCCACCTCTCACCAACTCTCATTGATCGATGTAAAACACTTGCTCCTCAAAACGAACCATCACAAACAAGTCCTGAGTCATACCATCAGCACTCTGAACACTTGGGCCTGGGCCGCTACAAAATATTGTGAGCCTCTTGCAATATAAGTGGCACTTCTTTTCAGGCCTGCAAGTCCTGGGATGGACGTGAGACATGTTAAACCTTTGTCGTGAGTCCTTTGGCACCCTGGTCCTGCAAAGCAGAAGGCAGATGGAGTGCTCTTCTGTGCTGCTGCCATGAGCAGACACAGCCTATCAGGCATATGCATTAGATTCTCCACTGGTATTTAGCACTTCTACATTAGCATCCTTCGGCTTCCTTGTGTGCTCTGTTTTTAACGATCGACTTCCTTGTGTGCTCTGTTTTTAACGTTGTGTTAGTTCGTCATCAGCACTTTCTATATCCCCTCAAGTGGGTGTCTCTGGGCTGCTGATCTTGGTCTTCAGCAATTTTCTCTGACATGCAGCATCTGCTGTGAAAAAAACAGTGCTGTTAACCATGGTATGCTTGAGTAGAATTCTGTTATAATCAGCTACTTTGTAGATATCTTCTAAGCAAAGTGGTAGGTGGTGAAGAGATTGAAGAATATAGGGCACAAATATTCCCACATCTCCATTCTCAACTACCAGGCTAGAGTGGAAGTCAATTAGTACCTTTAATTCCTCTCCATGTGGTGTCAAATGCCAGATGCAGCCTGGTGTTCCCTGGCATTGTATACTTTCAGCTCTTGCAGGAGGAATGTATACTCTTAATTGACTGCTGCAGTCTCCAGATCCTGCAGTCATAAGCAGACAGGATTCAGGGAACTGATGATAGCAATGGTCGATGCCAGGGAGGAAGGATTTAGGTCGTAAGAATTCATTGTGTTAACACACATTATAAGAGGTGAAACACTGAATATGAGCGCTCTCAAGTGACCTTGTTTCTGGGACAAGGGATATGGTGTCATGAGACATCCTAAAAGGTAGTATTGCACTATTGTTTCTGGGAATACCTGTGTGCATCTCTGTGATTCAGCTATCTACCCTTATATATATCTGATAGCAGTCTCAGCTTTGATAACCTAGTGAGGTCATTAAACTGCTCCACTGTTAGTTAGCCTTGGCTCAGTGGTAATACTCTTCCCTGAGTCAGAAGATTTGTAGGTTCAAGCCTCACTCCAGAGACTTGATGACACATAATCTAGGTTGGCACTTCAATGCAGTATTAAGGAATGTTGCATCTCAGAAGTGATATCTTTAAAATGAGGCATTAAACCGAGGCCATGCTTGCCCTAGCAGGTGGATATAAAAGATCCCATTGGTATTATTTGAAGATTAGTGAGGATGTTCCTCTGGTATCCTAGCTCACAGTTATCCCTGAACCAGCATTACTAAAATAATATCTGCTCATTTATCTTATGGCTGCATTTACTGACAATGCCACCACTAGGTGGCGGAGTACTTGCACATGCACAAATGCAGACTCATGCACTGAAACGTCATCGTCTGCAACGTTTTTGGCAGCTGTCAGTAGTAAAGATGGCGCTGCTCAATTTATCACAAAAACAAAAACAAATGAAACCTAAATCCCCACAGAGGCTGCAATCACCGTCTCCATCCCACCCCCAACAGTACCTCACTCCCTCCTGCCATTGCGCTTCTCTTTGCCGCTGCCTCCCTCACCCATCTGCTCACCGCTTCTCCCCCCTCGGCCACTTGCTCCCTCCTTCACCTCCCCACCACCCCCCCCAACCTGTTGGCCACTCACTCCCCGTCTCGCCACTTCTCCCCCTCGGCCAGTCACTTCACCCCCACTTCCCCCCCCCATGGGCCGCTTGCTTCCTGCCTCGCCACTTCTCCCCCCCTCTGCTCTGCCTCTGCTCTGTACTCCCTCCTGCTTCTGCTCCTTGCTCCCTTTTGCTTGCAGTCTCCCTCCCCTCCCCTGTCTTTGTCACTCTCTCTCTCCCCCACTTCCCCTGTACAGGGGAGAAAGGCAGCGATCGTGGGAGGGAGCAGGGACCAGAAGCGGGAGGGAGCAGAGGCAGAGCAGAGGGGGGAGAAGTGGCAAGGTGGGGAGTGAGTGACCCACAGATTAGTGGTGGGGGGGGTTGAAGCGGGGAGCGAGTGGCCAAGAGGGGAGAAGTGGCGAGGCTGGGAGCAAGCGGCCCACAGGTGGAGGGTGGAGTGGGGAGCAAATGGCCGGAGGGGGAGAAGTGGTGAGGCCGGAAGCGAGCGGCAAGCAGGCATTGCAGTACGCAATGACGTTTTCGTGCACATGCGCAAATTAGTCCTGGCAAGCCTGGTGCTGATGTAGGCTGCACACACGCAGCACCATACTGACAGCAAGAGTCCGTTCTGTGAATGTGCAAAGCTGGGACTGCTCTGATGACATCGGCGATGGGTTGCATTGTGAGGAGTCACTTTGTTATCTTATTTGTGGGAAGTTGCTGTGAATAAATTATCTGTCAGTAGAGAGCAACTCAGGAAACATTAAAACTATTAGTTAAAAACTAAAGAACTTACCTACAACAGTTGGAATCCATCATGGCAGCAACATCGAGCTAAGAAAAGGACTCAACTGTGTCGCTATCTCACCCAGCCTTGGACTGGAGCTATCACACCCCTATCAATGCACCACACTACAGACATAACAGTGGAAAGTGGTCATTCCTAAGGGCCTCCTTTTGTGCAGTAACCATTCTATGATTCTATGACTCTATGAAATATATATTCTAATACTTTGTTATTTAATCCAGAGGTTGGCCATTTCTTTTTGGCACCCACTAGGTGGCAGTGTATTCCATCAGTTGGAAACTTAAAGTGTAATGTTTCAGAATATTACAGCCTTCTCTCCTTGTTGGATATGTACAAATTGTCTAAGTCTATCTCATAGACTCCTTTCAGGACTTAAAAAAAGACCTGGATCACAGGTCGGCACAGTGGCGCAGTGGTTAGCACCGCAGCCTCACAGCTCCAGCGACCCGGGTTCAAATTCTGGGTACTGCCTGTGTGGAGTTTGCAAGTTCTCCCTGTGTCTGCGTGGGTTTCCTCCGGGTGCTCCAGTTTCCTCCCACATGCCAATGACTTGCAGGTTGATAGGTTAACTGGCCATTATAAATTGCCCCCAGTATAGGTAGGTGGTAGGGAAATATAGGGACAGGTGGGGATGTGGTAGGAATATGGAATTAGGGTAGGATTAGTATAAATGGGTGGTTGATGGTCGGCACAGACTCGGTGGGCCGAAGGGCTTGTTTCAGTGCTGTATCACTAAACTAAAAGCATGCTTCCCTGGATACAGACACAGACCATAACGGGGCTGAAGTCCCCAGGGGCAGGCAGAGAATGTGCAACTCAGTTGGATTGCCTGTTGGTGGGGGGTGGGGGGGGGGGGGGGGGCGGTCAGGTGACTCTTCCGCGTGCCCGCTTCATCCATAGCCAGCTTTGGGGAAATATTTGGAGGTGTTCCTGGGCTACCCAGGAAATACATTTCTTTTCACTTTCATCTTCAGTCCATTCAGGGTTTCTTTTTCCCGTAAGAGCAACCAGTTGTTACACCAAGCTTCTGAATATTATTGAGGTCCCAGCTTCAGTTTCTGGTTTGTATTGTATTAGCAAATCTCAGCTAGGGTAATAATGGAGGTGCTCAATGGGCTGAGTGCCTCGGACTAAAGAAACAAAAAAAACCCAGGCAATGTTCCTGCTCCTGATTACTGTCCACTGATCCCTGTCTGAAAACGTGTGGGCCATTGAAGAGAACTCATTTGCAGAGCTATGTTGATAAAGCTAGAGTGTGGGACTAAATTGGACAGCTCTTTCAAAGATCCGACAAATGCGCGATGGGCCAAATGGCCTCCCGCTGTGTTGTAAGATTCCATGGGGGAAATATTTGATCGCCCATGAAAGTGGGCACAGGGAGCACAATGCATGATTAACTCAGGCTCTTTCCTTTCGAAGCAGGCAGCAGGCTAACTTTGTGCGGTCTGGCAGTCTGTTAATTTGCATGATAGCTGCATGAAGCCAGCACTAACCTGGACGCAGTCAGCAAAATGTTCAATGACCTCACACAAATGGTCGCAGTCAGTGAATGTATCTACAAATGCCATATTCCACCAACTGCACCACTATCCTCACACACTGCTCAATGCACCACAACCCCATCATCTACCACCAATCTCTATCAGTCACAACTCATTCCTTACATTCATAGCTTCACCTCACCCTCACACGCAGCTGCAAGCCTCACACCCGCATCTCATATATGGCACACATTGGTAGCTATTCAACCATGATAGCCACACCACCCAAGCACATTGCACCACATTCACCGGCATGCTTCCTTCTCTCTTGCAGGACGAGGTCACACATAACCAGAGGCAGCAGCACAAAGCCAGCAGGGAAGGGCACGGCTGCATGTTATTACTCTGATGGAGAAGACAGTGGTCGCCATCATTGGAACGATCATGGGTTGAAGCTGTGGCTAGTAGCAGGCCTGAAATGATCAAAGATGACGGGATTCTCATAATTAATCATCCTTCCCACATCTCCCCCATCCCACAATCTCCTCTGCTTTACAAGCTGCAGATGGTGTAAGTAGGCACCCTTTGCTTTCCCCTCATTCCCCTCACCACAACCCTACTCTTCTCCTTTCCCCTTTCAGACGCTCAAGAACAGCAACTTGGTCAGGCAGTGGTGGAAGAACAAGAGGTGGTAGAGCAAGAAGACAGTGATAAAGAAGGAACATCATCACTCTCTCTCATACTCACAGACACCAGCTCAGATACTGACACTGTGTATACTTCAACGGATAGCCTAGAGGCGGGACCTGCATGTGGTGAGATACAGGGCATGAGAGGTCTGCAGCCAGGGCAGAGGACAAGGGTAGTGCAGGTGCCAGTTCACGGGTGGGGGGGGGGGGGGGGCAAGCTCGCAAACGGGTTCTGCTGCAGATGATGCTGGTGAACACTTCGATGTGGCAGGCTACAGGAGAAGGATGATGGGTATGCACAGTAGAATGCTTGGTGCATTGGTAGGCCTAGCAGAAAGCCTGCATGCAATGTCAAGGAACAAGGAGAAGTCTGGCACCAACTTGGCACAGGGCTTAGTGCAGAATTTGAAGCCCATCCTTTCCAGTGTGGAAGTGATGGTCATCTCCAACAGCACACTTGTGGACCCAAACATGATGAAGCGACTGATGGTCAATGTTTTAGTTCCAATTGTAGCACAAGCAGAAGACACCCAACGTCTGGATGCTGTGGTGGAAGCTCAGACTGCTGTCATGCAAGGTTAGCTTGCTGCTTATGCCAGTTCAGACTGCTGCCACCATGGCTGCAGATACCAATTTTCAAAGGGGTTTGTAGAGTGTCACAGTGCCCTCCAACAGATTACTAGGATTGTTGAATGCCATTCTGGGGGAGTGGCAGTGGTGCAATGAAGCACAAGCCTGCTGCAGTCACTCACAATGACACCATTCCTCTTCCTACTACCGTCACTCCGCCAATCCCTTGCTGGTGTGTGTCAGCCAGCCAGCCCAGACTGCCACAACCTGTGCCGAAATGTTGTAGTGTGAAACCACACCTTCTAGGAACCAGAACAGCTCAAGATCATTCTCCAAGACCATCTGCATTCTCCCCCACTGAAAACCCACCAGCCACTGTGGTACCACTGCGAAGGAGCACTAAGACAGGAAAAGGGTATGAAGGACAGGCTCCATGTGAATGCACAAGGGTGAATCGTTGATGTTTGTATGCAATATGGCATGTTTTGATTTATAAATTTAATTTGGAATATATATTTTGTGCTGGCTTTTATTTTTGCATTTTGGCCAAGCAGATGGTCAGTAACAGAGAGAAGATAGGATGTAGAACTGTTATTGAATGGCGAATTGGGGTTGGGTTTACTGGAATCATAGTTGGATGAGTTGTTCATTCCTGGGCAGCCCTGCCAGAAAGGGTCTGCCTAAGTTACCTTCTCCCTTCCTCCTCCTCTTTAACTGATTGCTATATAGCTGGTAGCCAAGGCTTTCCTCTCCCAATGACGGGCTTGTGCAGTATGCAGCAGACCACCATGAATCTTGACAGTGTGGTCCAGGCAATGGATGCATTTTTCAGCAGCCAACGGTCTGCTCAATCACAATTCTTTGACAGCATGGCTTTCATTGTACACATGCTGCCGTGCGCGTGTGTGTGTGCTTTGTGCACTGGAATCATGGGTCATGTCATCAAACGATAATCCTTGTCGCCTCGTAGCCACCCTCTGGCTTGTCAGAGTGGTTCAAATGCAGCTGACACAGCAGGCTATTGATTAGAGATACAGCACTGAAACAGGCCCTTCGGCCCACTGAGTCTGTGCCGAACACCAACCACCCATTTAGACTAATCCTACACTAATCCCATATTCCCACCAAACATCCCCACCTGTCCCTATATTTCCCTACCACCTACCTATACTAGTGACAATTTATAATGGCCAATTTACCTATCAACCTGCAAGTCTTTTGGCTTGTGGGAGGAAACCGGAGCACCCGGAGAAAACCCACGCAGACACAGGGAGAACTTGCAAACTCCACACAGGCAGTACCCGGAATCGAACCCGGGTCCCTGGAGCTGTGAGGCTGCGGTGCTCAGCACTGCGCCACTGTGCTATTGCGGAATGAAGACATCATGATTGCTACCAGGATACCGGGCATTGATCAGCATGATACACTGCGTATGGTTGCACAACAGCTGCACGTTGAGGGAATGGAATTCCTTCTGGTTGCAGCTCAGAGTTGGCATCTGGTGCCCACAAAGTGATATGCATGCGTTCAATGGCACCATGCACCATAGGGAAGCCTCTAATCCTCACTAAGCCGCATGCTTTCTCTGACTATTTCTCTCTGGCAAGAGAGAATGAAATGTATTCAGTACTCTTGGAATACAGAGCCTCAGTAACCTCCCTTACGTAACAGTGGAGAGCGAATTGGGAAATGTTGCAAATATTGCCTGCTCCGTCCTGGAAGGAGTTAGACACATAATGATTCACGGAAACAGTCACCTTCCCAGCCACTGACAATGTCGGGTACGTGCCTTGCTCTGCGTCTGCAGTTCTGAGCTATAGCAGGTGGCAGATTTCAGTGAGGATGTTCTTCTCCCCATTCTCCTCCTCCTCTTCCAGCAGCTTGGCCTGCTTTATATCGCCTCTGTTCATTCTCCCTGTCATGCTCTAGTCCGAGCAGAATGCCTCCTACTACACCCATGTCTGGGAGCAAGAGGTTTGTGCAGAATCCTTGAAGTCAGGACAAAGACCTACCACTGCCTGTAGACTTCAGCAACTTTCAAAGAACACTAGAACTAACAAACACTTTTGCAATCACATGTACAATGTAAGTAGTTGATGATCTTTTTAAATAACACTGGTGGGGGTGGGGAGGGGGATCCTTCCTACTACTGAGTGCGTGTTCAACAGTGTCTGTTTAAGAAATGGCATTGGTGGAGTGTTGAGCTCCAAAATGGCAGCCCTGACGTCAAATCAGTGTTACACCTGATTGGCATCATGATCCGCTTCCTCTGCATACTTCCAGCAGATCCTCGCTCGGTGCATGTGCACCACAGACACCATTTCGGAGTCAAAACATCACTCAAAGTGCCGGAAAAAAATGGGCGTGAAGGAGCTGAATTTTGTGCCTGTGTTTCTATGATTTGGTGACAACAGTTATGATGCCTCAATGATAAAATAGGCTACTGACTTTCACTGTCTATGTTCATAGATATTAGAACTCTTATGAGTTTAGGTAGTATATGCTGGATTCTGTCTTTGAAATCTTTGGTAGTCAGATGGCCATTTTTCATCCTGCAGAATTTCTATTGTCCTTACCTCTTCTTAACGTGCTCACCTATTTAATCTGACCACTGCTAAACCAGCAGACACTGCAAGAAAAGTGAATGTCAGTATCCTTGTAGTGATGGCTATGCTCAGAACAGAGCAAGTGATGGTAATGACATTATAGCAGAGGCTGATGATTAAACTGTTAAAATTAGCATTGGCAAAAAAGGTTGAATCTTGATTTACAGAAGCAGAAATTATGTAAATTTGATCATCTATTGATGTCACAATAGAGATTTCTAAAATGTATTAATATTAACCAAATCTTTGAAGTACTCTGAAAAATAAATCCCAATGATGGGAATGTAGTTGGTTCAGAATGTATTTGCCATATTTACAAGTTAGTTCAAGTTTACCTTTTGATATGTAAAACATATATTCCCTGATGCAATCTGTCATCGCAGAATTCAGTTATAAATTATATCACCACTGGAATAAATGAATCATCACCAAAATATGAAAAACAGTTTAGGCAAGCACGCAACAATAATTCTTTGGAGAATATTTGGGTGAGAAATTGTGGATACATAGCATCTCTCCTCCTTTCCACTTCCTCCACAAAGGCCTCCAGTCCAGCACCTGAAAACCTTGGCACCCACTCTCTCCCATGTAGTGCCTTTCTTCAGTGTCTCCCAGATCAGAGTCAATTCCTGCAAGACTGCCAGTGCCTGCTCCAGCCACAATATATCTTTCCTTTAAGAGGTGCAGGCTAGCTTTAAGCAGTGTGGGCTAGCTTTAGGTGGCACTCACCAGTCAAGCTATTGGACCCCTGCTGCTATGTCCCGCTAATCAAGAGTGAAGTTAGTGCTGACTGGACACTGAAATCATTGAAATGAGCAAGCAGCACCAAGTTACTGTTCTGCCTGCACCATAATCAATGACGGCGGGTTAATAATGCATTGCAATCGCTCCATCTGTTTTCCGGTGCTATCTAATTTAGCCACCAATGTGATGTCACGGACAGTTCAAAGTGGGGAGACATGATGTAGAAACAAACGATGATTAACTGTGTGAAATTCAATTTCGTAGGCGTAATAGGAAACTGTGCAGCGATAACAGCCAAATTAGCATGAGAGAATGTACTTCTACATGCTCAGGGGACCATAAACAAGATTCATATAAACACAAAGCAAAATAATAATTAAGAAAAATTGTCACCAGAGGAAGTACAACATTGCATACCAGCAGCTAATTCAGACCCACAGAATCCCGAACTGACGTCTATAAAACTACAAATACCTCTCCCTCCATCCGTTCACACTGGAAATATTTCTGTCAGAGATGCAGAAGATAGTGGGGATTTATATCATTTTCATGAGGTGTTATTCCTGTCCCACACATTCTGATGTACGCCAGTCAATTGTCTGATTCCATTACATAGACATAAAAAATTCTGCCCATTTTTTAAAAAGATAAAATGATCGAGTTTTATTACAGGTTCCCAAAATGTCTTTTCCCTGTGGCAAATGTTATCCTTTAGCTGGGAGACTGATGTCTCAGTTTTTCTTGGAGGGATATGGATTTGAGGTGGGAAAAAGATTTTTAAAAAGTAAGATGTAAGGTTCAGTAGCTGAATGACCCCTTCCCATTCCAATATTGCTTTCTCATTCACAAGGAGCTTCAGCATATATTTACATGTAACAACCTTCGATCCAATTATCCAGGAAAATGGACAATGTTTGGTAATCAGGGATCTCTTAAAGGTTGAATATTCTGTTTTAATATATTTCATGGCCTGCGACAACAACAAAACCATTTTTAAGGTGAGATTGTGTGCAGATTGACTTTGTTACAGTAACAAAAGCAAAGCAGTTAATAATGATGCATCTCGAATAATGATCCGTCAACATTTCACAAGCAGCTAATGAGCTGCTTATCCAATATAGCTCCAGCTTTGAAGAGTAGTGAACTGTTGAGAATTGGTTTCCCTCCATTCCTGAAAGCAAATATTTCTGTATACACCTTTTGCCAGTGATGGGGGTGGGGGGGGGGGATTAAGGGTCCCCACCCAACCCACCACCCCCCCCCCCCCCACCTCCCACCCACCCACTCTCAATCATGTAGATTATGGCCAATGCAGATTTGGAGAACTCTATTTCACTCTCAGGAACATATAACTCCTGTCTTTGGCCTCCAGATTCAGCCTGCAAGTTTGAGCTGTTCCAGAGAAGTGGGGGGGTGGGGAATGGGGTGCGGGGCGCTCTCTGATCTGTTCTTCATATATCTCGGAAAAATACACATTCAGCATCTTGATAACATCAAGCTGCATTGTGAAGCCTGTCATCAGCTTCTCCTGTACCTCTCCTCTTTCCACTCGATTTTTCTCAACAGAAGATACTGTGAGAGATGACTGTCCTTCTGAGACGGCGCTGTCATACACCACATCCTTTCCAAGTAACTAGTATAGAGAATTGCATCCATTAGACAGTGTTACATGGGTCTGCACGTGGTGAGAGATGCAGCACAAGTGAGCAAGAGGAGGTAGTGGTGACAGGGACAGACCAGGAGATGGCTCACTAGACCACGAGGTCCACTCCCAGCTCTACTGAGGAGGACAAAGATGCAGATTTCAGGGTCCCGGCTATGAAAAGAAAACTGCTGGCTCACACAAGCGGTTGTACAAGATACTGGAAAGTCTGCTAAGCCTCCTCAAAACCATGGATGAAAATGTGGATCAGTCCGTTTCCAGCTTGTGTGGTGTCATTCTGCATGGCATCAACACTCTCTGCACACCTTGGAGGCGTCACTCATCTCCTGTAGTCTGCTGTCCCACAGATAAGTGAGACCCGAATGAGACTCAGCCCCATGGGTGTGCCTTTTCTCAGTATATCAGCACATCTGCTCCTTCACCGCAAGCAATACCTGCCATAGTATCAGAAAGCCAGCTGGACCAGACTGCCCCGGTAGTGACTGAAGTGCAACAGCCTGCGGCTGGGCCTTGAAAGGTTGAGCTTCACAAGGGTTCCTACATAAGGATAGCAGTCTTCCACCAGCTTTGCTAAAGACAGTGGGATAACATCTCATAGGGGTAGTAGAGTTAGTAAATCTTCAAAGGAAGGAAGGAATGATTCCCTTGGCATTAACTTAATCAGTTTTATCATGTTTGATACTTTGGCCTGCATGGTCTTTTCGAAGAAGCTTCTGAATCTACATTGTTGGTCCATCATTCATGTAAAAGTTGGTTAAATGGTATCAATGGTTTCAGTGTGCTTTAAAGCAGCCTGTAGCGAATGCTGAAGGGGGTCTCTAGATTGGGGAGATGAAACACAGAGAGGGGAATTTTATGCTTCCCCCCCGCCCCCCACCTCCGCTGTGGTGCATTTGGAGGTGGGGAGAGCATTTAATGGAGTGGGATGGTGGTGGGGGTCCCTGCCACTGTGCCGCCTGGGAAAGGAAGGCCTGCGAACAACCTTCCCGCTCGCTGCCAATTGAGGCCCTTAAGTGTGCAATTAATGACCAATTAAGGGCCTCGTCCCACCGCTGCCTCAATTAGCCCAATGGTGAGCGGGCCTGTCGCCGCACAAGGAGCACAGCAAAAAAAATGTGCAGGTTGCTTGCTGGCTCCGGGCAGGGGGTCATCCTTTGTTAAAAGCACAGTGCCTGAAAGAGGGACCTGGCATTGGGAAGGGGGGGGCCTGCTGAGAGCCACCCTCTGTCCTTGCTGCCGACCCCCCTACACCCACTCCTCCGCGATCCCCACCCTGTGAGACCGTTGCCACCCTGACCTACTTGTGGCCTGGGTCCAACGCCGCTCCTGGGCCTCGGGTGGGTCGTCCACTGGCAGCAGCCATCGCCTCCACAGTGATGCTACTCAGTTGAAGAGCTGCTGGCCTCTGATTGGCTGGCAGCTCTCAGAGGGCGGGACTTCCATCACCAGGGTCCTCGATCCCGTGGAAGGCCTGTCGCCGTCCAGTTAAATGCTCGATTGGCACTTGATTTGGCAGGCCTCCCACAGAAAGGGCAACGTGGGGTTCTTGCCGGTGCATTTGCTGGAGGTTGAGACCCCAGTCGCCCAGATAAAATTTCGGCTAGATACTCTCATTGCTTTGATGAACTCTACCAATCCCTCGCCAGTTTAATTCTCCATTCCACAGTGTCTTCTGACCTTGGCCTCCAACACTGGTTCCAATGAAACGAATCACAGCCCGTGTTAAACCATTCCCTACTTTCATTTTGATTGAGATCAAGGGCAGTCGATTCAATAGCAACCCATTCTGTGCTTTTGGAATTGACCGACCTCACCATCTTTCTGTTTTATATTAGAAACTACAATCGAGGTCCCAGAGTACTCGTGAGCAGTGCCACCAAAGATCTAGGCCTGAATTTTACCAACCCTTTGGAGATGGGCTGGGCAGCGGGGAGGGTGGTTAAAGTGGTGGTGGAAAACATTGGGAGGGAAGCTTGATGTGTTCCCGCTGCCACGGAATAGAACGAAAGGTGGGAACAGTAGTGGCCTGGCTACCCAGTGAGCTGAGGCGGGTGGCCAATTAATTGGCCTGTTTGAGTCATAGAGTCATTTACAGCACAGAAGGAGGCCATTCAGCCCATCCAGTCCATGCCGGCTCTCCACGGAGCAATCCAGTCAGTCCCACTCCCCGTAGCTCTGTAAGTTTATTTCCTTCAAGTGGTCATCCAATTTCTTTTTGAAGTCATACTCAGTAAAAGGTAATTATTAATTATTCTGATACAAATACATTCACTGCATGTTTAAAGTTAGAAGTTTCAGGTTGCAGGAGGCAATGGTCCTTCTATGGAAGCTACCTTTAGAGATTCTGAATCATAATGAGCTGCATCATGGAAGGCATCAAGGATTATTTGAAATTGAAGGCAAATCTCCTCATGCGTGTTTTCTGCACCTCTCAGAATGAATTCAAAATAACCTGGCAAAGACTTGGGATCAGTTCAACTGCACACATTCTCCACCTGGAAATAGTACCATGTGGCAAAGAAAGTGAGTAGCTACAGGGCGGGGGTTGGGGGTGTGGGGATGTGGTGATGGGCGGGGTGGGGGTGCAAATACAGTGGAACTTGAATTATCTGCCACAATACGTCATGGTGGATGAAGGGAATCCACAAATTTTGATATGGCACTGCGATTTGGTAGGCATAGTAATTAAGTCAATTGCAACAAATACAAACTGATTTTAATCTTTCACTGCTCACAATGTAATCTCTTCTTCACTGGGGAGACCAAAACAGACTGGGTGAACGCTTTGCAGAACACCTATGTTCAGTCCGCAAGCATGACCCTGAGCTTCCTGTTGCCTGTCATATCAATTCTCTATCTTGCTCCCACTCTGACCTCTCTATCCTTGGCCAGCCACAGTGTTCCAATGAAGCTCAATGCAAGCTCAAGGAACAACACCTCATCATTCGACTGGGCGTTTTACAACCTTTTGGACTCAACATTGAGTTCAACAAGTATAGATCATAACCTCAGCCCCCATTTTGTTTTCTTTTGCTTGTTTGTTTTTTTTTCCCTCTCGTTTCTTGCTTAACTCCTTTACTTTGCATTTGAGTGGCTGATATCCTGACATTCACACTTCATCTAGATATATCTTTTGTTTCTTTACTTGTCCCATTACCACTATCTTTGGTTTTGTACCATGAAACCTTTTGTCATTTCATTTGTCTTGCCCTCCAGTCAATCACAGACCTTCCCTTATGTTCTTCTTCCCACCCTCCCCCCTTATACTTGCTCAAAATCTATAACATTTCTAACTTTTTTTCAGTTCTGATGAAAGGTCACAGACCTGAAACATTAACTCTGTCTCGCTCTCTCTCCATAGATGCTGCCAGACCTGCTGAGCATTTCCAGCATTTTCTGTTTTTATTCCAGATTTCCAGCATCCACAGGATTTTGCTTCCAGGCCACTGGGATTCTACGAGCCTCAGGACACCCCCTTGCCGTATGGGGAGACCACTAGCTACATTGAGGTGGCCTGCCAGCAGCTTCCTGGGTTAGAGTGGGGTGGGGGGGCCTTCTTTTCAAGAGGCTTCATGGCCCAAGGAAGGGCCGCCAGTGGCAATGGCCACATCTGCAGCTCCAATGTTGCTGCTGGAGGGTTCACCCCACTGATCTCCTGCCTTTTACTGGCACATCAAGACATTTCTCACCTGTCCTTCGAGGGTGTCTCAATATTGAGGTGCCCTCTTCTTCTATTGATGGCACTGCCAAGGTTGCAGAGCTGCCGGTCCTCTGATTGGGGCAGAGAGAGGCAGGGCACCATCCTTAATTGAATGGTGGTCCCAGAGGTGGCCTCCTAATTGCTGTAACTGGTAAAATTGCTCCCACGGTCCCACCGTCCACCCGTGTGAGACTTTCAGTCTCGAAGTAGGGAGACATGGCGTGCTGGTAAAATTCCAGACCTACCAGCAATCATCATAAAAATCCTTAAATATGGATAGATTATGATTTACTTACCAATCAATATGGTAAAATAGAAAAAAATATAAATTCAGATCTACATAAAGTCAAAAAGATTCAAATCATTCTGTCTATTCCTCAATCCACCAAACTGTGTCTCTCTTAAAAGCAAGAGTAGGTGCCATTAATGAAATCTTTGAAGTTTGATGATTCTCATTAAAATGGAAATTAATTGAAGATGACTATTATTCTATGTGAAGCATTTTTAAAAATTGATCCAAAGTTTTTCATTAAATATTCTTTAAGAGCCTTTGAAGTTTCTAGCTTTAGATCAAGAAAACAAGTTACATCACTAATGTGACTTGTAACCCTTTGAATGCAAAGTTTAATGTACAATACACACAATTTTTCCTTTCAAATTATTATTGTGTTGTTAACTGTTAAAAACTATTTCCCATCTGTTATTTTTTTAACGTATTCCTCTCTAGGTTCTATATATGACACAATTCCCTAGTTAAGACGATGAGCAATCACCTTGCTCCCACCTGGGTTGCTGGGAGATGTGTAAGGGTCTGACTGTCTCTTATCCACAGAGGAAAAGGGTCTGTCCTCTGATTTGCAATTCCCTTCAAAATAAGCTGACTGATATCAAGGATTTGTTGTGCGGATCATCTTGAGAACTAAGTCTTTATCATCCAACAACACAGCACATCCTAGCTAGCAGTGGACTTCACCACTGCACTATCCTATTGTGCATTTCTTTCCTTCCTTTCTAAAGAACATGGAGAGAAGTTCAGTTCACAGCGGTATCCAATGTGAAATACGTTGGCCTGACACCCGATCAAAATTGTTTGCTTTAATCCAGGCATCTGTGGATACTAGTTTGCTGGTCAAGGGATCATGACCTGAAATTTGTTCCCCCCAAAACAATAACAAGGCACTTCACAGGAGCGTTATCGAACTAAATTGGGCACGGAACCACATAAGGAGATATTACAGCAGAGAACTAAAAGCTCAGTCAAAGAGGTTGGTTTTAAGGAGCAACTTAAAGGAGGAGAGAGGGGTAGAAAGGCAGAGAGGTTTAGGGAGGGAATTCCACCATTCACATGACATCTAAACAAAACAGGCTTAATGAAATATTGTGTCTTCTCCTGGAAGTTTTAGGAATAGGAAAAGGCAATTTCGACTGACAAGTCTGCTTCTTCTTGCTTGATTTATGCAATATTCCTGTTCTGGAAGTGATCCCTTATCTTCAGATGCCTGTCCACCAACCTCAGCTATCAAGAGGGTCGAGCAACAAGCTTGGTCCTGGACCACCACAGTATTCCCTTTTTCTGGCTGCTAAAAGATGCTGGAGACTGTTGGGCATGCCTGACTTCTTTATTTTCCCTGTCCTTCACCGGGAGCCATAATTGTGTGCATTTTTAATATTTATTATAGGAACATAGCAGCAGGACTAGGCCATTTAGCCCCTTGAGCTTGATCCACCATTCAATGAGATCATGGCTGATCTGCGACCGAACTCCGGATACCCACCTTTGGTCCATAATCCTTTAATTCCAAAAATCGATCAATGCCAGATTTAAAATTAACCATTGATCTCGCCTCAATTGCAATTTGCATAAGAGAGCTCTAAACTACCATTTGCCTGTTTCCTAATTTCACTCCTGAAAGGTCTGGCTCTAATTTTTAGACTATGCGCCCTAGTCCTCGACTCCCCAAACAGTGGAAATGTTTTTCTTCTCTACTCTATCTGTTACCATTAAAATCTTGAAAACTTCAATCAAATCTCCTCTTAAACTTTTTTTAATTCCAGGGAATACACCCTAATTTGTGTAATCTCTTCTGGTAATTTAACCCTTGCTCCGGGTATCATTCTGGTAATTCTGTGCTCCACTCACTCCAAGTCCAATATATCCTTCCTAAGGTGTGGTGCCCAGAACTGCTCACTGTACTCCAGGTGCAGTTGGTATAGTCTAAACAGGGCTTTGCATAGCTGCAATATACCTATTCGTGACACCTTAATGGTCTAGATCGGTGTACATGGACCCCAAGTCTCTTTTGTCCTCTGTTGTTTCTAGCTTTTCACAATTTATAATGTACTCTGTTCTATTCTATTTAGGTCCAAAGGGGATGACCTCACATCCGTTTACTTTGAAATCCATTTGCCACAACTTTACCCATTCACTTAATCTCTTTGTAACTTTATGCTGACAATGCCACCTATCTTTGTGTCATCAGAAAAACTTGGATATGTGGCTTTCTATCCCATCATCCAAGTCTTTGATAAATATGGTGAACAGCTAAGACCCCAACACTTGTGAGATACCACTGGTAACATCCTGCAATTAGAGTACCTGCCCATTATCCCTACTCTCTGTCTCTCTCTTCCGATTCAACCAATTTCCGAACCAGGTCAATAATTTGCCTTCAATTTCCTGAGTTTCAGCGTTAGCCAATAATCTCTTAAGAGGGTCTTTATCAAATGCTTTCTGGAATTCCATATAAATAACACGAAGAGACATTCCCCTATCCACTAATTCAGTCACCTCTTCAAAACGTTCCATCAGATTTGTTAGGCATGAACTAACTTTTATAAATCCGCGCTGGCACTCTCTGATAGGCTGAAAACTTTCAAGGTGTTTTGTTACTCTATCCTTAATTAGAGTCTTTTGTAAGCTCCTTATAACAGATTTTAGGCTATAATTCCCTGGTTTCCCTCTCTCACATTTCTTAAATAGTGGAGTGACTTGCACAGTTTTCCATTCTAAAGGAAATCCCATATCAAGAGAACTTTGGAAGACTATAAAAGCAAAATACTGCGGATGCTGGAAATCTGAAATAAAAACAGAAAGTGCTGGAAATACTCAGCAGGTCTGGCAGCATCTGTGGAGAGAGAAACAGAGTTACTGGTTCAGGTCTATGACCTTTCATCAGAGCTGTTCTGAATTAGCTTGCAAGGACCTTTTTCCGAACATAATTGCAAAATATTTTGTGTTGATTTTGGCATCTGTTGCAAATTTCTTTTCCTACTCCTTGATGTGTCTCTTACTATCTGTTTTGTCACCTTTTGCTGTTCTTTGTATCTTTGCTATTCACCAGAATCTGTGCTTTTGTAAAATAACTTTTGCTTGATGGATTTTAGCAAAGCTTTTGACAAGGTCCCACATGGCAAACTGATCAGTAAATTTAAATCTCATGGAATCCAAGGGAAAGTGGCAAGTTGGATCCAAAATTGGCCCAGTGGCAGGAAGCAAAGGGTTAAGGTCAACGAGTGTTTTTGTGACTGGAAAGGTGTTTCTAGTGGGGTTCCTCACAGCTCAGTATTAGGTCCCTTACTGTTCATAGTACATATCAATGATTTAGACTTTAATGTAGGGGGCATGATTGAGAAGATTGCAGATGATATGAGAATTGGTCATATGGTTGATAGTGTGGAAGAATGTTGTAAACTGCAGGAAGATAGCAATACAAAAGCAAAATAGTGCAGATGCTGAAAATCTGAAACAAAAACAGAAAATGCTGGAAATACTCAGCAGGTCAGGCAGCATCTGTGGAGAGAAAAGTAGAGTTAACGTTTCAGGTCCATTTTATTTGAACACCTTTTGAACACCTGATCTTCTGTCATTTTACCCATTAACAGATTTGCCCAGTTTACTATAAACAGCTTCTGCCTCATTGTATTGAAATCAGCCTTATTTAAATGTAGGATTTTGGTAGCTGCTTCTTGTTTCTCCCTGTCAAACACTATGTTGAACTGAATGTTAGGCTGTGAACTAAATTTGGCTCATTACCCATTACAAAATCCGCTCTGTCTTGCCCCCCTTGTGGTTCTAGGACATACTGTTGCAGAAAACTATCCTGAACACACTCAAGGGGCAGGATTTTCGGGACCCACCGAGATTGGGAGCGGAGGCGGATGGGGCCTGAAAATACTGGCACTGTCCGATGTGCCACCCCCCAAGAGACAGGCAGCCAATTAGGCTCATCAAAAGCCTAGTTAACAGTAGGTTAAGGAGGCTGACTGGGATTTTCCAGGGGGCCTCCAGATACCCGATGTGATGGGGGGCAATTCAAACTGCCTGGAGGCAGGTACCCAGTGGCAGGCTGGGACACCAGCACTCCAGGCAGGCTAGAGGCCCTCCCTGCCTGCCTGGGTGAGAGATTTGACGCACCCGGCCCCCCCTCCCCCCTCCCACTCCCTGCCCCCCACCCACAGTGGTGACCTGGCTGCTTTTTCTATTATTTAATTAAATTTTTTAAAAAAGTTGCTGTGAATGCAACTTCATGTGGAAGTAGCCTCTCATTTACTTACCAGTCATTGCAGCCAGCTGCTTCTCCAAAGCTGGAAGGCCTCTAGCTTTGAGAGCCCACCCGCCACCCCTAATTGGACAAGGAATCTGTCTCTTTGCCACTTAAGGGGCACCCCAGTTAAAATCCCAAACAGTGACTGTTTCCCCAGGGGCAGGGTCAGGTCCCGGAGACAGTCCCGGCACCTGTTGCCCGCACCCAAAGCGAAAATTCAGTCAAGAAATTCACTACTTTCTGACATGTACTAGTCTGCTTATTTATTTAGAGATACAGCACTGAAACAGGCCCTTCAGCTCACTGAGCCTATGCTGACCAACAACCACCCATTTATACCAATCCTACATTAATCCCATATTCCCACCATTTTCCTACCACCTACCTACACTAGGTGCAATTTACAATGGCCAATTTACCTATCAACCTGCAAGTCTTTGGCTGTGGGAGGAAACTGGAGCACCCAGCAAAAACCCGCACAGTCACAGGGAGATCTTGCAAACTCAACACAGGCAGTACCCAGAACTGAACTCAGATCACTAGAGCTGTGAGGCTATGGTGCTAACCACTGCGCCACCCTCACCCCAATTTATATGCAAGTTAAAATCCCCCATTCAAACCACTCTGCCTTTGTTACATGCTTGTCTCATCTCAGCATTTATATATTACACCAATTCACAGCTGCTACCAGGGGACCTATATCCCAGTATAATTTTAAACCCTTTTCTATTTCATAATTCTACCCATAAAGTCTCCACTGCCTGCTTTTCTCTCATTATATCCTCTCATCGTTTTTCATCCTTAATTATTAAGATACTCCTCCTTCTCTTCCATTTTCCCTATCTTTACTGCAGAACTTAAAACCTTTAGTTCCCAATTCTAACCATCTTGCAGACATGTCTCGGTAATGGCTACCATAGCAGAGCCTTCATGTTGAATTTGTGCCTGCAATTCATTCAATTTGATCCTTATATTGCCCGCATGTGTATAAGAAATGCTTATTTGGGTCACATGCATAAACCTGTCTCGAATATTTTACTCACATGTTTCTTATTTCACTCTCCTAGTTTAGTTTTTCCTTTGTCTGTCGAACCTAAAGCACAATTTATGATTGCTATTCTACTCTCTTCCCTTTTGTTTGTTTCTGAACTATTTTTTATACTACCTTCTCCACCTGAGCCCCCCGCCTGTCCACTATCTGGTTTATTGGTTCAGAGCCCTTGTGACTACTTTATTTATCCTTTTTGCTAGGACCCTTGTCCCATCCTTGTTCAGGTGGAGGTTGTGTCAAAGGCACAATTTCTTCCTGTCCCTGTACAGGTGCCAGTATACCATGAAAAGGAAACCCACTTTCCCACACCATTCCTTCAGCCACATGCTCAGCTCCCTCATCTGCTTATCCCTATGCCAATATGCACATGGCTTGAGTATTAATCCAGAGCTTTAACCCTTGATGTCCTGTTCTTTAATTTAGCTCCTAGTTCCTGGTACGCTCTGAACAGGACGTCTTGCCTACTCTTCCCTACGTTGTTGGTCCTAACACGGATCACAAGGATTGGATCCAACCCCTCCCTTTCCAATATCCTTTCAAGCTGGTTCAAGATACCCTTCACCCTGGCACCATGTGGGACACAAGACCTGTTTACAAAGGATGTTATCCATTGCCCTAATCATTGAATCCCCTACAGCTACACATTACTACTTGGATTTTACTAAGCTCCCAACATCAGGCTCCGTGGCGGGCTGAGGGATTGCCAGAAGATCGTTCCGGCAACGGCCCACCATGGAGTCCAACCCTGGGAGTGCCGCGCCCAATCTTCCTGGCGGCAGTGATGGGACCCGGCTTTGAATATTTAAATTAACACAATGCATAAATTTAAACACAAGACACTCCAATTTTACCCACGGGCTGCGATCTTCCGAGCAGCGGCCAGCACTTCACTTTCCTGTCTAGGGAAAGCAGGCGTCACCGTGGTGGGGAAGGGGCGAACTTGCAGTGGGGGTGGTGGTGGGGGAACAGGGTCAAATTTACATTACCAATGTAGGGGATGGTGGGAAGGGGTGACCTCTTCACTTTGTTCATTTTGGGGTGGCAAGGTCAAGTGTTGAAGGTAAGTGTTTTAGTGGGGGAGAGGGCAAACATTGAATTTAATTGTTATTGAGGGGTATATGGGTATATGGTGGGGTATTACTTTCAAAATGTAAATGAGCTGGCAGGGCTGGCTGCCCTTTAAAAATGGCACCAGCGCCTGCACACAGGCAGTTGACGCCATTGCCGGTGTCGAAGAGCCCGCCCCCTCCACGTGATTTGGGGGGGGGAGGGGCCCAACTGGCTCATTATCATGGGCTGCCAGAAGGCAGATTATGGTGGCATGGTGTCCAGGCCACCAGTTTTCTTGTCTGCCGCCGCTCCTGGCGGTGGGAGAAGAAAATCCAGCCCTACACTTCTGCTTCTCCTCTTTATTCTTACTTTGGACAGTCGCTTGCTCCGAGATGCCACAGTCAGCAATCTGGCTGTCCTCTCAACAGTCTTTATTCATAAATCACAGGTAGCAAGTACATTGTACCTCTTGGATAGGTCAGTTTCTGTAAATCCTTGTTCTCTATCTTACCTGGGTTCCCCTTGCCCTGTCACACCAATTACATTCTGATCCTGCACCTCTCTACAAGGTGTGAATGAGCTCTGGAGCAAACTGTCCCAATCCCTCCCCCTCTCAACTGTCAATGGACTGGGTTTTATCCGGCCCTTGGAGACAGGCCTGGGGGAGGGGGGGCACGCAATATGGTGTAGGGTGGCGTTGGGTGGCATGCGCAACATTGTGCTCTCCCCCCCACCAATGTGGTGGATGGGAAGTCCCCTGGGAGGCCAACTAAGCCACTTAAATGGGCCATTAAGGGTTGCTTTAGTGTCTCCTCCTGCCTCCACTGGTATTTAGCCAATGTTGGAGGGGCCAACCACCTCGTGGAGACACTGTCAGGTAAGACCTGGTGGCCTCCGACAGAACTGGGGCGTCCCACCTCTGCGGGCAATCCATGGTCCATAAGAGCCCCCTGGTGGTGATGACCATCCCTGTAGCAAGATCACCTCTCCCACCGCCCTCACCAACTAACCCCCATCCCCTTGCTAGGGCTTGCCTGACTGGTACCAGCGACCACCAACCCCACTTACCTTGGTCCCGGGACCTCCTCCATGTTTGTTGCTTGGGCCTCCTGCAGTACTGGCAGTGGCCAATGCTCCCTGTAGCACTGCTGGTACTGCTGAGCTACCGGATCTCTGATTGGCCAACAGCTCTAGGGGCAAGATCTTGTCCCTTAAAGGAAACGACATCCCCGATGCTGGGCAGTTAATTGCCTGCCTGCTGTTGAATTTGGCCGGGGCAAAAATGGAAGTTCGGAGTGGCCCATCCCCGCCCCCCACCCCCAACCTTCCAGCCCATTGCCGGGATCCCTGTCGCCGATATAAAATTTGGCCCAATGACTCTGAGCTGGAAAGATTTCGGATGGAGGCATGTACAGCCGATGTGTTTGCTGGGGACAGTCTTGCTGTCCACAAACTCCACATACTGCAGTCCAGACACACAACCCATTCTGCCATAGGAAATAGGATATAACAAACTACAATACCATAAAATATTTCCGCTGTTGCAATAATTAACATCTTTAGAAGATGAAACATGCTATAATACATCACTGAGACCAAAAATACTCCTGTGTTGTCAAATGATCAACATTGCACCTAGATGTCTACCTTCCCTTCATACAGTGAAGACAGATTGAATAAAATGTGATAATGTAACACATTAAGTAGATGCTCAGCATTCAAATTATTTTTTTACATGCATGATTTTTTTTGGATTGCAAACTTAATGAAATAGGAAATGGGATAAAAATGGAGTGTGCAAATTCAATCAAATATGTTAACAATGTTCTTTGTGTGCATGTTCACAAGGTCAGAAGAAAAAGCAAAAGTTCAGCAAAATCTAAAGTGGCTTGACACACATTAACAAAGGACCTGGATAGTTTAACAGCACTGGAACATGGACAGCCACCTCATTAATTCATGGGACTTTGTGTGAATATAATGATATCATGTGCCTACTTGGGCTGTCACTGAATATCTCTGGTTGACTACAGTAATGGTAGATGGATGTGATTTTTCCAATGAGGCATGATGTAGTTGATAGTTTGGAAAGTTGTTTTACTGAGATCTGAGGTGACTCAAATTAGATACCAAGGAGCTCAGGTGTTAAATTTCTTTGTGTTATTTTTAATATCATCTTAACCCTAAAATGTATCACATTCTTAAAGCATGTTCCAAGGTGTACTATTACATGGAAGGTGGAAGTCTTTGGGTAGGTTTTAGTTCGTTTTTCGTGAGATTTCAATTTGATGATATCCTATTTTACAAATGCATGATGGTTAACATCCGGTCACATGCTTGCCAGAGCAAATCAATTATTTGTTGCGACTGGGTTTTACAGAAGAGATGAAGTAAATCAAGAGGGAGTGTTTCAGATGATGTATCATTACACATAGTACACATAAAAGCACAATGCTACACTATTGTTAGAATTAATTTCTGTTTGTGAGACCATGTGCAATTTTTTGGTCCCAACATATGACTTCTCACCGAGCTGGCAAGTTCCCAACAGCAGACCCACATGTATCTGAGAATATTAAATCAGCTGATCACAGAAAATCCATGAAATCGGCAGGTAGCCACAGCTGTGAGTGTAAAACCCACTGCATTCCATTTCTACTGCTGGGGTAGTAATGTTGGGACCAGAAGCATCAACAGCAAACACAGTAGAAGCAAAAAAAGGCAAATGATAATAAAATGTTGCAATGGGGCAAGAGAAATGCTAACTTAAAACTCAAAGCAATATATACAGGAAAGAAGGAGTAGAAACTGAGATAGCTCCAATAGCTGACCTCAGCCAACTACATAGAAATACATAGAGATTACAACATAAAAACAGGCCATTCAGACCAACCAGTACGCGTTAGCATCTACCATCCACGCAATCAAATAGTCCTAATCAAATTTACCCACCCCGTTCCAATTTACCTTCATCACTTTTTCCTTTATCAATTTACCCATCTATTCTTCAATTTTGATATGGGTTCTAACTTAGCCATTACTGTGTAAGGGATTCCACAGTCTCACAATTCTATTGAAAAAAATTTCACCTTTTAATTTTCACCACGTTTAATCTTGTATCTCTACACCGCTCCACGACTTGTAGCAATCTGCTTCCATCTACCCTGTCCAATCCTTTCACAATTTTAAACAATTGTATCAGACCACTCTATAATTTATGTTATTCTAATGAATTTTTCAGTCTTCCATTGTATTTTCATTTCCTCCTAACCAGCTAGATTCCTAATGAATCCGCATTGTACCCGCTCTAATGCATCTCGATCTTTCCTATAGTGTGGATCCCAATACTATATACAGTACTCTGAGGTCATAGCAAGGTTTTAGATAGGCTCATCATTATGTCTTGATGTTTAAATCCTGTACTTCTTTGGTCTCCTAAAAAATTAACTGTATCCCCGATATTGATATAATCTGTAAATTTTGGCAAAATCCCTCTAGGCATATATGCAAATCATTGATATACTGCGTGAACAGAAGTGCCCTTGCAATGGAACCCTGTGGGCCACCACTACCTACTTTCATCTCCCTCTGATAAACTGCCTTTAACACCCACTCTCTGTTGTCTCCCTTCTAACCAAATTTAATCCAATTTCCTCCTCTCCCTAATTCTATATATCTTAATGTTCTCTAGTAATTTCCCATGTGGAACTGCCAAATGAGCAATAAAATCCAACATCAGCCATCCACTGAGGTGAAACTCATTTCAATGTTCTTCTTAATAACCTGTATGTGTATTTTTTATGCTCACCCTGGTGACGGATGGCAGCACCAGGGTAATATGTTTTCCTTTTGTTGGTCACACCAACCAGAAGTTGTGAATAACATTCCCAAACGTTGTGCCATTGTAGCCCAGACTATTCTACATATTCTAAAATGTAGCAACAGGTAGCGTACAACTAGGAGTGCACTGATGTCCCAAAACCTCATGATCTTATTTATTTCTGTGGACTTTTGAAGCTAAAAAAGAAATCAGCTTCTAAAAGTTTATCTCAATCTCTTCTGATGGTCTTCCTGCCACTGGGGCTGCCTGCAGTCCTCCTCAATCATGAACTTGTTCGAAAGCACTGTGGCCTTGAAGATTTAAAACTAAATCCTTGCTTTGTTCCTTCACTAGATTTAATCTACTATGAATACTTTTCATTGGCAATTGCACAGCGCAGACTGCTTATCTCACGGAAGATTTTAACATAGGGAGATCATTAAAATGACAAGTTAGAAGAATTTCTAGAAGCAAAAAGAAAACCTATACAGGCTGGAAATCAAGAAATGCTGATAAGGCGCAGCAAATTGGACAAAATATGAAAGAGAAAAGCAAGTTGATCCTGGATTTAGTGAAAGGTCTCACCCAGAATGTTAATCTACCTTTTGTAAAATCATTTCTTATTTTTATGAAAGTACCATACTAAATGTTTATATTGTATAATTGTTTTAAAATTATTTTATGGAATGTGGGCATCACTGGCAAGGCCAGCATTTGTTGCCCATCCCTAATTGCCCTTGACAACTAAGTGGCTTACTAGGCCATTTCAGAGGGCAGTTAAGCGTCAATCATGTTGCTGTGGATCTGGAGTCACATGTAGGCCAGACCAGGTAAGGACGGCAGATTTCCTTCCCTAAAGGACATTAGTGAAGCAGATGGGTTTTTACAACAATCGATGATAGTTTCATGGCACCATTACTGAGACTATTCCAGATTTTATTTTATTAATTACTGGAATTAGTTAATTAATTGAATTTAAATTCTACCAGCTGCCATGGTGGGATTTAAACCCATGTCCGCAGATCATTAGCCTGGGCCTCTGGATTACCAGCTCAGTGACATTACCACTCTGCCATCGTCTCCCCCCTTTAATAATAGCAGAAGCTTTTCAATGTTGGAATTAAACAGTAGATCTGTGGGGCCAAATGGCCTGTAACTGTGCTGTAAATATTTTGTGATAAACCATGATGTCACTTGTTAGTGTCTTTTCATTTATTTTACATTAGGATTTACATCAGTAGAAATAATTATACAAGAAAAGGGAAAAATTTACATCAACATTTACTTTTTAAATTAAATCTCTCACTAATAGACAATTTTCTTTCCACTTTTCCCATTTTGGTCTTCCTTCTCTGTTGAGAAAATGGCTGAACAACCAAGGCCAATAGTGCAGTCATCATCAAACTTGTCAAAGATAGAAAAGATGAAGTAAATCAAGTGTTTAGGATGATGACTCATTACTGATTAGTACACATAAAATCATAATGCTACACTACTATTAAAAATTAATTTCTATTCATGAAAAGTGCATGAAACTTTCTGCTTTCTATATTGAAGCAGTGGAACTGTAGGTTTTATGATCACAACCCTGGATTTTCTGTGATTAACTTATCTAATATACTCTGATTTATGCAGGTCTGCTGCTGGGATTGTGCCAGAGGGTAGGTGAGAAATCATATGAGTAGCCTTTAAAGTCCTTAAAGGGCCATTGGCATTGTTATGTGAGAAACTAAATAGGTTACAGCACTTAAAGGTGAATGGCTGCTATATATGGGACTAGAAATTTGTAAAGCCTGATGAAGGTAATTTTTTTCAAAAGGATTTATGTAGAAGGTGTAAAAATTAGAAAGTCTTTCTAAAGACTGAATCAGCATAACATTGGCACTGAAAGATCAGTGACAGATAAAATATTTGTTAAGATATGGAGAGATAACTCTCTGCCACCAATGTAATAAAATATCAAGACACCTTAATAAGCTGTTCCTTATTGGAACAATGTCACTACACATCCTACATCGCCTATGAAACAAATGCTTCAACCCTGTAGCTTTTTGCTCCTATAGGGACTGTTGCAGTCACAGGCCTGGATTTTCTGCTCTGGCAAAACCCATTTCACTCTGCCAGAAATATTGATGGCTCAGGTCAATTTTAATAATACAAGCAAGCTGCTAATGGGGAGCTTGGTATTTGGGGGTGAAAGCCTGTGTGCTGCTGTCGGAATTAAAGGTCTGCAGCAATAGGCAATCAGAGTCAAGGAAGCAGGGGAATATGTGATGGTACAGTGGTCAGAAAGTCTGACAGAAGATTCCTAGGCCAGGGAGTTGTCCAACTCCACCATTCCATTGCTCCCGCTCCCACCACCCACCACCCAATCCCAGAATTAAACATTATAACTTCCCTCAGTTGTTAGCATCATTGAAGGGACTCAGTCTGGGACACTGACCAACGCAGGAACTGTCCTATCAACGAGCTCATTAATGCAATTCTTGATAAGGTATTTTAGAGCTAGTGGTAGATCAGGCTGGTAACTGGGTAGGTGTGTAGGCGAGATCTTGGGACGACCTGAAGCTGCAGGCTAGCTTCTAACATCTCCTTTCCTACATTACAATAGTGACTACAATTCAAAAGTATGTAATTGATTGTAAAGCGCTTTGGGACGTCTGGTGGTCATGAAAGTTGCTATATAAATGCAAGTCTGTCTTTTGAAGATCTCCTGGTATTTGAACATCGTGTTTTACAAACTTTGATAAACCCTCTGTTATTATGATGTTCACATGATTCACTGTCACAATTTGCAAATATTAAATTAATATAGTGTCTAGAAGAAATTTTTATCTACTTAGAACTATTTGAAACTCAATGCTGTACTTTGTTTTGTTCCCAGGGCTTTTAACAATAGCCCTTTTCTTTAATACTTCTTTTTTATTTTATTGTATATGAGCAGTGAAAAAATGGTAGACTCTCCCGTCATTTGAATCATCAAAAACAGTGCCAAGTATTCATTCTCAGGTATAACGCTGGGGTCCTATTTTAACCCACTCAAAACCCAGAGTTAAAATTGGTCCTGAGAGTATCCCCACAGTTTGGCTGAAATGTGACTTGTTGTTCCTGAGCGTGTTAGTATATAATTTGTTAGCCTTTGATCTCCTACAAATTGAAAAAATTCAAACAGTGAACATAATTTCCATCTTAGTCATAAATAATTTCATCTACAACATGCAACAGTACTTATTATTTGATTCGTTTTCTGGACATTGAACCTTCGGCTGAGAAACAGTTCTATTCTCAACATGCTTTCCACTTTCAAACCCAAGGTATTTTTTCTTTCTGACATTTCCACAGCATTTATAGCCTATTTTTGGAATGTTCAAAATTTACGCTTCTTCCTCGGTACTTACTTCTTTCAGCTGCTTAACTGTCAATTCACATGCTTTACAAATGTCAATACAAGCTTCCAGTATTAGTTTTAGCTCCTGTAATAGAATCTTACCATTGCTACGTGTATGATATTTATGGGACCTAATGCTTGTATTATAAATGGCTCAGTCAAATTATAGTCACAGAGCGCTGGTCACCAAAATTAGGCCCTCTTAACCCTGGGGGTTCATCACAACTTACTTCCTCCGCCTTGACATCATTCTCTGAACATCCTGTCTTCCTTCAGCAAGTTTCTCATCCGCACCCAGACTTCACCTTGAATTCCCACTGCTTTCCGTATTAGTAGCTGTGTTTCATAAATTTATTGAAAACTTTTTGGAAAATTGAAGCCCCAATTTTAACACCACTTCCCACCACCGCCCCCCCCCCCCCCCACAGAGTGAGGGGGGACATTAGGATTGAGCTTCATGCCATTCATCATCTTCTTGCCAACCTCATGCTACATGCCATTTTAACAGTTGCATTTTGTTTAGTGTGTGAATCCCTCACCCCTGTCAGCTCAGATCCTCATTCCGATTCAGTCATTGGGTTCTAACAACATTATTTTATCTTCAAGTCACGGGAACCCCAGCGCTAAAGAACAGGAGACCAGAAGACAGCCGAGAAGGTAAATGATTTTTATTTTTTGAATGTTTGCTTGTGAGTCAGCAGGAACATGTGTGCTTCTCTGAGCCTCACAAGGAAAGTTAGGGGCTCCCTGCCCCAGGTCTTCCTTCCCTTTACCCTGAATGCAATCGCCAACGTGGCTTGCTGTCTGATCCACTTATCCAACTGATAGGAGCTATTCCTGCATTCCTTGGCTGCAGCTTCCTGCCAGACTCGCTTGACTCCTGCCTCACAGCATTGACACCATGTTCAGGTTAGAGTCAGGCTTGGTGGATTTAAATGAGGTTTGGGGGTTAAAATAGAATGGGTCTTATATCGGTGAGCACTCTGTATTAAAATCTAGGTTTAACTGAGCTTCTCCATATGATTTCCTACTGCTCACTTAGAACATCATTTCCTCATGAAAAAATGTTAAGTGCTCCATTTTCATGGTCTCCTGGCAGGAATGGGATGGTACTGGGTGAAAATGGCAAGGTACCACTTACAGCATTATTCTAACTCCAGTGTTGTTGCTGGCATTCTTGCTGGGGCTATTCCTGAGGGCAATCAACAATTATACCGTTGGCTGGTGGGCGGCCCAGGCCTGAGAAAAGCCTCCTGTTAAAAGTAGGCGGCTTTCTGACGGCCTGGACGGGGCACTCCTGATCAGGCACCCTGTGCCCAACGGAGTGCTGCCTCTGATGCCCCAACCACCCCCAATGCCCAATTTGCCCCTGTCCCCCAATCCACCACCCTTGCCTTGCTGGGACCCGACCAATCAGCCCAGGGGAGGCCCCAAAAACTTACCTTTTCCCCGGGCCTTCCTTCCTCTTCTTCTTGAAGCTGGGTTGCAGTCCCAGCAGTTGCCACCACTCCCAGTGGCGTTGCTGGGAATAGGAGCAGCTGGCCCGCTGATTGGCCGGCAGCCACATTAGGCGGTACTCCTATCTCAATAAGGTGGAAGTCCTGCTTTAGACCAATTCAGGGCCTGGGGACTGTAAAATGCAGTCGGGATCCCCAGACCAGGAGGAGGTGGGATTGCCCACCGACTTTTGACCCAACGAGAATAAAATTCTGGCCTCTTCTTGCAGGACAGGCACAGATAAGGAAGAAGATGGCAAGATCTGGAGGATGACCAGTGTCTCAACCAATGGAGAAAGCCACCATTAATATCACTGACAGAGTGAGGGCACACAGCACACTAGATGGCAGGATTGGAGGACATGTACAGCAGGACTTTTAGACATCTCCCCTTCCTTCTGTCCTCATACTGAAATCTCTCTCTCATTCCCTGTTTGATAACCTGGTGGTGTGTAGCAATGCCTCTCATTTGTTACTGCCTTATCTTTGCCACTACTTACTAATTCTATCCTCTGTGACAGGAGGAGGTAGCAGAAATTGTTGTGTTGAAATGCTTTTCAATGAGCTTCTGCCAAATAGCTCCAGCTGCAGGAAGGTATCATTACAGCTCCCAGGATAGAGGGCACAGATCTGGTCATCAGCTCATTGTTGGATATTCAGAAAGTGGAAGCCCTTGTGATTTGTTGAGTTTTTAATTTAAGCACAATTTTTTGTTATCAATCAATCTAATTAATCAACCAATTTGTTAACATTTCAATTTAGCAGGATCAACTGCAACAAATATCATGGTTATGTTGAGTTTAATCAGAGTTTAAGATGGTTACAACACACTAGTTGTACAGCAAAACCATACAACCATGACAAGTAGTGAGTACTAATCCGGGTCGGGCAGGACAGCTGGCATGGACAGACAGTTCTTCTCTTTCTTTCTTCTCTTCTCTTCTCTTTTCAGTGCCTTGCTTCTTCTTGAAGTCTCCCCGAACTACCCAAGAATGTTAGACTGAAGTCAGAATGATCCACCCTCAGGTGCTCCTCCCTACCGCCTATTGAAACTGAAACTCTTCCAAACCTTCTCCTTTATATCCTCTTTCGGGGTGAACCTGGGTTTCATTATTGACAAGATATCTTTTCCTATACAAGTTCCCCTGAATACCTGGTGTCCAATGGTATGTCAAGTTCTTTGTTTAAACCATGGAGTAAAGACCCACCCTTATGTTATCTTTCACCTTTCAGGGGTCTCTATGGTCATTACATGTACTTTCTGCACTTAACCAACTGTATCCTTACCTCATCTTCAGGACTGCCTTCCTTATCTCATTCTGTACTATTTCCCATGACCAATTTCATAACTGCCATGAATATCATCCTTGGACTTCAAGCCTACTTTCAGTCAGGGGCCTCATTGTTAGTATTTGCCTGTTATCAGTCGTTCATGTTCAGAGCTGTTCATAAAGCCAGCCATCTGGATTAACTGTCCTAACTCCTTATCAGACTATTCAACCATATGATACGAAACTTGACAGCGTGAAGATGATACGAAACTATGAACTGTTAGGAGGATAGTGAGGAACTTCAAAAGGACATAGACAAGTTGGTGGAATGGACAGACAGGTGGCAGATGAAGTTCAATGCAGAGAAATATGAAGTGATTCATTTTGGTAGGAAGAACATGAAGAGACAAAATAAAGTAAAGGCTACAATTCTAAAGGGGGTGCAGCAACAGAGGGACCTGGGTGTATATGTGCATAAGTCATTGAAGGTGGCAGGACAGCTTGAGAGAGCGGTTAATAAAGCATACAGTATCCTGGGCTTTATTAATAGGGGCATAGAGTATAACAGCAAGGAAGTTATGTCGAACTTGTATAAGACATATAGTTCGGCCTCAGCTGGAGTATTGTGTCCTGTTCTGGGTGCTGCACTTTAGGAAAGACATGAGGGCATTGGAGAGAGTACAGAAAAGATTCACGAGAATGGTTCCAGGGATGAGGAACTTCAGTTATGAAGATAGATTGGAGAAGTTAGGACTGTTTTCCTTGGAGAAGAGAAGGCTGAGAGGAGATTTGATAGAGGTATTCAAAATCATGAGGGTTCTGGACAGAGTAGATAGAGAGAAATTGTTCCCACTCATGAAAGGATCGGGAACGAGAGGGCACAGATTTAAAGTATTTGTTAAGAGAAGCAAAAGTGACACGAGGAAAAACTTTTTCATGCAGTGAGTGGTTAAGGTCTGGAGTGCGCTGCCTGAGATGATGGTGGAGGCAGGTTCAATTGAAGCATTCAAAAGGAAATTAGACAGTTATATTAGAATATTAGAATATTAGAACATTACAGCGCAGTACAGGCCCTTCGGCCCTCGATGTGAAAAGGAAGAATGTGCAGGGTTACGGGGAGAAGGCAGGGGAATGGAACTGAGAGAATTGCTCTTTCAGACAGCCAGTGCGGACACGATGGGCCGAATGACCTCCTTCTGCACTGTAACGATTCTGTGAATTTGTGATAAGGTGATTCACTACAGTAACTTATATTCTACATGTACACACTAATTAACTTTTGCATTTCAGCAAACATCTTAATTAAGCACTATAAAATGAAAAATCTAGCACAGATTTGTAGTATGGTTAATTATTTAAGCATCTATCCAGTTGCTCTTCCACTATTACATAGGCCTCATCTGGCCATGGACCCTTTCCTGGCCTAACTACAGCTGATGATATCAATATCTGATGATACCCATATCATTTGCTTCTAGTGAAATGAAACTTAAGCAATTCCCAGGAAAACAAAACCTTCAGCCTTAGTGGTGGAGGGGAGAGGGTGTTGCAATGGTAATATCACTGAACTAGTAGTCCAGAGGCCCAGACTAATGCCCTGGAGACACGGGTTCAAATCCCACCACGGCAGGTGGTGGAATTTAAATTCAATTAATAAATAAAAGAAAATAGTAATCTCAGTAATGGTGCCATGAAACGATCATCGATTGTCATAAAAACCCATCTGGTTCACTGACATCCTTTAGAGAAGGAAATTTGCCATCCTTACCTGGTCTGGCCTACATGTGACTCCAGATCCACAGCAATGTAGTTGACTCTTAACTGCCCTCTGAAATGGCCTAGCAAGCCATTCAGTTGCTTCAATTAGGGATGGGCAACAAATGCTGGCCTTGCCAGTGATGCCCGCACCCCATGAAAGAATTTAAAAAATACCTCATACTTAACCTATTTCAAGCCGACTATTTAATGTATGTTTATCCTAGTTTTGAAAACATGTTTGCTCTCGAGCCTTCCGGGGGAGCCTATGGGACGATATGCATGCAACCAATGATACCCTAGAATTGGTAGGAGCCTTCAATTTATGCAAACTCCAGTGCCCAATCCTGCTGTTTCCAGTTGTCCATAAGGAAAGTATAGATTGCAGACTCACTGATGTTACTAATGTTCCCTATTGAATCTTGAAAAGAGCCAGAGGCAAAGAAGTTCAGAATAGCAGTGACTTTGACTACAACAGGCAAGGCTGTAGCAAGTCCAGCAGTTGGCTACTGGTCTGATTGCAGAAAATGACACTACTTTATTGCTGCCTTCTTAGTATAGTATTGGCTGTTCATGCAATGCTTTGCTGGGAACTGCAGGTGTGATGTACACTCTGGAAGGCAATGGAACAATGTTCCCACTAAGCTGTGCAGCAGGCCACCCACAAGTCAGTCCCTTTAAATTACCGCATGCGTGCGACCGTTTAAGACCATTAAAGGGGCTGCGCTTTTAAACAAATTGCCCAGACACTCCACAAAACAAATGTTGATATGGATCCCTGCAAGCTGTTCTCCTTCTGCCTGTTCTCCTGGCATGGTGCAACTTTGAGTGCCACTTCTGCTGGTCACCTCCTCAGCTCACAATGGAATGCTTAGCAAGACAATTGGGTTGCCAGAAGCTCCTTCCCAGTTGTCAGCAGAGCCACTACACACAATTACAAAAGTTCAAGCCAGAAAAACAGCAAAAACTTTCTAGCAATTTTACTGAGAGCAGCTCAGAATCCTCTTAAATATCACCCTTAGGATGTGCACTGCCCATGATTGATGGCAGCTTGTACAACTGTCCATAGCAACGCTGGTGGCAGCCAAAATAGAGTTTGGGTCCTTAAACCATCACAGAACCCCAATTTCCATGTTAATATTTGGCTCCTGCTGGTTTTGGGTGAGTGCGCTGGTCACCTATTTTGAGGTGCACTCAACGTTTATATTATTGCTCCAGGGTTTCTATGGCTCTACCATTGAAGTGATGGTGGCAGGCAAGTCATCACCATATTGGGGTGACACAGTGGCGCAGTGGTTAGCACCATAGCCTCACAGATCCAGCAACCTCGGTTTAGTTCTGGGTACTGCCTGTGTGGAGTTTGCAAGTTTTCCCTATGACTGTGTGGGTTTATGCTGGGTGCTTTGGTTTCCTCCCACAGCCAAAGACTTGCAGGTTGATAGGTAAATTGGCCATTGTAAATTGCTCCTAGTGTAGGTAGGAGAATTGAGGGAAGGTGGGGATGTGGTGTGGGAATATGGGATTAATGTAGAATTAGTATAAATGGGTGGTTGATGGTCAGCACAGACTTGGTGGGCCAAAGGGCCTGTTTCAGTGCTGTATCTCTAAAAAAAAAATGTTTCAGCTATGGAGTCACTTTTATTCCCTGTGTCTTTATCCCTCATTTCATTCTAAGACTCAGTTGTTAACTTGAAATATGTGAAATACGGAGTCCACGCTATGAAGAAGATAACATCATCTTTCAACTCAATAATAGATTGATTAGTTAACACCAAAAGCAACTGTTTATGACAGCTGGCTAATCCACAACTTCATGATTTACCTCATTTTCCCTCCTACATTTTTCAACCTTTGTGGTAACCTTTTTTATGCTCATTGATCCAGCAGCAAGGTTCCTAAATAATAAAAAAAAGACCTAATATTCACTGTGGCTGATATAACTCATTAATTTATGTAAAATACCAAGTGCACTGTGTAAGGTTGATAGGTTAAATGAGTGGGCAAAAATCTGGCAGATGGAGTATAATGTGGGAAAATTGTCCATTTTGGCAGGAAGAATAACAAAGCAGCATATTATCTAAATGGTGAGAGATTGCGGAGCTCTGAGGGATCTGGGTGTCCTAGTGCATGAATTTCAAAAGGTTAGTGTGCAGGTACAGCACGTAATTAGGAAAGCTAATAAAATGTTATTGTTTATTGTGAGGGGATTTGAATACAAAAGTAGGGAGGTTATGCTTCAGCTATACAGGGCATTGGTGAGACTATATCTGGAGCACTGTGTAGAGTATTGGTCTCCTTATTTAAGGAAGGATGTAAATGCATTGGA
This sequence comes from Heterodontus francisci, assembly GCF_036365525.1. Lineage (NCBI taxonomy): Eukaryota > Metazoa > Chordata > Chondrichthyes > Heterodontiformes > Heterodontidae > Heterodontus > Heterodontus francisci. The sequence goes on along the minus strand of NC_090383.1, from coordinate 100,035,113 downwards.
AGCAGTTCAAAGAAGGTTTACTAGACTGATACCTGAAATGGGCGGGCTGTCTTATGAAGAAAGATTGGACAGGCTACGCTTGTATCTGCTGGAATTTAGAAGAGTAAGAGGCGGCTTGATTGAAACATACAAGATCCTGAGGGGTTTTGACAGGGTGGACGTGGAAAGGATGTTTCCCCTTGTGAGAGAATTTAGAACTGGGGTCACTGTTTAAAAATAAGGGGCGGCCATTTAAGATAGAGATGAGGAGAAATTTTTTCTCTCAGAGGGTTGTGAGTCTTTGGAATTCTCTTCCTCAAAAGGCAGTGGAAGCAGATTCTTTGAATAAGTTTAAGGCAGAGATAGATAGATGCTTGATAAGCAAGGGGGTGAAAGGTTATCGGGGGTAAGTGGTAATGTGGAGAAATCATTCAGCAATGAACTTATTGAATGGTGGAGCAGGCTCGAAGGGCCGAATGGCCTACTCCTGCTCCTAATCCGTATGTATGTATATGTAAACTGGCAGCATTCTGTTATTTTTGAAAACAGATTTCATTTTAAAGTTACGCCTATTAAGACCATAAATGTAGATGATCTACAAAAACAATTGAAGTCAGTGATTACCAGAGGGAGAAAAAGGATCAGACAGGTGTTTTATTTGCATAGCATCTGTGGAGCTACTGTGTTGGATTGCTTGTAATTCATTCAGATGATCATTAGTCATAAGTGGCTGAGATGGCAATACATTCCACAGGGCATAGCCCATGTCACAAGGCTGCTTCTGTGATGGACAGTTTGCTAGTGTGCCTGTCTTGTTACTTATTGTGTTAATCTGCCAAATGTGTTCAGTCGGGGGGTACAAGTTCAAACAGCAGCAGTGGTATTGCCCCCACTAATCATCCATTAGAGCCTGCGACATGCCAAGAGTGTTGAATCCAGTCAATAAGTGCATTTTTAGCCCTGACCATAAACAGAAATGAAAGAAAGAACATGTATTTACATAGCACCATTCACTCCTCAGAACATCCCATTGCACTTTACAACTGATGAGGTACCTCTGAAGTGTAGTCACTGTAGTAATGTAGGATGTACAGCAGCTAATTTGTACACAGCAAGGTCCCACAAACAACAATAAAAGTAAATGACCTGATCATCTGTTTGAAGTGTTGGTTGAGGGGGAAATGTTGGCTAGGACACCGGGAAAACTCCCCATCTCTTTGAATAGTGTCTTGGGATCTTTTACATCCACCTGAGAGGACAGATGAGGCTTCAATTCAATCCCTCACCCAAAAGGTAACACTTCTGACATGCAGCATTCCTTTTGTACTATAGTGAAGTGCCAACCTAGATTATGTGCTCGAGAGTGGGGCTTGTGACATTCTAACTCAGAGGTAAGGGTGCTACTACAGAGCCAAGTCTGGCAGGAATGGCAGCATTCCTTCAAAAAGCACACTGAATCTTAATATGATTCATAACAAACGGCTAATAAATTATAAGTTTGAATCAGAACTTCCATGTAATGGGAGTGTATGGTACTTGGAAATTGTGTACTTGGATCAGAATAGTGCTTACTCTGTGTGATGTGTTCATGGATGGCTTACTGGACTGCAGTGCAGGGTTAATTTGCTGGTGCTGTACTTATACTGCATAACTGCTAACCTTTCCTTAGTGAATTAGGAGGAGCAAGATTTCATGACCATAAATATAGGACAGATCGGAAACCTAATGAAATATAAAATAGCTGTGATTGTTGGAAAGAGTGTGCTACAGAGAAACAGTTTATTTTTGTCTTCATTTATCTTTTAAATGTCTACCTTTCATTTAACATTGCAACTGAAACGAAAATGTTAACACAACTAAACAAAAAGTAGAGGAAAAAAATCTTATTTGAAAAATGGAAGCCATAGCAGAAACATTACTTCCCCTATTTTTCAGTCCTATTATACAGACTAGTTATGGATTCAACTTCTTCTACAGCTCTGTAAACAAAAAGCAAAAAACTGCAGGTGCTGAAAACCTAAATCAACACAGAAAATGCTGGAAACGCTCAGCAGCTGTGTGGAAACAATGGAGTTGATGTTTTGGCTGTGGATGCTTTATCAATATTTCGGGGGAAATTCTAACCTATCCTGCCCAGCAGGAAACCAGTGGGATTGGACCACCAACCCATTTTGTACCACACAGGAGTTTACTTTCCATTGCCTTCAGTTTGAGAATTTGAACTCAGTTTTTAAAAATCTGGAAATAAAAATCTGGTATCAGTAAAAATGACCATGGCCGGAATTTTACGCCACCCCAGTGGGCCGGGTGGTGGTGTAAAATTGAGCAGGAGGCTCCAGGAGGCCTTCCCGACCCGCTCCTGCCACTGCCCCACATTACGTGGGCCGGGGGTGGGGGGGGGGCGGTGGGTCAAGAAATGGCCCACCCGCCCCAGGCAAATCAAGGCCCTTAAGTGGCCACTTTACAGCCACTTAAAGGCCTTCACCTGCCTCCATGGGGATTTTACTCGTTGCAAGTGGGCGTCCGGGAGACGTGAAGGCCGCCCAGAGAAAGCAGGCCGCCTCTAAGCGTCCCAGGGTTGGGACCTGACAAGCGGGCACAGGGTGCCCGATTGAGGGCTGCCCCCACTTCCCCAACTATCCCTAGGACCCAAGACACTCCCCTTCACCCACACGACCACCCTCGCCTCGCTGGGGCACGACCGATCACACTGGTGAGGCAACCCTAACCTACCTGCAGTCCTGGCTCCATATCCTCAGCTGGGCTGCAGTCCCAGCAGTGGCACTGCTCCCGGTGGTGGTGCTGGGACTAAGAGCTGCCGGCCTGATGATTGGCTGGCAGTTCAATGAAGCAGGACTTCCTCCCTCAAACGGGTGGAAGTCCCGCTTCGGAACAATTAAAGCCCAGGGACCTGTAAACTGCGGGACAGATCCCTGTGCTGGGTGGAAGTGGGTTCGCTGACTTTTACGTTGGTGGCCTGCTCCCGTCTGCCCAATGTAAAATCCAGCCCCATGAAACTGTCATAAAGGCCCAAATGGTTCATCAATATTCTTTAGGGAAGGAAAAATATTGTCCTACCTCTATGTGACTCCAGTCCTACACCAATCATGTTGACCCCTAACTGCATTCAGAAGTGGGCTGGCAAGCCACTCAGTTGAACAAAACCACTATGGTCCACCATCATCTTCTCAGAAAGGGCTCCCAGATTTACTGATGTATTAGTTGGTTTCCTACTCACAGAAATAATGGCAAGAAAAGAAGGACTAATGGGGACTGAAAATAGGAAGCCCCATAACTGGGTGGTTTGGACTTTTTGATGGGAAGTGACAGTATTATCTCCACCTTCCCCTGACTGACACACTGTGCAGGAAGTGGTTCAATGATGTCACAATGTTGGCTAAGTTAAATGAATATACTGTACCCCATGTACATCCTGTAGGAATGGCAAAGGCTTGACTCACCTCCTTACCTCTCATGCCCTCTCCGTGTCATTATCCCGATGACAGAAAAATTGACTTATTTGCAGGTGAATGCACCACGTTAGCGCCAAACCATTGTGTGAGCTCACATTGCTTGCCACAAGGGTTTGTGTTAGTATTGAAGAAGTGACGTTTAAAGGGAGCATACATTGCCAGCGTTACAATCATGGGATGGATACAGACACTTTGGTGAAGAGAACTATAAATGCCATTCAGATTTCTTCACCAGTATTTTCTCTTCCTGCAAAAAAGACATGGTGTCATACAACCAGTGACCAAGAATTGCAATTGAAAGAGGAATACACACTTTCTGAAGTTTGAGTGCAGAGTATAGGGAAGATATGCAACTCATTGTAAAGTGCACATGAGAGGCTTTGGAGATAGGGAAGTAGGAAGAAAAATGCAAGAGCAGGTTGGTGAAAGCCGAGCAGAGATTATTATACTGAAAAATAAAAATAGCTTGATTGCATGGACATTGGCATGCAACTTAGTCTAATGAGTAGATGAATCGTGAGAATGTACAATTTCTATTACTCAGGTATGGACTGCTGCCTTTGGACTACAGGGGGTTTCATGGGGTGATGATTGATCAGCCATGGAGAAGATATTTTCATTTCTTTTTGCAACTTTTTTTATTGGAAGTAATTGGCAATAAGCTGGTACCTCATTTCACTGATGAATCACTTGCCATGCCTCGTTTCTCAACTGTGTAACTTCCTCCTACTTGCTCTTCTTCATTGTCATCAATTTTAGCTTCAGGAAATAGTAATCCCCTCTTCATTGCAACATTATGTATCATGCTGCAAACTACTATAATTCTGGGCACTTTTTCTGAACTTTACTGCAGTGCTCCACCGGATTTGTCTACTGTTCTGTAGATATCATGTTGGAGGCATTAGCTGTAACTACTTTGGATATCTTTTATCACCAATTACTCATCTTGTTACATGGCTTTGAGTTGTCAGTTCTAGTATGAGGGATTCCTGCAAGATAAAAACATCACAAACAGCTTCTTGTGTAGCAGGCATTAACATGGAATATAATGTGATTGACATGACACTTTTGCTGGACTTTGATAGAACAAGACCATTTTGTATTAATGAAACTCGTCAAGGCTCCTTCAAAATCACCTTCCAAACCCACAACTTCTATGACCTAGAAGAACAAGGACAGCTGATTCATGGGAACACCATCACCTGTAAGTTCTCCTCCAAGCCACACACCATCCTGACTTGGAACTATATCGCTGTTCCTTCACTGTCGCTGGGTCAACATCCCAGAATTCCCTCTCTAACAGCACTGTGGTTGTACCAATACCACATGGACTTTAGTGGGTCAAGAAGGCAGCTCATCATCACCTCTCAAAGGCAATTAGGGATGGGCAATAAAGACTGGCCTTGCCAGCAACACTCACATTTGAAGAACGAATAAAAAAAAATTAAGGGGACTATCATATGGGGCTATCAAAGCCACTTGTGTTCCATCAGTTGCTTCCTGCATTTGTAAGAATCCTGTCAGTCTATAGAATTAGACTGTTCTCTCTCTCTGTTTGTTTTGCAGCTTCAATTGAGAAGCTTAGGAACTGTAAGGACCACCTGAATAGAGCATCATTGGCATTCATGGAGTAGAGGATCACTGTCTGATTAATGTGACAAAGGTCTGGAAAGATTCAATGGCAAAGGAATTCACAGCAGTGGTCACTTTCACTGCCAAAGAAAAGTTGTACTCTTGGCTGAAGAGGGCTTCAGATCTTCATTCAGCAACACTCTCATAGCTTTCAAGGAAAGTACAGCCTTTTCAGACACTGAGCAGAAAATTCTAGATAAGACCTTTTAGACCTGTAAACCCTAAGGGGTAGGTTTTGACAAACTGGAAACAAATGCCTGAATTTTAGTTCCTCCAATCTATCCTCTTCCATTTCCATTCTTCCTCCCCTTCATATCGCAGGAGGAGAGGAATTCCCATTAGAAAATCCATTTCCCCCATTCAAAAATTAACTTTCTTCAGTAATCACAATAAATGGCAAGAGAAATCTTTGGAGAAGTTGGAGGGCACCAAATGACAAAAATAAATGTCCAATGTCCCATAAACATTTGGATATATCAGCAAAGATGGCCTCCTCAAAGCTGTATCTGTCGTCAGAATTCTGATGTGCTACTTATACTGCCACTTATATAATACCAGTATTTTTGACATTGATTAAGGGCCACTAACTGGGTGAGTTTGCGCAGATACCTTGGCCACAACCATCTGCCTCCGTTTGTATGTGATGGGGTAAACTTGACAGAGATGATAATGGTGACAGGCAGGTTTTCTCGAGGAACTTTTTTTTTTGAAGCAAAATTGTGGTTAGAGCAGAACTACACTGCCCCATTTTACTCTGTTTTATGCTGCAAAACAGCCTGAAAACAGGCAGTTTCAGAAAGAAAAATCTAGCCCTTTGTCACATCAAATTTTAAATTGTTAGGAACAGGAAATGGTCATGAGGTCTAACAAACTTATCCCTCTATGACAGGCCAACTCCACTGACCCAACTTCTTATCATATTCTTTAATTCCTTTCACTCCAGAAATGTTTCCAATTGCTTCTTGAATGCAAATCAGCTACCCACTTCAATATACTTTTCTGGTAATATATTGTTCTTTCGATGAAAAGGTTTCCTTATTATTAATGATATTTTCTATTTAAACTTTTTATCTTGTCTTTTTCATATCACTTTATTGTTCTGTAATGTTGTCACCTAATATGGTATGAGATGTAGCAAGTGCTGGAAAATCCAGACATAGATGATCCCAAAATTAAGCAACTTTCAGCAAAAGCTGGGAGTTTTACTTATTTGCATCTCAGCTGATTTCTAAGGATACATTTGTCTTTTAAATAAACATGCAGTGCGTTTCTTGAAAAAACAAAATGTTGTTTTATCTGTACTGTGAACATATTTGGCGATGGCACACAACTGGTTTAGCCAGTTATTAACACAGCTGGTTGGACCACAGCAAGCGCAATCTATCCTAAGCCAAAACCACTCATTATTCCAGGATCATCCTGGAGAGTAAAGATAATCCCCACTTCTTTTCTTCACTACCAACGGTTTAGTCCCTTCCCCCTGTCCCCTCTCCTATCACTCCCAACAGCAAGTACAAAGGGCTCATGGACTTGTCACTAAGGTTGAGATCATCTGTTCAGCTGACTCTGCTGCTTCCCCCTCTTTTCCTTTCCTACAGTCAAACCTTTTCCCCGGCTCCTCCCCCACCTCCACCCCACTCCCCCATCCTGAACCTGTGTCTCCGCCAAGTCTCACGTTCTGTTTTCTTGACCCCATTACCAATAAACAGCTGACCACCCAACTTCTCTTCTTGGCCCCCATGCTCGCTGACATTGTAAATAGCTCCCTCTCCTAGGTACTGTTTCTGTCCATAAGGTGTTTTTGGTACACAGTACATGAGTTAACTACTCTCACTCTAATACTGCTAAAAATATTGCGAGGCTGGAAATGCAACATCTGAGGATTTGCACTCTGCCACATGACATTTGAAAATGCATCTTCTGCAAAACTTTTCAAATCTGCTCTTGCTTGCAAAGCTAATAAAACCTCAGTGTTTTTTATTTCCTCCCGTACCTGCCTCTCTTGAAGAACGTTAGTGTCTCCAGCCCTTTGGTATCTAACCCAAGTGGCCATTATTCGTGTATGAATTTGGCCAGTGAGTGCTGGCAGGCTAATTGACTATAACGCATACCTTAGCCTAATTTATCCTCATTTCTTGTCCACTTCACTTTCCGTCATGAGAATTTTTTTTCCCCCTCACCTTAATCTAAGGCATTGTGTTCAATGGCAGCACTCCCACCATTGGCCCTGTTGCCAAGAGCAAGCTCTAAAATCCGAGGACTTCCCTGTTGTGTATAGCTGAATACCAATCGAACCATTGGAGACCCTTTCAATAATTCAAACATGTTTTATTATAGCAGTTTTAAACAAAAGTATAGCTGAAAAAGTGACGTAATTATAAATATAAATCTCACTTTTCAGATAATTTGATTAAGAAAGCTACATGAGAAGACAAAGTGAATATT